>NC_083108.1:8936200-9677422 GCF_949774975.1 Lagenorhynchus albirostris | reverse complement strand
CTTCTTCAATACAAGATAAATATTAAGTAAAGAAGCCTACTTAAAATCCCAGATAGAAAGACTAAATATTGTAAAGATGTAATGTTTATCTAGTTAATTTAAATGTATCACAATCATATTTAAGTGACCAAGTATATGTGATAAACTTAGAAAAAAACTAATAGTAATGGAAACCAAAAGGGTTTCTGGGATGTATCAGATATGAACTAACAGGAAAATAAGACACACATATATATATATATATATATATATATATATATATATATATATATATATAAAATAAATCACAGTGCTCAGTCATTACCACAATATTTGGCTTAATAAAATTTTACTGCTATTATTATTGGCATAATTATCTTTATTATAGAATTATCACAATATATTAGAAGCTCAATTCATGTTTAAAAGCAAAGACTCCAAAAACCAATTCCAGCTATGATAAGAGTCCCAATGTAAAATAAACAAATAAACGAGAAAATAGTTTAATAGAATATTTTCAGGAAAGCATGGTAAGAAACACTTTTTTAAGAGAAAATATATAAATATCATATATTGTGACAAAATGATTAATAAATATGACTATTAAATTAATAAAACAACCTGTACTGTAAAATACAATGTAAAAAGTTTTTTAAAAAATCAACAATAGGAGACAATATTTTCATTGTCATAGCTAGCAAAGAATTAGTATCAAGGATAAACAATTTAAATCAATAAGGCAATGCAAATACCTATGTTTTACAGAGAGTACAGAGAAAAAAAAGCCAATACGTGGCTGGTGACCTTAACTTGGTACAATCACTAAGGATAGCTATCAACAATATTTGGTAAAATTGATGGTATCCATAGTTTCCTACCTGCTTCAGTCGGGGTAAACATATCCCTAGGTTTTGTGAAAGCTAGACCCTTCCAAAACTGCCTTTGAAAGTATTTTTCCTCAGGGGAGGGGGCGGGGGGCAGGGGTGGGGGAATGAATTGGGAGATGGAGATTGACATATACACTGTTGATACTATGTATAAAATAGGTAACTAATGAGAACCTACTGTATAGCTCAGAGAACTCTACTCAGTGCTCTGTGGTGATCTAAATGGGAGGGAGATCCAAAAAAGAGGGGATATATGTATACATATAGCTGATTCATTTTGCTGTACAGTAGAAATTAACACAATATTGTAAAGCAACTATACTCCAATAAAAAATTTTTTAAAAAGAAAGAAAGAAAGTGTTCTTTCCTCCAGTGGGTCTCCCTCTATTGGCCAAACCTGAGTGTGTCCAGAGAGAAAAGGACCCTATGGATGAGTGATGAGGTCAGCCTCCGTGTGCACTGCAGGGCACAACAGGATCCAAAACAAGGACAGAGGGACACAATACAAATGTTTAGCCAATCCCCTAAAGACACGTTCACAGGTGAACTCTGGAAGACGGTAATCATTGGTGGACAATTTTTATAAAAGCAAAACATTGGAAGTAAAGCATACCAACAGAAGACTAAGAAACCAACTTGCCACAGTAACAAATGGGACATTCTCTAGCAGCGAAATTATTGAACTAACACTACCTATATCAACATGGCTGCATCAGAAAGTTTTGAAACCTATAAAAATATTTTTATTTCTCTACCAGTATTTAGGAAAAATTGAAACAAACATGAAACTAAACAATAAACACCAGACTCAAAATAATGAAGATGAATGGGAACTGGGATTAGGGTAGGGATAGATTAGAAAGTAACATCTATATTTATAATGATCTAATTCTCTAAATATATTAGAAGCAAATATGTCATGAATATAATAATTGATAAGTGTCAACAAGCCATATATCCATTAGTATTTTCATATTGATACTAGAGTAGTCTCTAAAATTAAACGAAGAAAACGAAAAGAGCCTCAAGGAAACAATAATGGAATATAAGCAGGGAAATGAAAGCTTCACATTTATCAAATTGAGAACAATTATTCTGATAAAATTAATATTGGCAAGGAATTTGGCATATGGGAATGCTCATGAGAATATACTTTGTTGAACAAAATTACTTTGAAGAGCAATGTGTACATACCCAGTGAGTACGTATTATGCCACTAACAATTAGAGGCGGGCATCTGCTCTAACTGAACACCTGTTCATAATATGCACAAGAAAATCTTTCCCAGACTGCTTGTAACATTTAAAAGTGTTAACAGCATCTGAATAGCCATTATCCAGTCTTACTAGGGAATGTATTAACAAAGTGTTGCTTATTATTTTTGAAAAAGCAAATTATGCAACATTAAAAATAAATAAATTTGTTCTATATGCAATATTATACATGAAGTTCAAAAGCCCCAAATTAAATAATCGGAAGTTATAGCATAACCTATGTCAATGCAAATATTTAAACATATAAAACAATAACATATACATTTTTAGATATGTATCTTGGTAGTAAAAGTTTTCCAAGACTCATGTGAATTAATTATACCAATTTCAGAAGCTAAATTACCTCTAGTGATAAGGAAGAAGTATAGATAAGAATCAAAACTTAGCTACATATGTAACAATTTATTTCTTAATTTCTGAATCACTATATTTCAGCTAAATTTAGGGCTGAAATTTCAGCACTATAAGTATGTTTCATCTTAGTTGTACATACTTAGATGATTATTATTTTTTTCTATCTCTTCATCTATGAAACTTTTATAAAGAAAATAATTTTTAAAAATATTCTGAGGTTGGTTCCAAAGCTAGCATTGTAGAAAACAACTCAGATTATCTCAATCAGAAAGTTGACTGGGAGGCTGTTGAGTGCCTCCTAAAATTGACAAGAAAGCTAGAAGGAGGCTCACAGTGTCACAGGAAGCATGACCAAGACCTGGCCTGAAATATGGTGCCTTTACCACTGATGGTGCCATTTGGTGTCCATGACTTAAGTACCGTGAGGATTTTAAATAGGATTCAAGCAGAATTATTTAAGCACAGTAGTTCTATTCTGCCTGATTTCTGCTCTGTTCTTTATCAACTCCTACTTGAAGAATAAGTAAACTGATGGCATTTGCTGTGTATTCAAGTAATCTTGACAGCTGTTTTCATCGCCATAGCATGCATTCTCTTGCGTTCTTTTGGAATAAAACCAAAATTTTTCCTTTCATCTTCATCAACACCATCTTCTAAGAAAATAGTAATTTACAGTATTTTCTTCAACAATACATCAAATGATATCAAGAAACACACTTCCATGTAAGCAAGGGAAAATGGAACTCCAGATTATGTTTCACAGTGAAGTTAGCCTCACTCATTGCATGTAATCAAGTATGCATTTTGATTATTCAACTACAGCCTTATTAAGTCACAGCATTTAGCACTTGCTTGCCACAGAGTGCTTGGCATACAACTTAGCAAAAAACATAAGCTGTTATTAAAAACTGTTTTAAAAAGTAGACAGCCATTAATATCATTATCAGAGCAAATGAGAGTGCAGGGGAAAATTATTTCAAAATCTCTCCATAAACACTTTGACAGAGGCTTTCTGTGGTAACTGCAAATCATTCTGTTATACCTGATTTGGAGACAGAGTGTGTGAAAAGATAATGCTCTATTATTTTAATCCCGGTTAACTTTATTATGATCTAGAAAAGCATGGCTAAATCAAAGGTCTTCTTAAACAAATTCCAATTTTTTTCACCATTTACTTTTATTAAATCCAGCCTTAAAACTGCCCTTAAAATGTTAAGATAAGGGAAAAAAAGGCAACTGGAATAAGCTGAAATGACACTTTTCCCATAATTTTGTGACCAGAATAGCCAAAAATGACAGCCTTCCTTAAATTGGTCATTGTGGCATCCAACATACAGAAGATGGCAGACTATATGGGAGAAGGCTTGACTGCAGCCATTTTTCTCCATGTCCCGCCCACTGTTCCAACCCTCTAAGAGTGGTATCAGCAAGTAAATTGGGAACATCTGATATGATTTTATAAAATATAAAGAAAAATGCCAGAAAACTTGGACCATGCCTTCCCAAACCAAAGATCCATTAACTTTTGCTTAAGAGAAATAAAAAGGTAAGAAACCTGTACAGGTTCTACATGTCCCCAAACAGTTTTAAAACATTTTTAAATAGATAATTCAACATAAAACATTTAAAAGGAAAATAATGCAACAGTGCAGACATGATGATTATTAGCTCCTTTTACAACAAGAACTAAGATGTGTGGTACATTTTACAATGTTGGGAGAATAGACTCATGCTGGTAATTGGTCAGGCAGAGATGACTCATTCCAGTCTGAGTTTTAGGTTTTGTTTTTGTTTGTTATCATTTTTTTTAATGCACATTAACAAAACTTAAGTTCCTCTGCTTATCAAATTTGTAGATTTGTGTTGCTTTGTGTGTCTGAAATAATATATTATTTGTAACTTTCAAATAATTTTTCCCTTGGTAATTTCATTAAACAACAGGGTATCAGCATTGTGCCATAGGGCTGTTGTATAGTGAACAATATAGACCTGGAATTTTCACTCCAGGGTGGGACAGAGTAAACCAAAACACAGACATAAAGCTGAAAACTCTAGTCAATTCTATAAAAGAATATAGGACTGCCATAAGAGTATATTAGAGTGAGACCCATTTCCTTCAGAGAACTTCCAGCAGGCTTTTCTGGAGAAATGACATTTTTGTTGAAATTTGAAGAATCATTAAGACTTGAGAGACTAAAAGTGGGAGGAAGAACATTCCAGGAAGTGGAAAAGGTTTGTGTCCCTTATGTGGAAACAGCTTGGTCTGTTGGAGACCTGGAAGAAGGTCATGAGGCAAAAGAGTGAGGTCAGTAGATAAGGTTGCAATGTTAGATGGGGCTCCCGCTGTTCAGGGTTTGTACAGAAATCAAGGCTGCTTTATTTAATTCTAGTGAAATGGGAAAACCTTTATCATGTTTAAGAAAGGCAATGACATGATTATTTTGGATTCTAAAGCAATTGTTTGAATTGATGAATGGATACTGGATTGTAGGCAGGCAAAAGAACAATGGAGACTCTGTTTCGAATTCCATTATAATAATTTAAGAAAAAGATGGTAACTTGAGCTAAGGATGTTACAATGGAAGAGTGAAGCATGAAGACTTGAGATGTACTCCCTCCCCCGGCTTTATTGCAGTGTTATTAAATTTGCATTTAATAATATGCATACATTTCAAATGTAACTTTGATGAATTTTGGCAGTTATATAAAGTTCTGAAATCACAACACAATCAAGATATATAATGTTTCCATCGCCCTAAAAAGTTCCCTCAGTCCTTTCTGCAAAAGATCCCGGTCCTTGGCAACCACTCAGTTTCTGCCACTATGCTTTTTGCCTTTTCTAAAATTACCTAAGAGTAGAATTATATATATATATTATTATATATATTATACATAATATGATATAGTCTGCATTTGATTTCTTTTTCTTAGTATTTTGTTTTTACAGATTCATCCATGTTATTAAGTGAATCAACATTCTAGTCTTTGTTATTGCTAAGTAGTATTTAATAACATGGAAATAAAAGAATGTGTTTACCAAATCATTCATTGATTAACATGTGGTTTCTTTCTATGTTTGAGTTATTATTAATAATGGTACTTCGAATATTTGTTTGAAAGTATTTTGTGGATAGGGCTTCCCTGATGGCGCAGTGGTTGAGAGTCCGCCTGCCGATGCAGCGGACACGGGTTCGTGCCCCGGTCCGGGAAGATCCCACATGCCGCGGAGCGGCTGGGGCCGTGAGCCATGGCCGCTGAGCCTGCGCGTCCGGAGCCTGTGCTCCACAACGGGAGAAGCCACAACAGTGAGAGGTCCGCGTACCGCAAAAAAAAAAAAAAAAGTATTTTGTGGGTATATGTTTTCATTTGCCTTGGATAAATTCTACACTCAAACTCATTTTTAGATAAATTTCCAGATATTTCTAATCTGTGGCTTGACTTTTTATTTTTCAGCTGCTTTTGAAAAGCAAACTTTGTTTTCTTTTATGATTGGCACTTTGTGACATTTTGTGTGTGTGTAGTTTAAAAAAATGTGCTCTAACCTAATGTCACAAATAATTTCTTCTACATTTTCCTCAAGAAGTTTTAGCTCTAACTTTTAGGTTTATGAGATATCAATATTTTGAGTTAGTTTTTGTGGATGATGTGAAGTAAGAATGAGAGTTCATTTTTTCCCCCCTTTTCATGCAGATACTCATTTGTTCTAGAAAAATTTGTTGAAAAGACTATCCTTTCTACAGTGAATTACCTTGGCATCTTTGTAGAAAATATTTTTTTACCAAAAGTGTGGGTCTATTTCTGAAATATCTTTTCTGACACATTGAGTTATTTATCTAACCTTTCATTAATAACCCACTGTTTTGATTACCATAGCTCTATACTAACTCTTTAAATCTATTAATTGGGATATACATTCTCCAAACTTGTTTTTTTACAAAAGTTTTTTACTATTTTATGTCTTCTGCCTTTCAATAAAAAATTTATAACTAGACAATTTATTAAGAAAGAACAAAAACAAAACCTTGCTAGTATTTTGATTGGGATCACATCCTGAGATATTGGTAAATCTACTTGTTAATTGTAGTAACCTTTTTTTCATTCATTAGGAATTTTTATGTATACAACCATATCACCTGAAGATAAGGATTTTTACTATTTCCTTTCCAAAATGTATTCTTTTATTTGTTTTATTTGCCCTACTGTATTGGTGAGAACCTCCAGTTACATAGAAGTACTGAGGGTGGATATTCCTGTCTTGTTCTGATCTTAGGTAGAAAGAATTGAATATTTCATAACTGTGTGCACATTTAACTGTATCTTTTTCACAACTGCTTTTAGTCAGAATGAGAAAGTTACTTCTTATACCTAAGTTTTCACGAATGAATTCTTAATGCCTTTTTTGCATCGATTGAAATGCTGATATTGTTTTCTCCTTCAGTCTATTTAATTGCTTAACTCTATTTATTAATTTGAAAATGTTATATTAACCTTGCATTCCTAGATAAATAGCAATTGCTCTTCATGTATGATCTTTTTTATATATTGTTGAATTTTAGTTGATAAAACTTTGCTAAGAATTTTTTGTATCTATATTCATGCAGGATATTGATCTGTAGGTTTATTTCCTCTTGTGATATATTTTTCTAGTTTTATCATCAGGGCAATACTGACATTATAAATATGAGGTTTCTGGAAATTTGTATATTATCTATTCAATTATTTTTATTCTGAAATATTATTTATTCTGAAAGCTTGTTTTTATTTATTAAATATATGATAGAATTTCCCAATTAAGTCATGGGCAGGGGGTATTGATTTTACACTTTCTGTTTCTTCTTGAGTCTGTTTTGGTAGTTCGTGTCTTCAAGGAATTTTGCCATTTCACCTAATTCTTCAAGTTTGATTAAGAGGGAAAACTGAATGCTAAACAATTAGCTTTTTTATGCAAATGGTGTTTTACTTTGAAAAAAATTACACTGATTATCATTGTGTCTGTAAATCCCAGATCAATCTATTTAGAATTATTTCTACTGTTTTTGTTTTTCAAAAGTCACTAATTTTATATCATTAAAATTACCAGAATAAATTTATGTTTGTCCAAAAGATAATTAGGGTTAAGAACAGTTCATGAGAATCAACTTAACATATCTTGTTCCCATACAAGTTGCTTTCTTCTAATCACTAAGACATGATTTCCCTTAATCACTAAGCCTTTGATGACTCTGAAAGTTACTGTCAGTCTCATGAGTTGTGTTTTTTGTTTTTTTTTTAATGATTGGATCATTGTAGCTAAAACAAATGTGAATTATAAATACACAGGTGGATGGTATCTGTAGAATTCTTTTGCTGGCATCACTGTGTTTCTAAAGAGAAAAATTACAGGTTCTAATTTGCATTGTAAGTTCATAATATGATTTCATACATTTATTCTGAGAAATAGAAAAGCAGCCACTGGCAAGCAGGAACTGTTCTGGCTCTTACAACTAGGTCTCGATATTCTTCCATTGAACGCAACCAATCTTACATCAGAAAAGATTCGTCTCTGGCCTGGGTGGATCAAGACAAAACAGTTTCACTCCATATCATGTTTTAACAAAGATACAAACATAAATACCGTACAAACCAAAAAATGATTAAATGTCCTTATCCTGGCTAACACAAGTGACTTCCACTTCTTAATTAGTTACAGCTTTAGTTTTCTTCGTTTCTCCCACCTTAAAGATAAAATTTATCAAGACACAAAAACATAGAATTGCCCTGTTTCCTGACAGCATTCAATATCAGGCAAAAACCCTGATTTCTTGAACTCTTCCCCAAATTACCCAAATCCTATAATTAGTGCATTGTAATATCCTCTTATTGTGGTGACTACAGTTCCCCATAGTGTGATCTCCTTCATTGCAATGAGTTACAAACCCAGCTTCTGCAGCTACATGTGTGTACCTGGTAGTCTTTGAATGGACGGCGCTGACATATTCAATTAAACTTTCAAAGGAAATGATATTTCTATTAATTATAAGTAGTATATTCTATGGTGCTTTACTAATCTTGCTACCCCCTTCTTCAAATGCCAGTTGCTATGGTAGCAGTATATGATGTTTGACAATGAAAAGAAAATCAGGCTAACAATAATTTTGAAGAGTTATTTCAGCTCTCTCTGAGATAAGTCTATCTTTAACTTCTGTCTTTATTTTAGTAAATGTACCTGGTACTGTAGAACATATATAAATTCATATTTAACTGTGTTTATATACTCCTGAAAGATTAATAGTCACCACATGATACATTAACATTGATTTCATAGTACCCATTATAAATAAATAGGAGTCCTTGGTATATAAATATGTCTAGCAGGCTATTGATAGCAAGTTGTAATATTTCAGATGGGTATTGCATTAGCATTAAGTTAAATTTTATTTATTTTATTTTTTTTGGTTTTTTTTTTTTAACATATTCATTGGGGTACAATTGCTTTACAATGTTGTGTTAGTTTCTGCTGTATAACAAAGTGAATCAGCTATACATATACATATATCCCCATATCCCCTCCCTCTTGAGTCTCCACAGCACCCTCCCTATCCCACCCATCTAGGTGGACAAAAAGCACCGAGCTGATCTCCCTGTGTCATGCAGCTGCTTCCCACTAGCTATCTATTTTCTATTTGGTAGTATATATATGTCAATGCTACTCTCTCACTTCGTCCCAGATTACCCTTATCCCTCCCTGTGTCTTCAAGTCCATTCTCTATGTCTGCAACTTTATTCCTGTCCTGCCCCTGGGTTTATCAGAACCATTTTTATTTTAGATTCCATATATATATATGTTAGCATACGGTATTTGTTTTTCTCTTTCTGACTTACTCAAGCCTGCATGATAGATGCTAAGTCAATCCACCTCACTACAAATAACTCAATTTCATTACTTTTTGTGGCTGAGTAATATTGCATTGTATATATGTGCCACATCTTCTTTATCCATTCATCTGTCTATGGACACTTAGGTTGCTTCCATGTCCTGACTACTGTAAATAGAGCTGCAATGAACAATGTGGTACATGATTCTTTGTGAATTATGGTTTTATCTGGGTGTATGCCCAGTAGTGGGAATACTGGGTCATATGGAAGTTCTGTTATTAGTTTTTTAAGGAACCTGCATACTGTTCTCCATAGCAGCTGTATCACTTTATATTCCCACCAACAGTGCAAGAGGGTTCCCTTCTCTCCACACCCTCTCCAACATTTATTGTTGGTAGATTTTTTGATGATGGCCATTCTGACTCGTTTGAGATCATACCTCATTGTAGTTTTGATTTGCATTTCTCTAATGATTAGTAATGTTGAGCATCCTTTCATGTGTTTGTTGGCAATCTGTATATCTTCGTTGGAGAAATGTCTATTTAGGTCTTCTGCCCATTTTTGGATTGGGTTGTTTTTATTTTATATTGACCTGCATGAGCTGCTTGTAAATTTTGGAGATAAATCCTTTGTCAGCTCCTACATTAGTAAATATTTTCTCCCATTCTGAGGGTTGTTTTTTGTCTTGCTTATGGTTTCCTTTGCTGTGCAAAAACTTTTAACTTTCATTAGGTCCCATTTGCTTATTTTTGTTTTTATTTCCATTTCTCTAGGAGGTGGGTCAAAAAGGATCTTGCTGTGATTTATGTCATAGAGTGTTCTGCCTATGCTTTCCTCTAAGAGTTTTATAGTGTCTGGCCTTACATTTATGTCTTTAATCCATTTTCAGTTTATTTTTGTGTATGGCGTTAGGAAGTATTCTAATTTTGTTCATTTACATGTAGCTGTCCAATTTTCCTGTCACCACTTATTGAAGAGGCTGTCTTTTCTCCATTGTATATTCTTGCCTCCTTTATCAAAGATAATGTGACCATATGTGCATGGGTTTATCTCTGAACTTTCTATCCTGTTCCATTGATCTATATTTCTGTTTGTGTGCCAGTACCATACTGTCTTCAGTACTGTAGCTTTGTAGTATAGTCTGAAGTCAGGGAGCCTGATTCCTCCAGATCCATTTTGCTTTCTCAAGATTGCTTTGACTATTTGGCATCTTTTGTGTTTCCATACAAATTGTGAAAATTTTTGTTCCAATTCTGTGAAAAATGCCATTGGTAGTTTAATAGGGATTGCAGTGAATCTGTAAATTACTTTGGGTATTATAGTTATTTTCACAATGTTGATTCTTCCAATCCAAGAACATGGTATATCTCTCCATCTGTTTGTATCATCTTTAATTTCTTTCATCAGTGTCTTTTAATTTTCTGCATACAGGTCTTTTGTCTCCTTAGGTAGGTTTATTCCTAGATATTTTATTCTTTTTGTTGCAGTGGTAAGTGGGAGGGTTTCCTTAATTTCTCTTTCAGATTTTTCATCATTAGTATATAAGAATGCAAGAGATTTCTGTGCATTAATTTTGTATCCTGCAACCTTACCAAATTCATTGATTAGCTCTTGTAGTTTCTGGTAGTGTCTTTAGGATTCTCTATGTATAGTATCATGTCATCTGCAATCAGTGATAGTTTTACTTCTTCTTTTCCAGTTTGGATTCCTTTTATTTCTTTTTCTTGTCTGATTGCTGTGGCAAAAACTTCCAAAACTATGTTGAATAAGAGTGGTGAGAGTGGGCAACCTTTTCTTGTTCCTGATCTTAGTGGAAATGGTGTCAGTTTTTCACCATTGAGGACGATGTTGGCTGTGGGTTTGTCATATATGGCCTTTATTATGTTGAGGAAAGTTCTCTCTATGCCTACTTTCTGCAGGGTTTTTATCATAAATGGGTGTTGGATTTTGTCGAAGGCTTTCTCTGCATCTATTGAGATGATCATATGGTTTTTCTCCTTCAATTTTTTAATATGGTTTATCACATTGATTTATTTGCGTATATTGAAGTATCCTTGCATTCCTGGAATAAATCCCACTTGATCATGGTGTATGATCCTTTTAATGTGCTGTTGAGTTCTGTTTGCTAGTATTTTGTTGAGGATTTTTGCATCTATGTTCATCATTGATATTGGCCTGTAGTTTTCTTTCTTTGTGACATCCTTGTCTGGTTTTAGTATCAGGGTGATGGTGGCCTCGTAGAATGAGTTTGGGAGTGTTCCTCCCTCTGCTCTATTTTGGAAGAGTTTGAGAAGGATAGGTGTTAGCTCTTCTCTAAATGTTTGATAGAATTCTCCTGTGAAGCCATCTGGTCCTGGGCTTTTGTTTGTTGGAAGATTTTTAATCACAGTTTCTATTTCAGTGCTTGTGATTGGTCTGTTTATATTTTCTATTTCTTCCTGGTTCAATCTCAGAAGGTTGTGTTTTTCTAAGAATTTGTCCATTTCTTCCAGGTTGTCCATTTTATTGGCATAGAGTTGCTTGTAGTAATCTCTCATATCCTTTGTATTTCTGCAGTGTCTGTTGTTACTTTTCCGTTTTCGAATTCCGAAATTTCCCTTTCCGAATTTTTAATTCTGTTGATTTGTGTCTTTTCCCATTTTTTCTGATGAGTTTGGCTAATGGTTTATCAATTTTGTTTATCTTCTCAAAGAACCAGCTTTTAGTTTTATTGATTTTTGCTATCATTTCCTTCATTAGTTTTCATTTATTTCTAATCTGGTGTTTAAAATTTCTTTCCTTCTGCTAACTTTTTGGGTTTTTTGTTCTTCTTTCTCTTAATGCTTTAGGTGTAAGGTTAGGTTGTTTATTTGAGATGTTTGTTGTTTCTTGAGGTAGGATTGTATTGCTATAAACTTCCCTCTTAGAACTGCTTTTGTTGAATCCCATAGTTCTGAGTCATCGTGTTTTCATTGTCATTTGTTTTTAGGTATTTTTTTATTTCCCCTTTGATGTCTTCAGTGATTGCTTGGTTATTTAGTAATGTAATGTTTATCCTCCATGTGTTTGTATTTTTTACAGTTGTTTTCCTGTAATTGATATCTAGTCTCATAGCATTGTGGTCAGAAAAGATATCTTATACGATTTCAATTTTTCTTAAATTTACCAAGGATTGATTTGTGACCCAAGATATGGTCTATCTTGGAGAATATTCTATGAGCCCTTGAGAAGAAAGTTTATTCTCTTGTTTTTGGATCTCATGCCCTATAAATATCAATTAAGTCCATCTCAATTAATATGTCATTTAAAGCTTGTGTTTCCTTATTTATTTTCTGTTTGGATGATCTGTCCATTGGTGAAATTAGGGTGTTACAGTCCCCTGCTATAATTGTGTTACTGTCTATTTCCCCTTTTATGGCTGTTAGCATTTTCCTTATGTATAGTGGTGCTCCTATGTTGGGTGCATAAAGATTTGCAATTAGTATATTTTCTTCTTGGATTGATCACTTGATCATTATGTAGTGTCCTTCTTTGTCTCTTGCAGTAGTCTTCATTTTAAAGTCTATTTTGTCTGATATGAGATTTGCTACTCCAGCTTTCTTTTGATTTCCATTTGCATGGAATATCTTTTTCCATCCCCTCACTCTCAGTCTGTATGTGTCCTAGGTCTGAAGTGTGTCTCATGTAGACAGCATATATATGGGTCTTGTTTTTGTATCCATTCAGCAAGTCTGTGTCTTTTGGTTCGAGTATTTAGTCCATTTACATTTAAGGTAATTATCGATATGTATGTTCCTCTTACCATTTTCTTAATTGTTTTGGGTTTGTTATTGTAGGTCTTTTCCTTCTCTTGTGTTTCCTGCCTAGAGAGTTCCTTTAACATTTGTTGTAAAGCTGGTTTGGTGGTGCTGAATTCTCTTAGCTTTTGCTTGTCTGTAAAGGTTTTAATTTCTCCATCAAATCTGAATGAGATCCTTGCTGGGTGTAATTATTTTGGTTGTAGGTTTTTCCCTTTCATGACTTTAAACTTGTCCTGCCACACCCTTCTGGCTTACAGAGTTTCTGCTGAAATATCAGCTGTTAACCTTATGAGGATTCCCTTGTATGCTAGTTGTTGCTTTTCCATTGTTGCTTTTAATATTTTTTCTGTGTATTTAATTTTTGATAGTTTGATTAATATGTGTCTTGGCATGTTTCTCTTTGGATTTATCCTGTATGGGACTCTGCGCTTCCTACACTTGATTGACTCTTTCCTTTCCCATATTAGGGAAATTTTCAACTATAATCCTTTCAAATATTTTCTCAGTCCCTTTTTTTCTCTTCTTCCTCTTGGACCCCTTTAATTCAAATGTTGGTGTATTTAATATTGTCCCAGAGGTCTCTGAAACTGTCCTCAATTCTTTTCATTCTTTTTTCTTTATTCTGCTCTGTGGTTTTTATTTCTACTATTTTATCTTCCAGGTCACTTATCTGTTCTTCTGTCTCAGTTATTCTGCTATTGATTCCTTCTAGAGAAATTTTAATTTCATTTATTGCGTTGTTCATCATTGGTTGTTTGCTCTTTAGTTCTTCTAAGTCCCTGTTAAACGTTTCTTGTATTTTCTCCATTGTATTTCCAAGATTTTAGATCATCTTTACTATCATTAATCTGAATTCTTTTTCAGGTAGACTGCCTATTTCCTCCTCATTTGTTTGGTCTGGTGGGTTTTTACTTTGCTCCTTCGTCTGCTGAATATTTCTCTGTCTTTTCATTTTGCTTAACTAACTGTATTTGGGGTCTACTTTTTGCAGGCTGCAGGGTCGTAGTTCCTATTGTTTTTGGTTGTCTGCCCCCAGTGGGTAAGATTGGTTCAAAGGGTTGTGTAGTCTTCCCCGTGGAGGGGACTGGTGCCTGTGTTCTGGTGGATGAGGCTGGACCTTGTCTTTCTGGTGGGCAGGACCGCGTCAGGTGGTGTGTTTTGGTGTGTCTTTGAACTTATTATGGTTATCGGCAGCCTCTCTGCTAATGGGTGGGGTTGTGTTCCAGTCCTGCTAGTTGTTTGGCATGGGGTATCCAGCACTGGAGCTTGCTGGTCATTTAATGGAGCTGGGTCTTAGCATTGTGATGGAGATCTCTGGGAGAGTTCTCACCGATGGATATTTGTGGGGCTCGGAGGTCTCTGGTGGTTCAATGTCCTGAAATCGGGGAGGTGTGGATAGTGACCTGTGCTTGCACACAGGATTATTGGTGGCTGCAGCAGCAGCCTTAGTGTCTCATGTGTGCACGCTGATAGCCACAGCTCGTGCCCGTCTCTGAAGCTTGTTTAGGCGGTATTCTGAATCTCCTCTCCTCGCTCACCAGTTTGGGAAGTCTGAGGTCTTCTGCCAGCGTTCAGTAGGTGTTCTGTAGGGGTTGTTCCATATGCAGATGTATTTTTGATGTATTTGTGGGGGCGGAAGGTGATCTCCATGTCTTACTCGTATGCCATCTTGAAGGTCCTCCAAGATAGATATTAAAAAATGATTTGACTATCTATAGTACAGGCTACAGTAGAATCAGACTTAAATAAATTATATTAAAGTCCAAGTGCATTTATGTATAATCATAATTCCACTCTACTATAGGGGTAAAAGAGAATCATAGGTAAATCAAACAGCCTGATAATGTAAGAAATAAAACATATCTATATATACCTGTGGAGAAAAGGGAACCCTAGTACACTGTGGTGGGATTTTAGATTGGTGGAGCCACCATAGAAAACAGAATGGAGATCCTCAAAATTTTAAATTTAATTACACTCAGGTCATTAGCAAAACCTATTGGCTGGATGTAGTTCTAGAATATAACAGCTCCAGTGTGGACTGAGATTGTTATTGGAAGAGTTAACTATTGGAGGAGGAATTCTAGAGTGCTATCAGTTGTCTATTTTTAATATGAATGATGATTACAAGAGTGCTAACACTATAATTATTGGTCAAATATATATTTATGTTTCATAGATTTTTCTGTATTTTATTATCACACACACACAAGAACACACACACACACACATAAATGAAGTTGATAAAAAGAGTGAATAGGCAACAGCACACTAATTCTACTCTTCCATTAACCAAAGGAAACCAAAAGCTCTATAATTATAGTTTGGGTTTGTTGCCTTGGGAAAGACATAAAATGATTTTTAGACCAATGTGAACTGAAAGGGCTCAGCAATGTGTGTGGCTAAAGAGATTTTGATTTTGGCTTTTTTTTTTTGTCTTTATGTGGGAATCAAATTTGCCCACAGCTGTCTCACTGACATCTAAATTACAAACTGCTATACGAGACTATTTACCCAGAAAACAGACAGTAAGAAAAAGACAAGGAAATAATGTTAACCAAAGTAACCACAAGTGGAAAAATATATTTTGGTGAAAAAGCCATTTATTAATAGAAAAGTATAGTGAAATCTGTTATTAAAGATTTTCTGCTTTCAGTTTGGTAGAAAGTCTTTAGAAAATTATTTTGTTTTTTGCCTCTATTTTCTTCCAACGTTTAATTTATTGCTCCAATATTCCTCTTTTGGAATAATAAACCTGAAAGTGTCCCAGGTTTTGAGTTACCTGTGGAGACAGCAAGACTATTCCCCTGCAAACACACATTGAGTCCACACTCAGTCTGAGAAAACATCAACTCTCTTTCTTTCCTCCATGTAAAGCCGTAGTTTTGTAAGTCTTGGGATGTAAAAAGAAGGTATTTCTGGAGATCATTTAATTCAATATGCAGATTATTGGTCAATGGAGATCAAAGTGATTAAACAGACCATTTTGTACCAAAATGTTTTGAATAGTCTAGACAAAAGTATTTTTTCAAATTTATTAAATTGAGTTAGATATTACTTTATCAGACACAAATGAAACTAAAGGAATGAACAATAATAACAACCACACAAAACTGCTTCAGTCTGCTCATAGCACATTAGAATTTCTTTCATTGTTCACCTACTAGATGATTTTGTAAAAATAGCTTTATTTACAAGACATGTTTTAACATTTACACTATAGAATTTATCACCTACCCCATGGCAGCTGAAAAATTTTTATTTTACCAGGTAAAATTCATATTCATATGCTCTGATGCCCAATTTGCTTTGCAACAATAACATGTGTTTCTGTATGTTATGAGTTGCGGTGCTGTCAACATAGTGCTTAATGGAATTAACCACTGCTCTGAGATCAGCAATAGGATAACGCTCAAAAGCATCTTGCATTTGAATGCAATATTATCTGAAGTAAAGCGGTCAAGGTCCAAATTTGCTTTGGTTTTGTTTGATTGTCTCTCTTTGGCAAATCAGAAATCATTTTAATTAACAAAGTAATCACATTACTATGTGCAATGAGAATACTCTATAAAAAATTCATTTAGTTTCAGAAGAGCTGTTCTGGCTTACACTACAAGTCAGTGCTATGAAAGTAAATTACCTAAATAAAAACAGGGAAAGTTCCTAGTTAGCAGACTTTATGACAATGATTATGTGGTGTGCTTAATCTCTAGATCATATTGAGTATAATTCTCACTAGTAATGTAATAAAGTGAGATGAATAAAAAAGAAGAAAGAAAGAGAGAATACCTTTCCACTAAAACAACTTATGCCATCTGAGCATCTCTATGATTAATATTGTAATTACTGCTTATGATATGAGGACTCAGTGATGTGTGAAGGCAATGCTAACTTCAATCGACGAGATGCAAAAGTCAATTTAATTGTCACATGGTATTTGCTATTACTAGCATATTGATGTGGCACACTTGCATAATAACTCCTTTAAGCAAAAGCACCTTTCTTTTTTAATTGAATGGAGTGACTTCATTATTTTCCTACCCTCTGTGGACTTTTAGAAGATGTACCTTTAGTTTGCATGGGAATAAGTTAGAAAACTTGTTGCCTATGGTTGCTTTAAGCAGTTCAGGAGAAACCAGAAGAATTTAATTTTTTTTTAATTCATTTACTTGTTTATTCAACAAATATGCTTCATTGTGCCAAGTGGTAGGGAAAGAGAAGTGAGCGAGACAATCTGGCTGATGAATTTATAAAGTTTATAATCTACTGGAGAAAAGAAGTATTAAGAAATACATACATATATACATATATGTATATTGTTGACTTAAAAAATTCACAAAATTCACAATATGAGAGTTGCGAGTTAAGTTTTATTTGGGGCAAAATGAGGACTATAGCCCAGGAGACAGCATGGAGAAACTGCTCCAAAGAGGTAGGGGGGGAAAATCAGTATAGATGTGATTTTGGTGAAGGGGGAGTACATACAATCAAGCACACATTTTTTGCAGGTTTCTGCTAGTCTCGTGAAGGTTACTGCTAGTCACGAGGAGCAGACGTCACCTTGAAGGATTTTAGTGCTTTCCTAGATATGAGGAGATGCAAGAATTGGGCTCATAAAATCAGCTCCTGAAAATATCTATCTGAAGACCTGTTCTGCCAGTTTTTCCCAGAGCACAGAGTGCCTCATTTCTGCTGTCCACCCTGAACTCCTGTCAGGGGGTGTTGAAGGTCAGCAGCTCTAGCAGCACGTGATTTAATCCTCGTAGAGGCAGATGGCAAGTGCCCATGGCAAGTGCCAATTTGTAGTTGACAATATGTATACATATGTATATATACGTATATATTTATACATAAATTTTCTAGTTAGAATTAGGTTTTAGGTTAAGTGCTACAACAGAGAACTACCAGGTGCAATGAACCCATGTGCAGGGAGTCCTAAATTACTAGGAGGAGTTGGGGAGGTCTTTGAGGAAGTAATATTTAAAATGAGCCCTGAAAGATGAGCTAAAAAAGGAGTGGGTATCTGGATTGTGCTGAAGAAGAGAAATCAGTTGACACAAAAGATCTAAATTGACAGGAATGTGGCATATGTAAGGTACAGCTGAAGCTTAGGGATCAAGGGAGGAGCTGCATGGTGAGGACAGAGTGGAAGGCAGGGAAGGGATTCACACTTAATCAGTTACTTTCTTCCTGAACTTCCTTCTTTACTTGGCTCTAAAATCCCCACATCTCCCTCATCTTCCTCCTAATTTCCTTCTTCTCATTCTCTCTGCTTAGTCTTCCAGATGTTCCAGTTCCACGGGGCCTAACCCCCTGCCAGATTCCTTCTAAAAGTACTGTACTCCCTGGATGATACTCACTTTCCAGTCTTTAAATGTTGTCTACGTTACAATTACTCTAAAAGGTATGCCTGGGGCCATGACCTCTGCCCTGAATCCCAGACTGCTCAGAAGTCACCTGAATTTCAACACCTAAAAGGTAATTCAAAAGTACCATGTCCTAATGAGTAATACAGTTTGGCCCTCCCCTGGATTCATATTTTTATAAATAGTGCCACAATTCACCAATTCCTCAGATCATTTATCTTGCATTATTCCTCAACTCTCATGTCAACATAAAAATTCATGAGTACTATCAGTCATTTTGACCTCTAAAATATACCCCCAATGCATTACTAACACCTTGAAGGACAAATAAAAATAAAAAATGAGAGGATTAATTCTCCCTGTTAAAAATAATGAAAGACACACTCCTCCCTTTCCTTAGAGCATATCTTTTCTAAACTTGTAATTGTAAATTCTTTCTCTACCCCTTAGAGATTCACATAAATTTCCTTTTAAATAGCTTTTTGTCAGGTTTGCAACCCAGTACTGTCTTTCTTAAGAAACTGGAGTTGAATGTAAAATCAAGGGAGATAAGGAGGCGCTTATTCCAAGCGTGCAAGGCACGTTCAACGTTTGTAAGTCAACCAACATAATCCCACACATCAGGAAACTAAAATAAAAATCAATCGATACAGAAAAAGCACTTGACAAAATCCAACATCTGTTCATGATTAAGAAAAAAACAAACAAAAACAAAACCAACTCTCAGCATACGAGGGATAAATGGGAATTTCTTCAACTTGATAAAGAACGTCTATAAAAACACCTACAACTATCATCATACTTAATGATGAGAAACTGGATGCATTCCCCCTAAGAGCAGGGATAGGGCAAGACTCTCTTCTCTCATTTCGTCTATCCAGCGTGATACTGGAGTACCTAATTAGTGCACTGATAGTAGAAAATGAAATAAAAGTCTCTTTGCCTCTGTGGTCTTTCTCCTAAAAGCCTGTAAACCCAGCTAACCATGAGAAAGTCTCCAGGAAAATCCTAATTGAGGCACATTCTACAACATATCTGAGCAGTACTCAAAACTGTCAGGGTCACTGAAAGCAAGGAATGTCAAAGAAACTGTTACAGCTGAGAGGAAAGAACCCCAGGAGACAGGGTTATTAAATGTAATGTGGGGACCTGGATGGGATCCTGGGGCAGGAAAAGCATTAAATAAAAACTAAGCAAATCTGAGTAAAGTCTGGACTTCAGGTATTTGTGCTGGTTTATTAATTGTAACTAATGTTCCAAACTAATGTAAGATGTTAATAATAGGGGACAATGGATGTGAGGTATACAGGAATTCTCTGCATTATCCTCACAATTTTTCTGTAAATCTAAAATTGTTCTAAATTTTAAAAAATATTTTAAAAAGGAAACAAGAATAACCATTGAAAAATATAAATCATATTTAATTCTCCTTTAATAAGAACTTTCCAGTGACATATCTTCTACATATCTTTCCATTCTCCGCCTATGGTTTTGCCCTTCTTCGTTCTGTTCCAATACGTTGCCCTCCATTTATCTCAAATTCAAAACCACATTGGATCTTTGCCTTATTCTCATCTCTCTGCCTGAAAAACACTGAATTTCATGGCTGTCTGTCAGTCTTCACTTAGTACACTGTTTAGGTGCCACCTTCTCTTCGAATCCTTCTTTGAAATAAATTAAATTGCATCTATCTCTTTATCTCCCCTTTTCCTTGAATAAATGGAGCAAGAAATTAGAAGTTCATTAAATATATCTAATTTTAGTTATTTTCAGTAAAATATTATAACTCATCAGCTGTGAGAGTTTGAAAGAATGAGATGACAGTTCTTATGCCAGTTTACTAACACAAGTAATTAACAATGAATAAGTCATGAAATATTGAGATGAAAAGTCTGGAAATTAATGGTGCTTAGATTATGGAGAAATCATGAGTACAGTTTTAACATATTCACTTAGATATTATAAGTGGAAATGTCAAATTAATATTTGAGTATACAGATGTAGAGATAAAAATATATGATATTTGAAGCCATAGTGATGGAATGAAATAGTCTGTGGTTGGAGCATAGGTTAAGATGAGAAAAACGAAAGACCCAGGATCAAACTTGAGGAACATAAATGATTAAAGGCCCTACATAAAAGGAGACACCAAAAATAACTGAGATATAGAAGCTGAAAAGTCAGAGGGGAAAGGAAATGGGTGCCAAGTCCCAAAAAAGGATTTTCCCAGGATGCTGTGGTTGAGTCTGTTGGTACACAGACAGGTTAAACTAAAAAGAAAAGCGGTCTGAAAATTGCCATTGGAATTAAGAACTTTCATGGGATTTTAGCAAGAAAAGATTGATGATGCCTAAAATAGTAAAGACGAAATTCCTACAGACTGAAGAGTGGAGTGACAGGTGGCCAGAAAATGGAGGCAGAGTGTAAAGCAAATTGTTTTGTAAAACTTGGCCATTAAAAGCTTCAGTTGAGAAGAATGAGATCCAGAGGAAATATGTTTACTTTTTGAAATGGAAGAAACAAGAGTATATTCTCCACACTTATTGGAGAGATCTAATAAAATGGGAAGAGGTCTAGAAACAGGAAAAGAGGAATTTTTGGAGAAAGTATTGAACATAAGCATGAGGGGCTTAAAATTTTCTATTCACATTTTCAAACCTACATACCTGAGAGGGGTATGTCTTCCTCCACTTCCTCTTCTTCAGATTCAATCCTTCCCTCTTGAGAGTGTTTGAGATGCTCTTTTCCTCTATTCACACCTTTGGATCTCAGGATATTTAAGGGAGAGATTCTCGGTATGTTGTCTATTTTTCAGATCCAATCTCTCCCTGGGCCAGGTTTTCACATGTACTAATCCTAGGACAGAAAATAGGCAAGCAAATTGTGGTCACTTCTAATTTGTATTTTTCAATATCACTTTATCATTACTAGAAGCTACTTTGAATTCTACCATTTAAATTCCAGAGTGTTGCATCTCAATTGTTATAGAATTTGAATTGGGCTTTAAGGCAGGAGTGATTAATCAACTTGAAACTATACATCATGTTGTCCCTTTCTATTTATTGCCTTATTACCAGATGTAAGAGTAAATATGTCTAGAAAATGAGTAGTAGATTGGTCTCTTCAATACTTCTAGCTTTAAAATTACTTGATTATTAATTTCATACAATGCTTGTGAATTTCATATCCAATGTATAAAAATACTTTGGCATAGTCATATCTATAAATAAAACTAACAATTAAAGTAGATGGTTTTATGTTCAGATTAAACCCTAATCAGCTATTACAGACTTTTTTTTATAGTTGTTTTTTGATTTGGGTTTTTTTTTTTTTTTGTAGGGACCACAAATGTAATAAGCAAAGCCATTTATTAGTGAGAGACTGTTGGATTACCCGTTTGTCCTTCTATGTTCATTCTCCAAACTTCTGTGCTGTGCATAACATTTGTCCAGGGCCCTAATGGATATGGATGGCGTCAGAGGTCTCTTTTGCCCTAAGTCTTCCACTTGGGTTCAGCCAGTGGTCAGCACAAGCAGGAACTGGAAGAGAAGAAATGGAGTGAGGCTGAGGTGCTTATTCCTTCAGCTTATTTCTGTAGGATTGTTTTAGGATGGCCGAATCCCTAGACTGAAGGGCACAGCTCCTGCCAGATGGGTTTCCCTAAACAGCCTCCTTCTAGGTCCTAGTGATGGCTCCCTTACCTCACCAATTCACACCTGTTTACTAGCCTGTTACCCTTAATAGTTACAGGGTACTGTACTATTCATTGTAGATTCCTTGCACTTTGGTCACCTTGCTTGCTTGCTTTAAATAACATCTTATATAAAATGTTATTTTTAAAAAGCTTTCAAATTACCAATTTTGTCATATTGGCAAAGCATAAGATATAGTTAAGCGCTCGATTTTAAGAAGAAAGTTTCAGGAGATTAACAGATCAATTTAGCAAATTGTGATTCTTGCTTGTTCATTTAATAAATATTATGGAAAAACTGCTGTACGTCAAGAGCTCTTCAGGCTGCTAGGTATACAACACTGAACAAAAAGGTCATGTAATATTTGCCCTCATGGAGCTTCTGTAATAGCTAGCAGTAATACTTGGCCAGAAACCTAGTACATCATCAAGTTTTAAATGTTGTTCTCTTTATAAAATGAACAAAATACTGAATTTGTTTATTTATTTTATAGATAATAAGTTGTAAATCTTTTACCAGACTATACCATTATTTTCTTCTAATAGCTATTTTTTATTCACAAACTTCTAAGGTTTACTATTTAATGTGATGAACAATTTAGGGTGTACTAACTGCTCTAGCAAGTAGTTCCAAAACTACATAGTATCTAAAATATAACAGAAGTTTGTTTTCCTCACACAGCAGTACCATGAAGTAAACAAGGCAACAGGGCAGCCCTGTAATCCATCTTTAACTCACGGCTTCCACGTTTACTCTGGCAGCTGTCTTCAATCCAGCCAGCCAGAAAGGCAAAGGAGCACAGAGTTGGTTTCCATGGGCCATTCATGAATGTGTCATATGACACTTCTGCGTATGTTCCAGGCAAGCACTCAGTCACATGAGCACTGCTAATCTCAAGGGAAACTAGGAAGTGTAGTCTAGCTGGTGTGTCCAGGAAAGAGAAGAAAGTTTGGATTTCAATAATATAGCAGTCTCCATTGTATTGCATATTGCATAAACACATACCCATAGACATTTGGGTCATTTATATATGAATATCAAAACATATATATGTGGAATATTTATGTTTGTATGGAGTAATTATCCTTATGTGCACTGTGACTGTTGTATCAGAAAAGCATGAAAATACTTTAGTTTCTTTTATTATCTATTTGAGATGATTGTGCTCTACAGTGTTATTATTACTCAAACTAAATGAAGCTAGAATTAATATTCATGGTACATCTAGACCTCAGGACTTTTGGAAGATTTATGAACCTTTTCAGTACCTACTTTGAGTAGAGATCAGAACATAAGAGCATAATGCCCTATTCCTTGAGCCTCCGTAGTTAAACAGATTTTCTCGATTTTAATGTCAACTTTATGTTCTAGGTGACCTGTATTATGGTCAGGCTCATCTGAGCTGATTGAAGAGAAGAGAAATTCCCTCAAACATAGGATTTTATTGTAATAATACACCAGAGAAATGAACCATTGCTTGAAACAGCCTTGTAATCAAGCCTAGAGACCTCCAAGGTCTTTTAGAATATGGCAGCAGGATCCTGCTATCTCCTCGGGGGCAGGCTTTCATAGCACCTAATTCTGCAGTGGTGAAATTGAAATATTTAACCAGCAATAAGGCACATCCTCAATCAACCAGAATAAAGGCTCCAGGCTTTAACACCTTAGCTCCTGGATGGAGGAGTAGCCAGGGCTGGTGGTGGTGAGGGGTAGACGTGCAGGAGCCTCAGAGAGGCAGCGATTTACCAAGCATTTTGAATTTATTTCAGTGTTTAAGTGACAACGTGGCCATGCCAGCCTGTGCCAGCTGAGTGGTAGCACTGCATTACTCACTGGACTGCTCTTGTGATGTGGCTTTTCTGTTTCTCTTCTCTGTCTACATATGAAAACACTTTCAGTGGCTTCTCCTTACTATGCTTTTCCTACTTCAGGATATTTTGTGGTCACGGCTTCCATAACTTCATGGCTCTTATGGTTTTTCTTTATGCCTTTATATGTGTTTCTGTGTGTTTTGTGTCCAAGATCCCTGAAGATCAGATTGGTCTAATTAGTCTCAATCAAAATAGGGTGTATCTTCTGGCCAGAGTTTCATACCGCCTAAATAAGGTTCCCTGTGACCCAGGCATCTGGTCTCATGATTTAAAGGAATGTATCCCAGGTGCAAATAATCCCTGGTGGCTACTTTTTTAGGAGGCACCTCGAACACATCAGGCAAGATGAGTATCAGAGTTTCTTCTCCAGATCAAACATGCTCCAGTGCTCTGCAGAGCTAAAAACCTCACATTCTTACAATATTATTTATCATTTTCCTTGTGAGAAGACAGCTAGAAAAAGAAAATAATATGCAGGGATTTCAGCAAAAAAAAAAACATTTTATTAAGTGCCCTCTAATTCCTTTCCCTAAATTATTACCACAACCATGTCTAGGCAAAAATGACTTTGGAGGGAGTGAGAAAAAACAACAACAACAACAAAAACAATGTCACCTTCATAATGTTAAGCATGTAACTCTGTTAACCATTTTTAAATTAATTATTCACTTGGGAACCTACTGAAAAAATTAATTTACTTGTGAATATGACCAGTCATCACTGCTTTTACTGTAATTCAGACATATTCATCTTTGTCTACAATATCCAGCATTGTTGGAAAGCTAACAGAGAGGAAGGCATTAAAACAAACCCCAAAGGATCAGTGAAATGAGTTTATAGTTTATGGCTTCATGCCTATATTTTCAGACTGTTGCTAATGGGACAATTACACTCTGATGACCTTCCACTAAGTGTAAGCCAAAAATATAATTCAGTTTTTTATAAATTAAAACAAACGAAATGGCTTTCAATTTAGCACTGCTGACATCTCTCTTCAAAGAACCATTTTTAGAGTAAAAATACTAAGATTAAGACTATTTAGGGGGAAATTACTTATTTTTTTCCTTAGCATAAAATGCAAAATTGTTAATATAGTCAACAAGATCTTACATCCTCTGTTCCTGCCCAATTTCCCTCCTCAGCATCATATTGTACAACTCACAGACTATCAGCCACCCTGACCTCCGTCCTGTTCCTTAAATAAACCAGCATCTTCCACCCTCATGGGTTTTGAACATGTTGTTTCTTCTTGAAAATTATATTTCGCAGATCTTTGCTGCCTCGATTCTACTCAATTCCATGTCTCATAAATTTCACTCAATGAGACCTCCACTAGTTTTCATCTCATTTCAGTCCTCCTGTTGAGTGTCTATTCTAAAATTTCCCTTCACAGTGTTCATTAACATTTTTTTTTCCTAATTACCTCATTTTGTGGCTATGTAAAAGCACAAACAAAAACAAAACAAAACAAAAAACCTATACTTTCTCTTACTTTATTAGTTTCAGATATCAGGGGCTATTTTTTTGTTGTTGTTCATCATGGTATAAGCTCAGCAAGTGGTTCAGAACCTTGATTTATAAAAGGAGCTTAGTGACCGAAAAATGCATATTTATATGAATAAATAGATGGACATGTTTATGAAGTCTATTCTTATATAACTCAATAGTTATTTAAGACAAGATTTTAAACAGTTAAATAGGATGAGGGTCCATGGAAAAGATGGGACTTGAACCTTTTAGACATACAATATCACAAGGCATTTTTTCATATGAATGTCAGTGACACCTTCCCCCCAAATACCTCTAAGTGTATTGTTGTAAAATATAAGCAACAAAGAACAAATGAAATATTAGAATATGTTTAGCTTATGCTTAACATTGTTTTTCTTTTCTGCAATCAAATGTATTATCATTACCCAAGTATTTCAAGTTTCATCACAATCTTAATTATTATTGTTAGAACACAGACAATATACAGCCCCTTGAAACAAGAAAGTGTCAAAAAAAAAACTGTTTTCTTTCTTATTAGAATTTCTATTTTCAGATTCGCATGTTCTATATTCATTACTAACCCTTTAACGCATATGAAAGTTGTGCTTCCTAATTTTTATATATCAGAATTTACATTGTGAAAAATTATGGTTTAGGGGAAAAAAGAAGTACATAGGTATAGATAGCATAGGTATTGTTCTCCCCGCCCCAGACTCCTCCTCGACCCTTCGGGACAGTCATAGCATGGGGTTCGGCTAGGTTGCGGGGAGGGGCTTTGGCGCAAAGGCTGTCCAGGGGCGGAACTGCGCACGCGCGTGGCACAGTTCTGCAGCCTTCTGGAAGGCCCAGGTTAAGCTGTGCCGCTTTGTGGCGCAGAATCTGGGGCCCCAGTCTGAGGTCCGCCGAGGTCCGAAGCCACAGCAGCCCTAGCAACCTTCCATCGCACAGCCTTGGGGCCAGTTGTCCCTCTGGGCAGCTATGAGGTATCTAGCACTCGTCCTGGCTTTTGCTTGAACAGCCCCAGGGCCCTGCTCTCCTCCTGACCCAGCCCAGCTGCCCGCACCCTGCAAAGGGGAAGCTATGGCCTCCCGCAAACCGCTGCATCGGGAAACCACGGGGGACGACCAGGGCCCAGGGGCGAGGCCTGTGCAAGTGGGTGGAAGATGTGGAGTCTTCCAGAAAGGCAGACAGGGTGCGGTTGGAGCCCGCAGGTGGCTTGAATGTGGAGGGCAGTAAGTGTGGCTCCTAGTGGACGGGCTGGGGGAGGATGGGCAGGGATACGCGTCGGGCAGCTCCGTGAATCGCTGAATCTGGCGCCAGGCCCTGTTGCCGGCTACAGCTCTTCCCAGAGGCGGCCCAGTGTCAGGGTCTCGGGATATATAAAGGGGCCACAGGGGAGGCCTGGGGTCAGAAACACCTGGTACCTCGGGTGCCGGCGGCCCCTCGCCATATCCTCGGCTGCGAGACTCACCAAGCAGACCCCAATCTCCTTCGCCATCCCTGCCCCCACCCCCAAGCCGTATGTATATCAATAAACTTGTCTGGTTAATAGACATAAAATATGCTTTAAATAATTAATAGTAAGATATATTAAAATTAAGACAATTAATAGTAAAATGATTTAGAGTTAAGCTTAGAACTTAAAACGAATTAAAATTTAAAGGCATAGCATGTTTCCATGTACTATAACAGAGGATACGTGTTTTATATTTGCTAGTAACAGGATGTTATAATACTGGCCTTACAAATTCTATTGTTCCATTCCATCTCATAAATGTCTTATGTATTTATTGAGTTCCTTCTGTGTACTCGTAGATCATGGGAACACTGAGACAAGTGCCTGCCCTTAAGTGTATGCCTAGAGAAAGTATTATTGATTGACACTTTAGGAAAGGAACTTGGCAGTATGTAGAATGAACTTTAAAAGTGGTCATAATAATTCCATTTGCAATAGTACATCCTGTGAAAGGATGTGAAAATAATTTAAACAAGTTGGTTATGCTCAAGAAAATAAATTAAAAATGGTTTATAAGGGAATGGGTTAGGGACATTTGATCAGATACTCTGCCAAAGCAATAATAGCAATTAATGGGGCTGCAAGCCAGATCATACACACCGTGAGGATAACTATGTAGGCATTATGATGTTTATGGACAATGTTAATTGTAGGAAAATGCTTATGAAATAAATATATTTGATCCAGAATTAACACAAAAAATAAAATCTATATGAAAATGCCGGAAGGAAGCACAGCAGGATATCTCCTGATGTTAGAAGTGGGTGCTTTGTTTATTAGATTTTCTGTATTAAAGTAAGGCAAAATAACTGTTGGTTGGAATGTAAATTGATACAGCCACTATGGAGAACAGTATGGCCGTTCCTTAAAAAACTAAATGTAGAACTACCATACAACCCAGCAATCCCACTACTGGGCATATACCCTGAGAAAACCGTAATTCAAAAAGGGTCATGTACCACAATGTTCACTGCAGCTCTGTTTACAGTAGCCAGGACATGGAAGCAACCTAAATGCCCATTGACAGATGAATGGATAAAGAGGATGTGGCACATATATACAATGGAATACTACTCAGCCATAAAAAGGGATGAAACTGAGTCATTTGTAGAGATGTGGATGGACCTAGAGACTGTCATGCAGAGTGAAGTAAGTCAGAAAGAGAAAAACAAATATTGTATATTAACGCATATATGTGCAACCTAGAAAAATGGTACAGATGAACCGGTTTGCAAGGCAGAAATATAGACACAGATATAGAGAACAAACGTATGGACACCAACGGGGGGAAGCAGCGGGAGGGTGGTGGTGGTGGTGTGATGAATTGGGAGATTGGGATTGACATGTATACACTGATGTGTATAAAATGGATGACTAATAAGAACCTGCTGTATAAAAAAATAAAATTCAAAAAAAGAGAAAAAAGTAAAAAAAATTATATTTACTTGAAACTTCACTGGAAATAAACTATTTGATCTTAAAAAAAAATAAAGTAAGGCAAAGTAGTATTTCTAAAATTCCTAACTTATAAAAGTAACATCTTGCTTTTATTTTCTGTTATGAGAATATGGAACATTTTTATGTTCTAACAATTTTTTTTCATTTAATAAAATCTTATTTGGATAATAAAATAGTAACAAAGCCAAGACAAAGAAGTCAATTCATAAATAACAATTACATATGCACTGCATATAATGTCCAGTGTAAAACTTAAAGAATTAGGGATACTTTGAGTTGGTTTTTATTTTTAAGAAAGATTTTATAAACATAAACCTCACCCATCCTCAAAGCAACAGCTTAGTAAGGTACTTCAGAATTGGCTTTTGTTGTAAATATATACTTGCTCATTGTGTACCTGAAGTTAGTTTTAGGGAATATTAAAGAATTTTACAAGGACAGCATGAAATGTGATTTTTCATGAATAACCTTTTCTGGGAAATAAAAAAAAAGGCTGATATGCTGATTACTGTAATTTTTATGTCAATCACAGTAGTTTTATGTTTCTTGATTTTTGCTTCCATTTATTATTGGTCATAATTTAATTGACCATAATTTAATGACCATAATTTAATTGGTCATAACATTCTTAAGTGATGAAAGAATTTGTTTTCATCTTTAAACACACAAAACTAATGAATGTGTGTTAGAATATTCTACCTATTTTGTGTTTACACTTTTATGTTTTACTGAAAGCCCCATACTCCTTTTATAAACAGATATTAAAATTGTATAAGTCATCATTTCATGATACTCTTTTCATAATACACCCTAAATCTTGATCAAATAATACTTTACTTCCCTATTAAAAAGAGTTCCTAGACTGAAAGAATCTGAAAGCATCCAAGCTCCTGTAACGTCTAGATTCCCATAGTCTGAAATATTACTCATGGAGGTGCAGCCCAGTTACCCCGTGGTGGGCTCTGGCCAGTGCCTGTCCAGTACAATTCAGCAGGTCTTTATCCAGTGAGTCTAGCTGTGGTACTACTGGACCATGTGCCATATTTGTTCTGACTTCATAGATAATTTCATGTTATCTTGTCTTATCCCCACTTTTCCCTGCAGTTGTGATAACAACACCCTCCTTTGGGTTTTCTTTTATTTTTGTTGATAGAAAAATGCAGATACCTAGACCCCTGCCTGATAAACTGTGACAGACACCAAAGTTTGAAAGTCATTGCTTTAGCTTCACTCTGATTAAAGAAAATACAGTTGCCAAAATGACTGCATTCTCTTTTCAGTAAAGGTAGGTAAATATTTTTGTGATTAAAATCTTACATCATTTCAGAGTTGATGTGATTGCCAATGAGCTGACCAGTAGAACATGATTTTTATGGAAAGATTTTTGGTTTTTTGAAAAATGTTTTGTATGCTGGTGTTCTAAAAGATAATTCAACAACAGAGATTTAATTACTGAAGTGATCATTAGAGTAGTGAGGTTTATGCCCCAGAAATCAACATGAGGAAATAATGATTCAAAGTAGTAACAGAGGTTGTATTTTTAAACCACCTATATAGTCAGTAAAATTTAGCATACCATATATTAAAACATATTTCATGTACTAAAAATATTCTGCATTTTAACTAAACCACCTAAAACCTATGTAAAAATTATGCATTGAAGTTTAGTTACTGGGGCTAAGAAAATTAAATGCAGTAAAGATTCAGAACAAAGCATAGACCAGTATTTTCCCACACTGTGTAGGTAAACAGCAGTCGTGTAGTTCTTTCACACGGGGACTTGAATGACTCCTTTATGATTTTTTTAATTTGTATCAAATTAACCAATTATAAAACGATTCCAGAGTTGTTTGTTTACTAGATATTGGCTAAAATAATGATTCTTAAGTATTGTAATGATAAATCAATATTTTATAAGACAGAATTAATGTGATCTAAACGTACTCATTAAATTTCCTTACTATAGTAACATTATTTTAATTTCCTTTATTGAAGTGATTCCAAAATTACTATCACAGATCAGAATGCAGCTAATAAAATAAAATTCTCAGAACCTAATATTTTAAAGATTAAAAGATACACAAGAAAGGGCAACACAAGAAAGTAATTGTTTAAAAGGATTACTAATGACAGCCAAATAAGACTAACAAAAAGCTTACATAATTGATTTCAGTGTTTATAGATCAAAATGGAATTTTATTTTCTTTTATGAATCAAACTAAATTATGCTATCCTTTTTATCATTCTGTGAATTGATATCAATTTTCTGCTGGATATTATACATATCTTTCTATAGTTTTTAGAAAGAAGACTCCTATAATTACTTTACTGAATAACATAAAACATGCTGCTCTCTTTACTTGGAGATAAAAAGATTACTATTTGTACAATTACTATTTTTCCTAATTTCTAAATAAGTTTCAAAAGTATTGGAAAGTCTTTGATTTCAAATTATTTTCTACTTACCATCCTCCTATAAAAAATATCTATATATGTGCATGTGGACACATTCTGAGTGATATTCTGAGGTCAAATATAGGGAATATCGAATTCACTATATTTTTGTAGTCACTACAAAATTTTAATAAGAAATTTCAGTGTTTGAAAGTTTGAGATATAAGATGACATGATAAATTGTGTGACTGTGAATTTAAGTATATGTGACATTTAATTAACTATATTTTGAGTTTGAGGTCAATGTTAATTTAGGGAATGAAGGTGTGGGAGAAAGTTCAAGGAATCATTTAATAAAAAACTAATTTTTTCATTGATATATATGAAATTATATATGTATAAAACTGTATATATATCAAAACTGTATTCAGTTATATATTTCAGTTATGTCTTATTATATTACTAAGTAACATAACGAAGAATTAACTTATACTCTATTTTATATATACTCTTACACTTAATCAAAATTAAAGTCACGGGGGCTTCCCTGGTGGCGCAGTGGTTGAGAGTCCGCCTGCTGATGCAGGGGACGCGGGTTCATGCCCCGGTCCGGGAGGATCTCACATGCCGCTGAGCGGCTGTGCCCGTGAGCCATGGCCGCTGAACCTGCGCGTCCGGAGCCTGTGCTCTGCAATGGGAGAGGCCACAACAGTGAGAGGCCCGCGTACCGCAAAAAAAAAAAAAAAAAAAAAAAAAAAATTAAAGTCACGGGTATATATTATACAGTATAGGTTTTTGTTTAAGGGGGTTTCTAAACTTGAAGTAATTGCACTGACAGAATCTTTTTGGGAGGTGTTATTGACCTCTTGTATTGATTCTTCTAAAGTGTACGTAGGATAATGTAACACATTCTCTAAAATCACCCAAACCTCAATGACTGCTAATCCATTAAACCACTGAAAATGCTGACGAAAACTAAGACTTTTTAAATCAATATTTATGTAGTATGACAGGTATTTAAAATCTATTTAGATATACTTTTAATAATACTTAAGGCTAAGATGAGTTTCTGGAGGGCTATTTTATTATTGAGAGTATACTTAACTGCTATCAGAAAACCCTGCTGCCTGTGAGATATTATTCACTGTGTCTCATTTACTGCTATCTGTTTTAATTATAATTTGAAGAAACCTAATCAAGCTTTTTCCCTAACTAAACAAACCACTTAGATCAAACTGCATTTATCCTTCTGAAAAATTTACTATTGTTCCAAAAGCTGCAAATGGGTATTTAAACTTCAAATAGAGTTTATGTGGGAAGGTCGATGTTTATTGACTTACCCTATCTTCCAGAGAGTCCTCTTATTTACCAAATAGGCTTCCTAAATTAGTAAAGATAGGGCTTAAACATTCTGTGAACTATCTGGAGCGTGTGTATTTTAAAGTGAAAGTCTGTGTAGTATGTTACAGAGAAAAATCAATTTGATCCAACTATATTTTAGTTTCCTTACACTAATTGGATCTAATCAGGAAGTTTTGTTTTTTGGGCATCTTTCAGACTACAATCAATAAGAATCCACCTACTCTGGACTTGAGAAATAAAAAATCTGAATGATTTTTTTTTTTGCCCCAGAGTTAGGTTGTGGTCAAAGACATTTTAAAGAATCTAGCATTGTTAACACTTTTTTTTTCCCTCTGAATACAGTTTTTTTCCCTTTAGACCTCTTCATTATGCCCAGTATCAGCTAGTATTTCATATGGGAATTGCCTTTGCTTACGTATCTAGTTTGGTTTTGCTGTAATAAATACAGGAACGATGCTTTAGGAAAAATATCTGACTTATGTTGTTATATTAAAAAGTATTGAAGAGGACCCTTTGTGGGTTTCATTGTAATTTATCATTCTGCCATTGCTCTAGGAATTTACCGTTACCCTTGGATTATGTATAAATGCCCTACTTCCTCTACTCTTATTGCTCATCAGTTTACTTAAGATAATACTTTTTCCTTCACGAACTGTATCTCAGAACAGAAAGCCTGTAGCTAGTCCTGGGTGTTGAGACTTCACAGTGCTCTAGGGTCACAGTCTGATGCAGAGCCGCACCTCTGTGTGTGTTCAAAGAATGACTCACAGAAAGTCTGGAACCTGGAGAGGTCACTTAGTTTAGAAAATGATGAAATATTCCACCGTGACTCATTTAGGTCATAATAAAATTCTCTTTTCCCACGTATTTGGAGAGCTTTAGAACTGCTATAGAAGAATACACAGCCAATAAACTTGTGTGATGCACAGCTTCTACAGAGTGCAAAAATGTTTTATACCTGAAAACCTTGCCCTGAAAATTGGAGGAGTATTTGGGATTCCCATGGCACCGAAACCACTGGAAACAGGTTGTTCAAAGAGTAAAACTTTCTCCACGTTTATGAAAGTGTGGTCTGGGTTTTAACTTGTGAGGGATGAAACGCAGACAGTAAATTTTGAGACTGAGAATTCAGGAGATTGGAATATTTGGAAGTTACTTGGAACAGAAACTGAAAATCGGAAGACAAATGATGAGCCTAATGAAGATGATTCACAGTGTATCTTTTTATTTTCCTTTTCACTCTTACGAATAAGAATTTGTTACCAAACCCTACTAATATGTGAAACTGAAGAAAGAGAGCATGCTTCTGAAAACTCATACAACAGGGTTTTAGGAAGAGCTGAAGGTGAAAAAGTCTGTTGACTGTGAAATAAACCAGAGAATAAGGATCAATCATCTCATCAGAAAAAGAGACAAAGAAGGACAATTTCTTGTCTCCACATTCAACATAACTGACACACACAAAAGTTTTGGTATTAGGAGTCCTATTTCCAAATTCAGTTTTCCATTTAATATATTTGTTGTGTATGTCAGTCAAATCTTTCTATATACAATATAACAAAAGTTCATTCTAATTCAAGAGTTGAACATTACATTTCGATGTTCAAAGTGAATGATGTGTATGATGTGACAAACCTTATGTTTAAATTATGGTTAACGTGAGGGTAACCTGAGATTTCAAAGAATGGGTTTGAAAAGAGATTTCAAGAATGGGTCAGAAATAAAACTTTTTCATAAGTTTGAGAAATTCTATTTCAGTGTTTACTGCACAGAGACTATTTTTTAATGTTCAGTTTCTACAACTGTCATTTACAATGAGAAAACCGAATTCTTGAAATATAAACATTGATTTTCTATTAATAGTAGAACTCTTTGCATTCATCAAGTCTGTTGTTTTAGCACGTTCTCTTTCCAATACTGTTTCAACTTTCCTTAGCTCCCTGAAGGCTAATCCTTGTGATTATCTTTTAAATTTTCTGTTACCTATACTTTTTCCTCATAGATTATCCCATTTTTATTTACTGATGGCCTAAATGTTATCTCTTCTATTTGACTGTATCTTACTACCATCTACTAAAGAAACGACATGGCCTTTGGATTTCTCCAAATTCTCGTGTCTAAATTATTTATACCCATTGTTTCAAAATTGCAGTACTAACACTGATGTATAGTGTGGATTTTGCTTACATCCAATCACATACTTATAAGACAAAGTCAAAAGTTATGTTTGCTAACGTTTTAAAATATTTTATCATTTGTAATTATCTTATAAAATTCAATATACATAATAGAAATTACTCGTCTAGCTCTAGATTCTGTTATAGTTTTTTTTTTTTTTTAAATAGCCCTGTTCTGTTCAGGAAGGAGTAGATCACTAAAAAATAATTCTTCTCTCTTAATTATTGCAATAAAGAGTTAATAGTTCCTTAAATAATTGGTTTAAGAGCAGTAAGTATTTACTTTTAATCACTATGATTAAAGCACCTATGTGAAAAGAATAACTTTTGCATTTTTCTTAAAAACATTAAGTGGAACACAGTATTATTCAATGCTGGGAAGTTTTTATAATCACTATGTAGCCCTATACATAAAATATTAAGGAAGTTCAGGACTTTAAAACAACTATAAAATATGATCATGTACGTTGCTGTGAAGTTCCTTTCAACAAATCCACCCTAAAATTCATAATGTTTCTCAGAGAAGAAAAGAAACAGTTTACAATTCATTTCATCATCTGTATTCTATTTGATATACTAATATAGATATCATATCTGCTTTTCAAATATGAGAATTAACTAATTTCTCATTTTTTATAGAGAAGGTATTTAATTACCTCTGTCTTTAATTAATCTGAAATTGAGAAATATTTTTCTATGAACTATGATAAGATAGAAATATCTATTTATGTAAATTAATTTTAAAAACCTGATTCTTAAATATAGCATAATCTTTGGTTATTAATTATGACAAAGACTAAAATTCATAGTTATGTAGGCTTTCTATTAAATATATACTTAAAAATAAGTCAGTGGGTAGACCAAATGTTTGTGTCCCCCCCAAATTCATATGCTGAAACCAAAATCCCCAATGTGATGGTATTGGGAAATGGGGCCTTTGGGAGACGATTAGGTAATGAAAGTGTAGCCCTCATGAATGGGATTAGTGCCCTTATAAAAGAGACCCCAGAGAGTTCCCTTACCCCTTCTGCCATGTAGGGACACAGCATGAAGACAGCTGTCTGAGAACCCGGAGGCAGGCCCTCACCAAACAGCAAATCGTCCTGCAACTTGATTTTGGACTTCCAGCCTCCAAAACTGTGAAAAATAGATTTCTGTTGTTTATAAGCCACCCAGTCTATGATATTTTGTTATAGCAGCCCAAACAGAGTAAAACAGTTAACTGATTTTAGTTCTCAACTTAGCTCTATGACACTACTAGCTGAAAGGTGATATAATCAAGTTAGACTGGTTTTACCAATTGGAGATTCTACTGAACATATGAGGAAATGATTACAATGTCTACTGTGGGAAATTTTAGATATTTCTTTAATGATGACTTAGAGTTTTTCCAACAGCAGATTCCAAACATGGCCATGGGCACAAGTAGTATATTTGAGGGGTAATCCCTTAATGCAGCAAGCTGGGGGAGTGAGACAGAGAAGGAGGAACAGGCAATCGATGATTGTTTAACTGGTTGTCACTGAGCAACTAATGCTTCATATAATGTTCCTGAATTTTACTCCAAATGAACCTTGGAATTGTTTCTCCAGAGAGTGGAAGGCTGGAAATTTATTCACATTTTCCTTCCCCTCACTGTTTTGAGAATTGACCTAAGGGACATTAACTGCTGTGCACTTAATAACTGTTGAAAAAGTTTGTAAAAACTCTGTGGCAGAAAACCAAGTGATCCAGCAGGTACATGCTGTGGGAAGAAGCCTGTGTTTATAGGAAGCCTATAGCCCAGCTGTAGCTGAAATCCAACCTTGGTCATGGGATAGAGAGCTGCACACGGAAGTGGTCTGTTAGACTCAATTTTGGGCATGATTAAAGTAATGAAAAGATTACACTAAGGGGAAAAATCGATCATAGGTTTTAATATGTACTTCCTTGGGAATATTGGCTTTTTTATTATTCCTTACTAGAAAAAAGGAATATTCTACATATTACTTTTATCCTCATTGTCTACCTTTAAAAAGGGCTTTATTTTACGCTTTAGAGTGCAGTCCTTTGTTTTAACAGTCACCTTTAATTTTTTTTTTATGTACCTTATGTACTTTTGTAAAGTAATACATATAAAAATGCTCAAATTAGTATTTTGTATATTGGTTAGTTATCTTTTTTTAAATTTAATTTTATTTATTTATTTTTATACAGCAGTTCTTATTAGTTATCCATTTTATACACATTAGTGTATATATGTGAATCCCGATCTCCCAATTCATCACACCACCACCACCCCCCGCCCTGGCCACTTTCCCCCCTCGGTGTCCATACATTTGTTCTCTACATCTGTGTAATAGTCACCCTTAATTTTTTAATGTGGATTCTTCTTTATAGATTGTTTTAGTGAATTCAAAAGCTGGCTTCTCCCTCATGATGGTTATTGACAAGAATTTTATCATACAATTGCCCATTTAGCACTACCCCTCTCTTTATTATTATTGCAAAGTTTAACTTTATGTTTTCAATAGTTATCATTGTGTTAGTCATTCATTGCTGCATTGAAAACACCCCAAAACTTTGCAGCTTAAAATTACAAATGTTTATTATCTCAGAGTTTCTGTGAGTCAAGTATATGGGTGTAATTTAGGTGGATGCCTTTGGCCCAAGGTCTTTCAAGCTGTTATTCTTGGCTGTGGCCTCATCTGAAGGCTTGATGGAGACTCATCTGCTTCCAAGCTCACTTACACGGTTGTTGGCAGATCTTGGTTCCTTGACACTTGGATCCGTACATGGTGCTGCCTTACAACACAAAAGCTGGCTTTTGCCTGTGTGAGATGCAAGGGAGAGCAAGAGAGAGAGTGTCAAAGCCAGCAGCCACAGTTGTTTCTGTAACCTAAGCTCAGAAGTGACATTTCATCACATCTGTCATATTAGAAATTAATTAAAAGTTCCAGCCCACACCAAAGGAGAGGTAGTGGCACAAAAACTTAAATACTAGGAGGGGGAGATTGTTAGGGGCTGTGTCAGGGGCTGCCTATCTCAATAATTTCAACTTGATACCATTCAAACTTTAATTAGCTCACAATTGCATCCCTTTTTCTTGTATTTTGTATGTTTTATCTAAGTACACATTGCTACTTTCTGAATATCCTTTTTAAATAGTTTATATCTGTGAGTAGTAAAACATTGTACCTTTATAGGTTGAGAAATAACTTTATCTATACTGTTGTTAACAGTTTGGTTAAGTTAAAATTATCTTCTTTTGAAAGTATTCTATCTACTGTCATGGAAGGGAAATCTGATGTCAATCTACCTGAAACTGTTTTTTTCAGGTATTTTGTCTTTTCTCTGATTATTTAACAATATTTTCATTATCCCTGTGAATCTGTAATTTTATTGTGGTGTGTTTAGTTTTTCACTTTTTTACTTAAGTTGTTTAGTACTAAGGAGTATTCTTTCACTAAGTCTTATATCTGTACATCTTTTGGAGAATATTTCAGAAATCATTCCTGCTTTTTTGTAGTATTTTGTTTCTCCTTCATAATCTCTCACCTTTTCAAACTGCACACATATGTTCAAAATGTATGTATTGAGGACTTATTCACTAGTTAGTGGGAACACCAAAATTAAAAACAAACAAACAGAAAACACAGACACGATCCCTGCCCTTAGTTTAATTGAAGTTATTCTTTCATTAATTTCTTTGAACATCTTAAACATAGTTATTATAAAATTATTTAAAATTTTCCCTACAAACTTCATTTTCTCCGGAATGACTTCATGTTCACTAAAATGAAATTTTCAGGAAGGCTGATTCCTTGTGTGATGTTTTAACTCTGTTTTTATAGTTTCTGGAACAATCTCTCACACATTTAGAGACACAATAAATAATTGTTAATGAATGATTATTGATTTTGTTGATTCTCTTCCATACTAAGCTGTCTTTTCTTACATTCTGAAATTTGGGTTTGAAGGACCATTTTTTTAAAGATTTTTTCTTTAATTTTTTTATTTTGTTTTAGAATTTAAAAAAATTATTCAAGTATAGCCGATTTTCAACGTTGTGTTGATTTCCATTGTACAACCAAATGATTCAGTTATACATGTATGTGTGTGTATATATATATATATATATATATATATACACATTCAGTTATACATGCATATACATACATAAATATATACACATGCACACTTTCTTTTTCGTTTGGTTTCCTTTCCACTATGGTTTATCCCAGGATATTGACTATAGTTCCCCATGCTCTGCAGTAGGGCCTTGTTGTTTAGCCATTCTGTATGTAATGGTTTGCACCTGCCAACCCCACTCTCCCAGTCCATCCTTCCCGCCAACCCCAGCAACCACAAGTCTTCTCTCTCTGTCTGTGAGTCTGTTTAGTAGATAAGTTCATTTGCATCATATTTTAGATTTAACATATAAGTGATAATCATATGGTGTTTGTCTTTCTCTTTTTGACCTACTTCACTTAGTATGATAATCTCTGGATCTGTCCATGTTGCTGCAAATGGCATTATTTCATTTAAAGATTTTATTTTTTAAAGCAGTTTTAGGTTCACAACAAAATTGAGGAGGTACAAAAATGTCCCCTATACCCCTCACCTTCGCACCCGAATAGCCTCCCCCATTGTCAACATCCTGCATCAGAGTGGTGCATTTGTTTTAATTGATAAACCTACACTGATATACCATTGTAACCCAAAGTCCATAGTCTACATTATGATTCACTCTTGGTGCTATACACGCTATGAGTTTAGACAAATGCATAATGACACATTCATCATTGTAGTATCATACAGATGCTGCCATAAAAATCCTCTGTGCTCTACCTATTCATGCCTCTCACCACCTGCAGGATCAGTTTCCTTTGGAGAGTTTTTTGGGTTTTTTTTTTTAATTTCCTTTATGTGTCCAGTTTCAAATATCCTTTCCTGCCAACTCGTTTAATGTTTTCTTCATTTAGCACCCCGAGGCTTCCTCTATAATAGCATCTTTGTCTTCTGTGCCAAAGTGATACTGGGGATGGTACAGATCCAGATGCCCAACTACATGTGGCTGGATTCAGTTCCTGATTGAGAGAACTAGCCTTTGTTCTCTCTCTGACTAGAATCATGGCTGATTATTAAACCAAATCCCAAGGAATTGGATAGTAGTAGGTTTTTCATCCCCATTTTAGCACATGCTTTCAAGGTGTGAGTCGGTCGGTTGTAGTTGCACTTCCGGAGAAGAGCAGCGCTCACTCTCAGGGCCGGAACTCCACTGCTGCCTGTGTCTTCACCAGAGGCCAGCGGCTTGAGCTGTGAATTTGCATTTCTTTGATTTTCTACAGCTCACATTCATATCTCCATCTTCTTCTGAGTTTGACCTTACATTTCTGGTTATTTCTTTTTTATAAATATATGTCACCCATTTTTGCAGTGTGTGTTAAATGGTTTGCCCAACTATGACTCACTAGGTAGATGTGTTGTGAACCAAGCAAAGTGTATCCTGTGCAGCCTGTCACAGACTTTAATGACCTCAGCAGTTATTTCACGGAGAGTCATCCTGGGCTGTACCTATTTTTAAATGGCTGCTGTTAACAGACACCAAGGAGCTACTGATGGGTTATCGCCAGGTGACTCCCGTAAGATGAGTATTCTATTGCAAACATAGAGATTAAAAAGGGAAAGAGTATTAGGCAGTAAGAAAACTTAGAGACTAGCACAGCAGATGATGAAGACTTCAAGTCAGGCAGTGGTGGGGGTAATACCCTTGGTTTGTGTCATGTTTGCTTTAGGTTCTGATGAGTTGGAAGATAACACCAGGCAGATTGGTGATATAAGTCTGTGAATATGGAAACTGATTAAAAAGTTGAGGGAAAAAATAGGAATTACTATTATTAATAATTAAAGACATTAAAGTGAACTGCGTATTGAGTCATACAGTCATTCATTGAACTTGCTTGTATTAAGCAGCCACCATCTGTCAAATACCTTTTAGGTGCCGAGGTTACAGTAGTAACTGAAGTAGACCAAAATGTTTGCCCTAATAAGACTTTGATTTTAGTGGGGAAGACAGAAAATAAACATATAAAACAGTGCAATATCTACTTCAAGCGATGAAAATTGCTACTGAGAAAGATAGAGTGAGGAAAGATAGATGAATGCCATTTGGGAGCTTGCTGTTTTTAGCATGGTTGTTTAGGAAAAGCTTGCTGATGCAATATGATTTGAGACCTTATGGAATTAAGGAGTCATGGTAATGAAGGATGCTCTGATATCCCTGGGATTCTTGCAGTAACTGACATAAAGAGGGATAAAAGGCATAGTGAGACTAGGCAAACAGGTGGCAAGGAAAAGTAGGACTCAGGGACAGAAGGAAAAGATTTTAAAAGGTATCTAATGCTGTACTGAAAATAGGCAATTTTGTTTAATAATTAAGTTTTACTTAGCAAATTTGAGTGTCCAGTTTCATAGCATTATGACGTTTGAAGACCAAATTGCAATGGGTATGTAATAATTTTCTAGAAGTGAATAAAGTTTGATTAGAGAAGGTTGACCAGATATAATAATATGCTAATAAGCTATAATATTAAAAATGTGATACTGAAACAAGAAGGAGAAAAAATAAATAGACCCATAAAGAGGAATTTTTTATGTAAGAAATAAGACATTTAAGATCACAGTTGAAAAGATGGAAGAGTCAACAAATAAATTATTTAAATATAATAATTAAATATTAAAATAGTTATTTGTTCCTTGGGAAAATATCCTAACAGATCCCAACACTGCACAATTCACAAATACATATTTTATTTAAAATGGATAAAGAAGACAATACAGAGAGAATAATACAGTAAGAGCAACAATCTCCAAAAAATATTGGAAAGAAGATAAGTGATTACTATTTAGCCCACTGGAGAAAGCTGAACAGTATTGTAGGAACAAGCATGTATTGAGGCATGGGAAATATAAGAGGCATGGGAAACTGGTTCAGATCACCAGTTTTCAGAGAGATCCAGGAATAGTAATGTTACCTCAAAGGTGGGATGTGATGGGGCTGAAACCAAAAGATTAGTTGAAAGTCTGTATAAGAAACTGATAAAAATATAAAATACATATAAAGTCACTAAGATCTCTCTCTACACACACACAGAGTAAACTCTCCTGAACCATGTGTCTATAGCTACTCTAACCCTACTGAAGACTGCAGGACTATTTTGCAGAGAAACAAAAGCCATGAGACCCAACACTCAGTGACAAGAATCACAGCAAAGGACCCGGTAGAGAAGAACTACTGAAAACACTTCCAGGATGGAAAGCTGAAGTTAACACATTGAATGGTGAGCCCCTCCACTTCCATTGCCTGCCTTAGCTCCAAGAGTCCTGGCAGAAGAAGCTTGGAGTCTTCTCCTTATGGAAAAGCACCAGCCTGGGAGAAAAGACCCCAGAGACTGGTAATGACCTGGTCAAGCCCATACCCTAAACAAGGATTTATAAACAAGGATTTATACCCTAAACAAGGATTTATAAAAGACCCATAAGGATTTATAAAAGACCCTAAACAAGGATTTATAAAAGACCCATAAGAAAGTACATTATCTTCAAATTGCAAGAGACCTGAGATAAAGAGTCAATCTCCAAAGCTCCTAGATTAAAATACAGGCCATCATGAATCATTATAGATTAGATAACTTGGTACTACTCGACAACACCATGAGGAAGCATGAGGGCATTGGAACAATTAATTCATATTCTGAGGAAAAATTATTTCACCTTTGCATTATATACCCAAATCACTGTTGATATATCAGAATAGAATAAAGATATTTTTAAGTTAAGAAGTTCCCAAAAAATTACTTACACTCACATCATCCGAAAGCCAGTGGAAGTTAGATGTAGCAAATTAAATGAAAGAAGAAGTCAAGAAGGAATAAGACAAAATGTGCTAGATTGCCATGCCCTTGGGAAGACTGTACTGCTTTCTCCACATGGGGGCTTTGTCATGTGACCTACTCAGGCTAGTGGCACGTGAGTAGAAGTGAAGTGTGTCACTTCCATAGGAACCTTTTAAAGCCACTTTTAGTGCTAAAGTTTATTTGGAATGAGAAATGCGTCTTCTGCTCTCTGGCAGTCTTCACTATTAGAAAAATAATCAGAACCTTTTTTTATTAGATCAAAACATTTTCTAAACTTTATAATTCTACAGTAAGTGAGTTTTTAGAGGGCATGAAGATATGGCAAGTAATTAGTCTAACTAGAGATTTTCATAATATTTTGGCTTAGCACTTGCTGTGCCTCGTCTTAGTCATCTTTAAAGCTATGGATTAACATAGAGGGGTTTCTATTTTACTTCAGCTTCAAATTCAGTTACAGAGTCTTATTATGTAGTAGAGGTTCTTTTGAAATATACTTCTCAATTCATGAACATGAACTCCAGAAATATATACTTTCTCATTTTTTATTCTGTACCTAATTATTTTCTGACTTAGATACTCATTATTTTATAATGAGCCAAACTTTGATACTGGTTTTAGGCAGCTGAAAACTAAACTGTAGTTATGATCATTGCCAATAACACATCTTATTACACATCAAAAAAGTTTTCCTTTATTTATATTTTATTTTTGTGTGTGTGAGGCAATTGCAATTTCTTTTGATTTTTCTTTCCTTAAATGTAAAACTGTGATATCTACTCACCATGAAAAATAACATCTAAAGCATTAGATGGTAATTTTAAGATGAGAGAGGAGAAAGCAGAGTATAGTTTCAGTATTCTATTGAGAAGAATGTTGGAATTCAGATGAGATATTTCCTAACCTCAGAAGGCTTTTCTGTGAAATTTACTATGTTCCTTCCCATTCAGTTTTACTGAGAGTGCTTTCGTAAAGCTTTGTGGCCTTTTCTTCTTATCTTCCCCATTTTAAGTCACCAGTAGATTGACATCCTCAAATGCAGATCATTTGGATGCCGATCATTTAAAGAAATGTTTTTTAATCCAAATTTTTTCTCTATACCAGGTAAAAAAAAAATTCCTAAGTGTTATATTAAGACATTTATTGGTAGTAAGAGACCTTAGATTCTCAAAAGAGATTTTTTATGACGATATTTTTAAAATTCACCAGGTAACAGCAGAAGCAAGCTTTAAAATGTCAATTCTAAAATGTTTGATTAATTTATCTTTTTACAATTGACTCTTTATATGATGTGTGAAGTAAAATTTGTGAAGGATGCCTCTTGCTACATTTTAATAGGGGTAAATCTTAACAGTGTTTGCTATACTTGAAAGTAGCAAACAGGTTTTCCCCCTACAAATGCTCCTTTGCTTATAAACTTGTTTTCTTAGAGTATAGTTATAAACATTTATTTTTTTCCTCAAGCATGTGGCTACATTGCCTAACAGAGTTAGTCAAATACCACTACAAGCTAAAGTTGTAAAGATGTTTGGACAGTACTGAAAAATTTTAGAATGTGTTAATAAGGAACGGTATGAACTGAAAACCACTTATAAAACCTATCAAACTTTATAGCTGGGTATAATATATACATATATATATACATACCTGTGTGTATGACCCACCAGAATATGCTTGTTGCAACTGTGAACCAATAAAATATGAAGCACAACAAAAATGTCCGGTTTCTCCAATTAGTAAAAAGGGCTGACCTGCTAGAAAACATCAGGCACTGACTCTGCATTTTTCTGGAGTGTCCTGAGATTTTTGCAGACCAGTGCTGGTTGAGTTAGGGCTTCAAGCCTCTTGTTCATACTGGAATGAAGACATCTGTACGTGGAGGCCATGGAGCAGGCCAGTGGAGAGTTAGTGATGGCTGAGCGTGTGAGTGAGGCGGGCTGATCCCTCGACAGGTCACCTGGGTCTCTCACCCTCCTTGTCGGCTTGCTTACAGTTGCCATTTCATTTGTTGAAGAAAATAAGTGACAATTGTTTAAGTGGTGATTGTGTGCCATTAGTTTTGTGAGTGTATTATTTACGTGTCAAAACCCAGCATCTGGGTTCTTGTTTTAACCTTAGGACAGAATTTGGGTCATTTAGCGATTCATTCATTGGAGGAATTTTGACCCTGTGACTTTCTGAACTCATCTGACTTTGAGTTTGTATACATTTTGTCAAAATCTAACAGATTAAGAAGTTCTAAAAATTATAGTCAGCTCTGATTATATGAGCAAAGTGAATACTGAACTACATAGTCAACAAAACTAAATCTCTTATTACTACAAAACATGTCAGGTTTTTTTCCCCATGTAAGTACACTCCTAGAGCTTGTGTGTCTTTACCACAACTCTAGTGTCCAACCTCCTGAAACAAAACAAAACAAAAATATAATAGAAGGTACATCACTTTTTACACTAGAATTGCTTAGCTTATTTCATCTGCAACGTCTCGTCCGTGTTCACATCACTGCTTAATGCATCAGAGAACACCTAATCATGGTGTTCTATAGGCTACTAAACATTATAAATCATAAAAGTAAAAAAAATCATGAAAGTTAATTCCTTCTCTACAGAGAAGAACTTTACAAAGGAAATGAGAAAATGACCTTACCACAAACAAATATAAAATTTAAAAATATCTTGAGTTAAATAAAAGTTTGAAGGACAAAGAACATGGTAAGCCACAAATTATTTGTAACGACTGAAAAACAAAAGGCCATGAGCTGAAGCTAAACCTAAGAAAAGACAGTGCCGCAAAGGAATTCATGAAAAATGTCCTCGGGCAGAGGGTGATTAGTGTGTGGAACAATAAGCAATTAGAGGCAAAGAACATTGTTATAAAATCTGACCACTGCTCCTCACGTGGATGGATGTAACTGGACAGCAGTCTTTAATTCTTAAACTCTTGTGTGCAAGCAGAAAAGCATAAAGAAGAGACACTTACATTTTAATGTGTCAGTTGAATGAGTAAGCTAATCTTAAGAGGGCAGGTGAGTGTATGGTTGTATATGTAGAGAATAGTAATTATGGAAGGTTAAGGGGTCACTGTGATCAATACCATTTGGTATAACAGCACTAACACGGATCAAGTATGTCTAGAATAGAGGTTAAACAGATGTAGAGATAGGCATGAGGAATGCTTCCAGACCCTGGCATGCGGGGCAACCCCACTGTCCCCACATGAGACCTACAATTTCAACATTAATTTCTAATCATTTAAATTAAGGTGATTTGACCATAGTAAAGTAATTATTTTACACATTATGTTAAAGCAATATATTAGCTTTAAACAATGCTAAAATTTTCAGGAAAAAGCAGAGTCATGAAGAAATAAAATATAAGGAAACAAATTTTAAAGAGGGCATTTGGGATTTAAAGCATTAACTATGTGTCAGATATAAAACTTCTGCAGGGGTTTTTGGGCAGCCATGGAGAGTAGAAGGAATATGTGAAACATGGTTGATATACCTACAGGGGCGTCAGGATTTATGGTGACAGCAGTTTCGCAATTCTGCATAAGACTATCTCTGAAAGGAACTTTCTAAATTTATAAAGTTCTGACGTTCTTACAAAAGTACTAAAATATCTTTGTAGGAGTGGCTCTCTTTCCCTGATCCCTATGATCCCAGGAGTAAGTTGATGATAAAAATGTCCATTATTTAAGTTGGAGTAGGATTCAGCTTCCACTAGTTCCTGGAATGCTGTGAATCCTAGAAAACCATGGGCAGCGTAGAAAGATGCATTCAGAACATTCACATATGGCGATTATAACACGTTAGACTCAGTCTTGCAGGCTAGGCTTAACTGGCTAGCTGCCCAGGATAAATGCAGGTGTTGAGTAAGAGTAACTCTAAAGCTTTTTTGTATTTGTCAGTTATGATCTGAAAGAGAATTTTCCAGATCTATGAAAACAAAAAATGTTAAGAGAATAATGAAAATCCATTCTGAGGCAATTGGACAGGAACCATATACAGCATACTGGAGATAGAATGGTTGAAATGGAGGAAGGGTGGTTGTGCCTGGGGTAATTCCCTGAGCCAACTGAAAGAAAATACCCACCTCATTTTAATAAAAAAGGGTACTTCTTTAAGGCTAGTATCCCCAGCCCAGACACAGTGGATGTACAGGAAAGAATTTTATTCGATGCACCCTCTTCTCATAAAAGTTCTCTTCAAAAATTATTTGTACTTAATGTGTCCTCATCTATATAATGTTAATTAATGCATCTCTACTGTAATCCAGGTTCTCAACGGGACCCTGGGGACTCAATGCCTCATTGATCTTCACAGCTGAGAAATGGTACTAGTGTCCTAAGCAGGCTGATTCAGTTTTAATTGCTGTCCTAAAGGACAACCAGTGCACCTTAGCTTTTTGTTGTTTTTGTTATTTATACTTTTATTACTAAGTTGTTGGAGGAGTTGGTCAATTTACTTTGAGACTGGTGGACTCCATTTAAATAGGAGTAATGGCAAGCTACAGTTTGATGGCAAGGATTATAAGGATTATAGTTGAAAATGATCATCAGAAGAAGTGAGAATAATGATTTATAAAAGGGAAACAAGTGAAGCACAATCAAAGCCTTAGGAATGCTAACATGTGCGGAAGGCAGAATGGCCATTCTGTGATGCTTCAAAGAACAGTAAGAGGAAAGTCAGGAGGAAATTATTGGGAAGCATACTTTATGTGAAAGTATTTTCTAACAATTGGTATTGATCAGAAGACAGACATTGCTGAAAATATTCAAGTAGAGTCAAAGGAATTATATACCCATATTAGGATTGTAGTTCATTTTTAAGAAAGCTTTTGTTTTTTTTTTTTTGTTTTTTTTTTGAAGTTAAGAGCATAGGTTTTAGAGTCGGATAGATTTTGGATTTTGGATCAAATGCCAAACTTACTGCATGGTAGCTCTCTTATGTTGGGCAATTTACTAATCCTTCTAAGTGTCAGCTCAACCATTTGTGTAGCACAGATAACTATGTCTGTGTAGCCATGACAGTGGATGCTAACTAAGGTAAGAATTTAGAGCAGAGAATTTAGAGCAGTGTTTGGCATGTGGTAAATTTTGTTAAGATTGTACACTGAGTACACATAAATTAGGGAATTACCTGGATTTCAAAACTATAACCCCCATTATTATTTATAATTCATAGCTATATATTTATTATTAAGGATAATATCAAAGAACACAACTTCTGAAATATTGTGAAAATTTTTCACAATATTGTGAAAAATACTGTGAAATATTGGGAAAATTTTAGTCCCAAAGAAGAAAATCATTAAAAAATAAAATATTAAGTGTTATATATTTCTAAGAATTCTTGTCTCAGGATCTGTGATTGTTAAGTAATGATGAAATATTAATACATAATCCTTTATATCTCACAAATATTACTTGAGACAGACTGGAAAATATCAGGTGCAATTAAAGTGTAGATCTGTAAGACTTAGACAAAAGGTAAATATGACATATGAATGAAGTTAAGTGATACGGAAAAAAATCACCACCATCTACACCATAAAATGCTTACAGTTGAATATTATAAATTTACAAGACAAATTCCAAATCTCAGTTTTTTACGCCCTATGGCAATATTTTCCACTGGAAATATGTCAAGTAATTCTCAGTACACCCAAATATCTCAGTTGCTAAGCAACTGCTAATGAGTTTTCCACCAAAAAGGTTTAAGACCAGACCTCTGAGATATCAAATACTCACACAGCCCTTGATGCTTTTGCAAATGTCCCTCTACTGTGGCATGAAAAAGTTACTGTAAATAATAAGTATCTACTGATTATAGCATAGTACTGGGAAAAAAGCAAATAAAAATCATTTTAGTTTACTGTTCCTGAGTCTCTTTTATAACTTTTCCCCCTAAGAACATACAGATAATTTAACACCCATAAATGTATTTTGTAAAAAATTAATATACCCCAATGACTTCAAATTTCTAAATTTTATGATTAAAATTTTAAATTTGTGTTATTTTTATTTAATTAATTCAAGTAACTTAAATGTAATGATTTTATGTTTACTGTAATTGTGATTGTATCATTAAAAATACATATAATTTTTATACTTAATACCAAAAAAATCTTTCCTTACGGGAAATTCTGAATCATACAGAGGCACTGTGTGGGTTAATTGTTTCTCTGAAGTAGATTGTGTATGCAAGGATTCTGGAAATGGAAAATTATGAAAGAACTTATGATTGCAGTTAGCACAATTTTTTGTTTTTCTCCAGCTACACGTGCAGGAATGGAGTAGTAAATTTTAGATTTATCCAGGGTTATGTATATGGAACTTAATGAATGTGAAGGAGAGGAAACAGCTCTCACTGGAAAAGGCTGCATGGGATACGGTGGTTTTTATGAAGAGCCAGATAAGAAAACAGAAGGTAAAGATTTAGATAAGAAGAGAGGTGCAGGATATAGAGGATTCACTGTTAACTGACTGTGGTAGATATTTTTCAACAGTGTTCCTATATTAGCCTTCAATTGCTATGTAGCAATTTACCATGCATTTAGTGACTTAAAGCAACACACTTTTGTTGTCTCATCATTTACATGAATTAGAAGTCTGAACATGGTTTGCTTAGGGTCACAGGTGACAGTCAAGGTAGCAGCCAGCTGTTTTCTCATCTGGAGTCTCCATAGGGAAGAGAATGCTTCCAAGCTCATTCAGATTGTTGGAAGAATTCATTTCCTTGTGGTTGTGTGACTGAAAGTCCTGGTTTCTTACTGGATCCAGCCTCAGGTCTGGAGGTCCGCCACAGTTCCCTGCTCTGTGGCCCTTGACATAGGTGTTTTCTTGCAGAACAGCATGAAAATATTTCTCTTCAGTTGGAAAAAGCAGATTCTTATGACATAATCAAGGCAGTGACATACTGTTGCCTCTGCCATATAATGTAAACTAACGAAAGGAGTGGCATTCTATCACCCTTTCCACATTCTGTTGGGTAGAAGCAAGTCACATATCTTTAGGTGGTGAATGGCACTGAGTGTGATTCACAGGGTTTCATTTAGGGTGTGTCAGCTGCAGGATCCAATTGGTTTTCATCTCTTTATCTGCTTTCTTGGGTTGATTCTGTCCTCCATCCTGTTACTTGCTTTGGCCAATGGAATAACAGCAAATGTAATGCAAGCAGAGACTTGAAAAGTGCTTGCATTTTAAGACTTGTTTTCCAGCCTCATCCACCAGAGGGCAGACAGCAGAAGCAAGAAGAGAGACAGTCCTGCAGCCTGTGGAACAAAAACCACATTCACAGAAAGACAGACAAAATGAAAAGGCAGAGGACTATGTATCAGATAAAGGATCAAGATGAAACCCAAGAAAAATAATTAAATGAAGCAGAGATAGGCAACATCCCAAGAAAAGAATTCAGAATAATGATAGTTAAGATGATCCAGGACCTCAAAAACAGAATGGAGGAAAAGATCAAGAAGATGCAAGAAATGATTTAAAAAGACCTAGAAGAAGTAAAGAACAAACACCTGGAAGAATTAAAGAACAAACAATACAATAACTGAAATGAAAAATACACTAGAATGCATCAATGGCACAATAACTGAGGCAGAAGAACGGATAAGTGACCTGGAAGACAGAATGGTGGAAATCACTGCCACGGAACAGAATAAAGAAAAAGGAATGAAAAGGAATGAAGACAGCCTAAGAGACATCTGGGACAACATTAAACACACCAACATTCGCATTATAGGGGTCCTAGAAGTACAAGAGAGAGAAAGGACCCGAGACATTATTTGAAGAGATTAGAGGTGAAAACTTCCCTAACATTAGAAAAGAAATAGTCACCCAAGTCCAGGAAGCACAGAGAGTCCCAGGCAGGATAAACCTAAGGAGAAACATGCCGAGACACATAGTAATCAAATTGACAAAAATTAAAGACAAAGAAAAATTATTAAAAGCAACAAGGGAAAAATGAAAACATACAAGGGAACTCCCATAAGGTTAACAGCTGATCTCTCAGCAGAAACTCTGCAAGCCAAAGAGAGTGGCGGGACATATTTAAAGTGATGAAAGGGAAAAACCTACAACCAAGATTACTCTACCCAGCAAGGATCTCATTCAGATTTGACGGAGAAATTAAAACCTTTACAGATAAGCAAAAGCTAAGAATTCAGCACCACCAAACCAGCTTTACAACAAATGCTAAAGGAACTTCTCTATGCAGGAAACACAAGAGAAGGAAAAGACCTACAAAAACAAACCCAAAACAATAAAGAAAATGGTCATAGGAACATAAGTATCAATAATTATCTTAAATGTGACTGGATTAAATGCTCCAACAAAAAGACACAGACTCGCTGAATGGATAAAAAAACAAGACCCATATACATGAAGTCTACAAGAGACCCACTTCAGACCTAGAGACACGTACAGACTGTAAGTTAGGGGATGGAAAAAGGTATTCCATGCAAATGGAAATCAAAAGAAAGCTGGAGTAGCAATACTTATATCAGATAAAATAGATTTTAAAATAAAGGATGTTACAAGAGACAAAGAAGGACACTACATAATGATCAAGGGATCAATCCAAGAAGAAGATATAACAATTATAAATATATATGCACCCAACATAGGAGCACCTCAATACATAAGGCAACTGCTAACAGCTATAAAAGAGGAAATCGACAGTAACCCAATAATAGTAGGGGACTTTAACACCTCACTTACACCAATGGACAGATCATCCAGACAGAAAATTAATAAGGAAACACAATCTTTAAATGACACAATAGACCAGATAGATTTAATTGATATTTATAGAACATTCCTTCAGAAAACAGCAGATTACACTTTCTTCTCAAGTGCACACAGAACATTCTCCAGGATAGATCACATCTTAGGCCACAAATAAAGCCTCGGTAAATTTAAGAAAATTGAAACCGTATCAAGCATTTTTTCCAACCACAACACTATGAGATTAGAAATCAATTACAGAGGAAAATAAAATAGAAAACACAAACACATGGAGGCTAAACAATGTGTAACTAAATACCCAAGAGATCACTGAAGAAATCAAAGTGGAAATTACAAAATACCTAGAGACAAATGACAATGAAAACACGATGATCCCAAACCTATGGGACACAGCAAAAGCAGTTCTAAGAGGGAACTTTATAGCAATACAATCCTACCTCAAGAAACAAGAAAAATCTCAAATAAACAATCTAACCTTACACCTAAAGGAACTAGAGAAAGACGAAAAAACAAAACCCAAAGTTAGTATAAGGAAATAAATCATAAAGATCAGGAGAGCATAAATAAAGTAGAAACAAAGAAAACTATAGCAAAGATCAATAAAACTAAAAGCTGGTTCTTTAAGAAGATAAGCAAAATTCATAAACCTTTAGCCGACTTATCAAGAAAAAGAGGGAGAGAAATCAATAAAATTAGAAATGAAAAGGAAGTTAACAATGGACACCACAGAAATACAAGGCATCATAAGAGACTACTGCAAGCAACTCTATGCCAATAAAATGGACAACCTGGAAAAAATGGACAAATATTTAGAAATGTTTAACCTTCCAAGACTGAACCAGGAAGGAATAGAAAATATGAACAGACCAATCACAAGTAATGAAATTGAAACTGTGATTAAAAATCTTCCAACAAACAAAAGTCCAGGACCAGATGGCTTCACAGGTGAATTCTATCAAACGTTTAGAGAAGAGCTACACCCATCCTTCTCAAACTCTTCCAAAAAATTGCAGAGGAAGGAAGACTCCCACACTCATTCTACTTGACCACAATCACACTGATATAAAAACCAGACAAAGATACTACAAAAAAAAAAGGAAATTACAGACCAATATCACTGATGAATATAGATGTAAATATCTTCAACAAAATACTAGCAAACAGAATCCAACAACAGATTAAAAGGATCATACACCATGATCAAGTGGGATTTATCCCAGGGATACAAGGTTTCTTCAATATACACAATCAATGTGATGCACCATATTAATAAATTGAAGAATGAAAACCATATTGTCATCTCAGTAGATGCAGAAAAAGATTTTGACAAAATTCAACACCCATTTATGATAAAATAACTCCAGAAAATGGGCATTGAGGGGAATTACCTCAACATAATAAAGACTATATACAACAAACCCACAGCAAACATCATTCCCAATGGTAAAAAACTGAAACCAGTTCCTCTAAGATCAGAAACAAGACAAGGATGTTCACTGTCACCACTATTATTCAACATAGTTTTGGAAGTCCTAGCCACAGCAATCAGAGAAGAAAAAGAAAGAAAAGGAATACAAATCAGAAAAGAAGAAGTAAAACTGTCACTGTTTCCAGATGACATGATACTACGCATAAAGAATCCTTAAGGTGCTATCAGAAAACTACTAGAGCTAATCAATGAATTTGGTAAAGTAGCAGGATACAAAATTAATGAACAGAAATCTCTGGCATCCCTATACACTAATGATGAAAACTCTGAAAGAGAAATTAAGGAAACACTCCCACTTACCACTGCAACAAAAAGAATAAAATACCTAGGAATAAACCTATCTAAGGAGACAAAAGACATGTATGCAGAAAACTATAAGACACTGATGAAAGAAATTAAAGATGATAAAAACAGATGGAGAGATATACCATGTTATTGGATTGGAAGAATCAACATTGTGAAAATGACTATACTACCCAAAGCAATCTACAGATTCAGTGCAGTCCCTATCAAATTACCAATGGCATGTTTTTACAGAGCTAGAACAAAAAAATCTTAAAATTTGTATGGAGACAAAAGGTTCCACATAGCCAAAGCAATCTTGAGGGAAAAAAATAACGGAGCTGGAGGAATCAGACTTCCTGACTTCAGACTATACTACAAAGCTACAGTAATCAAGACAATATAGTACTGGCACAAAAACAGAAATATAGGTCAATGGAACAGGATAGAAAGCCCAGAGATAAACCCACGCACCTATGGTCAACTATTCTATGACAAAGGGGGAAAGCATATACAGTGGAGAAAGGACAGTCTCTTCAACAAGTGGTGCTGGGAAAACTGGCCAGCTACATGTAAAACAATGAAATTAGAACACTCCCTAACACCATACACAAAACTAAACTCAAAATGGATTAAAGACCTAAATGTAAGACAGGACACTAAAAAAACTCTTAGAGGAAAACATAGGAAGAACACTCTTTGACATAAATCACAGCAAGATCTTTTTTGACCCACCTCTTAGAGAATGGAAATAAAAACAAAAATAAGCCAATGGGACCTAATGAAACTTAAAAGCTTTTGCACAGTAAAGGAAACCATAAACAAGAAGAAAAGCAACCCTCAGAATGGGAGAAAATGTTTGCAAACGAAGCAGTTGACAGAGGATTAATCTCCAAAATTTACAAGCAGCTCATGCAGCCCAATATCAAAAAAACAAACAACCCAATCCAAAAATGGACAAAAGACCTAAACAGACATTTCTCCAAAGAAGATATACAGATTGCCAACAAACATATGAAAGGATGCTCAACATCACTAATCATTAGACAAATGCAAATCAAAACTACAATGAGGTATCACCTCACACCAGTTAGAATGGGCATCATCAGAAAATCTATAAGCAGCAAATGCTGGAGAGGGTGTGGAGAAAAGGGAACCCTTGTGCACTGTTGGTGGGAATGTAAAATGATACAGCCACTATGGGGAACAGTATGGAGGTTCCTTAAAAAACTAAAAATAAAATTACCATGTGACCTAGCAATTCCACTACTGGCCATATACCCAGAGAAAACTGTAATTCGAAATGTCACATGCACCCCAATGTTCATTGCAGCACTGTTTACATTATCCAGGTCATGGAAGCAGCCTAAATGCCCATCAACAGACAAATGTATAAAGAAGATGTGGTACATATATACAATGGAATATTACTCAGCATAAAAAGGAATGAAATTGGGTCATTTGTAGAGATGTGGATGGACCTAGAGACTGTCATACATAATAAATTAAGTCAGAAGGAGAAAAGTTTCATATATTAACGCATATATGTGGAATCTAGAAAAATGGTACAGATCAACTGGTTTTTAAGGCAGAAATAGAGACACAGATGTAGAGAACAAATGTATGGACACCAAGGGGGGGAAGTGGGGCAGGTTGGGATGAACTGGGAGATTGGGATTGACTTTTATACGCTAATATGTATAAAATAGATATCTAATGAGAACCTGCTGTATTAAAAAATAAAATAAAATTCAAAAAAAAAACCTGCTTTTTCTTGGTACCCCATTACTATTGGAAGAAGCCAGGCTAGAATGCTCATGCTGGGTAGTGACAAAGTGTCACACCTGAGAGTGAGGCTGTCCTAGATAATGCAGCTCCAGCCACTGCATCAATTGATCACAAGTGCATGAGTGCCCAGGAGAGATCAGCTGAGCCTTCCCAGAGCAGCTGGCTTGCCTCTGTGACTTTACAGCTCCACTTAGATTTTGTCTACGTACACTCTACATTCTTTCAATAAGATTGAATTTTATATTTTACCCCTGAAACTTGATATTTAGTTGTCTTCTGTATAATGGTATCTGTGTAGATACCTGTCATGGGTTGAACTGTGCCCTCCTCAAAAGATATGTTGAAGTCCTGACTCACAGAATCTCAGAACGGGACCTTATTTGGAAATAGGGTTCTTGCAGGTGCAGTTGCCTATTTTTAATGCATTTATGTAAGCTTGGTATTAAGTCTTCTTTAAATATTTTATATAGTTTACTAGTGAAGTCATTGCAGCCTATAACTTTCTCTGTGGGAAGGTTTTGCATTAGAAATTTAATTTCTTGAAGACATAGTGATACAGAATTTCTGTTTCTTCTTGTGCCAGTTTCAAAAGTTTGGCTACTTAAGGTAATTTTTCCATTTCCTCCAAGTTGTTGAAATTGTTACCTTAAAGCTATTTATTATTTTCTCTTACTAGGATTTAATGATTATAAGATGTTTAGTGATGTCCTCTTTTCTCTCTGAATATCGATATTATTTTTTAAATCCTCCATCAAGTTATTTATCATATTTATCAATCTTTCTGTAGAAACAGCTTTCGAGTACATTAATTCTTTCTATGTTTTTCTTCTCCACTTTATGGATTTATATTCCCTTAATGTCTATTCCTTTTATCCTCTACTTTGTACTTTGAGTTTAATTTTCTCTTGTTTGCTTAACTTCTAAGGTAAAATTTTAGATAATAAATTTCTGTGGTTTCTTCTTTTCAAACGTAAGCATTGGATTGGCCAATTTCCCTGCAAACACTACTGAATTGCATTCCATGGATTTTGCTGTGTTGTATTTCTACTTTCATTTGATTAAAATATTTCTAATTTACTGAGTGATATCCTCTTTTATTCATGTGTTATTTAAAGTTATAATATTTAATTTTTAGGTATTTGGTTATTTTTAAGTGTTTTGTTATTTATTTCTAATTTAATTCCATTTGGTCAAAGACCTTACTCTAAATGATTTTAATATGTTTAAATATATTGAGACTTAGTTTTCACAGCATACGTTCTACCTATGAATAGCATGTGTGACTATTCTATGTGCATTTGAAAATTTATAATTTGAAAACGCATTTGAGTTCCCACAGCTTGCCTCTGATTTTCTAGTATCTGTTTTTTCAGTTCACTCACCAAGCATATATACAGACCATTTCAAACCTTCCCTAATCTCCTCAAATTTATAAACTTTCTCATCTATTTTTCACAGAAAATGACCTCACTTCTCACTGCATAGCGAAAATAGATGGTCCAGACAGGAGTGCTCTCACTTTCTGATACCAAATATAGAAACCTGTTTTCCTTTTCACCTGATAAAGTAGTGGAGTTTTTCTTCCTATCAAAGACTAATCCCTTTGCTCAGAAACTTGTCTCTCTCTCTCTTTCATAAACCTTACCCCAAAGTATATCCCTTATCTCTCATATAGTTTAAGCCTTTCAGGTAGTTCTTTCCCACTTGTTATTAAATTTGCTGCAACTAAGGAAGAATAAAAAGCAACCGACAACTAAACCCCTTTCTTAACTGCTCATCCTCCTGGTATTACCATCAGATCTGCTTTCTCTCCCTCATGGCAAAATTTCTCAAACATTTTTTTCTATAGTCTGTTCCCTCGCCTTCTGTTCATTCTTCTCCATACAGAAATTTTACGTTTTCCTTTCAGATAGCGTTAGTTACTCTAATACATTGACTAGAATCATCTGTCTTTTCATTAACACATGGCATTTTTTTCTCCCAGGTGAGAAAGGGTAATCTCAGACTAGGGTCAAGGACCATACAAAGCACTTGTAATCATATACTGCAAGGAACAGACTCGTGGATACAGGCTGTTTAGTCTGAGCTGACGTCACCATTCCAGTAGATGGTGGTCAGAATTCTTCTAGGGACAGAGTGAGGATTTCCATGATTCCTTTTTCATCCTAAATAGAAAACATAATGAGAGCTGACTGAATTCAAGTTCTTACCAAAAATAAATAAATAAATAAAAATAACATAGATTATAATAATAATAATGAGAGAATATAATTTTGGTTATCTGTTTTGAAATATTGCCGTTATTGTGCTAACGTCTATATTCTGATAGCATAGGCGGCAATCTTTTACATTCTTTCTAATCTACTTCTAATTTTAATACACTATGCTTACATAAACTGAAGTGAAACACTGCCAGATTGACATCTTGTTATCACTGACCCCACAGAAATACGTCTAGGAAGTAACTTTGCTTTTCATGGCAGTATAGTTATTTGCATGCATTCAAAAAGAACGTTCTCTTTTTTGCCAGGTTATAATTATACAAATCCATTGCACAATAAAGATTATATTTTGAGGATTATGTATGAAAATAACCCTTATTTGGAAAGCGGACTATTGTGCAACATTATTGTAAATCCTTTGTGGGACAAGTGCCTTCCTGGGAAACTGGTATAGTGTCTCCTCTGTGGCTTGAAGCATTCACAGTAGGGAAAGTCACTTTCTGGCATGTCAGAAACCTTAGCAAATTTGAGAAATGCAAAAAGAGAATAACCTACCCACGTTAAAATTTCTGTAGTCAAAACTTGGTGAAGATGAATTTCTTGGTTTTGATTTCCTAGCCTTGGAATATACAAATAACTATGCAAAATAGAAACTATTAAAAATGCAACACTACTGCCCTTAAATAATATCTAATGTGAAATCTTAGTATGGTTCACCAAGTATTTTCATTAGGGTTATATTTTTAACAGTTTTAGGATTATCCTCTGTTAGCTTATCTGATTGGAATTAATGATAGAGATCAGTGCCTTGACTTTAATTCTCTTAACCAGATTAGTCTCTGGGAACAGGCTAGCTTCCAGAAAGAAAAAAGGCAACTATAAAGGACCAGATTCAGGAAAGGATAGGGCATGATCTAGAAGCATATTTCACCAGAAAATTTACTATATGCAAATGATAAAAGAATTATACAGTTAAAAAAGTAACAAACTCAATAATTCAATATAAAAATGAGCAGATCTCAAAAATTTAATGCCAAGTAAAAAAAATGTAAAATCAGCGCAAAGTGTAATATATAGGGGGTGTGTGTTAGATTAGTGCCAAAAAGAGTAAGAATGGGTTATGAAAGCAGGGAATAGAAAATAAAATATAACAAAATCAATTCAAAATGGCGACATGTATACAGCCAGGACTATGATTTGCTGTAAAGGAGAATGATGATCAAAATGAATGAAAGAGTCAAGAGATGAAGTTGAAAATTTATGTAGAGACCAGGTTGTGCAGGGCTTTATAAGCCATAAGAAAAGTTTAAGCAGACTAGAGACATCAGCTGATTCATATTTCAAATTGATGACTTGTATTGCTGTGTAGACTGGATGGAAAGGGGATAAAAGAGGTCATTGTGAGTCCATTGCAGTAGTTCAGGTGGAAGTGTGGGAGCAGTGAGGGATCAGATATGAGATAGCAGATTGGAGTAGGAAAGGGGCAGTGCAGGAGGGAATAAGTGATTGGATTCAGATAAATTTTGGAGTTAAATCACCAAGCTTCCTGATTTTCTGCAGTGGACACTGGAATGTGTGAGGATGTGGAGAAGAACAGAGTTCAATTTTGACTTTCAACAAAGTGGGACAGATCTATTAAACAATTGACAATTTTTAAAATTTAGATTGGGTTAAAATTATGAATGGCTATTTATATATACAAATTATATCAGTGTATATATATATACAGATTGCCTTTCATCTTCCTGGCTAGTGTTGGTCCTGCTACACAAACAAACGATATGTTAGACCCACTCTAGCAAGATGAAAAATAGATACTGACATTCAGAGGAGTATAAACTAATAGGTCTGAATTTCTATGGTAGAAGTGGGGAAAAGTATTAAGTGAATCTATTTAGAGCTAAATAGTCTCTAAAATATGTAAATCAACCATATATAAACAGAATGTCATCCTCTTTTAAGGGACTCAAAAATGGACCTAGTAAAAAGATATTGTTAAAATTGAGTATTCATTTCTGAATAAACAAGGAAAGAGCTCTTAATTTCCTATAAAAGGAAAGATATTTTCTCAACTTGCTGAAAAATATCTACCAGAAATTGCTATAAACAAAATACTTAATGATGAAATGTTAGAAGAAATTTCATTAAAGTCAAGAATAATTATTATACACACCATCACTATAATTATCCAACACACTAGTAGCATACTGGAATAAATTCTCTCTCACATCAGCAAAACTCATGCAGACAACAAAATAAGCAGAATTCATCACACAGACACTCCCTGAGAACATTCAGATTAAAGAAATATAGAGAGCTTCTTAAGTGGATGGCATGAAGGAACCTTCTGATTAATAATAGGAGTACTTGAAACATATATACCACTTACTAGACACAGTTCTTATTTTTTCAAACATATATTAACATTTCTAAAGCCCTCTCAACAACCTTATGAAATTGGTACAATTATTATCCCTGTTTTATAGATTTAGTAAAATGATATATGGAGATATTAAGCTGTCCAGAATCAACTTACTAGCAGAGATCCAAACGCAGGCAGTCTGGCTCAAAAGCCTGTAAGTTTTAATCACTAAACTTTCTCACTGGCTTGACACATTTACTTTAACACTTATTCCCATCGTGAGCAATTCTTTGTTCTACTGCCTAATCATTCCGTGCTTTTGATTTCTTAGACAACTCTAAGTAAGTTTTATGATTATTGTAATGCAACGTAAAAGAAATCCCCCAAAATATCTCTTGCTATATTTTTGTATATATTTAAAAGTGTGTCAATCTAATGGTCAACTAAGAAAATATTAGAAAATCATCCCCTACAGGCACAGATTTTAGGACTCTTGTCCTTGCAGCTTCCCTGATATAAACTCTTCCAATTATGCCCCCTCCATTTGTTTAGAATACTTATTTTCATCATTAAACTATAGCATATGGTCAGACTCAAGGAAATCTGTATACTCTTTATATAATTGTTTCTTTTCTTTAATAAATGATACTCTTAAAAACGTCAGGAAGAGTGGTACTTGGGAATAACAGTGCCTTGAATATCATGTCCTTTCTAGTGGAGCAATTGATTACCCTCATCAGTGTGTACAGACTGGAAAGTATTCATTGTTAACTCTGAATGGAGTATCCATGTCCAAAACAAGCATTGATAATAATGAACTTACAGTTAAATTCAGTTGCATTAAATTTTAGGACTGAGTTTCTAATAGTGTTATTTTCAGGCTAACACAATAATTAGAAAAATGTATATATCTTTAGTACAAAGTGTTAATGAATTTCTTGGTATTGATTGGTTTTTAAGCAAACAACAAAGAACTTTGCCAAGTACAAGATTTTTCAAAGACAGTGAAAAGAAATAAGATAATTCACCTAAGATCACAACTATTGCTTTCTTGATAAATAAGGTTAAGAATATTTTATAATATGAGCAAAAACCTAAATAAACAAGAAAAAATTAGGTGAGATACACCCGTTATTTGTATTCTATTTTTTAAGCTTTATTGAGATATATGACAAATAAAATTGGAATATGTTTAAAGTATACAATGTGATACACAGTCAATTTAATTAACACATCAGTTACCTCGTAGATTTACCTACCTCAGAAAACAATTAGCAAAATAGCAATAGTATATCCATAACTATTCAATAATTAAGTGTAAATGGACTAAATTCTCCAATCAAAGACCAGAGTGGTTGAGTGGATTAAAAACTGAAAACAGACCCAACTATATGCTATTTATAAGAGACTCCATTCAGCTTTAAGGGAGACATAGGCTGAAAATGAAGGCATAGAAAAAGATATTTGTGTCATAATTTTATCAATCTAAGGAAGAAGTGTATCTAAAAGAGAATTTTTTTAAATGAAAAAGTATTCCTAATTACTTTTCCCTACAAAAACCATTGTCCATATGTTTTAAGGAAAGTGATACATACTATAAAAATACAAAAATTATTAGTAATTAATTTTATTAGTATTAGTAGGTGCCCACTCTGTAACTCTATAGCATTATAAAACATATATACTTTGTTACATGCTAAGTATATCTTGAAAGTAACTACTTTCCCACTTCCTCTCCTTACTCCTTCCAGTGCCTTCTTTACATACTGACAAAAGGGATCTTAAACCCACGTGAAGCATTACTGCTCTCTTGCTAAAGTTCTTGCATGACTATTCATTACTTTTAGAATTAAGTCCAAACTACTTAAATTACCTACGTGAGTCTACGTATTTCTTTTTCTAGTCAATCTCTTTGACCTCTTATGCATCTACGTGCACTATTCAATACAGTCAAGTCATGTTGGTCTCCTTTAAAATCCTCAGTAAAGAATTCCCCCTCGCATATTATTTGTCAGACCCTTGTTTTTTTCTTCACGTTATTTTATTCATTTGTGTTTACCTCTTTCTGTCTGAGTCCTCTACTAGAACATACATTCTGTGAAGGCAGGAAGTCTGTCTTGTTCAATATTCTTAGCTCCTGGCCAAGCAGGTGAACTATAAATATTGGTTGAATGAGTAAAGAAGTGATGGCTAATTGGAAAATAGCATTTTTTGTGAAACAAATCTGAGAAATGACAGATGAAAATCAGTGGCATTATATTGTATTCCTATAAGCTGTATAGCTTTAGGTCTAAAACCTTTTTTTTTAATTTAGGAGTGAGAATTTCATTGATAATAATATTGAAATTCTTCACTCTAATGAATTTTCTTGAGATTACATTTTAAAGCCTATTTGCTTATTCTGTAACTCTTTTTTCCCCACATACCTTTTCTCAGTTTGGTATATATTAGGCATGTCATATTCGCTCTGTGTAAATTATAACTCATAATTCCACCCTCTCATCCAGGTCTATTTATCTCCTAGTTTTTCTATTTTAGTAAAAGACTCCACAATCCACAGAACCCACAAGTCTTCTTTAATCGTACTCTTTTCTTCACCCCTTAGAGCCAGTCTGTCAGCAGGTCCTGAAATCCCAACTCTAAAACATATCATGACTCACCCTGCTTCGTTTCAGCTGTACACTTTCCACCCCTTAGATCAAGAGGTTAGCAAGTGCCAAGGCTTTTGCTAGAATGACTGCCTTTATTGTCTGATGGTGTGGAAGTCACTATGCAAAAGGAGCAGAACCATGGTGACAAGAATGAGAAGAGATGTGTATATGCATACTGAGTGGTGTTTAAGAGATATTCTGTTCTGAAACCCTAGAAGGACTGGCATAGTGACTGAAATATATGTACGTATAAGGAGAAATGTGTGGGAGGGTGAAGAAGTTACGTGAATGAGTAGCATCATTGAAACAGCATCACAGAAACAAATGACATTAGATGGCAGAGGGGTTGTCTTTCAGGCCCGTGTATATTGTATCAATTAGACTCTCAGTGTGCTTGGGTCTGTGGCACAGATTCAAGTTCTTCTATGTATCTCTCTTAGTATCTTGGGCACCTGGACCATTAGTACAGGGATATTATCTTAATTATTTTCTGTGTTTTACAGACTAGAAAATTCAACATCAGGTAAGGTAAACAACTAGGTTACAAGAAAAAGTAACCCTCAATTTTAAACAAATGTTTTCTGACTTTGAAGTCTGTACCCTTTACACTGTACCACAATGATTGGCCCGTGTCTTATTCATACTCATATCAACAGTGCTAGCATTACATCTCATACTTATTGGAGCTGTTTCATTTAACTTATAAACTGATACCACTTCAGTATGAAGAACATTCATTTTTTTTTTACAAAGATATTTATATTTCTCACTGAGTAAGGACTAATTTAGTCGATTGAACAACATTTGGCAGTGAATTACTGAGCTAATGTTTTAGCCAAAGCTCAGCAGGGCTTCCATAACATCCCCACAAATGCTCATGGTTCATACATTATTCACTTGTACTTAGTCTGCTTCCCGTAAAAATAATCTAAAATCATTTTTTTCATCAAATTAAAAAGACTTCCATTCATATACTTTGATGGCTACTAAATTACACTGTCAGCATACAGATGTGAAACTGAACTATATTTAGAGAAATGGCAACACTCTGAAATAAATGAGTTCAGGTGAATAATTACTTTCTATCTCTAAGACTGGGAATTTCTAATATATCATCTGCCTGTTCCAACAATGCTGAACGGAAGAGTTAGTTCTTTGTGAATTGTTAATTATAACCCTTAATAACTGATTGCAAACTCTCACTAGAGTATATATTACTTCATTATAAATTGCACTCTGGAAACATGACATTTTAAGGAAATACAGTGAGAGATTTGCTTGTAAAAGATATTCTACCTAGATATTAATCTATAATTATTTTAAAAATTCTGCGGTTAGGTCCACAATATCTACATAGGTACCTGCAATATCATTAATGAGAATTTCAGTGAAACTGACTTCAAATCTCCTTATACTTCCACCTAGTAAATATTTGCGTGCAATTCCTGTACATTATTCTCTACAAAGTTTATTATGGAGGACTACTCCTCCAGACATTAATTATTATAGAGCACAACACCAACAATTTTCATTTGACTATTCAGAGAAGCCTTGTGTGGTTCTAAGAAAATGTCCAGGGAGGTAGGAGTGAGCATCAAAGCTGTTAGGTTCCTGGCATGGCAGATCTTCCTCCTGATGTTCAAGACAGACTAACTTGTGCCTATACATGATCTTTCAAGGTTATCTCTGTCAGAGTATGGCACAGTATTTGGGGGATACAGATGGCTTACATCTAAGCTAGCTGTGTATTACTCCTGCAAGACAACTCTAACTTTAGAACTAGATCAAAGACAATAATTTATATATACTTTTAGGACATTTCCCAGATAACATGTTCTGAGTTATTACTGTTGTATCTGATACTGTACTCAATATTTTAACTGTGCTATGTTAATACCTTCAAAGGTTGCATAAGGAAAGTACTATGATTATCTTTATTTGTAGAGGGGAAACCAAGGTTCAAGGAGGCTTTGTCACTTGGTCTAGGACATGTAATATGTGAAAGCCGTGATGACTTTGTTCTCGACTGTGTTCTAGGAGGGGGCTGATTTTTTGTTCAACAGATTTACGTGCCTTATTCGCTGTTATAATTTACCTGCATTAAATTATACATGCCATTTTAAGAGTTGTACTTTCAGCATTCAATTATTTTAATTTGCTTTAAATATAAAATGTTTAGAACTAGTGAACTAAGTCATCTGTATTTGAAACCATAGAAAGCTTTAAACATATAGAGTTCATCTTATTGTTGCAGCAGTTAAGTGGGTTCAAGTGGAAGTACAAAAAGGGTATTAGTCCCTCATTATATTTTAGGAATATTATCCTTGTTGTACCAGTTTGTCTAAAATGCAGCTGATAAACTATTTAAATATGAAATGTGTTTTAGCTGATAAAATATCAGTAAAACTAAAAATGAATGAATGCCGTGTAAAAGCCAGGTTAATTAGGAAATGATCCCTCGAATACCTTCTGGAATATAGTGGAATTAGTGATTTCAGCACTTTATGTTGATGCAAAGCCAAGGAGCCATGAAGAGAGAGTTTTATTCCGTTAATTAGAGAAAGCAGTGTTCCGAGGCACTGGGAAGTTATGAGGTCAGGCTCTCTTTTATGTTTGAATCAGCTCCAAAATACCATTTACTAGTACTGTGCAGCTCATTTTTGAAGATTTTGAAGATTTTACTATCATTCAGTACCTCATGAATCCTGAGTTTTAGGGATATTTTTCTTTTTGTTCTAGAAACATTATCCTTACATCAAGCTGAGTCTGTATCCATAAAAGGACAATTATGAGAATTGAGTATTTTTAAGTATTTGAAAGTGCTTTGTAAATATTAATGCACTTTATCATGCTTACTTTTACTTGACAATTTAAGTAGGTATATATATGTATATGTGTATATAAAACATGTATTCCAAATATTCTATTAATATGTGGTTAAATATTGTAAACTACTCAATTTTTTAAAATGGGATAAATATGTATATATTCTATTTAAATATATCACCATACAAATATTATTTGTAACTGACATATAAAGAGAGTGTCTATAAACCCTTCTTCCTTTCCTCTTTTCATTACAGTATTATTTACTCTTTTCCCTATAGCCCCTCTTCCTTATTAATTTTACTAGTCTGTGTTCAACTTTTACTTACATATAACTAATATGTTATTCCAAACCTCATTATTTTTCTGAAGATCCCATCTTAATACTCAGCACCTCACTCACAGCAGGAAGTCTTGCTCCTATATCATTGGAAAACATGAAAGAGGCAGAGTTATTTATGATACACCATGGGCTATATTCATCTTATCCAATAACTAAAAACATTTCCAATGAATCTGTACATTTTTCAGTACCCTCTGTGGTGTGATCCTATGGTCAAACTGTCTCAGAGCTTATTTTAAAAAAACACATTCTTTAAAAACTCAGGAAAAAAATAGTCATAACTATAATCTGGATTGTTACACAGTTTACTAGAGTGAATGCAAACCTGAAATTGCACATGGTCACTAGGAAGACAATTTTTACTAAAAAAAAAAAAAAAAAAAAAGGGAGAGTGAGTCACCACCTGAGGTCATTACTCAAGTTTGATCAAAACCATATTTCCTAAAATGTAAGAATCTTGGATGGTATTGGGTATGAGTGGTATAATAATATCCAAATTATCAAAACCATGATAATTGACTAAGATTTTTTTAAAAACTTAAACAAAAGTATAAAAGTGACTTATTGTCACATGGATGTCTTCAAGTGAGGAAAAAAATAAGAAAGAAAACAAAAAGAAAGGGCTAATGTATCACTATGGGAGAAACACTTAAGGGTTTATTTAATCTCACATTATATAAAAAAGTAAGCTCAAAATGGATTAAAGGCTGAAATATAGGAACTGAAATTATACAACTACTGGAAGAGAACATGGGATAAAACTTCTTGATGTTGGTCTGAGTGAGGAATTTTTACATATGACACTGAAAGCACAGACAACAAAGCAAAAATACATTAAACTAAAAAGTCTGCACAGCAAAGGAAACAATCAACAGAGAGAAGGGTAACCTATAGAATAGGAGAAAAGATTTGCAAATCATATATCTGATAAAGGGTTAATATCCAAAATATGTAAGAAACTCATACAACTGAAAAGCAAAAAAACTAGTAACACATTTAAAAATGGGCAAAGGACCTAAATTGATAGTTCTCAAAAGAACACATACAAATGACCAAAAATATGTAAAAAGGTACTCAACATCACTTATCATCAGGAAAATGCAAATCAAAACCACACTGAGATATCATCTCACATCTGTTAAAATGGCTATCATCAAAAAGATAAAAAATAAGTATTGGTGAGAATGTTGAAAAAAGGGAACCCTCCTACACTGTTGGTGGAAATGTAAATTGGTATAGCCATTATGGAAAACAGTAAGGAGGTTCCCCCCGCCAAGTTTAAAATAGAGCTACCATAAGATTCAGCAATCCCACTTCTGGGATATCTGGGGATATCCAAAGGCAATGAAATCAGTATCTCAAAGAGATACCTGCGCCCTCATGTTCATTACAGAATTATTTACAATAGCCAACACATGGAAACGTGTCCATCGACAGATGAATGGATAAAGAAAATGCGGTATATAAAAATACAGTGGAACATTACTCAGCCATAAAAAGAAACAAAATCCTGCCACTTGCAACAACGTGGATGAACCTGGAGTGCATTGTGCTAAGTGAAATAAGGCAGACAGACAAATATTGGATGATCTCAGTTATATGTGGAATCTAAAGTAGTCAGACTCATAAAAGTAGAGAGTAGAATGATGGTTGCCAGAGTCTGGAGGAGGAGGGAAATGGGGAGAAAGTGGTCAAAAGGTACAGATCTCTTTAGTTATCCAAGATGAATACGCTCTGGAGACCTAATGTCCAGCAATGTGACTGGACATAACAACAGTGCAATAATAACAGTGCAAATCTAATTCAATTGATTTATACGGTTGCTAGGACACCTCCTGGTAAATTCCTCAGAGTTTGTTCATTTTTGGAGCCAAGCCATATACAGCCAAACCTGTTGAAGTGGATGGAGCAATGGAAACTGGGCTGGTAAAAGGGTGTGACTTCCAGAGGCAGATAAAAGGTCTGAGATTCCGTAGGGAGCAGTGGTTCAGTGTGTAGGAACTTTCATAAATCCATCCTCCAAAAGAATTCACACCAAACTCTCTGACTTTTCAATTCCCAAGATGCCTTCTGTGTGGAGCGGGTCAGGGAAGAAGGAGGTCATTTACCTGCCTATATGGTGAAAGAAAGGCAAGCGTAAGCAAGGAGAACAAAGGATGACAAACATTTGTTCCCTGAGAGCAAGGACTGGGGCTGCTTTGCCCAACATTTTATTTCACATTTTCTCACACAGTTTTTTGACACTTAGGTGATCCTCTATACACGTGAGATAAATGAACATTGATAATAGGAGTAGGACTTTGTGTAGCAATCCAGAGACCAACAGGAAACTTGTTAGAGAACTTGTTAGCAGGAAACTTGGTAGAGGACTAATATTTAATATATTTAGAGAGTCAAGATTTTAAATGTGTAAGGTTAAACAAAAATAATTCTTACCATTTTCCTTTTGAAAAACTAAGTGTATCTCAATGGTTTTATAACAGTTAATGACATAAATATGGTAGCCAGTGTTTCCATGATCCTTCATCTCTTTGTATGTAGAAACAAGATGTTAACCATTAGACTCTAATGCCCTAGCCCAGTGGCTCCCAATTATGAAATGCACAGACCCCAAACATGCCCACGGGTGTAAACTGGAGAAAATAGTTTCTGTATGACAAAATTGTAGTTGAAATACTTATCAAAACAATATAGACTTTGATGTCAATATGTCGGTATATACATACAGAAATATATAATTGTACAATATGTATTTCAAAACCTGGAGAAAAGTAACTCTGTATCAAATTGGGACTATCACACCCTATTTTAAGCAATGATGAACTGATAAGAGGTATCTGAAAGCAGATTTCAGCGACATTTGTAAGGTAGCTGAAGTCAGGATTGGTGCAATTTATGCTACGTAGGCATAAAAGGCAACCCATTGCCTGCTTCTCTGGAATAATAATTCCAAAAACGGTTACTTTGAGGGAATAAAACTTTTTAAACATACGCCTTCCAACCTCTGCAGATAATACTGCAGAAGCCTTCAGTTAAGATGCCTCCCTCCTTTTAAGTGAGTGTCACTGATGTCTGTCACGTGGGCTCCCAACATCGCCTGAAAGTTTGTTTCACTCAGATTGGCTCAAATTTTAAGGGCAGTCACAACATGATCAAAATAAATGTCTTTATTTTTTAATACAGCAACTATTCCCCAAATCTTATTTTACTCAGTACTCATGTACATGTTTCTGTGTGTCTTTATCAATAAAGCAAATCTTCATCTTAAAACCAAGAATAACACCATGAAAGTCAAATCCTTTCACCTATCAAAATTGGCAGAAAATTTTCTGACAAAGTAATAATTACCACGGATGCTTCAACAGCTCTGCTGCAGTTATCATTATAGATTTTATAGATTTGGTGACAGTGAAGCTTTCTGACATTACATTACATAAATTAGGGTATAATGTGTTAAATTACTTCCCCAGCAAGGAGATGCAGGTCTGAAAGAAGAAACACTCAGAATCTTGAGTATCAGATAATCAGAAAAGATAAATTATTAGAGGTCAGTTAGTCCATTATGTATTTATTTCCTTGATAAATGCCATATAAAATAGATATTTTGCATTCTAATTGAAAGATTTTAAAATATAAATGCTAAATAAAATTGCAGTGAATTGACTCACCCTTAGACTGACTATAATTATCTCTGATTTCTTAGCACATTTAGCTGACAACAAAAAAATCCAACAGAGAACATTGGGGTCACTATTTCCTTTGGAAAAAGGAGATATATTTCATTTGTAATGTTGCTGATATTAAAAGCGGATATATTTTCTGACTTAAACACTGTTGGATTTACTGGCACTTTAAGAATAAGCAAGAAGAGCTTAAGAAGTTGTTTTCTGTAATTGGAGAAATGCTTCCTCTGGAATTCTTGGAACCACGTTTCCCAAATTGTTTTGCATTTTTTGCATTTTGGCTTCTGACCAGATCAAAATATTTTGTATTTGTGAAGGCCCCGCTGAGACTGTACAAATCTGGTTGGAGTAATTGGGTATGTTGGACTGTATTGTACTGATTAGTCAGAAAGAGAGTACTTAAGTGACATGGACCATCTTCTCTAGTTTTTGTAATAGAAACTAATTTCTTACGTTAAGTACATGCTTCCTTTGTATATTAAGGAGCTTTAGAAACCTGCTCTTTTGGTTGGCTTGGGAATTTGAGAGTGAACTTCTTGGCAGTAGAACACCATCAAGAATCCAGAATCCAGAGTTAGTGGAGAGATAACATATACCCAAAGGCAGACACCAACAGAATCTAGAAACGTTGCAGTAGATATTTCTGCTCTAAGTTGTGATAGATGCACTGTGTGTGTGTACGGCAAAATGTTGTTAGCCTACTGAATATCGTATTACTGTCCGTCTTGAATGTAGTTTGTCTCTACCACAGAGCTGGGCAGAGAATTCCAGCTCTGATTCTTTTCCTTGGAGACTGGCACCAGTTCATGTTTTCACAGTCAAGCACACTGACAGAGAAAGATCTTCCTGGGACTTTCCGAAGCTAGAAGGCAAAATATTTATGTGAACTCAGTTGATATTTCTTAAAACAGCTGTTTTGGGAAAATGACACAGAGTCTGATAAAAGTATGTCAGCTTTTTTTAATGTCAGAAAAATCCCTTTGAGACAAAGCAAGATCTGTTTTTCCATGGCTCATTGTAAAACCTGAAATGATGTTGGAAAAGGACTATTCTGAGTAAATGTCTTTAACTTTGAATTTGTAAATATTTTTACAGTTTGAAAGGATAAGTTAAATGTCAATAAAACAGAAGACTTTATATCAGTGATGAAATTGCTTTAAAAATAATCTTAAAACTATTTGTTTTATTTTCAGTGTAAAAGCCTACAATTTACAAAGTGGTACTAGATTAATTTCTAGTTTAATATGATAACCGCTTGTTTTTTAACCTTTGTGATCTATTTTTAAATTAATTTTTAAAGCAGTATTTGCAAAGAAGTTTTTATCAAATACATAGCACAACTGAGAGTTGTCATATTTTTTTCCATATAATTGATTTAGTCTATTCTTTGAATACATAAAAGTGATTAAAAATGTCGCTTACACACAATAGGAAAATGTGTTCATTACCATGATAGAATATTGTCTGAAATCTACAGTGCCTAGTAGCTTTTCTACTACACTATTCAGGTTTCTCCGCCTTTGATACTGCTGTCTGCAAGGACTCTGCCCAATCTTCTGTAAAGGGCTTGCCCTACTGGAGATCTTCCACATCTGCCAGTAGGGACTCTTATATCTTCATATTCCTTCTTCCCAAGGTTAAATTAATGGCCTATATCAAATCTCATGACCTAATGTCCACATGTATCATCCTTAAATGAATGCAACTACTCAATATTTCCATAGCTATTGAGTTTTACTGAATCATACAAATCAGTTCCTCTATAAAAATAGACAGCAAAGTCAGTTTAGCCTTTTATTCTCCCACACGACCTACTATGTTTTCTAACCAGCCTCTCTCCCATTCTCCATTTGCATAGGTTTAAAACAAATGTACTCTTTTCAGATATTCTCCACCTCGCTGCAAATCACATCAATTGTGACCTCACTTTCCTGTAACAATTCTCTAAATGAACATTCCTTTTCACCCACTGGTTTCCTTTCCCTTCCTGGTACAAAGGGTCCCATCCCTTTCCTTTTTATATTCTATGGTAATTCATCTTTGTTGTTTATCTACTTATAGTCCCTTTTCTTTTAAACATGCTTGAACCCAACATAAAAAAATAAGAACAAATTAAAACTCTCTTCCATCATTCATTCTCCTTCCCTTCTTCAGCTCTAGTGCCCACTTTTCTGCTGTAATTGTTAACAAACTTTTCTGTGCATACTCTTTCCCTTTTGCTCCTTCTGTTTGCTCTGAAATACCCTTAATATTAACCAGATGTCCAAGTAACAAGTAGGGTGCATAATCATAGCTATTTTAGAATTATGACACATGGATGTTCTTAGAGAAGACAGGGAGGAGTGATTGCTGACCTGGAGTAGCTGAGCAATTCTTAATGTATCCGTTGCACTAATTTAGAAGTACATCCTTGGCTGTGTAATAACTGCCAGTCTAGTCTCACAATGTAAATTATAATCTTCTTGAAAATTGATACTATCTGTTAGATTTATGTATTACTTTACTCCATAAATAGAAGTGCTTAGTCACTATTTTATGGGAAATGAGAGAAAGTGTACACATAAATGCAAGTGTAAATAGAGTCCCTAAGCACAGCACCTTACAGACTTCTGAGAAGCTCAGAAATATCACCAGAAGTGCGCATTGTTCTTTTCTAGGGTGATTCACCCCCAGCATATCTGGGTCATAGAACTTGTGCTGACAGAAGGCAGGATCATAATGAAAAACCATTGCATTGCCTAAGGAATGTTAATGAGAATTATACATTTTAAAAACTTTTTAATGTACTAATAATTTTCTTCTTTCAAAATAGCTTTGGATTTTAGAAAAGTCAAGTATTATCACTACTAATCTACAGATGAAAGAACTGACACCTAAGAAAGTTAAATAACATTGTAGGTGATAGCAAGTTGTGTGTTCTATTCAGTTATGAATTGGAAGTTGGCTTTGGGCTTTGAATATTGCTTTCTTTCTATCTCATTAGTCACAGTGGCTCCCTGATAGGTGGTTTACTTCTTCTAGTCAATATGCCAACTTCAGAAGCTCCAGAAGAGAGCCTGAGAGAATTTATGGCCCAGGCAAAGATGCATCTATAAGGGGGCAACAGAGGATGGCAGTCAGCCTAGGGCTCTGGAAGGTGGAGAAGAATGGGCAGGCCTTAAAGAGAAGGAACATCACCAGCCTTTCCCCAACCCAGCATCTGAAAAGCTGACCAAATTGACCAGCCTCACCTTTCATGAATAATAAATGCTGTGAATACCTCAGATCCAGACCTATATTTCTCGGCTGCCCAGGGGGCCAGGAAAAGAGCCCTCCTCTAACACTGATTGTTGAAGCAGGGCTCATTCCCAGGCTGGTGGAGTTCCTGAAGACATCACCACTGTTCGTAGCTAGAGGCAGCCTGGGCTCTGACCCATTTTGCTTCAGGGACTTGGGAGCAGACCCTAGCCAGCCACTGGGGAAGGGCGGGGGCATCCAGCCCTTGACTGAGCTCTTGCCTTCCTCTCGTAACTGTGTGTGAACAGGCAGGGGGTGCTCTTGGTAACAGAGCAGGTGACGGCCCACAGTTGAGACATCATCTGGAGCAGTGCCATCCCACACCTGCTGGCCCTGGTGTCATCAACCAGTCCAGTCTCAATGTTATGGAACATCACATGGACCTTGGCCAACCCGTGCTGAAACAGGAGCCCCTGCTCTCAGAAAAAGCAGTCAAGTAGATATGGCCCATCCTCTCCTACCTCCTGCACCTCCAGGACAGCGAGGTTCTCTCGGACTGTCCTGAGCCCTGTCCTACCTCAGCGAGGGCTGCAGCAAGTGCATCAGCCTCGTGATGGATGCAGGGGTCCGCCCAGTCTGGTCCAGCTCTTGTCCAGCTCAGAACTCAATGTCTTAACCCCCTCTCTCCACACTGAGGGGTCATCGTCCCTGGAGCAGGCCACAGACCCAGGTGGCATTGACACAGGCATGCTGAGCGTGCCCCCGCAGCATGGATAGGGCCCATGTCCTCCATCCAGAGGAGGCAGCCGGGACCCTACCAGCCCCTCCAGCAGCTGGTTGCTTGTGGCGTGATGCTCCCTTGGCGGCTCTGCTGAAAAGTGGAAAGTTTAATGGCCAGAAGGAGGCTATCTGGGTGACGGCTAACTTCACAGCGAGGGGCACTGTGCACTGGCTGATCCCGCCTGTCCACTCTGGGGTCTTAGAGCCACTGATGGATCTGCTCACCGTGTAAGACATCCTGGACACCATCTGTTACACCCTCCAGATAGCAGAGAAGCTTGCTTTCTTTCTTTCTTGTTTTCACGACAATTTTATTTATTTTTTAAAATTTATTTATTTATTTTTGGCTGCATTGGGCCTTCGTTGCTGCGTGTGGGCTTTCTCTAGTTGAGGCGAGCGGGGGCTGCTCTTCGCTGTGTTGCGCGGACTTCTCATTGCGGTGGCTTCTCTCATTGTGGATCACGGGCTCTGGGCGCACGGGCTTCAGTAGTTGTAGCACACGGGCTCAGTAGTTGTGGCTCGCGGGCTCTAGAGCACAGGCTCAGTAGTTGTGGCGCACGGGCTTAGTTGCTCCGCAGCATGTGGGATCTTCCCGGACCAGGGCTCAAACCCGTGTCGCCTGCATTGGCGGGCAGATTCTTAACCACTACGTCATCAGGGAAGCCCAGCAGAAACCTTTCTGAGAAGGAAACCTGTGTCTTTTCATAGAAGAACCCCAAAAGGTAACTTCTTTAAGAAACAGCACTCCTGTATCTTATTATATCATGGGTGTAAAGCTTTTTAAACTGAATGTTAATAAAGTTGAAGCTTTCACCCCATCTATCAAAAATATATATATCACTGTAACTACACACTTCCACACATACAGGCCCTTGCCCCCAAACCCAAAAGACCTGTACCTCAAATTGAGTGAGGCATTGTAAAGTATGACAATTTCAGTGATTTTCTGCTGTGCAAAAGCATGAACTTGAGGTTTTCACACACTGAAGTTGCCCAAACTGGGGAATCCTAGAAAGAAAAACCCACACTGGAGTTCCCAGGAAATGGAAAGGAAAGTTTTAAATGCATCACCTTTAGTTTATGGGAGGAATCATAACCAAGAGACAGAGCCAAGGTAGAGACTTATTTAAAAAAAAAAGAAAAAAACAGAAACAGGTAGAAAATATAAAAGAGCAAAGTCCATCTCATTACTTTCGTAAGATAAAATGATTTAAACGTGTAGCTCAAGAGAGGTGGTACCTGGCAGTTCCTCACAGGTTGAACTGAACCATTTGTCATAACTTTTGTTACACCTGACAAACTCAGGTTTTCACATAAATTATGAAGTTACAGAATTGCCATCCTGTTTCATTCATGGCAGGTTTTCCTCTCAAAAGCCTTGGAACAACTTTAGGATACTACAGTAAAGCCCCTGAGTATCATGTGATAATTTAAAGATATTAACGTACCTACAGACACTTATTCAATACTTTTTGGTGGAAGGAAGTGTTATTTTATATCTGGTTAGTGAGAGAAATCTTGTTAAGTGAGATTCTGGAGACTTGAAGAAATTGGGGGAGAAAGAATGAAATATATTTTATCAAACAAATGCTTTTTTTAAAAGCATGTAAATATTTCTTGATATAATGGAAGCATCCGTGAAATAGAGAACCTTTTTATTAGTATATAGATAATGTAAACAGATCTAATCTGTTCTTCAGGTTGTTTTCTGATACCTTAATAACTTAATAATTAGAATGTGTTAGGCTAAATGTTTTAAGTTTCTCCTAGATAAATTGTGCACAGAGAGAAGATAATTGTGCTTGGAGAGAAGTAGTGTACATGAATTATCACTACTTTCAAATAATACAGCATCAGAGTAATTTAAGAATGACCCTAGTCTTAAGCACTGATGGTGTCACTGACTGCATCATTCTGATGTGTATATTAAAGACTTTTCCATGGCTACATCTTTTATTAGATTAACTTCAATGAATTAGACATCAGTTAAATAGATTAAACATTAATGTTAATTTTAATAATAAAGCTAAGGACACATTTGTTTCTTGTGGCCTTTCTATGTGAGGCTGGTTATGTTTAACCTTTGTTATGTTCCTGGCTCACTTCTTATGAATCAGTCAGAAGGGTGCCTGATTGAGGCTGCAGGTGGCATAAATCAGTATTTGATGAAATCTGTGTTTAAATGGGAATAAACAGAGTAATTGGCACTTAATTAACATCAGCGATAAGATGAAGTAACAAGCCTATCTTTGAGTGCATATGGATTTTTGTAAAAGTCTACTGCTGTTTGCTTCCAATCCAAGTACTCTTGAATAAAGCTTTATGATATATTTAGCTTCTATTGATGTATTGGTTTCTTAGCCAGATTCTAACGTTGTGTTTACCAAAATCTATGATATTGCTTAGATAAACAAATTGTTATGTTCAACTGTTACACTGTTTACCTGAAATTATGTTCACTGTGCATATACATATACGCGTAATTATATTATGTATAATTCTATGTAACTACTGTACCTCAAATTTTATTGACAAAATATGCTCATTAAGATTAGAAGTAGTGGGCTTCCCTGGTGGCGCAGTGGTTGAGAGTCTGCCTGCCGCCGATGCAGGGGACGCCGGTTCGTGCCCTGGTCCGGGAAGATCCCACATGCCACAGAGCGGCTGGGCCCGTGAGCCATGGCCGCTGAGCCTGTGCGTCCGGAGCCTGTGCTCCGCAACGGGAGAGGCCACAACAGTGAAAGGCCCGTGTATCGAAAAAAAAAAGATTAAAAGTAGTTACACATACACATGTATAACCGAATCACTTTGCTGTACACCAGAAACTAACACAACATTGTAAATCAACTATACTTCAATAAAATTTTAAAAGCAAAAAAAAAAAAAAAAGGTTAAAAGTAGTGATGAATTTTTTTCTTTGTTACTAATGTTTTGCCAAACTCCCATAATTTAATTTTTTTCTGATGTTTTCTCACCTGGAACACCAAGCAGTAACTCTGGATCATGAATATTTCTTTTTAGTTAATACCAGTTATTTTATGATACCTGAACCTGCACCTCAGCTTCTCAATATATAAAACAAATAAAACTACTTTTATTGTCAATAGTACAATTTTTAATACAAAAGCAATACATGCTTAACTTAAGGGAAAAATATTTGCAGATCAAGAAATAGAATGATGGAAAAGCCTGTACATATAATCTGTCTCCAAAGAAATCATATTCCTTTTTGTCAACAACTAACTCTCATGGCCTTGGGCTCCTTACTTAATTCTAGACTCCCTCGATGTCCTTGCCTCCAAAGTGGACAGTTGAACCACATGATAGTTTAGGTTGCTTGTTGTCTGAAATTGTGGTCTAGACATGCTTCTTTTCCCCAAAATACAGCACTTTGAGTCCTGAGCGTCACTCCCTCTTCACCAGTTCACGCCACTTCTGCTGCTTGAAATACAGTCCCCACCTCAAGCCCACTCCTCCAGTGCCTGAAATGGACATTTCCTCTCTGATTTAGGGTACTTGAAATATATTTAGCTGATGAGAGCTCATAATCTAGAATATGTGATTTTATTTCAGTAGGTGGATAATTTACTAAGATTTTCTGTTTGATTTGCTAAATTAGAGAATAGTCTGTGAGGTAGACATTTATAAATTGCACTCTTTCGAGTCAGATGCCTGAAAATAAATCCATGTATCCAGGAGATAAACAGTATTCAGCCACGGCCTTTTCAGCACTCACCCCATGACCAGTGGGGAGATATATCTAGAAAAAGATTACTTCAGAACAGCATGAATACATTCAGATATCTGCTAAATGTCCAAATATTATTTAACCATGGTGACATTAGATATTTTATTATCATAAGTAGAAAATAATACTGTACCCGCGACTTACTCTTAATCATTCTTAGTAAGTTTTTAAAAACAATTTCCCATTTTAAAACTGTGAATCTGTAGAAATGATGAAGGCACTGATGTATATTAACTATGTGAGCAAGTCTATTTCTGATTTAGGTCTCAATTTTAAGGGAATTGTTCATTGTATTGAATGTTCTTTTAAGCAAATGGTAAATTTGCTCACGTGAGGAGTTAATAATGACACTGAAGGAAGAAAAGTTGCTTTTACAATAACAAAGAATTTTGAGTAAGTCATCAACATTAATCTAGAAATTGCTACCTGTGTAATAGTTACCATTTTAGGACACACTGTGGATTTTCTACTGTGACCTTTAATTGTTTAAATACAGACATTCCTTGACTTAGGATGGTGGTTTGGCCTACAGTTCTTTTGACTTTAAGATGATGGGAAAGTGACACACATTCAGTAGAAACTACTTCAAAATTTGAGTTTTGAGCCTTTCCCAGGGTAGTGATATGCGGTTCGATCCTCTCTCCTGTTGCTGGGCAGTGGTAGCTCCCAGTCAGCCGCGCAGTCACCAGGGTAAACAGCTGAGACACTTGAACAATTCTGTACTCAGACAACCATTCTGCTTTTCACTTTCCATACAGTATACAATACATTATGTGAGCTATTCAACACTTCATTATAAAACAGGCTTTGGGTTAGGTAACTGTAGGCTAATGTAGGTGTACTGAGCTCATTTCATGTAGGCCAGGCTAAACTATTATGTTTGGTGGGTTAACTTTATTAAATGAATTTTTTTTTTCCGTTACGCGGGCCTCTCACTGCTGTGGCCTCTCCCGTTGCGGAGCACAGGCTCCAGACGCGCAGGCTCAGCGGCCATGGCTCACTGGCGCAGCCGCTCCGCCGCATGTGGGATCTTCCAGGACCAGGGCACAAACCCGCATCCCCTGCATCGGCAGGCGGACTCTCAACCACTGCGCCACCAGGGAAGCCCTAAATGCATTTTTGACTTATGATATTTTCAGCTTAGAATGGGGTTATTGGGACATAACCTCACTGTAAGGTGAGGAAGATTGGTATATTATTAAATTAAATGTTCCAGGATATTCGGTCTTCCCTATTTTATTACCTTTGAGATATTAAGAGTACAGTGGAGTACTCTGACTACCGGGTTCTTATTTCTTTCTGGACTGGAGAGATCTCTTCCACCACCAAGCGCTTTGACCCCTCTCCCCTCTTAAAAATAAGAACCTATGGTTTAGGAAACAGGAAGCAGCTAAGGGACATGTGACTTCCTCTTTCTCTGCCTGGCAGTCTCATCCTAACTCTGCTCATTTTGACTTTCCAGGGGAAGGAACATAACAGCCCTCAGTCTACCAAGAAGAGCAACAGGAAAAGGTGACAAGCTCTATTTTTCATGACTTTATATCATAATTCACTTAGATTAAAAAAACTATGGATTTCTAAATCTTCATCCAGGAAAGAGATTTTCTGTATCAAAGATCAACTGAGACATGAATATGCTACAGGTTCACTCCTTCCATAGCAAGGTGGTTGCCAGGCAACCGAGAGCCGTCAAGGACTCTTAGTTTTTACAAATCTCCGATGGCTAGAGAGGACCACTGCCCTCCTCCTTGATGCACTGACAGGACTGTTGAATTGTGTTATTAGTTTTTGTGTGTTACTTGTTTGAGATGGCAATAGCAGCAGCAGATATTCCACATCAGGGAGTAGGATGTATGCTGTTTGGAATAGAGTAACAGGTCTTAGAGTTTAATTAGTAAAATAAGTATTTCAAGGCTGAAATGAGCAACAGAAAATGCACTTATCTCTGCTTTCATGTGCATCTCAGACCTGAAACTGTCTAAACTCTGAATAAGAGTTTGAATTAGCCATGCTATTGAACACAATTTACAGAGTGAAAATGATTACTATGATTAAAATTCTCAAGTTACATGTCTCTGGTTGAGAATGATAGTATATTATATTAGTAGTTGTGACAGAGGTCCTCTCAGGAAAAAAAGTGTTTGCTAAGAAGCATAATTTAATAATGGCTTTGGGTTGAATTTGAGCATCTGTCGGTTCTTTTGTGGTTTGTACCATTGAGAGGAGACAGTTTTCTAGATAATTGAGGTGGGAGAGTATAGAGTCCCAGCCTGGAGAGAGATGATTAAAAGTGGGGAGGTAGGAAAAAGTTACGGAAGGAAGAAGTCCCATAAACATTGCTATAAAAAGCAAACTTTCTTCATGACCATTAAAAAATGCTCTGTGTAAAGTTTATAAAATCCCAAAGTGCTTCATATGAGTGATTTTTGTAGCTAATAGGGAAGTTGATTAGGGACTAAGATTCATATTGTTTCACTGTAGATATAGCAAAGAAAAGGCATCCCAAGAAATCAAGAGGCAGAGAGGGGCAGAACATCACACAATGGAGGCTTAATTCTAATATAATAAGCAGGGCAGGGTGGAGAAAGCTCTTGACGTAGGTTGCGGTGGCCACGAAGGTTCTCCACTCAAATCTCATTCAAAGAACCCGCTTCTGGGAGCATAGCTGACTGATGGTCTCCAGTTAAAGTTGGAGCCTGGCCTCTTCCCAGCCAGTAATGGATCATGGCAGGGGGATTGGTGGGAGACACTCCTTCCCAACATTGGACTTTTTCATCGGGAAACTTTGCTCAGGTTGCTCCCAAGAGGCCTGGCGGAGACTGTCCAGGAGCTGTGCTGTGGTCTGAAGCTTTCTAACCGACGCTTCCTTCCCTCTTACTTTTCAAGGAGCGGTAGTCTGAGGTTTCCCTTGACTGTCCATCCTTACTGTTCACCTTTCACAGGTGTTTCCCCAATAAATCTCTGGTATAACTGTTCCCACCTTAACATCCACTTCTCACAGTAACACAGAGTTTAGCCTTGAGTCGAGAGGTTGGCAGCTGCTGTAAATAATCTACAGAGCCAGTATTTTTTTTTTTAATGTAACCTGTATTCTTCACTAGGATTAGGCAAGTAATAAAATCATACCCCCAAATGGCCAGGCTCCGTCCAAGAGGATATGCCTGCATACATGGTAAAATTTGGGGGAATGAGATTAGAGGTAAGACAATAGTGCTATTCCTTTCTCCTTTCTGCCCACACGCCCAAGTCAAAGGGACATTTTTCCTGTCTTCTTCATGTCTGGTATTCAATTGTTAAGACAGTTGAAACACATAAGTAGCCTAGGCAACATTTAAATAAATGATTTTCTTACTATTCAGTTTTTCCCATAAGCTATTTTGTAACAGTGCTAACACACATTTCTCTCAGGGGAGAAATCCCACCAGATTGTAGTTTCCACTCAGAGTTCAAATACATCTTTCTAAGATAATCTCAGCCTCAATATATTTCCCAAGGTCTGCTATCCAGTCTTATTCATTTCTACCTTATTATAAAGGTATGAAACAGATGGGGGAATATTTTTCTCATTCTACTCAGTACATTGAGTTTACTTCTTTTGAAGTACTCCTGGCAAACGTTCCCATTTTATTTTTGCATTAAAATATAAACTATATGATACAATCTCATTAAAATTTCAAAACTGAATATATATTTATGAATAATTGAATAGAGAACACTTTATACTCCAAAATTCCTATTTGAGAGAAAACTACGGTTTCGGAAGAAATATTGTGACAAAATGCTTTGGTTGTGCATAATACCACAAGACTGATACAATACTAATGGCCTCTCAACTGCCTTCTAGAAGAAGCTAGAAACACCTTTGGTGTTTCTGATCAAATATTGCTAAAAAAGTGTTGGGATTGGGAACTGAGTAAGAACTGAATGGTTCTAAATGTAAAAGAGAAGAACGTGAAGTATTTAAATGGAAAAGCTGGGACAGAGCTAAGAATATACAAGAAAGGCCACAATTTGTATTTTTGTATTTTATTCCTTCTTTTTCTTCTACCAGTTGACTAAAACTTTCTTTGTATTTTTAATTTTACATTTTTTTGAGACGGAGAGGATCTGATAACATTTGCTAATAGTCACTATCATGTAAGGCAGATATTTTGAAACCAGATCACCTTACAATTTGTTGTCTCAAGAGATGAGGGCCTATGGTAGAGAGTATGACCAACTGAAACTCCAACCTTTATAGAGAATTTGAGGCATGACAGTTTGCCTTAAATGAGGAATATGGGGATACATGGTAGCATTATTGAGGAGAAGGCATTGCTCAGTACCGTACTGAACTGATAGGAATGAGACAGTCTTGGGACATCAAGGTAGTGTCTTTTCCTGAAGCAAAATGTGGCCATGCTTACTGACCAGTAAAATAAATAACAGTAGTCTTCTTCTGGAGCAAAGGGCAGTCAGGCTTAATGTCCATTAGAAACGGTTCAGGGTTCTTTTTCTGTAACACACCCTGCTGTGTGTGTAGGTGTCACCTGGCCCTCTTCCTGCCACCCTCGGGGAATCGGAGAACTGGCACTAATACTTTGGTGCGACTGTTGGTGTGAGTAATAAAGTCCTCTGTCTCTGACCCAGGAGTGTCTTGTCTCCTGCGGACTTTCATGGAACTGCAGCAGCGTCGTGTGTTCGTCTGCAGGTAGACTAGAATCTCTGTCCCTTCATAGTTTTTAACAGTTTTGGTGACGAGGGTGGGATGCCGAGAGGAGCGTGGACTTCTGGAAGAGGACGGGCAAGAACCTCATGGGTTAATTAACATAATTTGAGGGAAGTCCGTGAAAGTTGTTAAAATGTATCGTCAGTCAGGTAACAAACTGTCCTCCTGTTAATGGATACCTACGAAGAAGTAGTTTCCAAGACAACTGCCTGACTTGTTGCTGACTCCCTTTGAGGGGAGAGTAGTTTCTCACCAATCGTTCAGGCAGCCTCAGGTTTAACTGCTCTAACAACAGTACTAACATTCAGCTAGTACTCTCGGAACTGATACAAGGAGGTAAAGTACTAACTCATTTCAGAAAAAAAAAAAAATTAAACAGATGAGTACCAACACTGCGTTGAGAACTGATAGAAACTTGTAGCCACTATGGGCAGTAAACAGGCACATTATTAGAACTTCGGTTCGTTCCATTGAGAGATGAGAGAGTGAGGGACTTAATGCCTTTCACAGAAGAATTGGCACCAGATACACCATTGCTCAGCCCCTCCTGCTGTCTGTCAGCCAACCTTGGATCTATTCGCCCCTTAGAGTAAAATGTCTCAGATTTTTTTGAAGTGAATCCTGGGGCTATAAGGTGACTTTGACTGTCTCAGGAAGATTTTCCAGAAGCAGGCAAATTCCCATATAAAATCATCCATGACTGGCTACTGACTAGTATTCCAGCTTTTAGGGCTTCGGATTGCTTACAGCCCTGATGAAGGCAACCCACTGGCCGAGGAAAAATTAAATCCCCCCAAATCCAGATAAATTCTTGCAGTAAACCTGACCACTCTGGAAAATTCCCCAGCCCTCAAATTGAAACCAGGCATGGCTTTAGGAAATATTATCATGCTAATGAGACAGCAGATGTTTCAAGTTCATATGCTCCTGTGCGCTTCCCAAACTCAGGATAGCAAAGGGGAGCAAACCCCAGGGTCCTAGAGGAAAGCACTGTGTCTTTGGCTGTGACTGTTGAGTCGAGGGGCTCCTAGAGGTGAAATACACGGTGTCCAGAATGATGACGTTACCGTCCCCCCATCCAATATGTGGATTTTGAAGCAGTAAATATATTAGAATGTCGCTGGCTGAGGTGCAAGCAGCCACCAGGTTACTCACTGGACAGAGCTGCACTCTGTGCCCATTCACACGTCCCTCCTGCTGCACTCCTGCCTCAGCTGCTTTCTGAGGAAAGATGATTGAAGGTGAGTCCAGGGCCTCTCTGTGCCCGTGAGAGACTGAAGGCCATATACAGTTATTCCCCTAAGCCGGGGGACTTAGGAGAGGGGAAGAACTAAAACTCTTATGGCTTTGATGGAAACAGGTACGAGTCTTCATCCCACCTGAACCTGCTAAAAGTGAGATCACTCATATTCAGTTTGCTAGGGTTTGGCAGGTGTCATAATGGGGAAGGGAAGCCAATATGAGAGTCATTGCTTCTACATCTAATTGTATAGTAGGAATTGATACATTGTGTGCTTGTACTTCCCCATCCCATAAGTTAGATGTAAGACTAGATTTTGTGATCTAGAAATCATTTATCTATCTTATTATGCAAACCATTCTTTGGAAAAGGTCTAGCTTATTTGAAAGAGGGAATATATACATATACTCTCCAAAATGTCAGATTCAATATGGAAATCGAACAAATAAAAGTCAGATTAGCTTAAAGTATCTTGTTAACTAGATGGCTGGCCTTTTTTTTCAATAGCGAAATAGATCTTTTTCAAAACAAAACAAACAAAAGCCAACCCCTCAAATCTGTTGTACAACAAAGGTGTTCAAATTTCCTGCTAGTTTATAATATAGCCAATTAGGTTGTCAGAATACAGTTGATCAATCAATAAACAATCAATAATTATAAAATAATGAAAAGATTCCTAAGGCATAATTTATTTAGGGAGTTGCTATGCCGGCAAAGCTCATGATCACTCTGTAAATCTAGCATCTCTTCCTGCGGGAAGCTTTCCTTCACACACCATGGATGTTAGTACCCTTCCCCAGTGCTCACATATGCTCCTGTTTAAGAATGTATTCCTCATTGAGCCTGTGCTCTAGAGCCCATGCTCCTCAACAAGAGAAGCCACCGCAATGAGAAGCCGGCACACCACAACAAAGAGTAGCAGCTCTCACTCGCTGCAACTAGAGAAAGCCCGCACGCAGCAACAAAGATCCAACACAGCCAAAAATAAATTAACAAACAAATAAATAAATCTATTTTTTTAAAAAAGAATGTATTACGGGCCTTGTGATGGCATTTCTCTTTAAACAGAAAGTTAGCTTCTTAAAGGCAGGAACTTCATCATATTACATTATATTTTGCCACACATTTATACAAAGCTTAACACATACCAAGTGATCCTTTTATTCTTTTGGGGGAGTGGGGATACATAATAAACAATATATGTTAGGAAGAATATATTCTAAACCACCTTGAAAAAAAATTATTTGCCAAAGTAGTAGAACTACTGTTTCCTCACAGTCTATTAAATCAGTGTTAGATGGGTTCCTATATCTAGGCAAATATCTCATATATATGTTAATACAGAATAACGGCTATATCCCAAAAGGATATTAACAGTAAGTTTGACTTTTTGAAAGTAAATATAATAAAAATGCAAGAGGTTTGTTTGGATTTGCCTCTGTGGGAAAAAAGTCTGTTTTGCTGTCAGTAAAAATGATGTCCTGCACATCTTTGTGGGCCACATGGCTGAGACTTTTCTTGTTACATTTTGAAGTAGAAAGATTTCTCCTTGTCACCTTCAATTTGACATTTTACAGGAACTAGAAGCATAAGTCAGGTAGGGAGACATGTTACATATTGTCTTTTCCCCTCTGACTACCAGTAATCTTAAAAGTCAACAATGTCGGATTTCAATTTTGTTCACAGAATTACCACACTGTGCATTGAAAAAAACAATTGTTACTGCTTTCATTATTCTAAATCTTTCCTATGGGATGATTAAAAGGAGAGGAAAAAAAAAAAAAACTTGACTTGCCTGACAACTGGTTTTATTTTACCTTGCTTAAACATAGTACTTTAAACTTCTTAGTGAATTGGGCACATGGAGCAGTTGCCTGCCTAATACAATATGTATAAACTAAGAAGGAAATCAGTTCTGTCAACTGGCCTTGAGCATTTATTCAACGATTTTTGTTGTCATTGTTAGGTGCCTACTATGTGAAATGTACTATATGAGGTTTGGATTGGTTACAAAAATGAATGACACAGATATCTCTTTGGAAGGCTTTTAATGGACTCCACATTTGGGGAAATAGTTGCTATATTATTGTTCATGGTAGAAAAAATAATAATAATTTCTTCCCCAAAACCTGTTGATTTCTACTGCAGGAGCTTATTTCTATTTATAAAATCATAAAACAAAATACAGGATGTCTTTTTTCATACATTTAATTTGTAAGCTTTACCTTAATCATATGTGGATCAAATCATTAATATCAACAGCAGTGACTTAGTAAATCTCTCTAAAAGTTCACATGTTGTATTCAGTTAACTAAAATGCATAGATTTAGATGTGCTGTAATGCCTTGCTGATTCATTGAAGCAGAATTGGTAAATTCTCTAGAGAGATTATTGTGGGCCAAGCCCCCCTACCCAGAACTTTTGCCTGTATTTCATTGTATCACCATCAGGTAGCAGTAGAGTCCTGATAAAGAGTACTCAACAGAGAACAAGAGATACAGCATCGTTTGGAAAAAAACGAAATCTTATGCTGAGTATAGTAGTTAGTTATAGAAATAGCTAGATTAACAAATTAAGAACCAAACTACTAAACTGCTTTACAAAGTAATCAGTTTTAAAATAGAAAACTATTCTGAAAGTATTTCATTCATTTAGTTTTTCAGTAAATATGTATTGAACACCTGATAGGTTTTCAGGCAACTCCCAAGGGTCTGGGGAGAAGAAAGGACAAAACAGAGATGGTTCTTGTTCTCCTTGCGCTTCAGTGTGTGGGGGTCATTAATTTATGATTAGTAAAATAATTTGTAATTGCAAGTAATACAGCAAGGAAAAAAAACAGAGTACTCTGTTAGAACATAGAACATGGCAGTGAGGAGGGGATCTAATCTCTCTGGGTGATATTTAATTTGAGACCTCATTTTAAAAAAAGAAGAGGAAAAGACAACCAGAAAAGGATGATGGGAAGAACATCTCACCAAGAATGTTTCATGAAAAAAAAAGCAACAGGCCTTGTACTCAAAAAGTAATATATTTATTAAGAGAGTTACTTTCTTTGCAAGAACATGATCAATTTTCCATTATGAAACTACCTCTAACCAGTCTTAGCCTTTAGACAGTTTCTCTACAACGGCAACAAAAAGTAGTTTCAAAATTGATAGTAGAGGGCGTAACAATGATTTATTCAGTATTGGGCATGATGTTTTGGTTGTCCTTGCCTCTTGAGAATATATAATTAGCACATGCCCTTAGCAAAGGGCCATCCTGTCACCAGTTGTTTCAGAGTCCACAAATGTCACTGTGAAATCCCATCAAGTATGACGAGCTGCTTCACCACTTAAAATAGTCATATTTATATGTCACTGCTATCCTATTGCTCAACCAAACACAATACATAAAAACGATGGTAGTTAGTTTCTCTCTGAATTAAATGTTTCCTTTTCCTACTTGGGAATTTATTGACTGTCATGCACAGCTGAGAGAGGCATTTCTCCAGAACTGGTGTTGAGGCATCTCAACATCAGAACTCCCCTATTTCTCTTGCACTGCAGCAATCAAGCATTGCTTGATAACTTCAATATGTTGTGTTTTTTCACTAAAGTATTAAAAAGCAGCAAGTGCTAAATGCTCCATTTTAGGTTAAAAATAAAATTTTATACACTATGTATTTTACTACTAGATGACAGTACCAAAATAAGAAAATTTAATTAGAAATAAAAATAAAGGGAGAAAAAAGTAAAGGAAAATGAAAGTGTATATTAATTCATGAGATAAAAGCTTTATAGTCAACAGAGTATAGATTACCAAAAAACTCTGTGATTTGTCTCACTTGTTCATTGCTTTGTCACCTGTGTACATACATGTTTCCATGGTATTAGCATCCATGTGAGTTAAAATATCATCATTTTCATGCCACCACACAGTCCGTTGAGGCCTTGGAGAGATCAAGGTGGGACTAATATAATTCGGCTTAAGAGCTATCCCACAGGGCATCTGAAGATACAGGTAGACAAGTCCTAGGTGTGCCATTTATCCCTGAGTTTGCTGGAGACATTATCATCAGGGAGGGGAGAAATGTGTGTATGTATATATGTTTTCCCTAACCAATCTACATATTGATTGAATTGAACATTTTTATTCCCAAGATCTGATCAAGAAAAAGGATCCTAGTTTTAAAAAAGAACAAAAAAAGAACTAGTGACACCAACTGCCCAGACTTTTAGTTTTCTGCCTTGGTTCCATTTCAGGTGTATACTTCACTGTAAATGCTAGTGTAACATCTCCAGGACCAAAGCTCTGATGATTATTCAAAGTGGAAAAGATAAATAGTCTAGTTAGTTCTCAGTCTCATACAAACAAGCAGGGTGGTCATGGCAGCAGATGTCACTTTATGTGTTAAGTTCCACCCACATACGGTATCATCCACCATCCCCACCCCAATTCTATTTTCAGAGGCACCTGCTAAACCTCACTGTTACATCTCCAAGTGGTTCTACAACAGAAACAGGTGTACAAGTTCTTATTGACTTGTTTACTCCTAAAAGCCTCGTTTTAGAAACACGACACTAATTGGGCTCAACAGTAGTGTCTCCCCTAGAGAGATGAAGTTTAATAACATTGAGAACAAAACAATTTGTGATGAGCTCCTAAATAATTTGTACTGGACTCTTAACTATTCCTTTTCCATCATAATTGAAATTCAGGTTCAGATTCTAATTTATCCTTTTATTTGAATAATATTAGAGTTACCATACTGAAAAGAGAAAGCTGACCAGGCAGGTCACAGAAAGGCCAGGAATAAAAGAATTATTCTAGATTTACATTTGGCATAAGGAACAATTTCTAACAAACAATAGGTAATTAATTCCTTCAGCATGGCATCATTATGGATTAGCTTTTAGTTCTTGAATCATTAAGCTGATGACATAAATTTGAGAAAGATAATCTAATCAACATTTCTGCCAAAATTTAAAGTAATGTGGCAGAAGTATTCATGAAGAAAAACCGAGGTGTTAACCAAGATGAGAATGAAAAAAATCAATATAACTGCCTGTGCTTAGCTGAAGTCAATGCTTTACCTCATTGTTACAACATTTTTTTTAACATCTTTATTGGAGTATAATTGCTTTACAATCGTGTGTTAGTTTCTGCTTTATAACAAAGTGAATCAGTTATAGATATACATATGTCCCCGTATCTCTTCCCTCTTGCATCTCCCTCCCTCCCACCCTCCCTATCCCACCCCTCTAGGTGGTCACAAAGCACTGAGTTGATCTCCCTGTGCTATGCGGCTGCTTCCCACTAGCTATCTATTTTACATTTGGTAGTGTATATATGTCCATGCCACTCTCTCACTTCGTCCCAGCTTATCCTTCCCCCTCCCCGTATCCTCAAGTCCATTCTCTAGTACGTCTGCATCATTATTCCTGTCTTGCCCCTAGGTTCCTCATGACTATTTGTTTTTAGATTCCATATATATGTGTTAGCATATGGTATTTGTTTTTCTCTTTCTGACTTACTTCACTCTGTATGACAGTCTCTATGTCCATCCACCTCACTACAAATAACTCAGTTTTGTTCCTTTTTATGGCTGAGTAATATTCCATTGTATATATGTGCCACATCTTCTTTATCCATTCATCTGTTGAAGGACACTTAGGTTGCTTCCATGTCCTGGCTATTGTAACTAGAGCTGCAATGAACATTTTGGTACATGACTCTTTTTGAATTATGGTTTTCTCAGGGTATATGCCCAGTAGTGGTATTGCTGTGTCGTATGGTAGTTCTATTTTTAGTTTTTTAAGGAATGTCCATATTGTTCTCCATAGTGGCTGTATCAACTTACATTCCCACCAACAGTGCAAGAGAGTTCCCTTTTCTCCACACCTTCTGCAGCATTTATTGTTTGTAGATTTTTTGGTGATGGCCATTTTGACCGGTGTGAGATGATATCTCATTGTAGTTTTGATTTGCATTTCTCTAATGATTAATGATGTTGAGCATTGTTTCATGTGTTTGTTGGCAATCTGTATATCTTCTTTGGAGAAATGTCTGTTTAGGTCTTCTGCCCATTTTTGGATTGCGTTGTTTGTTTTTTCAATATTGAGCTGCATGAGCTGCTTGTAAATTTTGGAGATTAATGCTTTGTCAGTTGCTTCATTTGCAAATATTTTCTCGCATTCTGAGGGTTGTCTTTTCGTCTTGTTTATGGTTTCCTTTGCTGTGAAAAAGCTCTTAAGTTTCATTGGGTCCCATTTGTTTATTTTTGTTTTTATTTCCATTTCTCTAGGAGGTGAGTCAAAAAGGATCCTGTTGTGATTTATGTCATAGAGTGTTCTGCCTATGGTTTCTTCTAAAGTTTGATGGTGTCTGGCCTTACATTTAGGTCTTTAATCCATTTTGAGTTTACTTTTGTGTATGGTGTTAGGGAGTGTTCTAATTTCATTCTTTTACATGTAGCTGTCCAGTTTTCCCAGCACCACTTATTGAAGAGGCTTTTATTCACTGTATATTCTTGCCTCCTTTATCAAAGATAAGGTGACCATATGTGCATGGGTTTATCTCTGGGCTTTCTATCCTGTTCCATTGATCTATATTTCGGTTTCATGCCAGTACCATACTGTCTTGATTACTGTAGCTTTGTAGTATAGGCTGAAGTCAGGGAGCCTGATTCCTCCAGCTCCATTTTACTTGCTCAAGATTGCTTTGGGTATTCGGGCTCTTTTGAGTTTCCATACAAATTGTAAAATTTTTTGTTCTAATTCTGTGAAAAATGTGATTGGTAGTTTGATAGGGACTGCACTGAATCTGTAGATTGCTTTGGGTAGTATAGTCATTTTCACAATGTTAATTCTTCCAATCCAAGAACATGGTATATCTCTCCATCTATTTGTATCATCTTTAATTTCTTTCATCAGTGTCTTATAATTTTCTGCATACAGGTCTTTTGTCTCCTTAGGTAGGTTTATTCATAGATATTTTATTCTTTTTGTCACAGTGGTAAATGGGATTGTTTTCTTAACTTCACTTTCAAATTTTTCATCATTAGTGTATAGGGATGCAAGAGATTTCTGTGCAATAATTTTATATCCTGCTACTTTACCAAATTCATTGATTAGCTCTAGTAGTTTTCTGGTAGCATCTATTGGATTCTCTATGTATAGTATCATGTCATCAGCAAACAGTGACAGCTTTACTTCTTCTTTTCCCATTTGGATTCCTTTTATTTCTTTTTCCTCTCTGATTGCTGTGGCTCAAACTTCCAAAACTATGTTGAATAATACTGGTGAGAGTGGGCAACCTTGTCTTGTTCCTGATCTTAGTGGAAATGTTTCAGTTTTTCACCATTGAGGACGATGTGGCTGTGGGTTTGTCATATATGGCCTTTATTATGTTGAGGAAAGTTCCCTCTATGCCTACTTTCTGCAGGGGTTTTATCATGAGTTGGTGTTGAATTTTGTCGAAAGCTCTCTCTGCATCTATTGAGATGATCATATGGTTTTTCTCCTTCAATTTATTAATATGGTGTATCACATTGATTGATTGCATATATTGAAGAATCCTTGCATTCCTGGGATAAACCACACTTGATCATGGTGTATGATCCTTTTAACATGCTATTGGATTCTGTTTGCTAGTATTTTTTTGAGGATTTTTGCATCTATGTTCATCAGTGATATTGGCCTGTAGTTTTCTTTCTTTGTGACATCCTTGTCTGGTTTTGGTATCAAGGTGATGGTGGCCTCGTAGAATGAGTTTGGGAGTGTTCCTCCCTCTCCTATATTTTGGAAGAATTTGAGAAGGATAGGTCTTAGCTCTTCTCTAAATGTTTGATAGAATTTGCCTGTGAAGCCATCTGGTCTTGGGCTTTTGTTTTTTGGAAGATTATAATCACAGTTTCAATTTCAGTGCTTATGGTGGTCTGTTCATATTTTCTATTTTTTCCTGGTTCAGACTTGGAAGGTTGTGCATATCTAAGAATTTGTCCATTTCTTCCAGGTTTTCCATTTTCTTGGCTAGAGTTGTTTGTAGTAATCTCTCATGATCCTTTGTACTTCTGCAGTGTCAGTTGTTACTTCTCCTTTTTCATTTCTAATTCTATTGATTTGAGTCTTCTCCCTTTTTTTCTTGATGAGTCTGGCTAATGGTTTATCAATTTTGTTTATCTTCTCAAAGAACCAGCTTTTAGTTTTATTGATCTTTGCTATCATTTCCTTCATTTCTTTTTCATTTATTTCTGATCTGATCTTTATGATTTCTTTTCTTCTGCTAACTTTGGGGTTTTTTCTTCTTTCTCTAACTGCTTTAGGTGTAAGGTTAGGTTGTTTATTTGAGATGTTTCTTGTTTCTTAAGGTAGGATCGTATTGCTATAAACTTCCCTCTTCGAACTGCTTTTGCTGCATCCCATAGGTTTTGGGTCATTGTGTTTTCACTGTCATTTGTTTCCAGGTAATATTTGATTTCCTCTTTGATTTCTTCAGTGATCTCTTGGTTATTAAGTAATGTGTTGTTTAGCCTCCATGTGTTTGTATTTTTTACAGATTATTTCCTGTAATTGATATCTAGTCTCATAGTGTTGTGGTCGGAAAAGACACTTGATACGATTTCAATTTTCTTAATTTTACCGGGACGTGATTTGTGACCCAGGATGTGATCTGTCCTGGAGAATGTTCCATGAGCACTTGAGAAGAATGCGTATTCTGTTGTTTATGAATGGAATGTCCTATAAGTATCAATAAGTCCATCTTGTTTAATATATCATTTAAAGCTTGTGTTTCCTTATTTATTTTCATTTTGGATGATCTGTCCATTCGTGAAATTGGGGTGTTAAAGTCCCCTGCTATGATTGTGTTATTGTTGATTTCCACTTTTATGGCTGTTAGTATTTGCCTTATGTATTGAGGTGCTCCTATGTTGGGTGCATAAATATTTACAATTGTTATATCTTCTTCTTGGATTGATCCCTTGATCATTATGTAGTGTCCTTCTTTGTCTCTTGTAATAGTCTTTGTTTTAAAGTCTATTTTGTCTGATATGAGAATTGCTACTCCAGCTTTCTTTTCATTTCTATTTGCATGGAATATCTTTTTCCATCCCCTCACTTTCAGTCTTTATGTGTCCCTAGGTCTGAAGTGGGTCTCATGTAGACAGCATATGTACGGGTATTGTTTTTGTATCCATTCAGCCAGTCTTTTGGTTGGAGCATTTAATCCATTTACATTTAAGGTAATTATCAATATATATGTTCCTATTCCCATTTTCTTAATTGTTTTGGGTTTGTTATTGTAGGTCTTTTCATTCTCTTGTGTTTCTTGCGTAGAGAAATTCCTTTAGCATTTGTTGTAAAGCTGGTTTGGTGGTGCTGAATTGTCTTAGCTGTTGCTTGTCTGTAAAGTTTTTAATTTCTCCATCAAATCTGAATGAGATCCTTGCTGGGTAGAGTAATTTTGGTTGTAGGTTTTTCTCCTTCATCACTTCAAATATGTCCTGCCACTCCCTTCTGGCTTGCAGAGTTTCAGCTGAAAGATCAGCTGTTAACTTTATGGGATTCCCTTATGTGTTATTTGTTGTTTTTCCCTTGCTGCTTTTAATATTTATTCTTTGTATTTAATTTTTCATAGTTTGATTAATATGTGTCTTGGCTTTGTCCTGTATGGGACTCTCTGTGCTTCCTGGACTTGATTAACTATTTCCTTTCCCACGTTAGGGAAATTTTCAACTATAATCTCCTCAAATATTTTCTCAGTCCCTTTCTTTTTCTCTTCTTCTTCTGGGACCCCTATAAATCAAATGTTGGTGCATTTAATGTTGTCCTAGAGGTCTCTGAGACTGTCCTCAATTGTTTTCATTCTTTTTTCTTTATTCTGCTCTGCGGTAGTTATTTCCACTATTTTATCTTACAGGTCACTTATCCGTTCTTCTGCCTCAGTTATTCTGCTATTGATTCCTTCTGGAGAATTTTTAGTTTCATTTATTGTGTTGCTCATCACTGTTTGTTTGCTATTTAGTTCTTCTAGGTCTTTGTTAAATGTTTCTTGCGTTTTCAACGTTCTGTTTCTAAGATTTTGGATCATCTTTACTATCATTATTCTGAAATCTTTTTCAGTAGACTGCCTATTTTCTCTTCATTTGTTAGGTCTGGTGGGTTTTACCTTGTTCCTTCATCTGCTGTGTGTTTCTCTGTCTTCTCATTTTGCTTAACTTACTGTGTTTGGGGTCTCCTTTTCGTAGGCTGCAGGTTGGTAGTTCCTGTTGTTTTTGGTTTCTGTCCCCAGTGGCTAAGGTTGGTTCAGTGGGTTGTGTAGGCTTCCTGGTGGAGGGGACTAATGCCTGTGTTCTGGTGGTTGAGGCTGGATCTTGTCTTTCTTGTGGGCAGGTCCATGTCTGGTGGTGTGTTTTGGGGGTGTCTGTGGCTTAGGCAGCCTCTCTGCTAATGGGTGGGGTTGTGGTCCTGTCTTGCTAGTTGTTTGGCATAGGCTGTCCAACACTGTAGCTTGCTGGTCGTTGAGTGGAGCTGTGTCCTGGCATTGAGATGGAGATCTCTGGGAGATTGTCGTCGTTTGATATTATGTGGAGCTGGGAGGTCTCTTGTGGACCAATGTCCTGAACTTGGCTCTCCCACCTCAGAGGCTCAGCTCTGATGCCTGGCTGGAGCACCAGAAGCCTGTCCTCCACACGGCTCAGAATAAAAGGGAGGAAAAAAAGAAATAAAGGAAGAATAAGATAAAATAAAATAAAGTAAAATAAGATGAAGTTATTAAAATAAAAAAAATAATTATTAAGAATTTAAAAAAATAAGTAATTTAAAAAAAAACGGACGGAAGAACCCTAGGACAAATGGTGAAAGCAAAGCTATACAGACAAAATGTCACAGAGAAGCATACACACACACACTCACAAAAAGAGGAAAAGGGAAAAAATAATCTATGTTGCTCCCAAAGTCCACCTCCTCAATTTGGGATGATTCGTTGTCTATTCAAGTATTCCACAGATGCAGGTACATCAAGTTGATTGTGGAGATTTAATCCGCTGCTCCTGAAGCTGCTGGGAGAGATTTCCCTTTCTCTTCTTTGTTCGCACAGCTCCCGGGGCTCAGCTTTGGAATTGGCCCCGCCTCTGCGTGTAGGTCGCCTGAGGGAGTCTGTTCTTTGCTCAGACAGGACGGGGTTAAAGGAGCCGCTGATTCGGGGGCTCTGGCTCACTCAGGCTGGGGGGAGGAGGGAGGAGCACGGAGTGCGGGGCGGGCCTGCGGCGGCAGAGGCCGGCGTGACGTTGCACCAGCGTGAGGCGCAGGCCAGCGTGACGTTGCACCAGCCTGAAGCGCACCGTGAGGTCTCCCGGGTAAGTTGTCCCTGGATCCCGGGACCCTGGCAGTGGCGGGCTGCACAGGCTCCGGGAGGGGAGGTGTGGAGAGTGACCTGTGCTCGCAGACAGGCTTCTTGGTGGCGGCAGCAGCAGCCTTAGTGTCTCATGCCCGTCTCTGGGGTCCGCGCTTTTAGCCGCGGCTCGCGCCCGTCTCGGGAGCTCCTTTAAGCAGCGCTCTGAATCCCCTCTCCTCCCGCACCAGGAAACAAAGAGGGAAGAAAAAGTCTCTTGCCTCTTCGCCAGCTCCAGGCTTTTCCCAGACTCCCTCCCGGCTAGCCGTGGCGCACTAACCCCCTGCAGGCTCTGTCCACGCCGCCAACCCCAGTCCTCTCCCTGCGCTCCGACCGAAGCCCGAACCTCAGCTCCCAGCCCCGCCCGCCCCGGCGGGGGAGCAGACAAGCCTCTCGGGCTGGTGAGTGCCGGTCAGCACCGACCCTCTGTGCGGGAATCTCTCCTCTTTGCCCCCCGCACCCCTGTTGCTGTGCTCTCCTCCGCGGCTCCGAAGCTTTCCCCCTCCGCCACCCGCAGTCTCCGCCCGCGAAGTGGCTTCCAAGTGTGTTGAAACCTTTCCTCCTTCACAGCTCCCTCCCACTGGTGCAGGTCCCGTCCCTATCCTTTTGTCTCTGTTTATTCTTTATTCTTTTGCCCTACCCAGGTACGTGGGGGGTTTCTTGCCTTTTGGGAGGTCTGAGGTCTTCTGCCAGCATTCAGTAGGTGTTCTGTAGGAGTTGTTTCACGTGTAGATGTATTTCTGATGTATCTGTGGGGAGGAAGGTGATCTCCACGTCTTACTCTTTTGCCATCTTGAAGCTCCTCTGTTACAACTTTTAAAACAGTTGTGTCCTGAACCTTAATGTTTAAATGTGCCTCTTTAGTAAATATTTTAAATTTAAATGATAAATTTTAAATGGGAAAAAAGAAAGCAATTTATGTGTACTCTATTTTTTAAACGTATGATACAATACTAGTTATAGTAGTTAGGATTCAATAGACGTTTTCACAACCAAATTCAAGAATATCGGGAATTGAGAATCTATGCCCTGTTGTCAAAAGCTGTGAAGGGTCTTTGATGTTTCCCTACTTGTGAGCTAAGTAGTCAGGTGCCACATGCCCACGCATGCTGACAGAAGTTACGGAATGCTAGTGTCAGAGGTGAAGGATAGTATTATACTCACAGCAGTAGAAGTAGCCAGAGCATAAGCATTTGCACTACTTCCCAGAGTTTCACTTCTGACAAAGTGAAACAGACATGGCCAGACTGCGCTTCACACACACAGTGAGTTGTGTTACAAGACAAGAACCCAGGGCTTCCCTGGTGGCGCAGTGGTTGAGAGTCCGCCTGCCGATGCAGGGGACACGGGTTCGTGCCCAGGTCCAGGAAGTTCCCACATGCCGCAGAGCGGCTGGGCCCGTGAGCCATGGCTGCTGAGCCTGTTCGTCCGGAGCCTGTGCTCTGCAACGGGAGAGGCCACAGCAGTGAGAGGCCCGCGTACCGCAAAAAAAAGAGACAAAAACCCAGAGCTTAGAGAACTCAAATCTTTTATAATCAACAGTGAGCCTGCCTGACCTTCACCATGGAGAGGAACAGCATCTTTATGATGCTGGACAGCAAACAAGCCTGCCCTTTACTCCAGAGGGGGACACTCTCTCTCATTTCCAAAGCTGTTTGCTGTACAAATAATCCTTGAAAAGGCAATCCAGAACAAAGGCAGTCAATGCTTCTGTTTGCAAGATGTGCAGAAACTTAAGACACCCACAGAGAAGTTTCCTGACGTACATTCCCCCAAACTTCTCCAGTCTTCAAAGCATCACCTTCCTGCAGTATCCCAGTCAAGTAAATCTTATAGACTGTGTTGGAATTTTCTGTTTAGTCTTGTTACCTACAGCTGCCACTGATATCTGTCCCCCTTATTTTCAGCAGAAACCTAACAAAGTGGCCCTAGTAAATATGTTTTTAACAAGTTAATTAAAAAATGAGTGATAGATTAATATATGACAAAAAAAGAGGAAACAATGTATACAATTTTCATTCTCCACTGCGGATGAGGGAAAGAATAATTTTTTAAAAATAAATCCAGGTTACTAATGAGAAATTTAAACTATGAATTGTGTATAGTCTCAATAAAAGTAATCTTTAAGAGAAAGTTTTCAGTGATGAAAGACAACCAACACTTTCAATCTCTTTTGATTACAAATATATTAGCAAGGGCTATGTTCAAAGATGCAAAAGTCTTCAAAGGCTAACTCCAACTTCAAAGAAGCATCCAGTGCATGCATAAAGGATGTTTTCTTTAAGAGTTTTTCAAGTCCTGGATGAATTTCGCAACGTAAAGTCAGTCTTTTAAAGTCAGTGAATAAAAAAGACAAAGTCTTAGAAGAGAATATGGGCTTTGAAATGCCCACAGCAGTATCATAATGCAATACTAGTAAAGTACAAAATAGGACATTCCTGCAAATTTTTGTCAAATAAAAAATATTGAATGATTGGATGAAGGTTAGAAATATCATTTTCCCCTTCTTTTTATTTTTTTAAACACCCCAGCGGAAATAACAAGGCCACTAACACCAACAGTTTCTATACTATAAGACTTTGTTAGCAGTTGCCACTGATTTACCAAACCAAGAGTTTTCGCATATGCCCCAGAGGATAAGAGCAAACTAAGTCACATGTTTGTGAGTAAAAATGACCATCACTATATTAGCCCACTTTTGAAGATTAATTTTATAGGGTCCAACATATCCATCCCATACAGTACTTTATTTCCTTATCATGGCACTTACGGGAATGCCACCCACATTGTGATTAAAGGTGGATCAATGGCTTTGGCCTGGGAGAGGGGAGTTCTTTTCCAGTGTCAACTGCTATTGGACTGTATAATAATTGGGCATAATAATTTAAAGAAGGATATTCATAAAACTGCATCCTCTAATGTACAGTAGAGAAAACAAAGCTGAGACATAAACCTCTAAGGAGAGGCAGCTACTCATCTGGTGTTAGTGCCCCTGAGAGGAGATGTGAGGACCACTCTGGGAGCGTGAATAAAAACCTGGACACGAACTACTTGCTACTAATCAGCCCGTGCTCCTGAGAACGAGGCTGGGGAAGAGAGCTGCTGGAGAATTACGCAGAGAAAAGCAAGTGTAGCAGCAGGAACAAGTCCATCTGCGTCCTCCTGCCTTGCTGCCCCCCACCAGCATCCCCTGTTGACACATCCTAACAGGGAGTCTGGCTGGCCTTTGCAGAGTCCCAGCACCAGTATCATGATAAAGAAGTAGAGAATCTAGAAAAGTGGGTATCTTAAAGTGGGCATCTTTTTAATGTAAAATAATCTGTGGTCTTGATGGAAGAAGGAAAATTTTCATGCTGTAGCCCGTCACCAAGGATTTTTGCTCCTCTTAATTTCCTTTATAATTCTATGTTCCATGATTGATTCTAAGTACTTATCTGAGAAACAAAGCACACACAGAAAAACATGCACTAGAGTGAGATTGGTAAATGTAGAAACAAAAACATTCTGAGCAAGCAGCATAGTCTACAGTGGCTGGGACTGGCTTCAGAGGAAGCAAATTCCATATGAACTAGCAACTACCATGATGTTGTTAGAAACAGAAACGATTGGGATTTCTGGGGTAGAATTTCTAATAGTTATACACAGTATGCTTCATATTTTAATATTGCTTCATATTTTAAAAATAATTTTAATTTATTCAAATCTAAAATGCCATTGTTTATTGAATAGGGAACTCTAATTTTTGACAGCAAAGAAGTTTGACAGTTTGACAACAGAGAATAAAAATCACTGTAGTATCTTTTTTAACATGTTATCGATTTTTCACATGATCTTAATGTATTTAACCCAGTGGAGGCAAAGACAATTATAACTGGCTTCGACTTTCCCAAACTTATGGTTGATTACAATTCAACATCAAACACTTGAGTTTTTATAAATAGATCAACATACATAAAGTTTAGTATGTAAATGGGCTGTCTACCTCTTTCGTATTCTCAGCTCAGGAAATTTTGAAGTATTTCAATTAATTTGGAAGTCTCTTCCACTCTGTCAGGTTTTTCTATGGAATTATGCCTTACTAAATAAAAAAGGTAGTCATAAAATTGAACAGTTTTTTAACCAGAGAGTACTGTACCCCCAGACTCTCTTCAATGAAGTAATGTATATTAAACAAAAAAGTAACACTAGGTGGTGAAGAGAACTAAAAGTACATTATAATCATTTTAAGCAGCAATAACCAATAATATATTAAGCGTTACTTTCAATTCTTAGACCTGAATTTTTGCTATTTTAAATTCCTCTGTGAGTTATTCTCATCTACTTATTAGGGGGATGTGTCTCATTCTAGTACTGAGTAAATAATGAACCCACATTCTGAAGAATAAGGTTGTATTCCTTGATCTGCTCCCATTGACTTTTCCCATCAGCAGCTATCAGCAAAACAACTGAGACAGAAAGCTGGGAAGAGAGAGAGGCAGAAATAAATGAACAACATGTGTCAGTTCATATTATGGGAAAACTACTATCCTAGGAGTTTAAGGGAATAGAAAAAATGTTTTAATATATTTAATATATATTATCCTTTCTGCTGAAGCCCTTTATCAGGTGGGGAAATGTGATATATACATAAGGAGGATGAACATGACATGACCATTGAATCAGTAAACAGCACTTACCCACCTCATAGTGGTCAGATTTGGTAGTTGATTCAAGCAGAGACAAGTCTGTATCTAGGTGTCCACTTACACTATTTAATATAAAACTGAATACAGATGGTGGCACCTCTCACCAGCCTGTGCCCAGTGATATATCTGTGAATTCCATTCTAACTTTAAGGCTAACCCAGTGGGCGTAGAGAAACATTATCTTTTACCACTTGGTATCAATGTTGAGTTTTGTGTGGGGACTGCACCCCCTTAATCCAGTGATCAATCATACATCCAAATGCAAAGCTGCACTGCTTTTTTCCAGGACCCTGAGTACACACCATGGCAGACTAGACTCTTCTTCAGAGTGATACACTAGGGTGTCGCACAGCTGGAAAAATTACTTTAATTACCAGAAAATCAATCAGCAGTTACAGTGTTGCTATCTTTTACAATCAGTGGGAGAAATTAAAACCTCATGCTTAAGCATCAGCAGCTTGGCAAATCATCTTCCCTCCCTGGGCCTCCTTCCTCATCTCTAAAATCAGAGATATACTATTCAGAGGGTTATTGGATTAGTTAAATCAGTTAAAACATCAAATGTACACTGTGTCAGGTGACCTAAGAAGTACTCAGGTATGTTGTTTATACTACATTTGATCTTAGCCCAAAGGCTGAGAGGTGATTTATATCTTATTTATAAATAACTATTATGAAATCATTAGGAATTTGCAAGGATTGCACATTGATTTCAGTGTATCAAAATGCCACTGTCATTAATGGTATTGAGCTTGTATGTCCATGTCCTGTGGGTATCCATGTGTCATGCTCATCGTGAGATGAGCACAGGACCACACAAAAGAGAACATGCCTTGTATCATTCAGCAGATCCTCATGGAAAACAAAAGAAAGGTGCAGACATTTTTTAGGTGTCTCTGACATGCCCAGTGTGAGCTAGAAATTTTGTATGGATTATGTCCTTTAAACTTAACAACATTCTCATGAGTATATAATTATCACTATTTTAGTATCAATGTAAAATGAGTAAGATTAAATAATTGGTTCAAGACCAATGTAAACTACCTTTAATTAGACTCCAAAATTTCATACCTTTCTCATGATTATATTGAATCCCACAATTTACCAAGAAAAGTGTATGTAATATCTACTTCCAGAGCCATAAATCATTATTTAAAATAATAATAGCAATTTGTCACATTAACATGACATTTAAAAATATGCATTATGGCCAAGCTATAGAAACAGCCTAAGTGTCCATCAACAGATGAATGGATAAAGAAGATGTGGTATGTGTGTGTGTGGGTGTGTGTGTATATATATATATATATATATATATATATATATATATATACACACACACACATATATATTCAGCCATGAGAAAAAATGGAATCCTACCATTTGTGACAACATAGGTAGACCTGGGGCATCATGTTAAGTGATTAAATCAGACAGAGAAAGACAAATACTGTGTGATATCACTTATATGTGGAATCTTTTTTTAATAGTCTAATTCACAGAAACAGAGAGTAGAAATGTGGTTGCCAGAGGCTTGGTGTTGGGGGTAGGAAATGAGGAGATGTTGGTCAGAGTACAAACTTCAGTTAGAATATGAATAAATTCTGGGAATCTCATGCACAGCATTGCTATTATAGATAACAATAACAATGCTGTACGATATACTTAAAAGTTGCTAAGAGAACAGGTCTTAAATGTTTTCATAGCACACACAAAAATAGTAATTATGTAATGTGATAAAGATGTTGGCTAACTCTAACACGGTAATCGTATTGCAATATATGAGAATCAAATCAATATTTTGTATATCTTAAACTTAAACACTGTCATATATCAATTAGATTTCAGTAAAGCTGGGGGAAGTATGCATTAGCTCATTTGGTTTGCATGAATACCTAACTTGAGAGATTCTAGATAATATGCTACCATTGATTAAGCAGGCTATAAAATATCCAGAAAAAAAGCAGGATAGCAAATAGGTTGTATATTTATGTTATTTCCCTACTCCTCATAGGTTTTTTAAAAAAATCATCCAGGAAATATGATATTGTTTCATAAATCTATATATCATTTGTATGTTTTCCAGGGGTAGATAAAGGGAGATTTTAGTATTGAAAGGCATTGAAATGCGAGGTCTATCGGGAAAGTTCTCCTTCAAAATGTGCCTGTTCAGGTCTGTACTGGGAGCACGATTGCTCTCAAGGACACTTCACCTGTAAGCTTTGAATTGGTGTCAGGAGCTTAGCTTGGTGTGCTCCCAGAGCTGTGAATAACCTCTGATTACCAGATCGCAGATCTTCCACATTGATATGGGAGCATTTTTTCTTTTGTGTTTTTTTTTCTTTTTTGTGGGGAGTCTTGGCTGCTCCCAAGTGACAGTCTTAGGGTAGAACTGAGGATATCGACCCATGTGATTCACTGTGAAGAATCAAACTAGACCCCAAACTTTTATCATTTCTTTCACTCAAGTGGTTGCTGGCTAATAATCTTACACATGAACTCAGAATCTAATGAAGGATTTGGTGCTAGACATAAATGCTTTTAATGGAAATACTGTTTCCTATGTAAGAATAAGAATGAGTAAGAAAAGTTAAGAAGAAATAATTCTTCATTTCCTTTTGTTTATTTTGTTTTCTGTGTCTTTAAACTAGAATACACACAATATACCTAACATTTTTCTTGGAGAATCTGCTGTTGGAAGAGATTGAAGAAAAATAAAATTTGTGCCTCAGTTTCACCAGAGGCATAATGAGATTTTTCTGAAGTAAGAGACATACCTTTTGGGGTGAAAATTAGAAACTAAGACCTAGGAATCTATAAACACGTTACATAAAACTGTAAATTTCTCTCGAAATGCGATTTGAACATAAGTAAACCAGAAATGATAGATGTTTTAATAAAAGACACTACAGCCAGCTACTGTATGTAATTATTGTTGGTTTCATTTAGAGAAATATGTGTTTTCTCAGAATAAAATAGCAGAACACACACAGACAGGCACACACACGCAAATACGCAAACTAGAACCTAAAATCATTTTATTATCTTTCTCACACACATACTTTTAAAATAGTATATAAATAAGTACATAAATACATACGTGCATTAAAAAAGTAATTCATTAAAATACGACCTTAATTCATACTGTCCCCCCAAAAAATTTAGTAAGTGAAAACACACACACACACGCACGCCAGAGGAATAGATATATAAACAAAATTAGCAATGTAAGGCCAGAGCTGAAATTGGGATACACTTGTGAAAATGGCAGAGCAGAGTGACAGAAGCCGGATATCAAGAAAGATTTTATTATAAAGGAGGAAGTTGGCTATAAAGGAGCAAGATTCAGCAATAAAACTTGTGGAACACAGGGCAGTCTGATGTTTTGACAACCTGGCTACTGCTACTTGAACCCTTTCCAACACAGCCACTTCAGAAGTGTGTGTGCATCTGGGGAAGAGCAGATGAAAGCAGATCTAAAAGAACTGCCTCACTGAGTTGAGTGACACCACGCACCTTTTCAATAGGGAGACACAAAAGAAGAATTCTTCTCCTCCTCAATTTACTGCAGCTCTGGTCCATCTCAGCCCTGAAAGTCTCGGTAGGCATAATGACCAGCTTGACTCTGAACCTATATTTTATATTTTTTCTCAGATCTGTGGACTCAAAGAATAGCCAGGTGTGGGGAATTAAACAGCAGGCCGCAGTAGGGAATAGCCTACCTTGATTCTAGAACTCATGTTGGAATCCCGGAAGTGCTAGTATGAAAAGCCTTGAAAATTGCAGTTATCCAGTGCAATCTGTTGATTAATTTTAATTGGACTGCATTAACTCCTGGAGACTAGTGTAGCCTGAGCATCTATGAAGACATATTTGTTATAGTGCAGAAAACCACAAGTTCGGTCCAAACCTTAATAATTGTCCTTCAGAAATTAATATCTTTAAGATGGACATTGTGAAATAAATAGGTGTTATATCAGCATAAATGTAGAATTCTTCAAAGTTTTACCTATGTCATTTTTGTATGTAAATTTTAGTAGTTTAGTAGCCTGTTATTTTTAAAAAAAGAAACAATGTTAGGAAGTTAAGTAGGAACCTAGGTGGGAGCTTCTGAGAAAGACTTTTAGTACCAAAGACTCACTAAAATTTCCCTTTATCTACCCCTAGAAAACATACAAATTATATATAGATTTATGAAACAATACACGTTTCCTGGATAATTTTTTTAAAAACCTTTGAGGAGTATGGGAATAACATAAAAATACAACTCCTTTGCTCTCCTGCTTTTTTTTTATATTATATAACTTGCCTAATCAATGGTAGCATACTATCTAGAATCTCTAAACTTAGGCATTCATGCAAACCAAATGAGATAATGTTCTTACCACACACACAGAACATAGTAATTATATGATGTGATGAAGACATTAGCCAACACTAAAATGGTAATCGTGTTGCAATGTATAAGTGAGTCAAATCAACCCTTTGTACACCTTAAACTTACACAATGTCAAATGTCAATTAGATTTCGACAAAACTGGGGAAAATATGCATTATCTCACAATTTTAGATATGGAGCATAAAATTATAAAATATCAGAACTGGAAGAGTCCACAAAGATCATCTTGTCTAAAACTGAAATTTACAGTTAAGAAACAGCTACGGAATTAAAAAGACAAAATCATGTAACTAAGATAAGAATATTAGTAATAAGAATGAGGAAAAATGCAGGCAGGAAAGGAGGAGGGAAAATTGTGATTTTTTATTTGTGTATACTACATGCTGTACATCACAGAGCAGGATTTGTTCTCTTAATTTTTCTACTATACCAGAACACTGAATGAAGATTTTCAAAAATATTCAGGCATATCACATTCATAATCTTCAAGAAAACCCAGTTCCTTTAGAAAAGAGGACCTCATTTCATTAGGGAGAGCAGAGATTGCATTTCTTTGCTTCTATTTGCATTTTACAGCAATGTTCTCACCCACAGAAGGAGAAGAGTCATGGAAATATTCTGAAATGCAGGCTCTCCTTAGGTATTTTGTTAGAATATAATTTTCCTCACTCCCTTATGCAATTCAATCACTAGATATAAAGCAACATGAAAAACGTCTGTCTTCATTTTCATGTATGCTGCCTAATGTATTTGTTTTGTTGCTGCTGCTGGTTTGTTTTGTTTTTAACCTGTTAACCTACTACTTACTATTCTTCTATTCTTGCTTGTATTTACTTTAGGTTTACTTATATTTACTTTAAAATTTTGTATTAGTTGGAATTCAGGTTCAGTTGTTAGTGAATGAGACCCAACTGTAGTGACTTCAGAAATCAGGTTTATTCTTTCATATAAAGGAAGTCTGGAGGTAGCTGGTCAAAAGCTGGCATTGCAGGTAATTCTATGACATCATTAACCAAGGATTTTTTCTCCTCTGATATCATTAGTATTTGGCTCTCAAGCTCAAGGTTACCCCATGGTTTAAAATGGCTCCTGGGACTCAGGGCATCAAGTTAAATAAAGAACAATAATTACAAATTTTCCTAAGCCACAGGCAGAAATACAGAATCTTGCTGCAGAATTCAGGATTTTATTAGATATATATTATTTTGTATTACAGGTATGTAACAGCTAGTTTAGTTAATGAAACTCTTAGAGGTAAGGTGTTAAAAAGCAGCATGGTAGAAATAGGTTTAAATAATCTAATTATATATTTTTTTTAATTTTAAAGGGCAAAAATATCACCACATAATGCTATTTAAGAAGGTATTATTTTTCACAAAGTCCTACCAATAATTCAAAAATATAAACTAAATAAAGATGAGAAATAGACTTTAGGTAGGTTCAAGCTTCAGCTGGACTCAACAGCTTAAATAAAAGGAGTCATGTATTTTTCACAAATGGATTCAATTGTTAAATTAAAATTTAGTCAGAAAAATGTAAATTGAAATATGAAATTTACAATTTGGAAAATAACCAAAATTTTAGAGATCCGTATAAAAAAGCAACAATTTTTAACTCTGAAGAAGGCAGCCAGCTCATGAAAGAACTCTAAGACCAAATTTCCTCAGTTATCTAAGAATTAAGAGCCAGTAGAGAAGGATACATATAAACTAACTGCAAGCAAAAGGGCTCTCAGAAGATCCCGTTTACCATATTGATAGGAAACAACAAGAATTATCAAAACCTGTTCAGTTATATCCCTTTGAGGATAAAATTAGTACTCCAGAAACTTCCTGTCATTTTTCTTAACTCCCAAGTGGCATTGTCTGCAAATATAGAAAAATTACAGTATACTCATAAATTTAGAGCCACTCTATCCACAATTAATTCCAGCTTCGTAGAACAGTATATTCTTTAGAGGAAATGTAAGTAGTTAGAAAAAACTAAGAATGAAGACAAATTGTAATAAGCATAAAAGGAAAAAATAGAGTACTTTTTGTTTTAAAGCAAAACATCTGGTTGTATCATAAAATATAAGAAAACAGCAAAGGACAGAAGTTGTGTGTGTAGTCAGTTGTAGAAAGCTTGAGGGAAAATTGATTTATTTTCTCTGCTTTACTGGAACTAATCAAGGAGTGGAACTTTGTAACAATCCTAAATACTTTTCAATTTCTAACATGGACCTTCAATTTGGGAACTGTTATCATAGAATATTCCTTTCTTCTTTTTGATATAACCTGTAAAAATTTAATAAACAGGATTTATTCTGCAGATAGAACTGTCAGATAAAATATATTAAAATTTCATTTAACTTAACTGCATATAATCAGATTATAGCTGATCTAGAAATTAGAATACTACATTATGTATGAGACAGGAAATGAGCAAAGAATTACCCAAAGTCCCAGAATCTCTATGGAGAAAAGACTAATGGGGCATAGATAGAATAATTGGAGCAAAATCCATGAGAATCCAGATTGATCCTTCTTAGATTAATGTAGATCTTCATTTTGGTATCAGTACGAAGAGGTTAAGATTATGCTCTTAGGGCATTAACTCAGGGCCCACATCAAAGATCTATTGTTTATAAAAACTGACTTCTGATCCAGTAGCCAGAAATTCTCCTTCTTGCCTCAGATCAATGAGTCCTCAACTAAATTAGTCAAAATATCCTCATGTCTTATACTAGGGTCATCTTTAAATCCAATGCTACTATACTAAATGAATCACTGTGGCTAATGAAAAACACACATTTTTCTAGTTAATTATTTATAAATAAGTTTTGCTTTTTTCTTCTCATATTGCCATTCATTTTTGTAACGTTCCTAATCAAGCAACTCTATAAAGCTTACACAGTGAAGAATCTCATGACTGTGATTTTGTAGTTAGAGCAGTATCTGTACACAGGAAGGATTTTTGTCCATTCTCATACCAAAATGAGTCTTAATGTTTTGCTTCATGGCAATTATCTTAAAAATAAAAAGAGTTGATACCAGCCTGGCTGTGCATAGTCAGTCTCTTGTCGAATTCCATTCCTAACCAGGAGCAAAATAGGTTCAAAAGTTTAAAAGCTGGCCCTTTCTAGGGCATGTCAGTTTGCCATAAATATAGAGATAAGTATATACACCAAAAGTAAACATATTTGGAGTAATGATTATGTGATGCCTTTTGTCATTAGTGAAAACGTCAGTAATAAAATGGTAATACAGAGTCTAGAGAAAATATTGTTAGCAGATTGTCATGCTAAATACATTGCACTGGCAAAATCTTTATGCAAGAATCTTTTGTAAAAGAAACACAAAGCATGAGAAGGATCAAAAACTCCATCATAGGTATGGAAATGTGCTGTGATTCAAAAAATGAGCACTGGAAATTATCATATTTAAAATCCATGGGAATAAGATTTAGAAATGTTAGAATAGTCATCTGACTGCCCAGATAAAACCTCAGATGCACACTTGCCAAAACCCTCCTTGAAGCAATGCAGTAGAGATTAACTGTAAACATTAAGCAAACATTGTGAGAAACACTCTGGGAGGAAACTTTTCTAAGATAGCAGAGCCTGGGGAGTTCATGACTTTTATGTGATTGATACAAAAAAAAAAGTAAAGGTAAGATTGAACTGGAACTACGTCCTAAAAGATCCTTTCATCCTCTTCAAATAGGTTTTATAGAATTTCCTTCCGCTATGGTTATGGCAATATCCTAATAATAGTTTATTATCTGAACTGGTTGGACCATTTTCCTGTAGAACTACAACCCTCATAATGGCTAAAACAAAAATAGATACTCTGTTTCCTAGCTGGGACATTCAGATTCACCTACCCAGTGATAGAGGAACATATTTTACTGGGACAGCTGTTTATAAACTATGGAAAGATTTGTCACTTACTCAGAAGCTTAATTTCCTTATCATTCCCAATACTCTTGAAAAGTGGGGGAAAAAAAAAAAACATTAAAACTAAAATTAGCTCACCAACCAGATACCATTGAATTCCTGTGGCTTAAAGTACTACCCTTGGCTTATATGGCCTACATAAGGGGAATACATTGATTCTTGGGCTGTAACAGTAACTGTCATGATGACACCAAGAAACAACATATTACAGCTCAAAGAAGTTAATTATATCTCTTTTGAAGCTTCTGGATTATCTATGTGGGAGATTAGACTCTTCCATGCGTGGGTTTAAGAATCATTGTTTCGTGGAGTTAGTAGTTAGACCACTCCAGCACCCTCACAGGGAGTCCAAAGGGATAAAAACATTTGGGGTGAAATAAATAATAACTGGTAGAACAGATTTGTAAGACTATCAATTTAATCCATAGTAATGACCATGGAACGTTAAGCATTTAAAAGGAAAGGGAAGAACTTGTTTTTCTAAAAATTGTTAGTATATTAAGACTCATAGACAGAGTGCTCCGTGGACCTGATCTGATTCTGCATCACATATCAGAGATGTTGTCTGTAGTAAATGGTGATCCCTTGGCTTCTAGTTACCTATCCAGTCTTGTTACCCATCAGAGAAAAAGGCCGTGTCTGGAGCCTGCGTGATTGACACAAGACTCTTCAAAGAAGTCAACTGTTTGTCCTAAAATGAATGTCTTATACTCTCTGGTAATAGTTATCCATGCGGGGTACTGACTTACCAAACAAAATCTTGCCTCTGACCTTACACTAAACTTTTAAAATGTGTTTTTGTAGGGAAAAAAAGTCATCACAAGGAAGAGCCCACAAGTTTCACTTTTATGGAGATTCAGAATGTCACTGGGAAATGAAATTTGTTTAATTACTTCCTATCAAATTTGATAGTTTAAATGCTTAAATAGTAGATGCTGTTTTAAAGTATGCCAAAGTTGTGTCCTGGTATAATTTGCTGATCATTACTGTTATGTGTGAAAAAAAAAGCAATTTTTTTTTTTTTTTTTTTTTTTTGCCGTATGAGGGCCTCTCCCTGTTGTGGCCTCTCCCGCTGCGGAGCACAGGCTCCGGACGCGCAGGCTCAGCGGCCATGGCTCACGGGCCCAGCCGCTCCGCAGTATGTGGGATCTTCCCAGACCGGGGCACGAACCCGTGTCCCCTGCATCGGCAGGTGGACTCTCAACCACTGCGCCACCAGGGAAGCCCTATACTTCTTAATATAGTTAAAAACTAGTCTTCTCCAGAAACTTTAGTCCATTAGTCCCTGCATCGGCAGGCGGACTCTCAACCACTGCGCCACCAGGGAAGCCCAAAAAAAGCAATTTTAATGAAAGAAAATTTAGTTATCCTTGTGGAAAGATTTCATTGTTACTGGTTCTACATGAAGTTTCCTCTAGACAGTGTTAAACTTTTAAAGTGGAAAATGATTGCTGATAAACTATAATAATATCCTTCTACATGCTTTATAACAGGAAAGAGCTTTGGAAGAATAGAATGATCACCATTTTAACGGTATCAATTATACATTCATGCCCATCAATGCATGTTATAAGTTGAATTGTGACATTCACTGCAGGGCTTCATGGGAATATGCACAGCTTGGATATAAGGGCTTAGGGACCATCAACTGCATCACAATTACCTATAAAACAGAGGTTAAAGAAATGTAAAAGAAATTGTGTCTCATTTTCTTCTATGCAAAATGCCTTTAAAAATCTTTCACATGATTTGCAATTTATTTTGTCCTTTAATGAAACTCAGTAATATATTTAAAACTTTGGAGTGTGTTCCATGGTCAAAAATCCCTGACTCTTCCAGGGTTCAGTAGTTTGCCAGGAGCTATTTTTTTATAAAGGTATATAATTCTAGATTTCGGTTGGCATATTTTGACCATGAGAGAAAACTCTCATGGTCAATGCCGTGAGTATTCCATTAGGTCTTATTACATATGGTGTCTTTTCTCATCCTTGATAACATTACACATGCCATATGGTCCAAGCAGCTGTCTAGACCTGCCATGGAGAACATCTGTGTCTGTGCTCCACTGGAAGCTGACACCTTTCCTGTCACCCACCATCTGCATTAAACTGCTGATGATCAATGGTGCAAAATAAACTGATAGATATTGTTTCAGTTTGTATTTTCTGTGGAGTAAGGGGAACATGACTGCTTGATGAAAATTCTGAAAATAATTGCCAAGACACAAAATATTTGGGTACTCTGGAGTGGATTTAATAATATATCAAATTCATTGATGGTTAATGCACATACTAAATTTATAATTTAAAGAAACATTGAAAACAATCAAGACTTCAGTAAGTCCAGACTACTGGGTTTTATGGCAATTAAGCAGAAATGGTGTTAGAGTCATTTCATTTGACAGAATGATTTGTTCCATATTGCAGTTAAGAAAAATGATTAAAGCTCTTCGATTCAGTTGGCAAAGAGACTTTGAAAGTTTTTAAAATATATGCAACTGCTTTCTGAAACCCCATATCTATTTCCTATAACTGCTCACGAGATCTGCATACCAACAGGAGAAAACAGTAACAATTTTCAAGGTTAACCATCCAGACTTCTTTAGTTCTAACCACGTTGAATTTCCTGTTGAACTTCATCTTTTATTGATCACCCAATATTGATATAATGGTGTTGCTGCCTTCTTCCTAAGATAAAATCACTCTGGTATTTCAGCAGACTGGTCTCCTTCTCCTCTTATTTTACATTGTCCTTCTCCCCCATCTTCTAAAATACCCTTGGATGCATGTTATTAATGACAATTAATTAATGATAATTCTTGTTTCATAACACACCAATATTATTAGTCCATGCATGGCCCCTTCCTTCTTCCCTTCCTTTCCTTCCACCCTCCCTCCCTCCCTCCCTCTTTCTTTCTCTTTTTCTTTCATTCTTAAAATTAATAAGATGAACATCTGAAACCTACTACCTTACCCAGCACTAGAACATTAAATTATGTCTGGGTTCCTCCCTCCTCGCATTCTTCTTACTCCTTCAATTTTTGAGGATTAAGTGAAGAGAAGAGAAGGCAAATATAAAATGCTAATTTTGAGAAATTATCAGAAGAGAGAACATTAAGGAGACAAAGGATTGAGGTGAAATGGGCAGATGATGAACAGGAAGGAGTGAGTCAAAACGGAAAGAACAGGATGGACAGAGGAAATACAAGAAGGAAGAGGAAGGAGCATCTCTTTTCTCCACCCTCTTATTTCCCTCTTGGAGAGTATTAATTAGAGAGTGTGAGTCTGAGAAGATGTGATGGCTGACAAGACATTTAATCTTCCGAGCCTCAGGATTAGTCATTTTTAAGATCTTTTCCGGTTGAGGTATTATTCTTATAACTTCTAAATTTCTGCACTTCATGGGAGGGATTATTTTGCCTTGTGGGACTAGCTTATGTAAAAATATTAGTGAAAGAGAAGAGTTTAAAGTAAACCTTCCCTGACTATCAGTCCAGTATTTACCAGGTTCACCCAGAAACAACAATGTCTTTTAAGGCTCATCCTGACTGGACCCTTCCTTCTTTAGGACAGAATTCCCTCTTAAAGTAAGACCATGTCATACTCAGCTAGTTTAGACATAATTTAAACTCAGCTTTTTTTTTAATTCATGAATATTAAATGAAATAAAAAAATATATATCTGTTTTTCTTCCTCATTCATTATTGACAATCATTAATGTATGTTGAAAACAACTGATGCTGTCACTGCATGACATCAGTATGACATTCTTTATTTAAATTTGAGGCAAATTCCATACCCTTACTTTTGAACACTTGAACCTTGTTCTTCATCACCTTCTAACATACAACATAATTTATTTACTGGGCGTATTGCTTATTTTTTACTCCTCTAGAATGAAGGTAGAAATCTTTGTCTGACGACTAATATATCCCAAGCACTTATAACTTCTTATACATATATTTATAGAGTAAGGGAAATGATTCCATCTAGAAACTATATATATTTCCACTTTAACAAAGTTTAATATTTTAATAGAATAATTCCTTTGAAATTCTCTCCATGAAAAAAATAAAGTTCTCAACTATGTTTTAGAGAGGAAATTCTTCCAACCTTTTATTACCTATCACTCAATCAACTTGATGTAAAATTAGCTTTTTGTCAACACAATACTCAATTCAAAATTATTATTACAGGGGGACCTTCAAGATGGCGGAGGAGTAAGATGTGGAGATCACCTTCCTCCCCACAAATACATCAAAAATACATCTACCTGTGGAACAGCTCCTACAGAGCACCTGCTGAACGCTGGCAGAAGACCTCAGACTTCCCAAAAGGTAAGAAACTCCCCACATACCTGGGTAGGGAAAAAGAAAAAAGAATAAACAGAGACAAAAGAATAGGGACAGGACCTGCATCTCAGAGAGGGAGCTGTGAAGGAGGAAAAGTGTCCACACACTAGGAAGCCCCTTCACTGGTGGAGACTGGGGGTGGGTGGGGGGAAGCTTCAGAGCCACGGAGGAGGGCGCAGCAACAGGGGTGCAGAGGGCGAAGTGGAGAGATTCCTGCACAGAGGGTCGGTGGTGACCAGCACTCACCAGCCCAAGAGGATTGTCTGCTCATCCGCTGGCGTGGGTCGGGGCTGGGAGCTGAGGCTCAGGCTTCAGAGGTCGTATCCCAGGGAGAGGACTGGGGTTGGCTAAGTGAACACAGCCTGAAGGGGGCTAGTGCGCCACAGCTAGCTGGGAGGGAGTCCAGGAAAATGTCTGAACCTGCCTAAGAGGCAAGAGACCATTGTTTTGTGGTGCACGAGGGGAGGGGATTCAGAGCACTGCCTAAATGAGCTCCAGAGACAGGCGCAAGCCGTGACTATCAGTGCACACACCAGAGACGGGCATGAAATGCTAAGGCTGCTCCTGCAGCCACCAAGAAGCCTATGTGCGAGCACAGGTCACTATCCACACCTCCCCTCCCGGGAGCCTGCGTAGACCGCCACTGCCAGGTCCCGTGATACAGGGACAACTTTCCCGGGAGAACATACAGCGTACCTCAGGCTGGTCCCACGTCACAGTGGCCTCTGCCGCCGCAGGCCCGCCCCGCACTCCGTGCCCCTGCCTCCCCCCGCCTGAGTGAGCCAGAGCCCCCGAATCAGCGGCTCCTTTAACCCCGTCCTGTCTGAGCAAAGAACAGACACCCTCAGGCGACCTACACGCGGAGGCGGGGCCAAATCCAAAGTTGAACCCCAGGAGCTGTGCGAACAAAGAAGAGAAAGGGAAATGTCTCCCAGCATCCTCAGGAGCAGTGGATTAAATCTCCACAACTTGATGTACCTGCATCTGTGGAATACCTGAATAGACAACGAATCATCCCAAAATCGAGGCGGCGGACTTTGGGACCAACTGTAGACTTGGGGTTTGCTTTCTGTATCTAATTTGTTTCTAGTTTTATGTTTATCTTAGTTTAGTATTTAGAGCTTCTTATCATTGGTAGATTTGTTTACTGACTTGGTTGCTCTCTTCCTTTTTTTTTAATATATATATATATTTTTTTCCTTTTTCTCTTTTTGTGAGTGTGTATGTGTGTGCTGCTTTGTGTGATTTTGTCTGCATAGCTTTGCTTTTACCAATTGTCCTAGGGTCCTGTCTGTCGGTTGTTTTGTTTTTGGAGTTTCTTTATAGTATAGTTTTCAGCACTTGTTATCATTGGTGGATTTGTTCATTGGTTTGTTTGCTCTCTTCTTTCTTTCTTTTTTAATTCCTTTATTTTTAATAATATTTTGTTTTACTTTTTTTTTAATAACTTTATTATATATATACTTTTTCTTTCCTTCTATTTTTTTCTCCCTTTTCTTCTGAGCCATGTGGCTGACAGGGTCTTGGTGCTCTGGCTGGGTGTCAGGCCTGAGCCTCTTAGGTGTTTAGAACATAGGTCCAGCAGAGACCTCCTGGCCCCGCGTAATATCAAATGGCGAAAGCTATCCAAGAGATCTCCATCTCAACGCGATGACCCAGCTCCACTCAATGACCAGCAAGCTACAGAGCTGGACACACCGTGCCAAACAACTAGCAAGACAGGAACACAGCCCCCCCCATTAGCAGAGTGGCTGCCTAAAATCATAATAAGTTCACAGACACCCCAGAACACACCACCAGACGTGGTCCTGCCCACCAGAAAGACAAGACCCAGCCTCATCCACCAGAACACAGGCACCAGTACCCTCCACCTCCTGGTGGAAGCCTACACAACCCACTGACCTTAGCCACTGAGGGCAGACACCAAAAACAACAGGAACTACAAACCTGCAGCCTGTGAAAAGGAGACCACAAATGCAGTAAGTTAAGCAAAATGAAAAGACAGAGAAATACACAGCAGATGAAGGAGCAAGTAAATGAAGAGGAAATAGGCAGTCTACATAAAAAAGAATTCAGAGTAATGATAGTAAAGATATCCAAAATCTTGGAAATAGAATGGAGAAAATACAAGAAACGTTTAACAAGAACCGAGAAGAACTAAAGCGCAAACAATGATGAACAACACAAAAAATGAAATTAAATATTCTCTAGAAGGAATCAATAGCAGAATAACTGAGGCAGAAGAACGGGTAAGTGACCTGGAAGATAAAATAGTGGAAATAACTACTGCAGAGCAGAATAAAGAAAGAAGAATGAAAACAATTGAGGACAGTCTCAGAGACCTCTGGGACAACATTAAACGCACCAACATTCGAATTATAGTGGTTCCAGAAGAAGAAGAGAAGAAGAAAGGGACTGAGAAAATATTTGAAGAGATTATTGTTGAAAACGTCCCTAATGTGGGAAAGGAAATAGTCAATAAAGTCCACGAAGTGCAGAGAGTCCGATACAGGATAAATCCAAAGAGAAACGTGCCAAAACACATATTAATCGAACAATCAAAAATTAAATACAAAGAAAAAGTATTAAAAGCAGCAAGGGAAAAGCAACAAATAACATACAAGAGAATCCCCATAAGGTAAACAGCTGATCTCTCAGCAGAAACTCTGCAAGCCAAAGGGAGTGGCGGGACATATTTAAAGTGATGAAAGGGAAAAACCTACAACCAAGATTACTCTACCCAGCAAGGATCTCATTCAGATTCGAAGGAGAAATTAAAACCTTTACAGATAAGCAAAAGCTAAGAGAATTCAGCACCACCAAACCAGCTTTACAACAAATGCTAAAAGAACTTCTCTATGCAGGAAACACAAGAGAAGGAAAAGACCAACAATAACAAACCCAAAACATTTAAGAAAATGGTAATAGGAACATACATATTGATAATTACCATGAATGTAAATGGATTAAATGCTCCAACCAAACGACATAGATTGGCTGAATGGATACAAAAACAAGACCCGTATATGCTGTTTACAAGAGACCCACTTCAGACCTAGGGATACGTACAGACCGAAAGTGAGGGGATGGAAAAAGATATTCCATGCAAATGGAAGTCAAAAGAAAGCTGGAGTACCAAATCTCATATAAGACAAAATTGACTTAATGGACTTAATGGATATTTAAGTGGACTTAAATGGACTTAATCGATATTTATAGGACATTCCATCCAAAACCAACAGAATACACATTCTTCTCAAGTGCTCATGGAACATTTTCCAGGATAGATCATATCTTGGGTCACATGAAGCCTTGGTAAATTTAAGAAAACTGAAATCGTGTCAAGTGACTTATGACCACAACGCTATGAGACTTGATATCGATTACAAGAAAAAATCTGTAAAAAATACAAACACATGGAAGCTAAAGAATGCACTACTAAATAACCAAGAGATCACTGAAGAAGTCAAAGAGGAAATCAGAAAATACCTAGAAACAAATAATAATGAAAGCACGATGACCCAAAACCTATGGGATTCAGCAAAAGCAGTTCTAAGAGGGAAGTTTATAGCAATACAATCCTACATCAAGAAATAAGAAACATCTCAAATAAACAACCTAACCTTGCACCTAAAGCAAATAGAGAAAGAAGAACAAGAAAACCCCAAAGTTAGCAGAAGGAAAAAAATCATAAAGATCAGATCAGAAATAAATGAAAAAGAAATGAAGGAAATGATAGCAAAGATCAATAAAACTAAAAGCTGGTTCATTGAGAAGATAAACAAAATTGATAAACCATTAGCCAGACTCATCAAGAAAAAAAGGGAGAAGACTCAAATCAATAGAATTAGAAATGAAAAAGGAGAAGTAACAACTGACACTGCAGAAATACAAAGGATCATGAGAGATTACTACAAGCAACTCTATGCCAATAAAATGGACAACCTGGAAGAAATGGACATATTCTTAGAAATGCACAACCATCTGAGACTGAACCAGGAAGAAATAGAAAATATGAACAGACCAATCACAGGCACTGAAATTGAAACTGTGATTATAATCTTTCAAGAAACAAAAGCCCAGGACCATATGGCTTCACAGGCAAATTCTATCAAACATTGAGAGAAGAACTAACATCTATCCTTCTCAATCTCTTCCAAAATATAACAGAGGGAGGAACACTCCCAAACTCATTCTGTGAGGCCACCATCACCCTGATACCAAAACCAGACAAAGATGTCACAGAAAAGGAAAACTACAGGCCAATATCACTGATGAACATCAATGCAAAAATCCTCAACAAAATACTAGCAAACAGAATCCAACAGCACGTTAAAAGGATCATACACCATGATCAAGTGGGGTTTATCCCAGGAATGCAAGGATTCTTCAGTATATACCAAGCAATCAATGTGATGCACCATATTAACAAATTGAAGAATAAAAACCATATGATCAACACAAGAATTGCAGAAAAACTTTCAACAAAATTCAACAGCGACTTATGGTAAAAACCATCCTGAAAGTAGGCATAGAGGGGAACTTACCTCAGCATAATAAAGGCCATATATGAGAAACCCACAGACAACATCGTCGTCAGTCGTGAACAACTGGAAGCATTTCCACTAAGATCAGAAAAAGACAAGTTTACCCACTCTCACCAGTATTATTCAACACAGTTTTGAAAGTTTTAGCCACAGCAATCAGAGAAGAAAAAGAAGTAAAAGAATCCAAATCGGAAAAGAAGTAAACTGTCACTGTTTGCAGATGACGTGATACTATACATAGAGAATCCTAAAGATGCTACCAGAAAACTACTAGAGCCAATCAATGAATTTGGTAAAGTAGCAGGCATTCCTATACACTAATGATGAAAAATCTGAAAGTGAAATGAAGGAAACACTCCCATTTACCATTGCAACAAAAAGAATAAAATACCTAGGAATAAACCTACCTAAGGAGACAAAAGACCTGTATGCAAAAAACTATAAGACACTGATGAAAGAAATTAAAGATGATACAAACAGATGGAGAGATATACCATGTTCTTGGATTGGAAGAATCAACATTGTGAAAATGATTATACTACCCAAAGTAATATACAGATTCATTGCAATCCCTATCAAACTCCGAATGGCATTTTTCACAGAACTAGAACAAAAAATTTCACACTTCGTATGGAAACACAAAAGACCTCTAATAGACAAAGCAATCTTGAGAAACAGAAATGGAGCTGGAGGAATGAGCCGTTAATGTTTCTGCTTGCAGTGAGCTTAGCACTATTGTATTTAAGCATAGGCATGGGTTCATTTCAGCATTTTAACACTTTACGGAGCCATATCAAAAATTATTTCCCTACAGGAGACGGGGTAGGTTAGTGTTTAATGCTGAGGGATGATTTAATGGGGTGACAGTGTCTATTTCACTCCTTAATTGGTAACTTAAAAGGAGAGAAAGGAATATAAATATGGTGGTTTATTTTCCAGGAAAAGCAAATTTTCTCCTCATTATAATAGCAACATCAAAGTGAGTATGTCAGAAATGTGCTTGGCATTAAAATGGCTTTGTCAAAATATATACCCTTAGGAAGAGATAAGATCCAACCAGTAATCAGAGCCAAGTAGTACATGCCCTTGGAGCACATTGTAATTAATTCTGTAGGTTAAGAGTCATTACTGGGATATTGTCAGGGGAATATGATGGCGGAAGTGGTGTTTTGGGAGGATTAATTTAATCCATAGCTAGGATAGTTTCAAGTTTGGAGACCGTAAAGGAAAAGGTCAGCCAGTCACCTATTATCATTATCCAGAATTAAAATAGGAAGTCATATAGGAGTGGAAATGAGAAGAGCAATTTCAAAGAAAGAAAACATGTGGTTAGGAAAAGTGTTATATACTGGAGATGAAGACTAGCAAGGAATATTAAATATAAAATTCCAGTTGGTTTGTTTTCTTATTTAAAAAGTATTCAAATGGAGGCAACCCAGGGCTGGTGCAGTTGCTTTTTGTTCTTGCCAGGACTTTTGGTTCACATCTGCTTTCCAGATGGGAAGAAGAGGGAAGCGGGGAGCGTTAGAAAAAGGAGCATTGGTACCATTTATCCACAAAGGAAAATACTTACACAGACATTTTTCACATTTCCCCTTAGGTCCGATTTGTTAACATACGTGCCCACTGACTGCTGATTGCTGTGCCCACTGACCACACCAGCCAGCTCCCTTGTCTCTTGGCGTCTGCTGGGTGGGGCAGTGTCCAGTAGCAGCAGGAGACTGAGAGTGTTGGGAGTACTTACTTCCCTGCGGGGCTACAGTTTGGCAGTGATGAGACTAGCCTGCAGAGGCCCCAGCCCATGTCAGGTGGTCCTCTCCTATGGCTTCTGCTCTCACAGGGTTACGGGGCAATCCCCCTCCTCTCTTGCCCCTTTTGGCATCTCCCACTGGTTTCTCCTAACCCAGCCCACACCTTTGTAAACAGTTCCTTCGTTTCTTTAATCACTCTTTTTGTGAGTGCTGCTTGTTTCCTGCTGAAACTCAGGCTAACATATACGAAAAGCAAATAACTTCAATTAGAAAATTGTCTCTGAAGAAAACTGGGGAGAAAGAAGTCAATAGATATTGAGTAGGAAGGTAGACAATAAAAAAATCAGTTAATACAAATAATTAAAAATTCTCAAATTCATGAAAAATATTACCTAAGAAAAATTTTAAACAGCCAATAAATTATTCTTATGTGAAGATAAATGCAGGTTTTATGATTTTAAGGACTTAGATATAAAAGGGATCAGAAAATACACCATCAGTGTGTTCATCCTTTTAAAAATACTTAAAGCATATATACTGTGGGCTTTGAATCAGTTAAAATAGATGTAATTGAAAATAACTTTGGGAACATAGGATTTCTTTTTTTTTTTTTTTAATATAAAGTGACCTACTGTTTCAGTCTTTTTCTGTCTTATGTACCTGTGTAAGGATTGTATATTTTATTTTATTTTATTTTATTTTTAAATTTTATTTTGGGAACATAGGATTTCTAAACTGAATGAAATGTCAAAATTTTTCTGAAAAATTACATTTTACTTTCATTCAAATAATATTTCAAAACAGGAATCAAGATTTCAAGTTTGAAATTATGATAAGGTAGAGAAATGATAGGAAGTTTACTTTTGAAAGATTGTTCAGAAGTTAAGTATTTGCTATGCTGCTTATCACAAATTTCTGGGAGTTACACTTGAATCTGATAATTAATAATAAAAATGAATCACTTTGAAAAAATAAAAGATAGCCACAAGTAGAATTTAACACAAAATATATATCCTCCAAGACACTGAGGGAGAAAAAACAAACTAACAAATGATGGAAAGATAGGGTGTACATCAAAGGAAGAAACAAAAGAAACATAAAAAAATAAATTGTAGGTGACAGAAATAGAACTAAGCCAAATATTTAAGTTATAATAATCGTTGTAAATAAAATGAAACCTTTTCATCAAACAACAAAGTAAGAAACTGATTGAGTCAAGTAGAAAATCCTATGTCATGCAAGTTTCAAGAGACATGCCTTAAACAGTGTGACACTAAATAGCAGAGTAACATTATAGGCAAATTACATCAGGCAAGTGCAAATAAAATTCAAGGCAAAATTCATTAAGTGGTACAGAATTAGTCACTTCTTGTAAGTAGAAAGAAATTTCATAATATAATCAAATTCATACTGAAAGTCTTTGTGACAAATGAAACGGAAAGAAATATATCAATCCCAAACTGCTTAAAATTTAAAGAAGGCATTGACATAAATTCAGAAGTTGTAGGACACAGATCGGCTTCTGTCATGTAGGCTGACATGTAAAATACTTAGAAGTCTGAACATTAATTTTATGTAATATGGATTATATCTGTACTGTATAAGAATATGCGTGTGTTAACAAAATGCATTCTTAATTTTTATAACAGGACACTAAAAGAAAATACTTGTACTGAGTGACCTCTAGTTCCCTTACAGGGAACTAAAATTTTTTTTTTTTTTTGCTGTCTTCCCAAACTGATGCATCAGTTAGTAAATTACTCCCTGAATGCACCTTAGTGTTTTTCTTTTTTTTTGAAACTGCATCATGTCTTTCAGGCCACTAGAATAACATCTGAAAAATTATCGCTTCATTGGCTCTTCATAGAATATATTTTTGAGTCTTACTTCCAATATTATATTCTGGGCAACTGCCAGAAAACTACAAGACGCTTTCCTTGTAGTATTTTGTCATTTTAGGCATCCAGTTTTGGCTGAAAAGCCAAAAGCCCCTATGAAGTAGGGGCTATAAAATTGAATTCCTACCTTACATCACACATAAAAAGTCAATCAGTGATGGAGATCTAAATATGAAAATAAAACTATAAAACTTTTCAAAGACAGTATGAGTGAATAGATTAGTGAAATGCTTTTTACACAAGACACAAAAAAGTGCAAAACAGAGGGCTTCCCTGGTGGCGCAGTGGTTGAGAGTCCGCCTGCCGATGCAGGGGACACGGGTTTGTGCCCCGGTCCGGGAAGATCCCACATGACGCGGAGCGGCTGGGCCCGTGAGCCCAGGCTGCTGAGCCTGCGCATCCAGAGCCTGTGCTCCGCAACAGGAGAGGCCACAGCAGTGAGAGGCCCTCGTACCGCAAAAGAAAAAAAAAAAAAGTGCAAAAAAGAATGATAAACTGCACTGAAATTAAAATTTAATATTTATGAAATGTCACCATAAAGAATATGAAAACACTAGACAGAAAGTCCAGGTAGGTTATTTACAACCCTTAAACTGACACAAGATTTATATACAAAATACATAAGGAACTTCCATGCTTTAAAAATAAGAAAACAAACAACAAAATTGTCTAAAGTCTTAAAGAGGTTCTTGACAAAGAGTTAACCCAAACAACCAATGGACATATGAAAGAAAAGATGGTTAAATGTCTCATCAGGACAGTCCAGATTAAACACGCAATGAAATGCCCTTTAATACCCTTCAGTTTGGCAAATATAATAAAGTCTGGCAACATCAAGTATTATGAGGAAACGGAACAAGTCATACTCACTTTATTGCTGGTAAGAATGTAAACTGCTGCATTCACTCTGGGTAAATGGTTTTGTATTAACTGGTGTAGCTGAATACGTTTGAATGTCTTACAGTCCAGATATTAGATGCCTGTACATATGCCCTAGAGAGACTACACAGTGCACAGGAGACATGTTAAGTAATGGTAATAACACCATCACCAACAGAACCAGAGATAACACTTGTACAGGGTCTATGTATGCAAAAGCTAATTTTAAATGCATCATAAAAGTCCTTTAGTCCTCAAAATAATCTTATAAAATGGGAAATGATATATTTCCAATTATTACTAAGCACACGTGCGTAGATGGCTAAATGTGAAAAAAATAAGATAAGACAAAGGAAAACTTTTACACAAATTGAGATGATGGTTATCTTAATGGTCTGTACGTGTGAGTTTTGGACTGGTGGTGTAATGGGGCTTCTAACATACTGCAATATCCTATTCCATTTTTTCTTCTAGGCAGTGGCAACATATATTCACTATTTCATGGTTTAATATATATTCATTTTATATATGTTTCCATGTAAAACACATATATCACATTAAAATAAATATTTTCCATTAATCAGCATTTTCACTTCTGGTTATATACCCTAAAAAACCACATACACAAATAAACACAAGGCTCTTTGTGGCATCTCTGTTGCAACATTGCCCCAGAAAACAAACAAACAAAAATACTGGAAATATTTAACATACTCAACAACATGGGAATGTACTTGACAACGTGGGAACGTATAGAATGTTAATACGTGGTATAAACAGGTAAAACCATACAGTTGTTAAATATTAATACACAGAGCGCTAGTAATTAACTAGATCTTCAGGTATTAATATAGATAAGTATCTGCAATATTGTGATTTATAAGAAGTATGTATTTGGTCATTCAGATGACCACAATGTATTTCGCATATATATTTGGTCTTCATGCAGAGGTCCTGGCTCTCAGCTCCCCAAATCCTTGGAATTTCCTGAGCAATAAGAGCAATGGGAGAATCTTTTGTTAGAATATTTGATCTCTTGTCCTTAGTTTCTGAAATCGCTCCAGAGACAGAAAGGTGAAATGGGTGTCTTTTTATTCATAACAAGCCCCTTTCCACCATAACTGAGTTGACGTTAATGATATGATGTTTGGAAAGCTGCTAAGGATGGGGCTGGTTGCCAAGGGGACCAACCCCAAATAGAGGGCTGGAACTTTTATCCCACCCCCTGATTTCTGGGGAGGGGAGAGGAGCTGGAGTTTAACTCAGTCACCTATGGCCAGGGAGTTAATCAGTCATGCCTACATAATGAAGCCTCCAAAAAAAAAAAGAGGGGTTCAGAGAGCTTCCAGGTTGGGGAACCAGAACACTTTCACATACTACCATGCCAGGCCCAAACTCCATGGGGACAGAAGCTCCATTGTTTGGGAATTCGGCCTATGCATCTCTTCAGATGGCTGTTGATTCCTAATCTTTAATGTCTTCTGTAATAAACCGGTAATCTTGTGAGTAAACAGGTTTCCTGGGTTCTGTGAGCCACTCTAGCAAATTAATAAAACCCAAGGAGGTGGTCTTGGGAACCTCTGATTTATGGCCAGTTGGTCAGAAGTACAAGTAGAAGTTAGGTAGGTAGAAGTACAGTTGATCAAAGTACCTGGACTTCAGATTGGCCTCCTGAGTTGGAGGGAGTTGTTTGGGCCTCCGATTTGTAGCACTTGCTCAGAAGCAAAGGTAACAACATGGGCTTGTGATTAGCAAGTGAAGTAGGGTTGGTCTGGTGGGACTGAGCCCTTTACCTGTGGAATCTGCTCTTGTCTCCAAGTAGATAGTGTCAGAATTGAGTTTGAATTGAGTTTCTCAGTGGTTTGGGGAAATCCCTCCCACACACATTGGAAATTGGGTCCAGAACCTACATTACATCAGGAACATAATATTGACTAAAAAAAGATGGAAAAAATGATCAATTCTAGTAGTAATTGCTTCCGGGAAGAGGGATGAGTCTGAAAATGAAGCTGGTGTGATGCTTAAGAAGGCATTAGTTTGTGAAATTTTAAATCTTAAAAATAAGTCAGAAAAGGACATATCAGAAAGTTTAATTTTAAAATTTAGATGGGAGAATATGGATTATATGTAAAATTGCTTTTCTTTCTATACTTTGTTTGAATATGATCCTGTTCTGTCAAGGAACTATGAAAGATCCAGACTCTTATTTGGGCTGTAAATAAATTGCACAAATAAATTTACTTCTTTCTATATTCCAGGTTTCAGGGATAAATGGAAATATCTTCGGCTGAAAGGGAGACATAGATCATGTAAGTATCAAGTGCCGAGAAGGCATGTACAATTTGTTTTAAGAGCCCAATGGTGAGAGCAGACAGCACTGCTTAAAGAAACTCGGGAATCAGAAATGCTTCATGCAGAGGATTGCAGTTGCTCTGGGACTTGGAGGATAATTAGGGAATCTCCAGGTGGTAAAGGGGAGAAAGAGCGCTTGTCCTTTCAACAAAATTCAAGAACTAAAAAGGGAACAAGTAAGAAACCTGGAGAGGCCAAGTACAAGAACTTAAATGTAGTAGCTTTAGTTAGTTGCCATGGAAAAACTCAGCTTCTATCAGGTTAGACTACCTCTGATGATAGACTGATTTTTTTATTTGATTAGCAGTCTTTAAATAATATTAATTCTTGATTAGGTCAAGACTGTGTTGTTAAATCTATTTGCAATTAACTGACACTCTGATATATTGTGCCTAGTGATTGTAAAAAGAGAATTTTACTTCCTTCTCTAATTAAAAAACTCTAATCTTCACGGTTACCAAGTTATTTAAGAGGTTTGCCTACCTACTTGTTAAGTGGTAACCTCCTGATCAGTCCTTATAAAGACATTAATTATATCATAAAAAGCTGTATTCAATTTTAATTACATCAGCGTATATTTCTTCCCCTGTCATTTTGCTGATAATAATCCCCCGAACAACAAGAAATCACCCAGTTACCTGGATGTTTGGCAAAAACTAAACATGTGAATACACCATGTATGTTAAATAGCCTAAGGACCACTGGCTGCTGGAACAAACACTCCTGAGATCAGTGACTAACTCATGTCCCAGGTCAGTGCAGGTCAGCTACTCTCCCCCAGTGACGAAGATTCAGTGCCCTTGCATTCTTTCGCTCTGCCGTCTTGAAGTCCTTCACTTCCAGTTGCAAGGATGAAAGAGAGAGAGAGAACATGAGGATTCTGCAGGATATCATTTCTGTCCATATTGCATGGTTCAAAACCCAGTCACATTGCTCACACTTTATTCTATGGGAATTTGGGGATGTTGAGAGATGTGGTCTGATCAGATAAAGGAAATAGAATCGGTGAACATCTAGCCAATCTCCACCACACCTGCCTAAAGGATAAAAAGGAATAATCAATCAATCTCTTTCACACGCACACACACACACACACACACACACACACACACACACACACACAGTGATTTTGACAGTGGAGACAATGGAATGGGGGCATTAGTGGTTCCAGAATTTATATTAGAAAGGCTTAGAATATGCATGTTGCTTGGAAACAGGTGCCAGAGCTTTTGTTCACACTATTTATTCAACAAACATACTTTCAAAAAAGTGTTGATGTGTCTTGAGGTGGAGGGAGGGTGCTAGGGTAAACATTTTTGGCTGGCTAATCTAACATCCTTTCTTAGTCCTTTTTCCCCTTGCCTTTCTCCCTTAAGGAGATAAAAATAATAAATATTCCTGCTTCTACACTCTCATGGCTAAGAATGGTCACATGTTACATTTCTGTCCAATGAGACATAATAAAAATTCTGCTAGAATTTTCTGGGGAAGATTTTGCTTTTCTGGTAAAGAGATTGAAGCATCTGTTGCCATCACTTCCTCTATCCCTCTGTCCTGGGGGATGTAATGTCTTGATACTGGCAGCTATGTTGTTACCATGAGAATATTAGAGCTGCTACGCCAACATCACGGAACCACTGAATCACTACTAGCATGTGCCTTTCTCTTAAGACTTTTTATTATCTTAGAAGAAAATAAATCCATATTTGTTAAATCCACTACTTGGAATTTCTATTACTTGAAGCTGGAAGCATTCCTAGGTCTGGAAAGCTCAATGCTAGCTAAGAAAGCAAAGCTCAAGTATTTCAAGCTATGTCATTGGTTCTCCCATTGGTTATGAAAAGAAATAATGGCATGGACTTGAGGACTGATCCTGGGAAGTTATGAGAAAATTGGCAAGGGGTTAAAGAAAAAATTTTAAATAAAATAGAAAGAAATGTTCTTTCAATTTTCCTGTTTCTCTCTTCCTATACAAATGTGTGCACGTAGCATTGTGATTTTGGATATTTGAATGGTCTAGATTCTGGGGTACTAAAAAGTTAAGTTACCAATAATGAATCTATTAAAATTTAATTCATCTATGGTGAAAACATTTCTGAAACTTGGTGAATATATTGATATTTCTGCTATGCAATGTTGCTTTACATGTAAAACTTAAACATTTTCAACTGCTCATCAATTTGGATCTTAGGTAACTAATTGTAGGTTTATCTCTAAATTATCTTAATTGACCAACTCCTCAAAACAGCTGTCAGGACCTCTGCTATTCTTCCCCTCTGAGGTATCACTGGGAGCCCCTCAAAGGGGGAAATTGACACAGGGATACTTTCTACTGCATCCTCACCCTCCACCTTCCTCTGGTCCATGTGCTGCTCTCCCTGTTCCTCTTGGCAACTGTCTGCTGCCGTTTTCCTCGTTGTTTTATAATCCCTCAACAGGCCAAGGCCAGCCATGCTATGTCACTTAGCCCTTTGATTTTTAATGCCCATTAGTGAATTTGCTTGTTTCACCATTGTTGTCTCTAACTGACATTATTTCTCTCAAACCTTCCAGCCTCCAGAATTCAGGTGTTTACTTCCTTTAAAAGTTAATGGGAAAGATGTTAAAAAAAAAATTAAAAACTTAAAAAAAATAAAATAAAATGAAAAAAAAAAAAGTTAATGGGAAACAATTTTCCATTCCCATACCCAATTCTTCTGTGGAGAAAAACCCAGACCAGAAATGTTGGGCTTTAAGGATGTAATTGTTCACAGCCCTCTTTTTCTCAGATGACTCAGGAAAAGTACACTTTAGTCCAGGCTAAATTATACCTATAACTACTGCTTCCCCCCAGCTGCTGTATTTGGCACACCATGACCATGCTGGTTCATCTCTTGGGGCTCTGGTGTCTTTTCCTGGAGTATGACTTCCATTGGCAACTCTGTCTCTTCTCCACCCGACCCCATACCTCAGGCCTTCAAACACGTGGGCTATGTTGCTACACTAATTGGAGAGTGATTAATGCGTTTCTCATGACATACCTGGGGTCCATATTCCTTAAAGATTCTGGTTAGATAAAGAGGAGGTGTCACTGAACTGTGCCTAGTGGTACATCCAATTCTTAGTTTTGATCCACTGTGGAGAACCACTTTACCTACTGACCTTTTTCAGATCTCGAAAGTGCAAAATGGGCTTCATTATCTCCATTTTAGGATAATGAAACTTAAATTCATAGAAGTTAGGTGACTAGATCATGATGACATGAAGAACCTAACAGTGAAACTGCTTTTATGTTAGGTATTGGCATATCCCAACGATCTGTACTGTTCTAGGGTATGATAGCTTAGGAGTGAATATGATTTGAACTTAATGCATTTTTAGAGGGTATCATATTCAGAACCAGGCAGATCCATCTCCTGACCCTAAACATGGTCCTAAAGTAAATTGCTTGAGGAAAGAGGATCCCAAAGATTACAGGTGGGGAATTTTAAAGTATGTCCATATTCCACTGGAGATGAAAGAAGCCCAACTAAAAGCACTGTGGACTGACTGACATGACAACTGTGGATTGAGCAAAACTTCTTTTTCAAAGGACTATCTTATCTCAAAGGTTATGACTTTGGAGGAACTAAGGTGATTGGCGATGGAAAGAATTAGAACATGTGAAATTCCTTAAAAACTTACTTAAGTAATTTTGCCTATGTTACACATAATAAAACATATCCTTTAAAAAAGCAAGATGACATAACTGAATGAGTAGAAGGTCCCATATCTGGCTTTCTGACTCAAATCCCACTTCACCAGTCACATTTTCTTCCTCTCTCTCTCCTCTCTTCTCTCTTCCTATCTTTCTCTCTATCTCTCCCTCTTTCTCTCCTTCATTCCTTCCTCATTTATATAAACTGGCCCCAAACTACTACCAATAAACTCAAAATCTCTAGATTGATATAGATGCACAGATATGCATCCTTTCAACTCTGGAAATTTAATTGTCTTAGATTCTCAAGAATCTTTACTAAAAATCTAATCTTTTAACCTTAATAATTTGGTACTACTATACTTAATTGCTTAACCACAAATGTAGAAAAATTAAAAATTAAACGAGACAAAGAATAGTTGGAATTTCAAGAGAACTATAAATATTATTTAAGGAGGTACTTGATTATAAGTTAAATAAAGAGAATTGCAATATATTTATTTCTTTGTACAAAGGGTGTCGCATTAACTTGTGGTTATATACCGGGTACTTGATGATGTACGTAATTACTCATGCCAGAGCATTCTTAATTATAAACAAACAAATTCCATTAGCTCAGACTTAACTTCTTCAGAATATATAATACAATACAAACCTTAACAAACCAAAATTTAACTTATCACCACCCGTAAATAAGAGGCACTTACTGAGCTAGTGGAAAATATTTTTAAAAAGTGATTCTCAAGAACTATATAAATTCAACGCCTAAGACATAGAATTTTAACACAAGCAAACACTGATTACACTGGTGATTTGAAATCCTCATTACAGATGTCTTCATCAAACATCAAAATTGCTTAACCTAGTTCAAATTACTACCATGGTTCCCACATTTCCCTTCAAAATGCCACTTCAAAACAGCACAGGGGGGGCTTCCCTGGTGGCGCAGTGGTTGAGAGTCCGCCTGCCGATTCAGGGGACACGGGTTCGTGCCCCGGTCCGGGAGGATCCCACATGCCGCGGGGCGCCTGGGCCCGTGAGCCATGGCTGCTGAGCCTGCGCGTCCGGAGCCTGTGCTCCGCAACAGGAGAGGTCACAACAGTGAGAGGCCCGCGTACCGCAAAAAAAAAAAAAAATTACAGGGAAGCAGATGTTCGGTGGGAGGAGGAAGGTTGAAGGAAGTCTTCCCTGCATGTGTTCTGTGTGTTTTGATTTTACTGTTGTGTGTGGTACCAGATGGTGCTTCTTCACTGATGAAAGGAAATATGGGGGACCAAAGGAAATCACCACTAATGAGTGAATTAAGGTGGGAAAAGTGAACTGTAGACTCCTCTGAAGCACTTTTACATAAATACAGTTGGTGTGAAAGAGGCTATTTTCTGTGTGGCATTCAAAAATGTCCTGCTAGGGGCTTCCCTGGTGGCGCAGTGGTTGGGAGTCTGCCTGCCGATGCAGAGGACACAGGTTCGTGCCCCGGTCCGGGAAGATCCCACATGCCGCGGAGCGGCTGGGCCCATGAGCCATGGCCGCTGAGCCTGCACGTCCAGAGCCTGTGCTCTGCAGTGGGAGAGGCCACGATAGTGAGAGACCCACGTACCAAAAAAGAAAATAAATTTAAAAAAAAATGTCCTGATATGAGACCATAATTATCCTAGAAGAAAATTACCATGCTTTTAAGGCTTACCGTGGGGAAAAAAAGAAAAAAAAAAGGTCAATATACATTTAAAAAGAAAATACAAATATATTATGGTACCTAAATATGTATTTGATTGAGAACTAGAATACTACCTAGACTAAATTTTTAGAAGTTCAGAAAATGGGAGGATCAGTAAGAGAAATTTTATGAAAGAGAGATAGATAATACATATGTTGGATGTTAGAAAGTGACTTGGTCTTTGAACAAAGACTAAATATTGAAAAGATGTGAGTAATCTGAACTTGAAATTGATAATATTAAGCTTAACATACTTTAATATTTTTGCTTCCTAAGTAATGTAGACTGACCTTACTTCATAATTTCCCCAAATATGTGGATGTCCTTTTCTAGGAGGACTAGTATTGGCAAAATTTTGTTTAAAAAATTAGGTATATTGGGCTTCCCTGGTGGCGCAGTGGTTGAGAGTCCACCTGCCGATGCAGGGGACACAGGTTCGTGTCCCAGTCCGGGAAGATCTCACATGCCACGGAGTGGCTGGACCCATGAGCCATGGCCACTGAGCCTGCGCGTCCAGAGCCTGTGCTCCGCAAAGGGAGAGGCCACAATAGTGAGAGGCCCGCGTACCACAAAAAAAAAAAAAAAAAAAAAAATTAGGTATAATAGCAATTGCTTCTTGAACTTCACAGAAAAAATGTAAGTGCACATATGCAAAAGATAAATAATTTGTGTACTTTATTAAAATAAATTGTAAAAATACACATTTTCGAACCCATAGAAACACACACATTATTTAACGTGGCCTTTGTATCAGTCATCCTTAGAAGACAACTGCATAGTGTGTATTAGTGTTCTCCTTTTACCGATGAGGAAACTATGGCTCAAAATGGTCAAGTAACTTGCACCAAGTCATACTACAAGCAAACCAAGTATTAAAAGTTAGGAATGCCGGCTCCTAAGACCCAGGCTACACAGTGCCGCTCAGGTACCGCCCACACTGACGTGGACTGCATATGGCTCCTCCTTGGTAATCCGCCTTCCTTTCTGCACTCAGAGCCCGTTACAGTATTACAGCCTCCACTTTATCCACATAGCCTTCCACCAGACTGCGAGTTCTTTGTGTCTTCCTGAAAATCTGTACCCAGTGCATAGCATCTCAATAAGTATTTTAATGACTGTTATTAAAAAAGCAAAGCCCCAGGTTGTAGTGAAAGGATCTTGATTTTGAGCCAGAGTGACTCAAATGATATTTTGAGCTGAATTTAAATCTCAGCTGAAGCATTTTTAATGATGTGTCACTTTCATAAAACAATGGTAATTTATCTCTCAAATAACTGCAAAAACTTTCTTTCTGCACATAAAATATTGTCTCAGATGGAGAAGAATCGCACTGCTAGAAAACCCACTTGGTAAACATTCGTTTCTTTCCATTCCTTTCCTATCATACAATCAAGATTTGATTATTTCATATTAAAATTGTTTCATACTATTCTGTAACTAGATGAATGGTCGATATCTTACAAAAATCCATGAACAGTAAAAATAATACAAATTTCAAAATTATTTTCCGCGGTGGCAGAGAGACTGTATCGTGGTTATGTTTATGGCCCCAATATCTAATTTAATTAACATAAAAAAGCATTAAAATGTATTTTCTCTACTAATCCATGATGTGAAGTGTCAGTTCTGAATTTAGCGGATTTTTCCTTCCGTTTGTCACGCAAAGCACAATTTGAAGCTTTCTAGCACACCAAGGAGAGAGGGGATGGGAAGAAGTTTTTTGTAAGGAGACGGCAGGTTGGGGCCAACAAAGAATCCCATATTTAATTTTAACTTCTTACAGGCATCATGCTAAAACGCCCCTGAAATAACCCAAAAAACTCAGGAAAAGGTATCACATCATGATCTTTTATTAATGATGCATTAGAGGATTGAGAGCAGTTTATGTCCAAGTTTAGCACAACTCAAGCCGAGAGAAAATACCAAGCTGCAGAAAAGCAGGTCAGATTAGCAACTGGTATCAGGAGGAGAGAGGAGGGGTGACAAATCACAACCTAAACGACAGGGAGGAAACCCAGTGGAATCCTGTGAAATGCTGAGAAAGTCATCAGAACATTTTTGGAGGTCACTGAGATCGTAAATGTTACGTGGCATCAGAAGCCAAATTATGTATTTGTGCTTAAAAAACTTGGTAACCCCACAGAGCTGGATGTCTTAGGAACATTTCATTTCATTATAGGGATATCCTCATGCAAGCCCAAACATGGAACTTTAAATGTGGGATGTTTCAATCCTAGCAGTATGTATCTTGAACATAGTTCAGGTGTATTAGTCATAGAGCCGAACTTAAGAATCAGAATGCTGAGTTCAAGTCCTGGATTTTTCTAAGTGACATGAAAAAAATCTCTAAGCCTTTATTTATTTCACTGGGAACGTATAATAGCTTAAAACATGCCAGCTGTTGTTCTAAGAGCTTTACGTGTTCAACTCAACCAACGTTTACAATAACCTCATGGTAGGTTCTACTATCATAATCCTTTTACCGCTTGAAGAAACTGAGGCACAGAAATATTAAGTAACTGGCCTGAAGTCATGCATTGTAGAGACAGGATTTGAACTCAGGAAGTCTGGCTCCAACCAAATGGAAAAGACTTCCTGTCTTGTTGTGGAGATTCATTTATTCTTTGCCTCAACCAACCTTTGCTTAGTTCCTGAGATGTGCATGGTTCCATCCCTGGTCTCAAAGAGCACATCACGCCAGAGGAGAAAGGTCTTCTATCCCACACCTTATACACAGATGCCTCATTTTATTGGGAACATACTTTGCAATTTATAGATTTTGGTGCAAAGGAAAACAGGTATTAGTAACATATTTATAAATAGTCAGATAATTATTTTTAATTGTTCCTCTCAGTATTTTCCATAGTTTAGACCAAAATTGTTTATTTATTCCAAAAATATATGTAAAACAGCTGTCACCAAAAGAAATAGTTTGAAACCGAAAGCTATTTGAACAAGTGGTAGAGCAGATTATTTGGAAAATTACTTCTTACAGTTCAATTTACTGGTGTATGCCTTGCTACTTCCCGACATATTTCAGTATAGTTAAAATACTATATAATGTTACCAACTTTCTTTTTAACTGACTTTAATAGGTTTCTAAAAATTTGTATTTATATTCAAACACAAATGCTCGTTTGTCTTTATCCACACTGGTTTTAACATTTTGAGTGAAGAGATAGATTTGTATTTCTAATGAAATGACTGGTCTTTGGGTGGAGAGGGGAATTCTTCCAACCCCCTGTGGTGGTTCCACCGGGAGGGGCTTTCACTGTGCCTGGTCGGTGGTTCTACTCTTACTCCTCCCCGCGGGGAGGTAGTGGATCTGAGAGGGGAACTGGCACATAGCCCACACTCTGTTGCACCCAAGAGTAGATGCTCTAATCTCTCCCCGCTGTGCCAAGAGTACTATCAGGGTGGATTCCCACGAGAGGTTTCCAACACCGCTTGGGAGCAATGGGAAACTTTGCCTGTATCCGGCCATAAGGATCAGGGAGCCCATTTCTCCCCATATTCCTCCAGCCTAGTCATTCTCACTAATAAAGCTTCCATTTCGATCTTTAGCTGCCTATTCCTCTGTTGACTCTCTCTCTCTGTCTCTCTGTTTCTCTGTCTCTGTCTCTCTTTCTCTCTCTCTCAGTAGAATCAGAACTTAAGCAGGGAAATAGAAATGCAAAGTACGTCCCTCCTCAAGACTCACCAGTCTAGTCAACAAAGTTACGTCCATGTAGATTAAACCTCAGGGTTTCACTGGACTGTGACCTAACAAAACCTGGGTCCTCTTGCCCACCCACTGCAAAGCCAGTCTACTGACACCAGCTTGTGGTGAAGGAAAGGGCAGCATTACTGCAGGCACAAGCAAAGGAATCCAGGCAGCTAGGCTTAAAAGACCTGAACGCCCCTATGGCTTTCAGGGAAAGGTTTTTAAAGATGGGTGAAGGAGGGGGCTTGTGGAGTGTGTGATCAGCTTGTGGACACTGTTCTGATTGGTTGGTGGTGAGGTAATTGGGAGTCAACATCATCAACCTTCTGGTTCCAACTGGTCTGGGGGGTCCACATGCTTGTGGGCTGCGTACAGTTAACTTCTTCTGCCTGGTGCGGGTTTCAGCATCTGCGAAACAGCCTAAAGGACCATGGCTCGGAATATTATCTATAGCCTTTGAGGAGGAACAGAAGTTTCTTGACTTTAGGGGCTAAACTGTTAATATTTTGTCTTGCTTGACTGTTTTCCTTTGTTCTGCATGTTCTCGCTTCTCTGATTAAATTTACTCTTTGGAACTCAGGGAAGGCCTGGGAGGCTAAAGTTTTTCTACAAACAAGAGACAGGCAGAGGATGGGGGAATCTGTCCCCAGAAGGCCCCATAGGGTCCTGCTTGGTTATAAGACTTGATTAACACATTTACATATGTATATATGTCATGTACATATATGCATTGTGTAAAACACAAATTGTGGTGTGGAATATCAGCAAACTTTCAGATATATTTACTAAGCTACAAATGGTGCCGCCTATTAAAACAAAATGGTGGAAGAGTCCCTGCTATCAAGAATCTAATAATTTATCAACCATGACAGTACTTGGGTAATGGTATTACATACAAAATAAAATGCGTGGTGACAGGCTGGATAATGCCCACTTAAGATGTCCACATACCAACTCCAGAACCTGTGAATATGTTAGCCTATATGAATATGTTAGCCTATATGGCAAAGGAGAACTAAGGTTTCATATTGAAGTAATGTTGCCAGTCAGCTGACTTTGGGATGGGGGGATTATTTTAGATTATCCAGGTGGGCCCAATGTAATCCCATGGATCCTCAAAAGGAGAAGAGGCTGAGAGAGGAGGCAGGATTAGAGAGATGGCAGTGTGAGAAGGACATGGCCCAGTGTTGATGTCTTAAAGATGAAGAAATGGGCATATGAGTCAAAGAATATGGGTGGCCTCTAGAAGCTTGAAAAGGCATGGAAACAGATTCTCCCCTAGAGACTCCGGAAAGAAACACTGATCTACCAGCACCTTTATTTTAGCCCAGTGAGCCCTATGTCAGACTTCTGACCTCTGTAATATAAAGGTAATAAATTTGGGTTGCCTTAAGCCACCAAGCTGATGGTAGTTTGTCACAGCAGCAACGATAACCTTATACCTACACCTACAGTCAAACTTTTATGAAAGCACAGAAAAATGTGTACCCAGTCTTTCTTGGATGCTTCGTGAATATTGGCCATAATCAAAAGTCAATCACAAGCAGAAATTTTCTCTCATTTTAGGTATGATTTTGTTAAGAGTTCCACAATTATAAGCCTCATTGCCATTACAGATTAAAGGATTTAAATTCAAGTGGCAAGAATTTATAGATGGGTAACTTCTGTAACATGTGCCCTCTGGTTTTCTACACGACATGATTTTGTGTATCAGCTACATGAAAATAAAAGCAATTTGGGCACATCTTTAAAAAATGTTTAAGTAAACATTATAATTTAACAAACTCTGCTAAGAACTGTCAAAAGAAGCAAGAAAAATGAACACTTTTTAATACCACATTTGAAGTAGTTTCTCCTAGCATGAAGCCAAAATATATTAGTGACTCAGCACTGTGACAGCTAGCACCCTGGAGATTAGCTCTTTGAAGTGTAGAGACGGACTGAGGAAATTAATGGTATTTTTGTCTCATTCAAACTAAATGTCTGCATATAGAGTACTGCAATAATATTTCCTAGCACATAATCACATTTTCAAATTTAGTCAGATAATATGGTAAGGAATGCTAATTTTACTTTCAAATCTCCTGTCTTGCATAGCTAACTGATCAGGGCACCAAATACAGTTTTGCTCTGTACCAAAGTATTTGAATTTTTAAAATCATCTTAATACTTCCATGCCTGGAAGGATTTATTCACACACACTTACTAAGTGAATCTTGATTTTGCACATTTGTGAAAAATTATCACCAAACACAAATGTAATAGAATATTTTGAATTTTATTCTTTCATCAAATATCCATACCAGAAAAAAGATGAACTCCATTTCTTTTATCAAAGTGTAACTTTAATTAAAGTTTATAAGGTTTATAAGATTAATGGCCAGAACTCACTACTGATCAAGGATTGAAGATAAATTTTTAAAATACAAAATCACTTTATGTTAAATAAAAGTGAATTGCATAAGCTTACTGAATTCACTTCAAATTCTTGTCTGCCAGTCCAGTCAGCACACCTCTCTCTGAGACTGGCTTCTCTACTATGAGTTCTGTGAAATCAAAACACTGAGGTTGGGCTTCCCCGGTGGCGCACTGGTGGAGAGTCCGCCTGCCGATGCAGGGGACACGGGTTCGTGCCCCGGTCCAGGAAGATCCCACATGTCGCGGAGCGGCTGGGCCCATGAGCCATGGCCACTGGGCCTGCGCGTCCGGAGTCTGTGCTCCACAACGGGAGAGGCCACAGCAGTGAGAGGCCCGCGTACCACAAAACAAACAAAAAAAACACTGAGGTTAACCTCCATGGGTGGTGATGTCATTTATCCAATCTAAATTATATCAATTAACAAGCAAAATGCAAGTTCGTCTGTCACTTTAAAAACATTATTGACAAACACAGAATTGATTCAAAATGTGCATACAGGAGTTTAGTACAGGGATTGTTAGTTCAGTAACAACTTTGGTGAAAGTTGGAGGACAACAAAAAGTTACAACTGTAACAATATTTCCTTTATTAATTACTTATGTGCACAATTTCAATGAATAACGTGTATAGTTTTGCAACAGTTCTTTTTTCCTACTACATATTTGATTGGATTATTGAAATGTGATCTTATGTCTGTTGAGTCTAATAATAAAATGGTTCTGGTTTCATTTCTCTCTCTTTTTTTTTTTTTTTTGGGTACACGGGCCTCTCACTGTCGTGGCTTCTCCCGTTACGGAGCACAGGCTCTGGATGCACAGGCTCAGCGGCCATGGCTCACGGGCCCAGCCGCTCCATGGCATGTGGGATCTTCTGGGACTGGGGCACGAACCCATGTCCCCTGCATCGGCAGGCGGACTCTCAACCACTGTGCCACCAGGGAAGCCCTAGGGTTTTTTTTTAAGATTTCAAATATTGAGGTTTTTAGCTATAGAATTTCCTTTTATTTTTTAGTTTTTATTTCTCAACTGAAATATTCCATTTTTCAGGTATTGCAAATTAAGCTCCCTTTATGCCATGGAGCATGGTTAAAACAGCTGCTTTAAAATCCTAGTCTGCTAACTCAAAAATCTGGATCTTCTCATAGTCAGCCTCAAAAATATTGTCTTTAACTTCAAATATGGGTCACATTTCTCTGTTTCTTCATATATTGTGCAATTTTAGATTGTATCCTATGTGCTATGAAAAGTATTTTGTTGGAGAATTTAGATTCTGTTACTTTACCCTAAAGAGACATTTTTGTTTCATTTTTAGTAGGCAACTAGTTTAGTTGTTCTCAGATTGAAAACTCAGTCTTTTGAGTATCAGGTATTAACATTAAATACAAAATGGAGACCAGACTTGAGAATTCCCTGAGAAGACTAAACCATTTAAGCCATGCAGACAAAATTAAATCTATTTCATGAACATAAGGGAAACAACTTAGGTTATTTCCTGTAAATGCCTCTGACAATCATAAAAGAAACTTAAGTCATCTTCCTAAAAACAATATGAAATAATCACTCTTAACCAATCCCTTGCCATCTGGAAACCCCCGTTGTAATAACCAATCTCTGTAAAGGGTAAACAACTTCCTCATTTTCACGTTATAAGCCATCCTGTAATTTAATGAAGCCCTTTGAGCTTCACATCAGTTTTTACTTTTGAAAGCTCCTGATTTGCAAAATGTTCTTATATGCATGATAAACTCTTACTAAAGACTGTTCATTGATTTAGTGACTTTAATTCTGCTAATTTCTGGATTTTTGACACAGATCAAATCTTTGCTCCATAATTTCATTTTTATGTATACAGCCAAGACTCTGCCCTTAGCTCTTGTGGTTTAGGGATAGGCCAGATATGTAGGCAGAGTTTATGCATGTAATTTGTGCCCCCAATCTCTGGCACTCCCTTTTTCCAGTTTCTTCTTTCACTGGAAAGTGGCATTTTATCGTCTGTTGGCATTTTAGCTTCCGTGTATCGTGCAGGCGAGGCCTGCCTTCAGGCTAGAAGTGGTGAAATGAGAAAATCACTAGTGCCACTTCCTTTTTCCAATGGTGAACTTCTTTCAAGTTTCTGCTACTCTTGGATCACTGTGCGGTGTCTGCCAGTACTTGTGTGTGTGTTTGTTTATTATTTATTTTTTAAAATTTTCTCCAGAGTTAATAGCTGCTGTCTGTGAGAGGGTTGAGGCAATCACAGCTTCCTTGGCCCTTATCAAAAGTGAACTAAGTATATTTTGGAGATTAATCCCTTGTTGGTCACTTCGTATAAAACAAGTCTATTCAATACTCTGTAATGACCTATATGAGAATAGAATTTAAAAAAGAGTGGATATATGCATATGTATAACTGACTCACTTTGCTGTACACCAGAAACTAGCACAACATTGTAAATCAACTATACTCCAATAAAAAAATTAATTAAAAAAAAAATAAACTCAGGCATGTAAATGTTGAGTCATAGTTAGAAAGCCTTTTCCTGTATCCAGGTTGAAGAAAAGATTCTAAAGTAATCAGATAACTCTAGCACGGAGACATTTATCCTAATGCTTTCTCAAATATTTATTTTCTCCAATTCTCATTACATTTTAGTTTTTTTAAGAATTTACAATCTATGCTCTTACTTTTTCCCATATTTATTGAGATGCAATTGGCATATAACATTGTATAAGTTTAAGGTGGACATCATGACGTACATGTTTCAGAATATGTACATATTGAGAAATGAGTACCACGGTACGGTTAGTTAACACATCCACCACCTCACATAGTGATCATTTTATTTTTGTGGTGAGAACATTTAAGATCTCTCTTAGCAACTTTAAAGTATATAATACAGCGTTATTAACTATAGTCCCCATGTTGTACATTAGGTTCCCAGAACTTATAACTGAAAGTTTGTACCCTTTGATCACCTTCACCCATTTCCCCCATCCCCATTCCCCTGGCAACCACCATCTACTCTCTATTTCGATGAGTTAGACTTTTCTAGTTTCCACATATAAGTAATATCATACAGTATTTGACTTTATCTGACTTATTTCTCTTAGCATAATATCCTAAGTTTCATCCATGTCATCGAAAATGGCAGGATTCCTTCTTTCTTATGACTGAATAATTTTCATATATATATATTTGTCGCATTTTCTTTATCCATTCATCTTTTGACAGATACTTGTGTTGTTTCCATGTGTTAACTATTGTAAATAATGCTGTAATGAACATGGGGGAAGGGTGCAGATTTCTCTTCGAGACACAGATTTCTTTTCCTTCAAGGCATATGCCCAGAAGTGGAAATGCTGGGTATTATGATAGTTCTATTTTTAATATTTTGAGGACCCTGCATACTGTTTTCTATAGTGGTTGCACCAATTTACATTCCCATCAACAGTGTACACGGGTTCTCTTTCTCCACATCCTTACCAGCCCTTTATAAGTCTTATGTTTTAGTAATAGCCATTCTAACAAGTGTGAGGTGATATCTCATTGGGTGTTTTCTTGTTTTGTTTTGTTTTGTTTTGTTGTTTTTGTGGTACACGGGCCTCTCACTGTTGTGGCCTCTCCCGTTGCGGAGCACAGGCTCCGGACGCGCAGGCTCAGCGGCCATGGCTCACGGGCCCAGCCGCTCCGCAGCATGTGGGATCTTCCCGGACCGGGGCACGAACCCGTGTCCCCTGCATCGGCAGACGGACTCTCAACCACTGCGCCACCAGGGAAGCCTTCTCATTGGGTTTTGATTTCCATTTCCCTGATGATTAGTGATGCCAACTACATTTTCATGTACCAGTTGACCATTCTTCTTTGGAAAAATAACCTATTTAGACCATCTGCCCATTTTTTAAACAGATTTTTTTTTTTACTATTGAATTGTACAAGTTTCTTGTATAGTTTGGATATTAACCACTTGTCAGAGATATAGTTTGCAAATATTTTCTTCCATTCCGTAAGTTTCCCTTTCATTTGGTTGATTGTTTCTTGTGCTTTGCATAAGCTTCTTAGGTTTATGTAGTCCTGCTTGCTTATGTTTTCTTTGTTGCTTGTATTTTCAGTGTTAATATTTAAAATATCATTGCCAAGCCCAATTCAAGGAGCTTTCCCTATGTTTTATGTTCCTCTTCTAAGAGTTTTAGAGTTCCACACATTACATTTAAGTCTTTAATCCATTTCAAGTTAATTTTGGGGAGTGATGTAAAATAAAGGCCCAATTTCATTCTTTTGCATATGAATATCCAGTTTTCCCAACAATATTTATTGAAAAGATTATCTTTTCAATAGTAGCCTTGGTTCCCCTGACAAATATTAGTTGACCTTACATGCACGGATTTATTTCTGGACTCTCGATTCTGTTCCATTGTCTGTGTGTATGTTTTTATGCCAGTAACAATATTGTTTTCATCCCTGTAGCTTTGTAATATACAGTTGACCCTTGAACAGCATGGGGGATAGGGGTGCTGACCCACTCACTGTCAAAAGTCCGAGTATGGCTTTACAGTTGGCCCTCCATATCGTTGGTTTTGTGGATAAGGCTATGGTTTCAGCCAACCACAGATCCTGTAGTAATGAAATAATGTATTTTTTTAAAAAAATCCAAACATAGGTGGACCAGTTCAAACCCATGTTGTTTAAGGGTCAGCTTTAGTTGGAAACCTGGAAATGTGATGCTGCCAGCTTTGTTCTTTCTCGAGATGGCTTTGAGTATTCAGGCTCTTTTGTGGTTCTATTTGAATTTTAGGATTTTTCCATTTCTGTGAAATATACCATTGCAATTTTGTCAGGGATTTGCACTTAATCTATAAGTGGCTTTGGGTAGTATGGGTATTTTTAAAATATTAATTCTTCCAATCCATGAACATGATAAACTATATCAGTTAAAGTCTTATTCATTTTCTGTCATAAGCGGCTTATAGTTTTCAGTGTACAGATCTTTCACCACCTTAGTTAAATTAATTCCTAAGCATTTTATTATTTTATATGCTGTTGTGAAAGAATTGTTTTTCTTATTTCTTTTTCAGATATTTTATTGTTAGTGTGTAGAGATGCAACTGATACTTGTGTGTTGATTTTGTATCCTGCAACTTTACTGGATTCATTGGTCATTTTCAAGTTGTTTTTGCTGGAGTCTTTATGTTTTTCTGTATATAACATCATGTCATCTGCAAGCAGAGATGATTTTACTCCTTTTCTGATTTAGATGCCTTGTCTCTCTTTTTCTTGCCTGATTGCTTCTGACTAGTACTGTGATGACTAGGAGTGGTGAGAGTGGGCACCCTTGTCTTCTTGTTCCTGATCTTAAAAGATCTCAATCTTCCACCATTAAGTATGACGTTAGCTTTGGGCCTGTCATATATAGACTATTAATGTTCTTGCACATTCCTTTTACACCGAATTTGTTCAGATTTTTATCACGAAAGGAATTGAATTTTGTCAGATGCTTTTTCTGCATCTACTGAAATGATCATATGATTTTTATTCATTCTGTTAATGTGGTATACCACATTTATTGATTTTTGTATGTTGAACCATCCTTGCTATCCAAGGATGAATCCCAGCTGATCATGGTATATGATCCTTTTAATGTGCCGTTGAATTCAGTTTGCTAGTATTTTGTTGTGAATTTTTCATTTGTATCCGGGAGATTGTCCTGAAGTTTTATTTTCTTGCAGTGTTCTTTTCTGGTTTTGGTATTAGGGTAATTCTGGCCTTGTAAAAGGAGTTTGGGAGCATTCCCTCCTGTTTTATTTTTTGGAGAAGTTTGAGAAAGATTGGTGTTAATTATTCTTTAAATGTTTGATAGAATTCCAGTGAAATCATCTGGTCCTAGACTTTTATTTATTGGGAGTTTTTTGGTTGCTGATTCAATCTTCTTATTATTGGTCTTTTCAGATTTTATATTTCTTCATTGATTCAGTCTTAGCAGGATACATGTTTTTAGCAATGTATCTATTTCTTTGAGGTTGTCCAGTTTATTGGTATATAATTGTTCACCATAGTCTCTTAGGATCCTTTGTATTTCTGTGGTATTAATTTTAATTTCTCTCCTCTTACTTCTGCTTTTATTTATCTGAGTCCTCTCTCTTTTTCTTGGTAAATGAAACCTAAAGTTTTATCAATTTTGTTTATCTTTTTGAAGAATTAGCCCTTAGTTTTGTTAATCATTTCTATTGTTTTCCTATTCTCTATTCCATTTATTTCTATACTAATCTTTATTATTTGCTTCCTTCTTCTAAATTTGGGCTTAATTTGTTCTTTTTCTAGCCCCCCTTGAAATATACTGTTAAGTTGTTTATTTGAGATTTTTTTCTTAATGTAGTCATTTACGGTTATAACCTTTCTTCATAGAACTACTTTTGCTGTATCCCATGAGTTTTTATATATTGTGTTTGTCTCAAGATATTTTTTGATATCCCTTTTGATTTTTTCTTTGAGCAGTTGGTCTTACAGGAGTGTGCAGTTTAATATCCAGGTATATGTGAATTTTCCAGCTTTCCTCCTGTTACTGATTTTTGTTGATTGGTTCAGCTCTGCAGATGTGCATGGCCACTGGCTGGGATCTCTACTCAGATACCACTATAAGCAGGAATGCGGTCCACCAAGATCTGAACACTGGTTGCTGTTAAGCCCCACCCCTCTTCTCCATTTCTGATCCCCAGTTATTGAGCTCCGCCTGTTCCTCCAGTGATCCCCATGAGGTGAGACCGGAGCGGGCCCCCTGGAAAGTGCCCTGCAATGACAGGGAAGCTGGATATCCACCTTGGGCTTTTTCCCCCCACTGGATAGCTTGCAGGCCCAGGGCGCCCTCTTCATGCAGCAGTGTGCCAGCCTTGGGGCCCAGTTATGTGGTCAGAGTGTAGCCTCTCCCCTTACCCTTCTAATGCTGTCCCTTCTCAGTCTCTGGAGTCCAGAGGGCTGCTTCAGCCTCTCCCCCACCCCAGGTTCTTGGATTCTTATAATGGTATTTTGTCTACGGATCATTGCTAGTTGTTCTTCTTGTGAGAGGGACTGAAGTCGGGAGTGACCTTTGTCGTCACCTGCCTTGAGGACTGACTTGCAATGCACTGTGGTTGAGTCTCTGGACACAAATCTGGGTGGTGGTCTTCCTGTCCTGAGTGGCCTGCTGCCCTGCAGGCTGAAGTTGCTCAGCATGAGAAGGAGCTGAATTCCCTGAAGCAGAGGCTTGTGGCAGCTGTGTTGGCAGAGCCAAAGCTGGAGCCGAGCCAGAATGCATGGTTCTGGTGTTGCATCTGCCACCAAAGGCCGCCATATTCTTTTGTTGACTTTTAGTACAAAACCAATTTCATTCAATTAAGAAAAAAAAACATGAATACTTTTGCTGCTAGTTGCAAAAGTTCAATCTCTTTTTAACAGCCTTATGTTAATAGCTGAAAAGTAAGTTACCTGCTACAGTGCCTTATAAAGTAATATTTCAGTGACTCTCAGAGATATCCTAATCACCAATAGCAAGTAACCTAGGTTCATCTTTACTGAAAAATTTGGGCAAAATGTTATTTAGTCAATAATAATCTGTGCTCAGGAGGGCATGCATACATCATGAAGCCTCTAAATGATTCAATTTGGGAGTTACTTTTTCCTTTATATGAAAGATGAAAAAAAAAAAAACCTAGGAAACAAAAGTGGCAAAGTTAATGATGACACCTGGGATTCATCCTATTCCTTTGCATTGAGTGTTCCAGTTCTTTACTGATGTGAGAGAGTACTTTCAAGGATACTTGTTTAACTGGAGTCTGTTTGATTAGGTACGAGTCTCCATGCTGAATGGTCCCTAAATGCTGTGAATAGTTATCACTAGCATATCAAAAAAACCCCAAAGTGTTTGGGGGATTTTTTCTTTCTTTTATCTGCAGGTTTCCTCTGGAAGAGGCTGGTAAGGAGTATGTCCTGGGATATGAGTTTTATTTCAAGGTTACTGAAGTATCACAAGAGTGCAGTCAAATGAAAAACTGATGAATAATATCCAGAGGGCACTGACAGCAAGATAACTCTGTAGTTTCAGGAAACTTGAGAAATGACGATAAAGAAACACTTTACATCTAGTTTGTTGTTAGTGAGAATAAAAATATATTTTGACAGACAACCAACATTTTTGTCCAAGTTTAAGTTAACTTATTTGTAACTGTCTAATTCACAATGAATACCTATCATTTTGTGGTAATAAAGTCTCATGTTCAAGAGATTATGTAGTCTTTAAAACACAGATTTGTTGCCTAAAAAATACTATAAAATGAAATACATTCAAGACCATTTAGGATATTCATGCATTTTCCTTTAATAGTAAGCGCTGGGGTGACTTTCAGGGCGTTCACTACCAGTTTTGTCATTAACAATATGCCAGTTAGAAAGATCACTCATGCTACCTAGGTATTATTTTCTTACAGCCAGACTAGGTGATCATAAAGATTCCTTTCAACTCAAAAATTCTTTCCTTCTACTTTAAGGCTGTCTACTATTTACTCTTGTCTACTAAGTTGAAAACTCTAGTAAAGCAGCCGTAAGATATACGAATTAATAAATAATCGCACAAGAAAATAAATGAAAAAGCGAACACACATGTTCTCATCACTCAGCTTAAGAAAAGTAAATATTATTTTATGTTTATAAACCCCTGTGTGGCTCTAAGCAAGTTAGCCTTATATTCAATGGCTAAAACTGAGCCAGAAGCCTGCGTGTTTACTCTCAGCTGCTGTCAACAGCAGGGAGACAGAATTTGCAATTTGAGTTTAGCCAGGTTAACCTTTAAAAATGAAAGGTTATGTACTCCCCGTAAATTTAATCCTAGAAGAATAGGAGGGAAAATATATTTGAAGAAATAAAGGACAAAATTTTCCTCTATTTGGCGAAAGACATAAATTTACAGATTTAAAAAATTCATCAGTCTGAAGCAGAATAAATACAAAGAAAACAACCTGTACTCACATCATCATCAAACTGTTGACCATTAAGCTTAAGGAGAAAAATCTTCAAAGGAGAGATTTTTAAAGAACATTTTAAAAGTACATGGGAGAAGTGATATGAATGCAGACTTTACATCAAAAATGGTGGAAGACAGAAAACAGTGTAATAACATTTCAAGAGTCTAGAATATTTTTAACCTAGATTTTTATGTCCAGTGAAAATATCTTTCAAAAAGTAAAGCAAAATGAAAATATTTTCCAGTGAGAGAGAGAGAGAGAGAGAGAGAGAGGGAGAGAATGCTTTGTCAGCATATCTGTACTGCAGGAAATTTTAAGGAAATCCCACAGGCTGAAGAGAAATTAGTAACGATATATATATTATGAACTGACTTGACCTAAACAACTATAAAATATTTCACTCAACAGTGTCAGCATATTCATTTTTTCCAAGTGCACAGAGCACATTTATCAAGACAGACCATATTCTAGGCATAAAGGAATGCTCAGTAAATATAAAAGGATTGAAATCATACAAAGCATCTTCCCTAACCACAATGAAATTAAATTATAAAATAAAGGAAGATTAGAGATGAAAACTCTTAAGTATTTGAAAACTAAACACACACTTCTAAATATCCTGTGGTCAAATAATGAATAATAAAGAATCAAAAAGTCTAAGAGCCAAGAGCACTTAACCTAGTCATGTCTGGGTCTGCTGCAGTGTAGCCCTTTTAAAGCAGCCGACATAGAGCACCCAGAAGTAAAAAGCTAAAGGAAGCTAGGACGGTAGGAAAATCCTATCCTAAGAACAAAACACAAAATAGTAAATCAGGAGTGACAATGGTTGTCAACTATATTCTTGATGTACTACTTCCTTTTTCATTCACAATACCTTAAAAAAAAAATAAAACAACAACAAAAATGACAACCTAGCTCATTTTCTAAGTTTGGTGCTAAGTACTTACTTTGCTTATTTTTGACCACTGGATGGGCTTGGAATTGGGTTGGGTTGTTTTCCGGCCATTTTATTTTTCTAGCTGTTTCCTGGAATGATCTGTATCAATTTCCTTATTAATCTTTCATTTTATCCATCCATAATTGTCATTTCATCATTTCATAAATAGTCATTGAAAGAGGATAGGAAGAAAAAAAGAAGGAAAGAAGAAATTAAATGTCTCTATTTCTAAAATTTATAAAGAAAACTTCACAAGTCTAATTATCTAAGCTTTGAATTACTTCCTCTGAAATATTTTTATATTAATGAAATAGATTTATTTGGAACTTTGTATTGGAAGTGCTGAATGAAAAAGTATTCACATTTTTAAGCTTTTAATATTTATTGCTATTTATTATTTATGAAAGTTCTGTGAAGAGAAGCAGTATTTAAAAACCCAATTTGATCCATAGTAATCAGAAGTGTGTGTGTGTGTGTGTGTGTGTGCGCATAAAATGTTACTGTATAAATAGATAATATGTGGATATGTGGATATAAACATTAGATTGAATAATTTGAAACTACTGATATTTGATCACTGTTGACCTATTATAAAGACCATTTGACATAGTTCATTGGACTAGGTGGATATAAATTTTATTTAATATAAAAATAAGATCATTTTGTAGTTGTTTTGTAATCAATTAATTTTTTAAAGTATCAGGATTTTTCTAATAAGCTAGTATGCATCTTCACTGATTTTTTTTCCACCTTTAAGAAGTTTTCATGTCCTGATATTATAAATGATGCTATAATGAACATCCTTTTGTATACATCTTTCTACATTTTTTTTTCTCTTTTGTTTTCCTGTGGGATAAAATGCTTGAAATAGAAGTAGTGGGCCAAAAGGCAAGCTTTGCTGGTGGAAGAGGGGAATCTTGAAAATATCTGGCAAACAGCCAACTTGTTTTTTGTTTTGTTTTGTTTTTTTGGTACGCGGGCCTCTCACCGTTGTGGCCTCTCCCATTGCGGAGCACAGGCTCCGGACGCGCAGGCTCAGCGGCCATGGCTTACGGCCCCAGCTGCTCCGCGGCATGTGGGATCTTCCCGGATCAGGGCACGAACCCGTGTCCCCTGCATCGGCAGGTGGACTCTCAACCACTGCGCCACCAGGGAAGCCCCCCAACTTGTTTTTAATGAAGAATATACATGTATATTACCAAAGCAGTAGCCAATAATTTATTCTTTGGTATATTCACCAAAATGGATTTTCTTTTTATTGGTTTATAAACTAAGATACAATATTGATTTCTTTTTAAGTTAAATTTATATAGTTAATAATGAGATTTATGGTGTTCATATTTCTTAGTCAATTGTATTTTTTTGACTTTCCAAATTGCTTTTTATCCAGGCAGGTGTTGTTTTCTACTCCCATGCTGTGTAAACTAAAAAATAAACAAAAGAAACACAGTTTTGACATAACTTTAGAGTTAACATAAATTTGTGTCTATTAACTTGAGAGAAGGAAACTTTAGTGGGTTGAAAAAGTAAGTCCCTCACCTGTGGCTGGGTACCAGGCTGGTCACTGGTGACTGCTGATTTCTTTCCTGAAGGAGCGCAGGACATTTGTGGACGTGAAGTGACCTGTAACCAATCCCTCTTTTTCAGAATTTGAAAGTAGAGAGCCCTTGAAAGTTGGTTCAGCCTGACTCTCAAAACAATTAAGTGTGCAAGAAAGGACAAGAAAATATCTGAAATAATGTTCCCCTGAGAGGGGATTTTAGGCTGGTAATCCAGGCACAATAAAAATGTCTAATGGTTTTTGCAAGGGATAGGGTAGGGGGGTGGGGGGGGTGATTTCTGCATAATATAGACCTAATGTAGGCAGCTTTTCTAGACCCAAGAACAGTGGACCAGTAGATTGTGCTTTTGAGAATAAAATTAAGCAAAAAAAAAAAGGAAATAAAAGGTGAATTAAAATGAACTGGCCTTTTGTACACGGGTCACCAATGTGAACTGTGCAGAAACAGTATAAGCATGTGATTCTAGTCTCTGTAGAAAAGTGTCATTTGTTGAGTTGGGCAGGACTGATCTTCTACAGTGACACTTTATACCAGTGAGAAACAGGGAAAGTTTTGGTCACATGGGATTATAGTTCTTTCTTCATTTGTTTGGAAGTAGTCCTAAACCTTTTGATTAAATCCCAAGTAATTTTAGACTTTTTTTTCCCCTGTATTTCTTTTTTTTTTCCCCCATTTATTTAGTAGTTGGAGGACAGGTCTTAAGTAGAAGTAATTTGGAAGCTGAGATATGAATTGTTAAAATAAAAGGAAAGTGACAGTATTTGTACTCTGAATTGGTGAAACAGATTATCTGCTTTATGCATGTTCTATCGCTTTTAACTTCTCTTTTAAAGTTGTAATCACTTTTGCTTACAGATATGTAACGTCTTTTCCACATTAAAGATATTAAATCTGTACTTGTGTATAGTAAAATCATGTTTTCTAATTGGTGCTCTTTTTTATTTTTTCCCGTTTTTTTCTTTTCTTTTTTTTTTTTTTTTGCGGTACGCGGGCCTCTCACTGTTGTGGCCTCTCCCGTTGCGGAGCACAGGCTCCAGACGCGCAGGTTCAGCGGCCATGGCTCACGGGCCCAGCCGCTCCGTGGCACGTGGGATCCTCCCGGACCAGGGCACGAACCCTCGTGCCCTGCATCGGCAGGCGGACTCTCAACCACTGCGCCACCACAGAAGCCGAATTGGTGCTCTTTTTTAATGCTGTTATTAGTTTGTTTTTTGATATACAGCAGAGCAAAGCTGTACTATTTAAATACCTCTTACTGTAATAAACAATAAATTCAGTTTGCTCCTGGTGGTTTTGGCTGGTGGAGATTGACAAAAAATAATGGGGCATATAATTAAAGATAAAAAAGAGAAACAACAGAAGTTAGAGTAAATAAAGGAAATATGTAAGATCAGGAGCCAGTTATGCAATGCCAAATAAACATAAAATATTAGGTAAGAACAAAAAAGGCTAAAAATTAGTCTCTGAAAAGGCAATTTAATTTATGTAACTTATATAGAAGGTAATTTTTGGCCTATTATTGTCAATATCTACCAGCCAAAACCCACCAGGAACCGAAAGAAATAAGGCACACATACTCAGTATTAGGGATGGAAAAAACATGTGTAGGGGATGAATATTTAGAGGCAACAGAATGCATTTTGAGCAAATTTAGGTCAATAAATGTGAAAAAATAAAAAAAAAAAACAGGACAAATTCTTTAAAAACATAACTTGCCAAAATAGGCTTCAAAATAAATACATGAGGTAAGTAATATAAGCCTATAACCACCAAGTAAAATCTTATATTTAGTTAAAATGTTCCCACAAAGAAAACAGAATGCTCAGATGATTTACAAATGAGTTTTAACAAACATTCTTGTATTAGATCATTTCAATCCTATGCAAACTCACCTATAAAATATAAAAATAGAACATCCTCAACTTACTTTATGTGACAAGTATGTTGACTTCAAAATTAGACGTTTATTATGAGAAAAATCACAATTACAAATGTTGATATAAACATCTTAAATTAATCATTAGCAAACTCAATCCAGCAACAAATATAAATTTAATGAATCATTCCCAGGCTGGTTTTATCACAGCAAGCCAAGTTTGGTTTAATCTCAAAAGAAAAAAAAATTTCACAAAATACACTACCTTAACAGATAAAGGCAAAGAAACATGATTATCACAATAAATGCAGCAAAAGCATTAAATAAATCTCATCATGCTTTGATGATAAAAAGTCACTTATCAACTGCGAGTACAAGGGAATACAACGTCCTGATAAAGTGAATCTATGCAATACACACGGCATCCATTCATTTGCTCAGTGGTGAAATGTAGAAGCACTCCATTCACATTAGGAACAGTACAGGAATATTCACATTACCAGACTCACTCAGTATTTAACAGGATGTCCTAACAAATCCAGTAAGAACATTAAAAAGTTATAAGATTAAAAGGAAGGAAATATATTCTCATTACTTGAAGATTACAAAAGCATCTGTATAAGTATTTTGAAAAAATTTACAGGTAAATTATTAAATTAGTAAGAGGATTTATAAGTTCCCTGATACAATATAAATACACAAAAATCAATCGTATTTTCTATATACTATAATCAGTTAGAACATATAATTAAAAATAAATATCATCCACTGTAATAACAATATATAAAGTGCTCATACCTAAATCTATCAAAGGATTAAGAAATATTGTATAAAAGGAGCGATATACCATGCTTATGAACAGGGATTAATGTAAAGAGGTCGATTCTCCCAAAATTGATGTAATGCATTTACCATTAACATGTATTGTTGCTTGCTTTGGGGGACTACGCAAACTAATTCTAAAATGCACATAGAAGAACAAAGCCTAAAGAAATGAAGAAAAAGAAAGGAAGAAGCCTTGCCAGATTTCAAGGCTAACAAAATGACTATAGTAATTAAGATAGTACGGTATTGTCACTGGGTAATCGAATTTGCCAGAAGAATACAGTAGAGAACTGAGAAATCAGCTCACACAAAATATAAGGACCTGATATGTAGGGAAGACGGCATTGAAGATTAGTGGAAAAGAAAAGGTACTGAATCTCTTCAGTCTAGGACAGCAGGTTATTTATACAGAGAAAAAAATCTCAGAATAGACATAACAATTAATATAAAGCAGATTAAATATTTAAATATAAAAGACAAAATCTGTGGCAGGGACACTCTAAAATAAGCCCCTTCTTCCATCTCCTGGGATTCATGCCCTCGTGAAGTCCCTTTCCTTTGGGTGTGGGCGTAGGGGGACCTCTGACTTGCTTCTCACCAAAGTTGACTGGGCGTCACTTCCATGATTATGGAAATGTGTTAGCAGTTTCTCTATTGATTCTCTCATCTTGGCTTTTATGAAGTTACCTGCCAATGGAGACGCTCACATGGCAAGTGACTCAGGGTCTCCAGCCAACAGCCAGAAAAGAACTGAGGCTTTCAGTCCAGCAACCCACAAAGAACTACATCTTGCCAACAACCACGTGAGCTTGGAAGTGGATGCTTCTCAGAGGAGATCCCAGGCCCAGCTACTTCATTGCAGCCACATATAAGAGCAGAGGACGCAGTTCAGCCACGCCTGGATTCCTGACCCACAGAAATTGTGAGATGATGAACATGTGCTGTTCTAAGCCACTACATTTGTGGTAATATTGTTTTGCGGCAATAGATGATGATGAGAATATTAAAATGCTTGGAAGAAGATAGAGGAGAACATCTTCAGTGCCAAGACCTTAAGAAAGATTATTTAATAAGATGCAAAAAAGTACAAGTAATAAAGAAGAACACATATTTGTTTACATTCAAATTAAGAACACCTGCGTGTCAAAATATATCACAAAAGTCCTAGTGGAAAGATCATGAAAATATAAACCAAGAAGTTATTCACGAGTATAACCAAAAAAGGATTAGTATTATTAATATACTATAAATGTCAATGAATCAATGAGAAAAAAAGAATGCAATGGAAAAATGTATAAAAGACATGAACATGGATTCCATTTCACAAAAGAAGAAACACAAATGGAAAAAGTAAGGACTACTGTGTGTGTGTGCACGTGTGCGCATGAGTGCACATGCTGCATGCGTGTTCCATGTTATTAACAGAACTTCAAAAAAAAAGTAACATTCTTTTACCCCACTAGACAGAAAAACATCTAAAAGTATGAAAATGTCAAGTACAGGAGAAATTTTGGAGCAACACAAACTTTTCTACAATGGCTAGAGTGTCGATTTGTACAAACAATCTGTAAAAATAATAATTTGGTACCAAGAATAGTCGAGGATGTGCTTTGAGCCCTCAATATATATACTAGGCTGTAGTGCGGCTGGGTGGGAAGGTTCTGGGTACAAACAAAACACAATGACAAAATTCTTGTATGTGTGCATTATACAGCATCTATAAACAGTTTTATATATAATGTTTGAAATTGCAAAAATTAAAAATATTCCCAAAATCCAACAAGATGAAAGATACATAAAGTATGGTATTTCAGATAATAGCATATATTGGAACCTACCACGAGGAAAATAAGTGAGTGATCTCCACCTACAAACATCAACATGCATTAGATAAAATTTTGAGCAAAGAAAAGCAAGTTTGCACAAGAATATATGCAATATGTTACTGTTTACGTAAAGTATACAAACATGCAAAAATATACAATATGTTGATAAGGATAGAGACATATGTGGTGGAGCTATAAAGAAGAGCAAGGGGATGGTAAACACAAAATCCAGGATAGACGTTACCTCTGGGATCGCTGGTGAGAGCAGGAGAATACGGTAATGGAAGGTCAGATATATATGCTTTGTACCATATTATAGAGTGTGTGAGTATAGGAATTCTGACTCTAAGCCCCAGCTCTGGCCACAGTTACTTATCAATATCATAGAGGAGGGCTTCTGATAGGGTCAGCACATCTTTTCAGTGTCAACATACTGGCATAACCTATCTTGCTTATCCATAATACCTACAGTTTGATAAGTAGGGGGCAGTAAAGCTGGCATATGCAAGAATCAGCAAAATAGTGTCTTCTAATTTGCATACAGTGAACCTCAGCAGGGATGTGGACAGCAATATCCAAGGAAAACCAATGAAAGAAAGAAAAGGAATTTCTCTCTTCAGTGGTATGAACCCTACTATCATAGATCTGTGGCACCTGGTCCCAATGCAGAGGGTGCATGCTCTCTTGCACTCCTTGCTGGAAGGCTGAGTTTCTGGCTGGAGGCTCTGGAGTTTGCTGCTCAGTTGTTATCTACAGGCATGGAAAAGAGAAAGCATCCAGACTTACAAAGCACCAAGCAGAATATAAAGGACCGTAGAATTTTACCCCAACCCGAAGAATATGTGTGAATGACACATGAATTAAAAGAAAATAATATTCTATAAAGATGAGATAATTTTATATTGATAAAATCATTTGTTACGTATGGTGTTAAGGTATATAATCATGATATGTGTAATTTGGATATGCTACCTCAGATTGGTCTTCACTTATTCCATCATAGCCAGTGGAGTAAATGTCATGTTCACACATAGACTTAGACACCCCCAGCTTTTATGCATATTTCATAATAAGTGGAAAAATTAAAATAAAAATACAGTGATTACAATCTATAAGATCATAATTATCTACTGAATGAAGTTATGAACATAAATTATGATTAATGTTATACAAATGGCACTTGTAACATGAAATAAAATTTCAAGTAATAGCATCATACTTAAATTCAAAAAAGTCTCTATCTCGGGCTTCCCTGGTGGCGCAGTGGTTGAGAGTCCGCCTGCCAATGCAGGGGACACGGGTTCGTGCCCCGGTCCGGGAAGATCCCACACGCCGCGGAGCGGCTGGGCCTGTGAGCCATGGCCACTGAGCCTGCGCGTCCGGAGCCTGTGCTCCGCAACGGGAGAGGCCACAATAGTGAGAGGCCCGCGTACCACAAAAAAAAAAAAAAGTCTCTATCTCAATAAAACTCAGAAGGAAATACGATATTCTCTGGAAGAACTCAAACCATACTCTAGAAATAATGACATTGAAGTACATGAAAATTTGAATAAATTTTTCTCTTAAAACGTGAACATGAAAAAAGCACTATTTCCAAATTAATATATGAATTGCATAAGTGTGATTTTACATGTTTGTGCAACTCAGCTGATATATGGAATACTAAAATAGGTGTCTATTTGGTCTACATACTATGTATGCTCAAATTCTCTGGAAACATTTTAATATTTTCTTACTGGAAAAATGGTGCATCACATTACATATGGGTTTGATATATAATGAATTGGAGATGATCACAAAGAGGAAACACGTATCTTCTATTAATTTTCACGTGTGATTTTATTTAATCCTTATATCAACTCTGGGGGAGTTTTATAGATGGGGAAATGGAGATTTAAAATTAAGAAAATTGCCCAACACGTCACAGCTGGTCATTATTTACTGACCTAGGGATTTGTATTCAGTTTTATCTAATTTCAAAGTTCATATAATATATAAAAGTGTTGTGAATATAACATTTTTAATAGAAATCTCCCTCTTCAAATTAATCAAGGAAATGGGAGAAAGGTGCAAACAAACCTTGTGAAAAACCCACCAGTGCAATCTGTTGTTTATACACAGAAAACCTTCCACCTCTTATCATAATGGAATCCTGCCAAGTTCTTATGTGTGGATACAAGCAAGTACCTTTTTACTCATGCGTTCAATAATGGGATTTTTGAGTTTTATAATTAATGTGGGCTGAAAGATAAAGTATAACTGAATATATGTACATTTCATTTTGGTAAATCTCGAGAGAAATAACACAAGTTCCTTGGCGCACGAAAGCCCACCGCAAGCGTGCTGTGCTCTAGTTAGCACTGAATTAGCCAGGGCACCCACGTTAATGTCTGGAGTAAAAATGAAGAGCAAAAATCACCTATTTTGTTTGTGTAGGGTTAACTTTTATTAACTGCATTATTTATATGCAGTTGTCTTTTCATGGGTATTTTATGGAAGCAGTTTCATCACTTCTTGGTTGTATAGTGTTCTTATTTTAAAATCCCAAGAACTTTAAACAAATCTACAACAAAATTAATCTTTTGAAACAAGCAAAGGAATAACTGAATACATAATTAAAATAATAAATAGTAATAAAATTGGGCAGTAATATTTCATTGTAGTATAACAGAGGTTGGGAGCATCATTTGCATTATGCAATGAATAAGGTAAGAAGTGCCTTCAGCGTTGTTCATAGAAGGATGTCAGATTTTAATGCAGAGATTAGAGATTTTATGTTGTTCATTTACTAAATGAGAAAAGTGACAGTGATGGGAGCTGAATTAACTTCCAAAAGAAGAAATGGAGAGCATCATGGGTGTCACATGTGCATGAAGGTTTGCTTCCTTAAATCATTAGAAGCAAGGTATATACCCATGTTTGGAAATAGAGAGGAAGACAATATATGGGAAAACACCACATTATCTAGGACGTTGGAAAACCTGAGACACTTATAGGTGGAATTCATCAGTGTTAAGACACTTGAAAGAAACATTTCATCTCAAGAGTCACAGCAATACAGAAGTAGTTTAAAGAAATAAAACAGAAAGAGCAATTGCAATGTACTGTAGAAAAGATTTGCTCAGATTACAATTTATCCTTTTTTTCTCAAGTTTTAGCTATAATGTTTCAAAGAGATTCTTAAATAATTCATACCATAATGAACACAATTGTTATATGAATGATTCTCCTTGTGCACCTTACTTTGTGTTCAGATTTAGGTTCAGAGTTCCTTCCTTCCGTTCTTTGCTCCTTTGTTCCTTCTTTCCTTCCCTCCCTCCTTCCCTTCCTTCCTTTTTGGTATTATTTACATGGTAGGGAACAGAACAGGTGGGATTTTTTTCCCAAAACAAATTCTTTTAAAATATGTTTGATTGACCGTCAGCTCCATAGGTTTTGTTCACTGCTGCATTCTCAGGATTGGTTAGCTGTGCCTGGTAATGTGAATCTGGAGGTGCTGAGAGGGGAGGGAGAGGAAAAGAGATGCTACTGGCCAAATGGAGCCTGGATGAAATACACTGAGGTATCCTCCTTCGTACTGTTATTACTAGCAGTGATCTGCATGCAGCCCAGTCAGACCGTACTCACACATCCTTTTCTCCTCAGGGCATCCCTTGATATTCAGTTATGGACCACATTTCTTTGTGATAAATGTGCTGGGGTAGTTAAGTGAGGGGGTGGGGGAATTGGGAAAGAGCAAGTGTCAGCGGTTTTGTTCTGTTTGCGCTTCTCTTTTGCAAGGGCTACTCGTTGATGGGACATCCTGTGACAACTATAGAGTCAAACCTAATGAGGAAAAGCACAGGTGGTGATCTCTGTCCAAATTTACTGAAACTCCACAACTACTCCTTTTCCTCGTAACCACTTTTTCAGAGATAAATCCTGTCTACTACAGAGTAGATAACACTTTGCGGTGCCTTTCCTCGGGTGGTAATGGCTACCCGGCATGCCCTTCCTCTCCTTCTCTTCTTGATGAATTCTGGAGAGACCATCAGTTCTTTGGGGCAGGGTCAGAGTCAACCAGTTTTTGTGTTATCCCCTCATGCTAATCAATATCTTGACAGTAGATACCCCAGAATTACCGTGAATAAGTGAATTGATAATGGAATTGTAAACCTGCTCCAAATTCCTTCACAAAAACATATTCCCTAGAGAGAGAATATGGGCTTCAGATTAATCTGTAAAATGAATACCAGTGAGTTGTTGTGAAGATTGTAATGATATACATGAAAACCTTACAGTTCTGTGCAGCACATACTAAGAGACTAATTCATGATAGATCCTTATCTTTCTTAAAAAAAAAAAAGTCTTCACTCTGCCAACCCTGTGCACCACCTACTAGAATATCTCAAGGGGCCTGCAGGTACCTTCCTTTTAGAGATCTCCTGCTTGAATAGATACCCCACCAGTGGCAGGAGGGGCAAATGTGGAGCACAGGTGCATAGTACGGGATGTTCTTGCCACTTAGTAAGTTGGAATGATGTACATAGAAGAGTGAAATGGACTGAGGGCAAGTCAAAGACAGGACTTGGAATTAAGATAAGGGAGTAGAGGCACGGCTCACCCATCACTAAGGGTGCTAGTGGCCGAAATTGTGGGACTGCATTTTCCAACTCAGCTCCATACAAAATCCTAACACAATTACCCAAAGTCCTAAAGAAAAGGGCTGTTACAAATTATCCCAACCATAGCCAAGTTGCTTTTAGCTTTTTATTTGTTTATTAATAGAGGAGTTGTGTTATTACATATAGCTTGAATAAACTTCATAAATGATCTTCAGTACAGGTTTTCTTTGCTGCATAACTGGACAGGTGTGAAAGAAAAACGAAAATCAAAAACAAAAGCAAAACCCCCACAGTGTGGAAGGCTTAGCCGAACCTATCTTTGGAAATAGAATTAAACATGTTACTTGGACTAAACACAAGCTCATGTAAATTATAGCTAAAGCAGCTACAAGTTAACTAGAGAATGTGAGAATCTACTGTTTGATGTTCCTACCATCCTTTGTGCAAAAAAAAAAAATTCAGTTTAGTTCTTAAAATATTATTTGGATTTTTCTGCCAACATGAAGGGAAATAGAGATATTAGTCAAGTACTGTAAACACTGCCTTAGCAGCTATTTTGACATACTTTGGTTTTCATTTAAATAAGCAGTAGGTAGCCCGCATATTAAATTCCTTGATCTGTCTTAGATTAGGCTCCCTTACGTCTGTAAGTGGTGGTATAACATACTGCCTTCTATTCACATTTTTTGCTAAATTAGTGATTTTTTGTAATTATGATCAGAGTTAAGTCAATCAAACAGATTCTAAAACCACTGTTAATGTTTACTTATAGATAACTGAATGTGGTAGACTTTATATCAAGAACGTCTAGGATCTATGATGACCAAACTCTGCTGATAAATGACACCAATCAAAAGTCACTGGCAGACAGAAGGGGTGGCGTTTCCACAAAAGGGAAAGAAAATTAAACATAACTAGTGTGTGTGTGGAGAGAGGTTTTTCTTCAAATATGAAGATATCTGTGCCAGATCCCATGCCATGGCTGGGTACTGGACATAAATAATTATCCCATTCTTGCCAGGCCACTTACAGTGCTACGTCTTCTGTTTGTCCAAAACGCCAGCCAATCAAATGTCTAATATTGAGGGTTTAGGCTGAGTGTGTATGAGTTGTTGTGCCACCTGCCTAAAACTCATGCCTTTCTGGGTTTCTAAAGATTAAATTTAAGTATAATCATAGATTTATCTTCTTTCTCCTGAACAGATTCTCCCCTTTCCTTCCTTTCTGGAATTGTCATTACAGTAAATTCATCTCTGGATATGGCCTATTTCATCCTAAGTGAGTAATTTGCATTATTTCAAACTTTTGAAAACTAGATCAACATTACCACTATATTTATGTTACTTTTGTCAGCAAAACGGACACATTCTTTCAAAATTTCAACATTTCAATGATATTATTTTAATAGAAGCTTTAATTCCAGTTGGGCCTAAGTTTGGGGAAGTTAATGAGGAAAGGAATTGATTTTATGGAAAAGACATTTTTTAAAGTGTTTCCTTTGGAAGTGTCACACAGTGATAATCGTTGTTTTAATTATTTTCAAGACGATCAGAATAAAAATAAGTGTAGAGTCTATTCACATTTCTTCCCAGGATAACACCCTAGGAATGTAGGACTTAGACGTTCTGAGATTATAATTGAGATTATAAGGCAGGGGCTCCCAAGCATGAACAAATGGACGCATATGCAACGGCTGGGCCGTCCCTCACCCGTGTAAAACATTGCTCAGAAATAGAACCTGTGAATAGAAGTCTTCTCCTCCAGCTAAGTTTCCCTTGGGGTGGGAGTGGATGAGTGGACAAGGAAATTCACCTTGACCTTGCTATGCTGTAAAAGTTAAGATACACTGTGAAGATCATCTTAAGTGTGTTCCTTTCTTTAGCTATACATAAGATATTCCCATATTGTTCCCGTATCCATTCACAGAACTGCTCTTTCTTTTCCATTTTCTCCCCCCCACCTGCTCCATATACTCACCCTGGCTCTCTTCTGCCTGTGGGCATGTTTCTGTACAAAGTTAAAGGAAAGGCAGTGGTACAGTTTCTGTCTTCTCTGCTGTTACTTGCACACGTTTGTAATTCTTACCTTGATCAGGCCTAATATTACTTGCAACCCAGAGCCTTTTTATTTGATCTGATTTAAGATCACACATCCTGGGAATTGAAAGCAAACACCGAGACTCTGACCAATAATGGAAACAGTGTTATCATCCATGTAGAAATGTTACATGCTTGTTGATAACCCTGAGATAGGACGAATAATCTTCCTTGAGAGTAATAGTGTGGATTCAGGTCTTCAGTTGCCCTCTCAACCTGTATTAATAGGATTTTCATTCATTTTGACACTGTAAAGAGAAAGCAGGGAAAGCTACGAGAGGAAGCAGATGGGGTTGGGGGGGGGAGTGGTCAGTCTGCTTTCACGCTGTAATGGAAGAAAAATGACAGCCCAGTTAGCTTTAGCTGGAATGTAACGTATCCGCAGCTTTATCACCCTGGAGGCACATTTTGACATAATAACAAACTACTGAGAAAGAACCACTTTTACCTAGGTCAGAATGACAGACTCCCAAGTGTTAGAGCATGGGCGACGGGGAGGGCGTGTGGAAACTACAGTCTGAAGCATTAGGAAGAAGGCTGCAGTCTGTACAGAGATTTTCATCAAGTCTCCACACTGCCTAATAGTTTTCATCCAATACCTTGTAATTACTCCTCTGGCTTCTAATGGCATAGCATTTTGATTTCAGAGCCTACCAAAATAAGATGAACCATACTTTATGACGACTATATTTATAATAAGATGCAGATGGTAAAGGAAACAGATGCCTCTGACATCATCTCCCATTCGCCTTCAACTTTTGCCGACACTGGCAGTCTGTGGACTCATTCAAAAGGATGCAAGATAAGTCAGGCAGTTTTCCAATTCTGTTTCCAGTCTAAAAAAACACTGGCAGCAGTGGCACTGCTTTCTTTGAGTCATACAGTGATAATTCCACAAGGAGAAATCTGATTCTAAGGCTATGTCAGGCTTTGATGCAAAACGAATCATGAGAACAGAAAAAAAAAAAAAATTCCCACAAATATCGGGAGTTTAGCCATTAGTAACTACTGACTGTTTTGCGTGACAGCAACAGAAAGAAAAGGGTGGGAGTGGTGATGGTGAACAGCTACAGCTTCACGGGAGCAAGAAAGAGAGCGTTTTAAAAAGACAAGCAGGTCTAAAATACCGTACCGGTCCTTGGCAGCCACCGTTCCAAGACTGATTCTTTATTACTTCTAAATAAACAACTTTGAGGATTTTCAGGTCATTGTTTCTGACCTCAAAAAAAAAAAAAAAATCCATTCTGTATTTCCACCTATATTTTCCAGAAGGGATCCTATAATTCTGATAGGAGTTTTCTCCATTTCCCCAGTGATATCAGTGAACATTATACACAGTAAAAATATGTGTGTGTGTGTGTGTGTGTGTGTGCGTGCAAGATAAATGCATTAGGACACCTTCTGAAAAAGATAAGGAACTTTTGCAGTCCATCTTGAAAGCAACAGACACTTGGGTATAGCAGCAACTGCAAGGCCTTTAGCAGTGTGTGAGGTTCGAGATAGATCAGCACAGTTACAGATGAAGGAGAGAGTTAAGACAAAAACCTTTAAAATCTTCCTATCTCCCCTGACCACTGTAATATAACTTCATCTACACCTCTGCAGCAGAAAACATTTTAGCAGAAAAAATTCAGAAACAAAGGCAAGGAAAAGTGGTGACATGAAAATGAATCCTGCTATAGGCCAAACAGGGCGCTTATTTTAAACAATCTCTCTGTGCAAGGAGGAAGCTGATCACTCACTCCACACACACACACACACACACACACACACACACACACACACACACACACACACACACACACACACACACACACACACACACACACACACACACACACACACAGTACAAGAATATACAAACTCATCTAATTCATATCCACAAACTGGGTTGGAAATTATTAGTGCAAATTTCTGCTGACCTGCAGCATTTAGTCCATAAACTTTGGATATCCTAGACGATCCATCAGTGTCCAGCAGATGTTTTCAATCAGTTTAATTTCATCTCTAGGCAAGTTCTGTTTCCAAACATTAGTATTAGTTGGTGATATTTCCCCTTCATAGGGAAGATAGAAAAGGTTCGTGGAGGTGGCAAACAATATTTGGTTTAAACTAGCAGGAGACAAAGGAATTCCAAGAAAGGCAAAAATCCTTTCAGTGGTTTTCTGAGGAAAATGCACAATATCTTCAAACTTGATCATCTGGTAGCTGGTAGGCAGCAGGTCTGTGTTTATCCTCAAGGCTGCTGCAGTGTTTGCTAGCCACACGTGAGCCAGCAGAGACACTGCGTGTGGCTTGGATTTTGATAATTCTTTCCTCAATGATTCATACTCGGAAGCATAGCCCGAATTTAAGTTACATTTGCCTTTACCTCCCTCTATTTTAAACAATTTAGCTAAGTGCTCTGGTACATTCTTCAAAGAGTAAAGACTTGGTTTACTACTGTACAGCATCGAATAAATCCACGCCCGAGGGTCCCTCACCACGTACAAGGCCCTCATCGAAGCTCCTAAAACTTCGTGGAAGAAATGCAGCTTTAAGGTCCAGCTCCCACTGTTCAGGCTGAGCACAGGCCGCGCGCTGGGGTAATGGACCAGGTGTCTTCTCAGAGCCCGAATGTATTCAGCGTCTCTATCAAAGGCGCCTTTCATTCTGCTTCTTTGTTCTGGCAAAGACTCTCTCCTTTTCAACTTCCTTTTTTTGTCCTTATTCGTGGTAAAATATTGGGCCAGTTTACCCCTGCCGGGTTCGTGCAGATGGATGTTTTGCAAATGGAGTTTTGTGTCTTGGACCAAGGACTGCAACCAGCCTCGGAGTAAACGGAAATGCACACCATGGACATCCGACGCCTTCCATTCACAGGCATCCACAAAGGAGTCGATCTCAAAGTCAGTTTCAGGGATGTCAATGTAGGCTGTGGGAACCCTGATGTAGAGAAAGTCACTGCTGTTGAAGAAGAGTTGTTTGAGAATTTCAGCTCCTGAGCCAGGAAGTGAGGTAATGACGATGTCAGGAAGATCGATGCGGTGCCCTTGGGGAGACACAGGCTTTGGGCTCGCTTCGGCCTCTGGCCTCGCCCACTTTGCACAGATGGGCTGAGTGCAAGTGCTCCACACATCCACCAGCTCAACGAACCACAAGGCAATAACAAGGGTGAGGATCCACCGCATTAGCTTTCTAAAAGAAAGGTAAAACCGCCACTGAAAAGTTAAGATCACCAAGCTGACGCACAAAATCAACCCAACTGCTACATTAAATTTAAATCCAAAGGGAAAAATCACTCTGTCACGTCTTACGGGCTTCACTATGGCTTGAGTGCCCAAACCAAATCGGGTTATTTGGACCTGATCAGCCACGCTGGCAAAGCCGCCAAATCCCAGGTAATCGAACCTTGTTTTCAAGTTGTGGTAGTCAGTTACAATGGAAACAACGTGTTCAGTATTATTGACATTGAGAGAAATCTGAAGTCCAGAATTGGAATTATCAATAAATCTGCAGCTGGAAACATTGACATATGGCCCATAAAAGACATATACGATTCTTGTGATTGTGGATTCCATCTGAAATGTAACATTAACAAATTGAGTCCACCGTTTCTTAAATTCAGCGGCTTGCTCTGCTTCCTGTATACTAGCAATGGGGCTACTGCCACGATGATCAAACCAAAACATTTTGTAATGTGCATCCCACACATCCATCATGGCGCCGTTATACCTGTTCATGAACCTATATGGGATGTACTTAAAATCAATATCCAGATTATGGAAGAAGGCACTGACAGATTTTATTGGGGAATCTTCTTGTCTCTCGACATGATCAACAACTAGCAGAGTCTGAGAGTTTAAGAGAAGCAAAGCCCGATACACACTTTTCAGCTTCATTGCTGAGGAATAAGCTGACACTGCTTCCCCACTCACAAATACCATGTCCCCATGTTGAGAGGCAGTAATGATTTCCCCCGCTGCATCACCAACCTCCTCGCCGGTCCACTTAAGCCACTGTGCACATTCTCCCAGCTGGCCTTCCCAGGGCTTATTACATTGGCTTGTGGGTGATGGCGCAAACACCAGTACGTTGTTAAGGTGGCTCAACTTGGGTCCATAGAGAGCTTCGGAAACAAATACCTGCCCATTGGGGGCAAAAGTGAATGAGTTCTGATCTGGATGTTCATGTCCTGGGTTAAAGCTTCTCCACCCATCAATCCAGGAGTATGGCTGGAAGTGAACTATGTCATAGACAGCTCGCCCTCCTAGCTTCCCAGATTTAAAAGACACAAAGGTATTGGTCTGTGTGTTTGGCAACCCAGCCCCATAAGTGACAACACCCCAGTTAGGGAACGTGTGCATTTTTGCAGTACCATATTCCGCAGGAGGCCGTGGGGTGAGCTGGGGATCATACCAGATGTATTCAGTGTGAAGAGTACTCCATCTCTGGGCAGTGGAGGGGACCATCGGTCCATCTTTAGGCCGGTGCCTTCTGATTTGCTGAGCTAACCAATTGCCAGCTCCGTTCTTTAAGACAAACTTATCCAAAAAAACTAACTGGCTCTCGGGACCATAAAACCAATTATAATTGGAATCTGCTATACCCACAGTTCTTTGGAAGCCTGGCAAGAGGGTGGCGTAATAGAACCAAAAGTGCATTTTTAACCAGTTATTATCCAAGTTGTTGATATTAAAATGGCGCTGGGCCAGAAAAACATACTGTGTGACTGACTTAGCCGTGTAGCTTCCATAGGCAACACCTTCATCCAAAGTACCATCGACAATATGATTCAACAGAAACATCATCTTTTCCATCACATCTACTACAACCTGTTTCCATAGATTTACTTTAGATCCTTTATCCACCCCAGTCACCAAGGCCCCAGTGAGTAACGCTATCATATTAGTAGCTTGGTGGTTATGAAGAAGTTGTTTGCCCCATGAGCGGACCTTGGAATACTCATACATTTCCTCAGTAATAACCCATATTTTTTCTAGGTATTTTTGCCTTCGATGATCATCTAATAAGTTATATAAAAAGTCAAAGGCAGTGGCAAAACCTGTTAAGGAATGGCCAACTGGAACCTCATCCCCTGGTGCATTCTCCACCAGCCAGTCTTTGTAGCCCACCATCCTGTCCATATATTCCAAAACAAATTCAAAGGCAACTTTGTCTTCTGGGCATAACAAACAGTACAGTGCTAAAGGGGGCAGATTGTTACCATAAATTTCATTCCACTTGGCAGCAAAATCAGCATGCTTGGGTGGAGGTAGGTAGTATGTTGGGTTGGACAGCATAACCATCACTGCACTTCTGATAGCTCTAAAAAGATGCAAATGGCTTGTGCGAGACTTTTGCCTCATTGCTTGGATCTCTCCAGCATCAAAATATAAATGTGGATGAAGCATAGTTTTCTTCAGCTTTTGGTTGGGTCTGAAATCTTGCACTTTCTGTGTCTTAAGCTGATCTATGTCATCTGGGAAAACTGCCCAGTCAGAGTAATTGCTCACAGATTCTTCAAAAGTAGAGAAAGCAAACATCACTAACAGTAAAAATAAGAAATGTCCTGTAAACATTAACGCCATGATCCATCGGGGAGCTCCTTTCCTTAGGCATACATGTCAAACACAGTGCTCAATGTGTTTCCCATCTGCTGAGTATAAAACATACATTTAAGGCCTTGATAAAACACAGACTGTAAATCGGATATGCTGTGAAATCCAGCTGACATTCGGCTCATTCAAAGCAAGTACAGTTGCCAAAAAGAGAAAACTTACACTGTGGATCTGTTTGCCTGATGCAGTGTTGCTTCCAATAAAACTTCAAGGAATGTTAAAACCTCTAATTTTCCAATATCACACAGTGAACAGGGGTGGAGATAGTCAAAAATACCATGAATTCACAATTTACTTCCTTGACATAAATCTACCGAACACAAAGAGTCAAAAAACACACATTGTAAAAAAAAGAAAAAGCACTCCAAAATCCACGTTAAGAAGTCATTCCTGGAGCAGGAAACCATCATCATACGTGTCTGATGCCTTTGCCTGTGTGTGCTCAGAGAAGCTGACAAAGTACTGCAATTCTTGGAGCTGACTGGGTTGTTACTCCTCTCAGCTTTTTACACTTTTTGCTTTGAGAATTTTTTCTTCCTCCATTTTTGGGGCAAAAACATCCTCAACAAGTATTCAAAGTCCTACTTGGTTTTAAAACACTCAAGATTCCTGTCCTCATTTCAGATCTGTCTTTTTTCAGGCTTACTTACTCATCAGCCTATTATGACCCAGAGAAAGCATTTTCCCATCTTCTTTTATCAGCTTCATCGGTACAGCTATGAAAATCTAATCTCTTCAGCCACCTAGGTACTTCTCTTCCAATCATGAAGTAACCACCAACTGGGAAAGAAAACTCCCCTTTCACCAACAGTGACGTGTCTTTTCTGTTCCTTTTTCATGACATACTCCTTTCTGGGGGAAAAACAAAACAGAAATTCTCTGAGGCTACAAGTATGCTGGGAGTGGACATAAACAGAAGATTTAAATGTTCTAACGTCTCCTGATAGAAATTTTAGCATCACAATGAGATCTGTTAATAACTACAATCTAGGTTAGACCAAATGGTTCTTTTTTCTTATACTTTTCAACGCATATATTAGGATAACAATGGTGGCAGAAGACAAGCGGCTACAAGATGTAACTTTCCTAAGAGTATTTATTTTAACTGTGGCTTGCTTTAGTCATTTAAAATGTTTTTATTCAAATGCAGTTAACAGAAGATGAGTCCTGCTGTCATTCTTGTTTTGATCACAGAAGACTCAGAGACAAAAAGCAAAAGTTTAAAGGACCATTATGATTCCGGTTGAGGGTTTAACGTTCAAGGGCTCAGAAGGTGTCTTTGCCAGGGGAACTAGTAAGAGCAGTCACTTTTCTCGAAGGAGAAATCATGACAGTGTGTGGGAGCGAGGAACAGCGAGCGGTCCTGCACCAGTCTCTCTCCCGTAGCCCGGTTTTCCATCCTTACAAGAAGCCACCAGAGGGAGCTCAGACCCACACTCAAGGAGCAGCTTCGCCGCTGCCCGTCTTCGGTTCTGAAGAACCTAACCAAGTTTCAGTCTTGGACAAGTCTCCTCTCTGCAGGAAACATGAACGCTAGGAGTTCCCTGATCCGCTCAGCCTGTTGCATTTTTTCATTCGCTTCCTACGAACATGCCAACTCCATCCTCTGCTCCTCACCCCCGACCTCTGGCTGTGGTTTGGGGATAAGAGACCCCTCAAGGGCCAAGTCCGCTTACCTTGGCAGGTCCGGACGGGGTCTCCCGGCAGCGGTGGGCCCGGAGGAGACGGAAGTGGAGAGTTGGAGAAAACTGCTCTGCGCTGGGAGCCGGGCCGCGCGGCCCCCCGCAGGGCTCCTGGCGCCCCCAGCCCGGCGCCCCCCCGCACTGCAACAGGCTGCGGCCCCGCGCTCGCGCCCCGGCCGGCGCCGCGCGGACACGCCCGCCCTCGGGGAACGCCGGACGCCCCCCGAGCAGCCCCGGACCACGGAAGGCAGATCCGCGCGCCCCGGGCGCGCTCGTGGACGCCGTGTCCAGAGGGGCGCTGGCGTGTCCAGAACGCGATGCCGCCGCGGCCGCCGCTCCTCGGTGCCAGCTCCGGCCGCGCGGCCCACGGAGGGCGAGAGAAGGCTAGGCGGGCCGGGGGCGGGGCGGGAACGACGGGGGCGGGATCAGGGGCGGGGCCTCGGGGCTTCGGGGCTGGGGGAGAGTGACAACAGGAGGCTCAGGCTGGGAGTCGAGGGCGGGGCTGGAAGGGTGAGGGGGCGGGGCCGGAGGAGGGGCCGATCGCCCCCGGGATCAGAACCCAAGGGACTCGGGGCGCGTGTGTTTCCGGCTGCTGTGGCGGCCTCGCGCTCCCGCACGGATAGAGCCCGAGGAGGGGGAAATTTGGGAGTGCGAGCGTCTGAAGACGGCTCCCTGCCGGCCGAGTCCCGCTTCTCTTATCCCTTCGGTTGTGGGGAGAAGGCCAGTCTAACAGGGCTAGGAGTGGGAGGAAGATAGAGGAGGTTCTGGGCCTGATTACAAACGATGGGGGAAGCGGGGGCGGGCGGGGTGACGCTGTGGGATGTCATGGATCACACTTGAGGAACAGCAAGGGCTGAGAAGGGGAAGAATGTGAGGCAGCCTGGCTGAGGTTGCTGTCAGTCAGAAATGCAAAATCAATATACCGGATTAATGTGAGACTGACTTCAGGAGCACAGACACTAAAGATCAGGGGGAAACAAAAAAGACTAATCAGCTTTATTGATCGGAATAATTTCTCCGGCAGTATAAAGATGGAAAGGTATGGGACAAACAGGTGGAAGGAACCTCTCATTAAAGAAGTTAAACCTGGAATTCAGTGAAGACCCACAGGCAGCGAAGACTGTGTGGCTCAGTTATGTGGCACGTGTGTGCAGTTCCAGACATTGGAAATCGTACAGCAGCTGTGATTCCTGTGGTACTGGACATATGGAACTTCTCACAGACATCTGAGATTACACTTGGGCAGGAGTCAACCTAAGGTCTACCCTCTGCTATCACGAATAACTTAGTAAGGACAGGAATACAGTGAAATATCAGTTGTTGCAAATAAACAAACCCCTCCCCAGTTGGAGATTGATGACGCCTTCACTTTCATCCTACTCCATCCCATTTTGGGAAAATGGACAGATATGTGTATTAAAAAAGTAAATGTCTTGCTTAGATCACTTCCTGGTAAAACCAAACCGTAGACCGTTGCTAGCAGAATAATTTCAAAATAATTTACCTTGGGCGGAAATGTGACCTCTACCTTCTCATCAGTCTTCTATTTTATCCCCTTCGGAACCCAACCCCAGTCCAAATGGTCAGTCTTGCTTTTACTTTGCTGCTTCCATAACTGTGCTTATCCCGTTCCTTCCTGCATAGCATCCTCCACCCAACACCCCCATTTACTAGGTGAAATTGTTTTTGACTCTTGATGTTCTTTTATCATACTTGTCTCAGCTCAGATGCTTAAATTCTTCTGTAAATACACCCTAGATTTTTCCCTAACCAGAATGAACTACTTCAGCACTCTATGATTTATATCTATATTCAGCCTCAGCTCATTTGTTTTACGCTTAATATTTTCCCTGGCTCACTCCTGTGCTCTATTCAAAGCTCCTTCAGGTCATGGGCATTCACTCAGCGCCCACCCCGATAAGGGCTGTACCTGTGTTTGAAATGAGTTGAACCTTCAACAGTTGGGCTCACGTAGAGCATTGTCTCCTCCACTGAGATTCATTGTGAAACAAGGATCCTCCTTCAAACTCCAGAGGCAAAACTTCCTGTAAACATCTGGACTGTCCCCCTATGTGACCCACGATGTAGAAAGATGACCCATGGCTTCCAGCCTCCCTTACGGGAGAAAGTAGATTTGGAGGAAAGAGGAGCCCAAATGCACAGATTCTTATAATTTTCTGCAAAGAGGAGCTTTGGAAACCGACTAGGAATTCGTGTTAGTAAATACAGTGAGTAAACATGCAGACCATTTCCCAGAACAAAATGTGTGCGTGGGACTCTTTCATTCTGTGGTTGCAGAGTGCCTCACGACATGAGGGTAAAGTGAACCATAGAGAATTATTATGAGCACTGACATCTGCCGGGGGAATATTTCAACTTTCATCCAATCCTTTTCTTTTTTTCTTTTTTTTCGGAGTTAACATCAGTATGATCATTTTTACTGTACAGATGAATGCATTCAGGTACAGACATTGTGGCTTTCAGGTCTGCCCCATGCATCTGCGCTGAAGCTGTGGGATGCAGCGAACCTCTCAGCATTTCTAGATGAGCTTTCAGGCTAATTCACTTTGAACTGGCATCGTCTCCAAGTTGTGAGTCCATTGAAATAAAACAGGAGCTATGGCTGAACAATTCAAGTCATTGGCAGAAAGGGTGGTAGGTAAATGGCACTATGAAAAATGAAGAGCGTCTTGTTTCTGTGAACTAAAAATGGATAGCTCCAATTATTGCTCCTTCCACACATGAAGATGGTACAAAGTTAGTTAATTATAAATATTGCATCCAGCCGTAGAAGGGATGAGCTGTATGTTATGTTATTGCGCATTAAAAATCTTTATGAGTGTGGCAAGAGATACATATACCAACAGCTGATACATTCAGGATCCTGGAGCAGTATCTTATTTTAATGTAAGTGAAGACCCATACAGTCTATTGTTCTAGGGATTTCCTGCTATATCCTGCTATATAAAAAGATCTTAAATCTACGTGAGATATTACTTGTGATTTCAAAGCACTTAATGAAAATCTGTGTTTTTTTTTTAATTTGAGTATCTTTCAACCCTACCCCCAGCCACCCTGCTTACAGCAGAGATAATGCTTTCTCGACTAGATTCCCCAAGGCAGGAGGCTTCCTTTCCTCCTCCCTTCCTCTTTCTTTCTGTACTTTTTTCTTTTCTGATCTTCTCTTTTCACTTATTTTCTGTTTTTAAATTCTTCAACACCTAGCTCAGAGCCCAGCAGTTTGTGATGAGTGTGTATTGACTGTTGAACATGAATTACCACCCTCATTTTAAGGCAGAAGAGGAAGAAGTTATAAACCTCTGAACCTCTGGTTGCTGAGTTCTGAGCAGAATCAGAAGCTCCTGCTCTTCCAGCGGTGCTGAGGAACTTGCCACCGCACACCTGGCGTCGGAGCTACATCTTGGGGGTGAGTTAATTCAAATGAAATTTCAGAGGGAAGTCGGCCAACATTTTAAGGAGAATTTCTGCAAGAATTTTATGTCTTCAGATAGGTAAAAATTCAAGTTCAGAGCCTTAGAACATAAGGTAAATATTACTGATACATTGCCTTATAGAAGGATAAAGTGCAAGCAATAAAACAAGGCAAGACACTACAATAAGTCCCCTTGACTGAAATCACATTTGTCCATGATCTGTTATTCTGATGGACTCTTAATAACTGGGGCAGGGATGTCTGAGAACTAATTGCCGTGCATTCAGCAACTGACTGTGCACGGATCTCCGAGGCACAGACTTGTGCGGAGCTCGGGCATTTGAACCTGGGGAAGACTTAGTTATTCTTCCCTTAGCATATCTCTACCTGGACATGGTTTTGTCTGTGAGAGCTCAGATGCAGATTTCTTGAACCACTTATCAAGGCCAGAGGTATATTATACTGATCTATGAGCACGGTTAGGACTAGTTTTGCCCCAGAGTTTGGCGAGATACCAGCTCTGATGGTACAGAAACAGACACCAAACTTGAGCTGCAAATGTTATTGCACAATTGGCCAGCAGTAATAGGCAACACCAATAATAAAGACAAAAGCACAGATTTAAAGCAGGCAGTAGAATCTGAAAATACTCTTTCTGCAATTGCTTTGAGTACAAAACATCTCAAAATGACAGGGATTTTGCCTGCAGAGTTGCTAATGAAGATGTGGCCGAGAGTGTTCCCTGAGTTTGTTTATCCAGCTGTACAAGAGTCTGTATGACAGTAACTGGATTTACGCAAATTTAAAAATACCAAAGCCACCTTCTGAGGAAAGAAGTTTCCCCATAAGTCCACTAAAACCTTGTCTTTATAAATGAGAGGCTTTATTGCTACCACATCTGCTTACATATAGTTGTGCTTTTACTATGAAAGAAAATTTTAAACTAGGTGAAACTTACAAGGGGAGCACATGATGGGGTCCTTCTTCTCTCCCTCCCCCCTGTCTGTACCATTGGTCTCTATGGGGGCAGTTTTGCCCCTCAGGACCTTTGGCAATGTCTGGAGAAGTTTTTGCTTGTCACACTCGGGGATAAGGAGCTGCTGGCATCTAGAGAGTAGAGGCCAGGAGCCCTGTTCAACATCTGACAATGCACGGGACCACCCCGCCCCTAACCCCAAACAAAGAGTTTTCCAGCCCAGAATGTCAATACTCTTGAGTTTGAGAAACTCTGCCCTAGCTCAGTGACTCTAAAAATTGATTATGTGCAAATGGTCGGTAGTTGTTCAAATCAAGACTTGAACTATTGCCTGCGTTTTCAATCAGCTCTTTGTCATTGGTTCCTGAGCCAGATGTCGCCTAATTCGTTCACACATGGCTTTTTGTTTAGCAGGTACTGGGTCCGTTTGTCTTCTCTTGACCAAAGACACCACTAAACCCAGCTGTTTCACCTCAAATGAAAGCCTGGGCTAGGCTTCCAGACACAACTGGCAGTAAATCGATGCCTTCAAAGCAATAAGGGAAAGAAGTGACTTCAGGGTTATCAGAAATCCCCTTCTGATGTTAAAAACTCATACCCTTCACGTACACATAACACACGCACACATGCACTCCTCAAACATTTTTTTAATTACCTGATTTTTTTTCTTTGGGACAGTGCTTATCAAATTAAAATTCTTGGACCCCCCAGTATCAGAAAGACCAAGGTGTTGTTAAAAATGCCACTTTCTGACATCTGTCCAAACCCTGTGGATTAAGAATCCCTGAGTATCCAGTCTGGTAACCCACACCTTTAAAATGCTCCTGGGAGGCACGCCAAGTTTTGAGTTACTGTTCTAGGACAAGGATTCTTTTCTTCCCCACACACCTGTGCATGTGTCTCTGCCGGTTTGTTTGGGTATGTGACCGAAACATCCCGAGGCTGACAGGACCACAGGGACTAACCAGGGATAGAAGTCGGTGTTGTAGAATAACCCAGAGACATGTGGGTAACTATTTCACAGCTAGTTTGGAGAAATGTCTATTTAGGTCTTCTGCCCATTTTTGGATTGGGTTGTTTGTTTTTTTGTTATTAAGCTGCATGAGCTGCTTATAAATTTTGGAGATCAATCCTTTGTCAGTTGCTTCATTTGCAAATATTTTCTCCCATTCACAGCTAGTTTAATTATTTTACATGCTAATTGTTTATTCACATCTGAAAGAGTGAGGTAAACAGGATTGCTAAGACAGAGAAAAATTCAGACAATCTGGGAACAGTGGAGCTTGTATTGTACATATTGGGGCAAATTGATTGACTGGAAGGTAGCAGAGAAGTTTGTCCTGGGTCCTTGAGTGGCCAAGGTGCAGTTCTTTAAGGATTCCCCAGAAAGCAGTGAGAGTTTAGCCGTGAGCAGATGTGACAAGCTGTCCTTGTCTGATGTCAGCCAGTATCTTCCACTCAGTGCTGTCACCTGAGTCAGATTCAGCCTGCACGATGTCCTCGCTGGAAAGCCACTAGGAAGTAATGTCCCTCTCTCCTTCCATCCAAGGCCAGGCAGGAGGCATTTCTCTTTGCTTCTGAGCATTTGCTTCATTTTTCTGCTTTTCTGAGGATCAGCTCTACCAGATCCTTCATGGGGATCTGACTAAACCTGGCTGCCCCTCAGCAAACAAGTTTATACCATCTTGATCCTATCAGCAGGCAGAAATAATTTCTCCTTTTTGAACTCCAAATTCGAAGTCTCAGGAGAGAAAAGATGACTGCACAACACGGTCAGGGTTCTATCACAATGCACGCAAGAGATGGAAAGCAGTTCAGGGTCACGTCGTTCAAACATTGCTCCAGGGGCTGACACTAGTGGGTTTAGGGTATCAGTCATCACAAGAGAACAGAACTGGCTCATACCTAAAAAGTATCTACCAGGAAATAACCCGCCAGAGGGCCATGCTACCCTTAGAGGCATGTAGAAAGGAGGGGACTTGAGGGCAAGTCGTGGAGGTGGTGGAGGTGGAGGTGGGGATGAGACAGGGGAAGGCAGGGCGGGAGGTTGGCATTTGTTGTTCAAAAATGCCCACACGTTGTATAATGCAAGCTGACTCCTCTTCCTTATCCGTCTTTGAAAATTATGGCTTTGACAGAGTTTATTAAATTTGCGTGGTTTTAAGAATCACCTAGAAGCTGCTTGTTAAAAATGTCCAATGTGAGATCTGGGGCCCTACTCTAGAATCATGAGGGTAGGGTAGGGAAGGGGATCCAAAGAATTCGTATTTGTAAATGCCATTTTGATCATGCAAAACTGGCAAATTACCCTTAAAGAGCTGACCCATGTAAAATATTGCCAGGTTCTTACAAGAGAACATAAATTGGTTTCAGATTTAGAGAGCAGATTTTGATAGGCAGAGAGGGGAGGAAAATTAAGGTATGTTTGAGAGAAGCTTTAAAGCTGTGTGGTCCAATATAGTAGCTGCTAGCCATGTGTGGTTAGTTAAATTAAAATTAAAGTTAAATGAAATTAAAAATTCACTTCCTTGATTGTACTATCCACATTTCCAGTGTGCAATAGCCACTTGTGATTAGTAGCTGCAATATTGAACAGCACAGATCCAGAACACTTCCTTTGCTGCAGAAAGTTCTAACGGATAATGACACAGAGGAGGAGTCAAGGAGGGAGAAAGATGGTGTAAAACTTATGTCGGTGTCCCCATCATAGGCCTATGCAGAGTTCATACGTAAGTGTCATAATGTTGATGATGTTGACATACTCAGGCTGATGATAATAATGACACTTACTGAGCACGTGTTACTTGCAAAAGCCTCTATTGTAATCCTCCAGACAACCTGAACACTTACTGTGGTACCAAACTGTCTCACTAGGTAACATATGTGGGTAACTGTTGATTGTTGTCATGTGGAATTTAGGACCCCATATAGCCAGATGATCTGATTTTGCAAGGAAAGCCAGAAACCTAGATTTTTATGTGAAACAACTTGATTTTTTAAATGGCTTAATTTTTTTTGACAATGCAGTGAAGACCAAACAAAATATGTCTGTGAGATGGATTCAGTTCATGTAATGCAAGGTTTTGACGTTTTAGAAGCTGGATGCACTGAAAATTAATTTCCTGATTTAACTATGTTAAATAGCAATGCAACTTCCACTTTAATGCTGGAGAGAACACTACCATTCTTTATCTGAAGTTATCTACTCCTACAACCCCTCTCAGTCTGAAACAGTCCAAGTCTGATGACATATTCAAATAATCTTATTTATATCTGCAGAAATATGTTAAACTTTATTTCTTCCATTTATTCAATAAATAGTCACTAAGTGCTCAATAAGACATTCTGCTAGGAACTGCTTGGGAAACCTTTATGAGAAAAAAAAATCCTAGCCAAATGGAGCTTATTGAATCTTATGGACAGAAAAGGCATAATGGAAAGTCATGATAGCTGTGAATTGCTACTTCGTTTTCTGTATTTTAATCACTACTTCATGAGATTTAAATACCTTTTGAAGGAGCCTCTATGTCTTGCTGTCCATTATTTTGGATAGCACATTTAAATTGACAAGGATGGAAGATTAGTAATGACTCAGGAACTGGGAAAATGGATAAAACCCTTAATTTTGTAAGAAATCTCTAGGCTGTTTGCATTTTTTCAGAGCTGCGCCCCTTCTGTTATAATACCTGGAGTCCAGCCAGGCACAAAGCTCGCTGGCTGACTACTGCAGAAAGGAATCCTGAAACCTCTCTTGCTGACCTGTTTCCCGACTTTCCAGCACAGCTAGCCAGAGACTTCCTATAGACAATGAGGGAATTCAAAAACAATGAATGTGGTAGTTCAGCTATTTATCTGGGGACCACTGGGGATGAGACTGAGCCATTTTCCTGCAGCTGGCCACGGAGGAGGCTCAGTATGAAAGAACAGGGCCATGCAGTTGGCATATGTCTCATTCTGGGCTAAAGCTTTCTATCATAGGATTCAGTCAGACCCAAAATGCAAGATGAACATCATCTCTCTCGTTGTTACTTATAATAAATAGAAAAGAGATGGACAGATCATGTTTTCCAAAGGTGCTTGATGATAAGAGTGACCAAAGGCACTTAATAATTCCCTGTGCTGGAAATGCAGATTCAGGGTCAGGGATGGAATCAGGAATTCAGTGTTCTTAGTGGGTACATTAAGTGATTGTTACCACCAGAGAAGTTAGGAAGTACTGGAATGGAAGGATAAAGAAGGGTTCTCTCCCTGTAATGGTATTATTCCCAGTCATCTATTGTATATCAGCTTTCATCAGTTTACGGTTACATGCCTAGACTTTGGAGTGAGATGGTCCTGAGTTTGAATCCAAGCTGCGAGGCTATACTGTCAGTTGCTATGAGACATTAGGTCACTTATGTAACTTTTCTGAATATAGATATCCTCATCTGTAAAGATGGGGTTACACTATTACTAACTTCGTTGTGGAGAGTTGAGAATTTTAAATGAGAAGAGGCAGGTAAAGTCCTTAGTACAGGGTCTGGGGAATGTTCACTGGGCACTCTTTACAGTTAAAAAGCAATTTTACATACTTTGTCTCATTTGATCCTTTTACCAATCATGTGAATGATACATGATTAACTCAATTTTGTATACAAAAACTGAGGAAGAGAAATTCAGGATAGAAAACATTATATCTATATATGTTTGGGCTAGTGTGACAAAAATAGTACACTGGTGTCTAGCAACTTGCTTTCTGAATTTGTCTAATTTTAAAGACTGAGAACATTTTTAGGAAACATTTCGTTCATTTCTCTCACTTTACAGGTGAAGGATCTAAGACTAGTGAAGTAAACTAATTTGTTCAGAGTGAGAGAGAGAGACAGTCCTAAAACTGGTACCAGAATCAGGTTTTTAAAGTACATCTTGCAAACCTGTCATTGCATTGTTGAGGATGTGATTTATCTTTAAGCAAATCCGGTGATACATATTTTAGATCTGCTTCTTTGACATTAAAAAACATAACTCCTAAATCACTATTCTATATGCATCTTAAAATAGAGCATATTTTCAAGGGATTACCTAGTGTACAGTTGTACCAAAATTCTTTCAGAAACCTCTTAAATACGTAGGTTCCTATGTCCACCAGAGATCCTTTTTGAATCAGAATCTTGATGGGGAATGAGAATTTGCATATTTAAGTTTACTAATTAAAGTTTGAGTACTAGCTAATTAAACTATTAATTCCTTGAGATCAGAAATTGCGTATTTTCCTTCTTCTGTATTCCCATCAGTTCCAGCCAGAATTTTAGGCAAACACTCTGCACTCAGTTAACTCCTATTGAATTGAACTGTGATAGAATCAAATTATGGTAAAATGTTTGGATTATATAAAAATCTGTGAGGCACATGTATGGATGAATCATTTCCAAAGATATCATTTATAAAATTTGACCTGAATTAGAAGCATAATTCTCTTGCCGGATATATTGTTTGTCTGGAGAGTATATGTGTGTGTGTATGTGCGTGTGTGTGTATATATATATATATATATATATATATATATACTCTTTCTTTCCTATATATATGAAAGAAAGGGAAAGAGAGAGAGATTGGAGAAAATTAACCTTCAGACAAATGAAATCAAGTTTAATGGAGAGGGGGAAAATACCCAAATATCATGCCAATTTTGAGGAATGTTAGCTTGGATATTAGTTATCTATTGCTGCATAACAAGATATCTCAAAACTTGCCAGCCAAAAATACACAAATGTTTATTTTCTCCCAGTTTTTGAGGATTAACAGCTGGCAGCTGGCCAGGGTCTCTCAGGAGACTGTAGGCAGGAGGTCTGTGTTTTAACCACATTACCTTGGCTGAGGTATGGTGAGGCCAGACTCGGATCAAGAGAGAGAAACTGGAAAGAGCTTCAAGTTTTCGTTACTCTCAGCACCCTGGGGAGAACCTAGCAGGCCCCGCAGGGCCATTTGGAGGAGCAGCGGGCGGGCCACAGGGAGGGGGAGCAGGAACTGTGGGCGCGAGCCTTCAGTGTAGCTTCTGGGGGAAGGGACGGCCAAGGCAGGGGTAGCAGGTTTGGGATTGTCCAGTTTAAATCATTTCGGCAGGTGCTGGGCTAAGGAACTGTTTCTGGTTGTCTGGGACCTGGCCCTGGGATGATTCAGGTGGGTGCAAAGTGGTCCTGAGCGGAGACCCCAATAAGGCAGGTAGTTAGAATGTGGACTTAAGCTGCTGCTTAAGGGGAACTGACTGGCTTCTAGCCAAGACCTCAAAACGAGACAAGACAGCATTTTAAAAGACTATGTTACAGTTTGTCAGAGCGTCAGTCTTCTGAGGGCTTGAATGGGGTTGAAGGGTCTGCTTTTAAGAAGGTTCACCCACATGGCTGTGGACATGAAGCTTCAGTTCCTCACTGAGGATACCAGGAGGTCTCGGTTCCATTACATGGGTGGCTCCAAACATCGTGTGACTGTCTTCACAACATGGCAGCCAAAGTCCCCCAGGATTGGTGGGTCCAGAATGAGAGATGCGAGGAGAAAGGTACACTCCTTTTATGACCTAGTCTCAGAAGTCATGCCCCATCATTTCCACCTTACCCTGTCGATAGAAACAAGACTTTTAGAACAGCTCATACATTTTAAGCCGCACAGCTCCATTGGCAGAATTCTTTCCAAAAAAAGTGATAAGAACATTTTCTCTCAGATTCCTAAGGCAATGCTGACTGGGGGAAGAAAAAATGTTCAATTTATTTTGTATGTATTTTGGTCAGTATTTTGATTCCATTACATTTTGGTATAAAAAAAGTCATGGTTGCCAAAAACAAAGGTCATTTCTTTCCATAATTTTCATTTGTGATCAGAAGGTAAACTCTCGAATAACATTATGGATTGTCATATGAAAACAGCAGCTTAAAAAAAAAAGCCATATGTAAAATGATTTGCCCAAGAAAAACATGAATATGTCATGTTTATTTGTTCATTTATTTAACAAGTATTAATAGAGTTCCTCTTACGTGCCCAGCTCTAGAGTAAGCATTGGCTAATAGAGTTCCTCTTATGTGCCCAGCTCTAGAGTAAGCATTGGCTATACAACAGGGAAAAGAGATCTGTGCTTCTGGTTCTCACGGAGTTTCTGTCCTAGTACAGGAGGAAAAGTTCTATTGAAATATTCCAACTAATGTTTGTATAATTAAAAACTGAATTGCAGTGAAAAATGTACATGATGCTATGAAAGTGGATGAAGAATGCAGAAAGGGAAGGCTTCCTGGAGAAAGTGGCCATTAATCCTTGAGCTGTTGTCTGAACAATGAGCTGGGAAGGTGATGAGGAAATCGATTGAACTTTACAGCATATATTCTATAAGTTAAATAATCTCAATGAACAAAGAGGCCCTGAGGGTTTACTATCTCAGACAAATGATAGGACCCTTTTAAAGATCTTCAGTATTTTACCCTCCTGTACCACGCATAACCTATTTATAAATCTAAAGATTTTACTGGACAAATACCATGGCCTCTTTCAATATATGTTATCAGAACTTCTCACTTGGCTTCCTGAGCGTCCTGGGGTGCATCCTTCCCTGATGGCCACAAGGAAAATTTGGGGGATCTTAGTTATACTTACATATTCATGAAAACTTGTCGTTTCTTTGGTTAGTGTACTTAGGTGTGGTGGTCTGGTCCCCACTGTGAACAGTCACCTGTCCCTTCCCTGCACTGCAACTATTATACATGAAATATCTTTTTTTAAATAACAACCCAGGACTTCACTGGTGGTCCAGCGGTTAAGACTCCGCCCTCCCAATGCAGGGGCCCAGGTTCAGTTCCTGGTCAGGGAACTAGATCCTGCATGCCTCAACTAAAAGATCCCACGTGCTGCAACCATGACCCAGTGCAGCCAAATAAATAAATAAATATTTAAAACAATAATAACACTGAACCCATGGAGTGTTTCCACAGCAATGACTGGGGAGAGGGTCACATTTCTTGTGCGTGGAATAGCAAGTGCAAATACCTCTAGTGGGAGTGGGGTGGGCACGTAAGGGAAACAAAAAAAATTGTTTACCTGGGAAGGAGAAAGCTTAGGGTAATGTGATGTGAAAGAAGAAGGAAATGTATGAAGTAGATAAGCCAAATACGATCTAATATATAGGGTAATACTCAATCCCATTTTGCCCAAGGCAGTCCTATTTACATTAGCTCTCCCAGCATCATGGTAAATAGTACGGCCCATCAATCTTCAGAGCCTCCTGGGGTTGGATGATGTATTTTATGGTCACACTATTTGAGTTAAAGATTTTGGTCTTTATCTTAATAATGATGGGAAGCCATTAAGAGTTTTGACCATAGAATAAAAGGAATAACAGATTTTTGTTTTTCTGATATCTGTCTGGCTATAGTGAGTAGAATGAGTTAGCAACGCAGAGTGTACAGGGAGACCATCTACTACTGTAGTTCTGGCAAGACGTGGCAGCTTAGACTGCATTGGTAGCAGTGAAGATGGACGGAGTGGCCTGATTCAAGAAACGGGCCATCTCTCTGCATTGCAGTCCTTCTGTACACCTCTGGTCAACTGACTTTTTCTTTTTCCATGACATTGAGTATAAGCCTTTTTTTTCTTTTGCGGTACGCGGGCCTCTCACCGCTGTGGCCTCTCCCGTTGCAGAGCACAGGCTCCGGACGCACAGGCTCAGCGGCCATGGCTCACAAGCCCAGCCGCTCCGCGGCATGTGGGATCTTCCCGGACCGGGGCACGAACCCATGTCCCCTGCATCGGCAGGCAGACTCTCAACCACTGCGCCACCAGGGAAGCCCTACAAGCCTTTTTAATTCGCTTACAAGCTAGGATTCCACCACCACTTCCGAACACCTTTCTCTTTACTCTCAGCTGAAGAAATTGTTCCCTTTTCATTGGAAACTAAAACCAATAAACAGAATCTCTCTCATCGTCCAGCTATAAGATCTGCAAATTTGCCTACAGACACACAAAAGCTCTCTTCTTCTCAGATTACACCATGGATGGTATCGCTCCTTGTACTGAAAGCCAATAAAGCCTCCTCTGATTTAGATCCTGGAAATTATCCTCTCTCCTCTGCACAGCACTCAATGTCTCGGTTTTCTCACCTCTCACTCACTTTTGTAACCCATTCTATTCTGCTTCCTTCCCTTGCTGTTTCCTGAAAGTGTTCTAAGGACAGCAGTGGCATCTGGAGATCTTTTCCAGGTCTCATCTTACTTGTCCTCTGGGCAGCAGATGATGTTGCCTCTCCTTGAAACCATCACTTACACTGGCAACTTTCCCAATTTTTTCCTCTACCTCTTTGCAGTCATTACATGTTGGAGGACCTCAAGGCTCCTGGACCATCTTCTTACTCTGTCCTCCCCACCTCTACAATCTTATACACCTCCATATCTCTAATAACTATTCATAGATTGTTAATTTCCCATAACTATATATCCAGGTCAAGGAAATCAAATAGTACCAACTGAAGGTCTTACAAGTGAAACAAACATTCACAAAGCCAAGCTCAAATTTGTGATTTGCTCCTATGCGAAACCTGACCATCTTCCTCACTGGTGTTTTAAGGAGTGTCATGTACATATAGTCACATAAGTCAGGATACCAGTCATCATTTACCCCTCCATCTCCCTTAATTTATCTTTTACCAAGTGATGTCAGTTTGATCCCCTGAATACCTAAAATAATGATGGTTTCTCTATTCTCTTATTTTCTACAGTAGCAATGAGTTGCGTGGGTACATTCACAGAGAAAGCAGATTATAAAATCAACCCAAGGTTAGGTTTTGCCTTGAACACAGTACAAGAAGACTGGTATTTATGGCAGTGCTGCTGAGATGATGCATGAGTCATTAATCTAGCTGCATCCAGAAGGAACGATGGACGTGGCAAGCTTCTATATTGAAGTTGAGATGTGACTGACAAATGGCCTTTACAGAAGTAGCTGTACAAGTGAGCTGGAGGAAGAGGGGTTTTCAGGAAGGAAGAGTCTTTCCTTTTCTTCTTCTTCTTTTTTTTTTGGTTGGTATTGGGGCTTTTTGTTTTTGTTTGCATTCACATTTTTTATTCATTCAAGCTAGGTTCAGTGCTAAAGGCTGACCAGTGAATCAAACAAATAAAACCCCTGCCCCTAGGGAGGCTTATTGTACCTTGGAGGGGCACAATAAACACTTAAACAAATAAACCTATAATGTTATGTAGTAATAAATACTAAGAAGAAAATAAAGCAGATTGAGGAGTAACAGAAGCACTGGAGTGCTAATTTAGAGCTATCACCCCTCTCTGAGGAGTGATATTTGAGAAGAGACCAGAGGAAGGGATGGAAAAAGGATAGAGAATTACAGACCAATGGGTCAGCTGGTGTACAGGCCTGGGGACAGATTGCTGAGGCAGACCAAGGATCAGCCAGGATGTGGGGTATGGGGATTTGAAGACACAACCGAGCACCGGACACGGTCTGTGGCCCCTGGTGTGGCCCGCGGATTGTGTTCTCTGTGTGATGGGAGTCCATAAGAGTATTTTGAGAAGAGACTGGAAAGATGTGAGCAATGTTTCAAAGGAGTTTCTCTGACAACCCTTGGGAGAATCGGCTTTGGTGGAATAAGAATGACATCAGCAGAACCATAGCAGGATGTAGAAATTCATAATTTAGTACGATGAGAAGGTCTGGAATGTGACCATAGGTGGAGATAAAAGGGTTCATTTATTGGAACAGCTGAGAGGCCACGGAAGGTTCATCACATGGATTTTTGCAGGAAACAGGCTAGAATATCCCACAGATGAGGAAGAATCACTGTGATGTTCTTAGTGACAATACAGAGGGGTGAAATGTCATAGAGGTGAGCAGCGTGATTTTAGATAATCCTAGAGCCAATTATAGCTCTTACATGAAGTTGTACCAAGAGATCAGGTGTATCTCAGTAATAGTATCTGAGAACTAAACAAAAAAGAGGAGACACTTAACATGACGAATAATGTTGAAATGTGATGAAGTCTGCCTATTTAGAACACCTGCCTCCCTGCTAGAAAGAGGAAGAGAGAGGATGTTAGGACCATTTATTTAGATGCTTAGAGCTGAGGCACAGGTTAAAAGTAATTCCAGTTGTGTTACTGTTTTGTCAAGTACATTTACTAAATTTTTAAATCATATAGTATATTTAAATTAGACTAGATTTTATGTTTCTCCTTTTACTTTAAAAGGGGGAAAAGAATCTTTATGTAGAAGGATCTTTGATAAAAGATGTTGCAAATACTAGAAAAATTTTAGACTCAACGTCAAAAAATTAATTCAACTCTTTTTTCTAAAAAAGAGATAAATATTTAGGTTTAATAACTGCTTTTGTTTTGTAATTCATGCTACTTTTAAAAAATGAAGTTCAGTCTCATGTAGATTAGCATTTTATTGTTTCCCTTAAAATTAATTTTAATGCTATCCTTAACATCATTTTAAGTCAGCATTTTTACTGTTCACTCACAGATTTTTTTTCCCTATTACGCACAGATTTAGTATTACTCTTCTGTCATTCATTAATAGTCTGTCTAAAGAGATAGGCATAAAAATTCGACAGAAAATATGACCACCAAAGTTTTCTGCCCTTGTGGAAAGGATGTCACCTTGGCCTGCAGTAAATTATCCTTAGAGGCTTTGCCAGAACCTGGTACCCAGAGTTAGGAGAGGTAGTCTGGCTCCTGCCTTAGAGCACGTGCTGATGAGAATCTCCCCACGCTGAGGTCAACAGGGTGGAAAAAAAGGTCCTGCATGAATCCTAAATTTTGAAATTATTTTTCACATGTCTCTTGTTTATGTGCTCCTTTTGGCAACTTGAAAAACTTCTCTCATTCTTTCTGAAAGAGTAAAGAACAGTTATCACAGCAAGAACTTTACACTAACGGGATTATTTCTTTTGAACTTTGCTGTTACAGAGTTTCCAACATCTCATGAAAAACAATGCACTTCTTAGAATGAAGGTGTATTCTTACCTTGCTGCCTTTGAACTGTTCTTCTGTGTTACATAGTAATTTAGAATCAGAAATTAAAAACTTCTTATATACATAATTTAAAAAGTCATGGGGTATTTAAAAATGGATCCAAATGATCACTTTTTTCCCATTCATTTAGTTAATTTAATTTCTATTATTCTTTCCAGATGCCATTATCTTTGCATTTCATACTTGTGCTATGAATAGTATTGTTCAATGTGCATTTAATTTGGACTCATTTTTGCTTCTCGAGTACATATTATTTTTTAAAGCATGAAACCCAGTGTAGTTCAATAGCTTCAAATATTTCATTTTTTATAATTGCTGTTCAAGTTTTTAAAACCTTTTAAATTATAGAATCAAATGACTACAGCAGAGGAAAAAAACCATGATTTCCTCATTTTCTACACATATATTCTTCTATTTCCATAAGTCTTTCCATAAAAGACTTGTTAATCTGTAATCGAACTGAATCACATGATCTTTATATTGTCAAATTAATTACATCACTTGCCCTTGTGAGGATCTAAGAGTTTTGGATATAGTGGAATTAAATAGATTGAAAAAAGTCAAGTGAATTAGAAACAAATCAAATAATTCATCAGAGACCTTAAAGAAAACTACATGCACACACACACACACACACACACACACATATATATTAAAAAAAACTCTTTACCTGTAAGACTATGAGCATATTCTACAACCATACAGATTATTTGGAAGCGAAAGGGAAGAGCTTGGTGTAAATAGATTTAATTTTTTAAAGTGCCTCTGTATAATTCCACTGTTTGGTTGGCATTATATGACTCTTGCTTTCAAAACCTTGCACATATAGTGAACTTAATGGTCTAAAATTAAAATAGTTTAAAATTAAATTTACAGTGAATCATACAAATGTTATATTTTATCTAAGCAAACATAAAATTAAACTTCTATAAATATTTTGTATTCAATCTATTGTTAAATAATATGAGGATATTTTAAAAATAAATAGTTTTATATCACTATTACTGAGCATCTTTTACTATACAGAAAAAGTTGGCTTATTCAAGTTACCTCAAATGCTAGGACCTTAGGGTATATATAAAAATACAGAAGTATAGAAAGTATTTTGTGAGCATCACAGGAAACTAGAATTTTGTTTAAGGTCCCATGAAGATCTGGAATTTAGATATATTGACAATTCTGATCTCCATTTACTGGCTTTCTGCCATTCTTTTTCGATGATTCTGCTTCTATGGCACTTGACATTAGCAGCTCACTCAGTCCTCTATATTTGGCTCCTATTAAATGAACTCCCCAACCACTGTATTTCACTGAGTTATTCTGTATGGGGACCCCTATAGCCAGTGCTCTCATCCAAGTCCTATTTTAACTATGCTGGCCAGTCAGCTGTGACTGAGTGGACAGAGTTCTGTGGTCAAAATGGTGAAGACTTGTTTGAGGACCCCTTGAAAGGGGTCTGTATATGCAAGCTTCTTGCATGACTGTGTTATAGAGTAGCCCTAGCGCTTTTGCTGATTCTTGATCCCCAGAATTTAGAACAGGAAGGGACTTTAGTGGTAATATAAGCTAACCTCTTATTTTGTACTGGGGAAATGATCACGGTTCCACTTGCTGATCTTACCATCTTTGCAGAATTCAGAAATTCTAAACTATCATTATTTCAGAGGCTGCCTTTGCAATGTAAAGAATGAAAAGGGATTATAAGAAATAGAGAACTTCAGGAGTAATAGCAACAGTAGACTTTTAACTAAGCAATTGTTAGCGATTAAGGAGAATCAGTACCTATGATATAAACACCACACCACAGTTAGACTTTGGGGTAAGGAGAGCAGCAAAGGAAGGAAGGACCCAGACCCCTGGATACTCTTGGATTCAGCTCAAGGAAAGTGTGCTTCTGGACAAAGCACTGGACTCGCTCAAAATGCCATCTACAGCCTTGCCCAGTTAATACTGTAGGGATAACAGAGGTCAATCTATTATAGAAAAGTGTTCCTTTGGAGCTATTTGAATTACAAAGGGAGGTCATGCTAATTATTAAGGTTTATGGTATTCTAGAATCCTTGTGAAGTTGGTAATATTTTTTATAGTAGAGCCATTTCTAAGCAAGGCAAATTCATTTGCTGAGTGAGATTGAAGAAGAAATGGGAAAGGAGACAAACTGCTATCTGATTTACATAGCAGCATTTCTTTCTTTTTTTATAATGCCAGAACATTTGAAAACAGAAAAAAGTGAAGAACACATAGGCAGTTTTGCAAGAACAGTGTCAAGTTGTGTTGTTTTTTTTTTTTTCTCCACCAAACTGACCAGATGTTTTTGTATTCTGGAGAAACTACCTCTATAACAATATCTATTCCAGTCAGATTAGTTCAAACAAAACTATAGTCCATGCAGATGTCTAACGTGGTGGCAAAAGGGCATGGGACTGAGTTGATTTAACAAATATTTATTGCATGACGAAGATGTTCTAAACAATGCAGTATATTTGTTATCACTAGATTTAGAGAAGAGATTCCTAAGATGAGTAAGTCATGGTTACCATCCTTGAAAAAGTCACTGTTTATTCAAGGAAGAAAAATATAAGCAAATAATTACATTTGTGGAAATAGTGCTATGTTACCAAGCTAGATCCAAAGTGCTGAGTTAACCATTGAGTTTTAGGATTGAATATAGTTATTTTAAATGGGGAAGAAGGATGCAAAGATAGTAAATTCAAACAGTGAAATTAACAGTAGCTTTTCAGAACTTATAAGCATTGTAATATAGTCTATCAAATGATAAATTCATTGATAGAATCTATAATTCCTGCCAGAGAAATTTAGGAAACCCAGCCCCAAACTGAAAATCATTCTTAAGGAAAGAATATGGATCAGCCAAAAATATATATAAATAAAAGAAAACGTAATTAAAAATTATTATTTGGGGACAGAAAGAAATTATATATGTATGACTTATTCATTCACTCACTCATATTTTATTTACTCATATTTCATTTATTTATGCATGACATTCATTCACTCATATTTCATTTTATTTCATTTCATTTATTTATTATTTCATTCATATATTTCATTTATATATGACTTATTTATTCACTCACTCATATTTCACTTATTTAATGTTGACAAAATACTTTAGAGACTGACTTCATTTATTTTTAAGGGTCAAATAATTAAATGTTCTAAGTGATAAGAATACATACTCTATAAAATTGTATTATTTTGCAAATTCTCTGCTGGCCAGTCTGAACAGGCAATATTTGATCAGTGGGCTGACAATTTTTATCCTCAGATACAGAATCAAAAGGTTAAATAATATAAATGTTATAAAAATATAAATCTAACAAAAGTCCACATGCAAATATTCTACTTGGTTTTATCACTGACAATAAAGGCTAGGAAGGCATTGATGTAATGCCTTGATGGCTAGTACAAGGACTTTTAGAAAAAGTTGAAATCTAAAGTGTTTACATGTTAACAATGATGTCACATTGTGTTGAAAAATACCATGCGGAATAGTAGATAAAGGTATGAGATTAAATACCAATGCCTAATTTCCTCCCTCTTGATACTTTATGCAAGTTTAGAAATGAAAATGTTTTGCAACACAAGATCAGGGGAACTAGAGACAAGATAAGAACAACAAAATTTTGAAGTAAGAGTAAGGGTTTCAACACGAGGAGATTTGTTGTTTAAGATGCTGATTCACTGTGTAAGAAAGTTAGTTGAAACCTGGACACATACAGACTGAAAGTGAGGGGATGGAAAAAGATATTCCATGCAAATGGAAATCAAAAGAAAGCTGGAGTAGCAATATTCATATCAGATAAAATAGACTTTAAAATAAAGAATGTTACAAGAGACAAGGAAGGACGCTACATAATGATCAAGGGATCAATCCAAGAAGAAGATATAACAATTATACATATATATGCACCCAACATAGGAGCACCTCAACACATAAGGCAATGGCTAACAGCTATAAAAGAGGAAATCAACAGTAACACAATAATAGTGGGGGATTTTAACACCTCACTTAAACCAATGGACAGATAATCTGGACAAAAAATTAATAAGGAAACAAAAGCTTTAAATGACACAATAGACCAGATAGATTTAATCGATATTTATAGGACATTCCATCAAAAAACAGCAGATTACACTTTCTTCTCAAGTGCGCATGGAACATTCTCCAGGATAGATCACATCTTGGGTCACAAATCAAGCCTCGGTAAATTTAAGAAAAATTGAAATCATATCAAGCATCTTTTCCAACCACAATGCTAAGAGATTAGAAATCAATTACAGGGAAAAAAAACGTAAAAACACAAACACATGGAGGCTAAACAATACATTACTAAATAACCAAGAGATCACTGAAGAAATCAAAGAGGAAATCAAAAAATACCTAGAGACAAATTACAATGAAAACACGATGATCCAAAACCTATGGGATGCAGCAAAACCAGTTCTAAGAAGGAAGTTTATAGCAAAACAAGCCTACCTAAAGAAACTAGAAAAATCTCAAATAAACACTCTAAACTTACACCTAAAAGAACTAGACAAAGAAGAACAAACAAAACCCAAAGTTAGAAGAAGGAAAGAAATCATAAAGATCAGAGCAGAAATAAATGAAATAGAAATAAAGAAAACAATTGCAAAGATCAATAAAACTAAAAGCTGGTTCTTTGAGAAGATATACAAAATTGATAAACCTTTAGTAAGACTCATCAAGAGAAAAAGGGAGAGGACTCAAATCAAAAAATTAGAAATGAAAAAGGAGAAGTTACAACGGACAACGCAGAAATGCACAACATCATAAGAGACTACTACAAGCAACTCTATACCAATAAAATGGACAATCTGGAAGAAATGGACAAATTCTTAGAAATGCACAACCTTCCAAGACTGAACCAGGAAGGAATAGAAAATATGAACAGACCAATCACAAGTAATGAAATTGAGATTAAAAATCTTCCAACAAACAGAAGTACAGGACCAGGTGGCTTCACCTGTGAATTCTATCAAACATTTAGAGAAGACTTAACACCCATCCTTCGCAAACTCTTCCAAAAAATGGCAGAGGAAGGAACACTCCCAGACTCCTTCTATTCAGGCCACCATCATGCTGATACCCAAACAGGGCAAAGGTACTACAAAAAAAAAAAATTACAGACCAATATCACTGATGAATATAGATGCAAAAATCCTCAACAAAACACTAGCAAACAGAATCCAACAACACATTTAAAGAATCATACACCATGATCAAGTGGGGTTTATTCCAGGAATGCAAGGATTCTTCAGTATACGCAAATCAATCAACATGATACACCATATTAACAAATTGAAGGAGAAAAACCATATGATCATCTCAACAGATGCAGAGAAAGCTTTCGACAAAATTGAACACGGATTTATGATAAAAACCCTGCAGAAAGTAGGCATAGAGGGAAATTTCCTCAACATAATAAAGGCCATATATGACAAACCCACAGCCAACATCGTCCTCAATAGTGAAAAACTGAAAGCATTTCCACTAAGATCAGGAAAAAGACAAGGTTGCCCACTCTCACCCCTATTATTCAACATAGTTTTGGAAGTTTTAGCCACAGCAATCAGAGAAGAAAAGGAAATAAAAGGAATCCAAGTTGGAAAAGAAGAAGTAAAGCTGTCACTGTTTGCAGATGACATGATACTATACATACAGAATCCTAAAGATGCTACCAGAAAACTACTAAAGCTAATCAATGAATTTGGTAAAGTTGCAGGATACAAAATTAATGCACAGAAATCTCTTGCTTTCCTATACACTAATGATGAAAAATCTGAAAGTGAAATCAAGAAAACACTCCCATTTACCATTGCAACAAAAAGAATAAAATATCTAGGAATAAACCTACCTAAGGAGACAAAAGACCTGTATGCAGAAAATTATAAGACACTGATGAAAGAAATTAAAGATAATACAAATAGATGGAGAGATATACCATGTTCTTGGATTGGAAGAATCAACATTGTGAAAATGCAATCTACATATTCAATGCAATCTCTATCAAACTACCAGTGGCATTTTTCACAGAACTAGAACAAAATATTTCACAATTTCAGTGGAAACACAAAAGGCCCCGAATAGCCAAAGCAATCTTGAGAACGAAAAACGGATGTGGAGGAATCAGGCTCCCTGACTTCAGACTATACTACAAAGCTACAGTAATCAAGACAGTATGGTACTGGCACACGAACAGAAATATAAATCAATGGAGCAGGATAGAAAGCCCAGAGATAAACCCATGCACATATGGTCACCTTATCTTTGATAAAGGAGGCTAGAATATACAGTGGAAAAAAGATAGCCTCTTCAATAATTGGTGCTGGGAAAACTGGACAGCTACATGTAAAAGAATGAGATTAGAACACTCCCTAACACCATACACAAAAATAAGCTCAAAATGTATTAAAGACCTAAATGTAAGGCCAGAGACTATCAAACTCTTAGAGGAAAACATAGGCAGAACACTATGACATAAATCACAGCAGAATCCTTTTTGACCCTCCTCCTAGAGAAATGGAAATAAAAACAAAAATAAACAAATGGGACCTAATGAAACTTAAAACTTTTTCACAGCAAAGGAAACCATAAATAAGATGAAAAGACAACCCTCAGAATGGGAGAAAATATTTGCAAATGAATCAATGGACAAAGGATTAATCTCCAAAATTTACAAACAGCACAGGCAGCTCAATATCAAAAAAACAAACAACGCAATCCAAAAATGGGCAGAAGACCTAAACAGACATTTCTCCAAAGAAGATATACAGATTGCTAACAAACACATGAAAGAATGGTCAACATCATTAATCATTAGGGAAATGCAAATCAAAACTACAATGAGATATCATCTCACACTGGTCAGAATGGCCATCATCAAAAAATCTACAAACAATAAATGCTGGAGAGGGTGTGGAGAAAAGGGAACTCTCTTGCACTGTTGGTGGGAATGTAAATTGATACAGCCACTGTGGAGAACAGTATGGAGGGTCCTTAAAAAACTACAAATAGAACTACCATATGACCCAGCAATCCCACTACTGGGCATATACCCTGAGAAAACCATAGTTCAAAAAGAGTCATGTACCAAAATGTTCATTGCAGCTCTATTTACAATAGCCAGGACATGGAAGTAACCTAAGTGTCCATCATTGGATGAATGGATAAAGAAGATGTGGCACATACATACAATGGAATATTACTCTTCCATAAAAAGAAACAAAATTGAGTTATTTGTAGTGAGGTGGATGGACCTAGAGTCTGTCATACAGAGTGAAGTAAGTCAGAAAGAGAAAAACAAATGTGGTATGCTAACACATATATGTGGAATGTAAAAAAAAAAAAAAGGTCATGAAGAACCTTGGCGCAAGACAGGAATAAAGACGCAGACCTAGTAGAGAATGGACTTGAGTATATGGGGAGGGGGAAGGGTAAGGTGGGACAAAGTGAGAGAGTGGCATGGACATATATACACTTCCAAACATAAAATAGAGAGCTAGTGGGAAGCAGCCTCATAGCACAGGGAGATCAGCTCGGTGCTTTGTGACCGCCTGGAGGGGTGGGATAGGGAGAGTGAGAGGGAGGGAGACGCAAGAGGGAAGAGATATGGGGACATATGTATATGTATAACTGATTCACTTAGTTATAAAGCAGAAACTAACACACCATTGTAAAGCAATTATACTCCAATAAAGATATTAAAAAAATATAAAAAGTAAGATGACCCACATTTGAAGTTATAGGACTTGAAGTACTGTATCACTTGATAAAAGCACCCAGATAATTTCATGGAAACTGAATATTCTAATTTTTTTCCAAGATGATCCTCACTAACTTTGACTAAATTGATTCATTAATTTAAACTAACTATCTGACTGTTGAATGGAACAGGTTTTGGCTTAAGTAGTTCTAATTGTTCAGTCATGCAAACCAGACAGTATAATTTAGGTTATACATAGTAGCTTGTATCGGCCATAGTATCTTGTATTGTATCTTGAATTGCCCATTATAACTATTACTCAGTCTGTTACACTAATGATTGTTTTCTTGTGTTTCAGTGTCGGAAAATGGCTTTTATATTGGTTTAGCACGTTTTCAATGAGTTAAATGAATCGAATAAGAAAACATGACCAGTTTTTAATTATATGACAAATTTAACTTGAAAACTCTTGTTTGGAAATCAGATTTTCCAGTTTTATACATAAAATACATACTTTTATTATATATAAAGTTATTCAATGAACTGTGGTTTATAGGGACAAAGTTCACTATTACAATCATAATTATTAAATTATAAATATCAAAATTAAGAGGAGTTGTACCCCTTAAGCAAGATATACATTTTATATCATTTGAATAGAAAATGGAGATGGCAAGAAATTAATCTTATGTATCTCAATAAGAATGAAGGCATTGACCTAGTAGAAAATATTTTTTTTCACAACAATTTGATCTGCCATACTCTTATCTGAAAAAAATAAATCAGTTTTGAGAATTTAAAAACTTGATAGCTGAAACTGATTATCAGTTTCAACATGCTTGTTGATACACTAATGCCTTGAGTAAGGAAATGGCATGTTCCTTATGTCAATTTGGTAACTATTTTGCTCCTGTAGAAAGTGGCTATGCCATAGGGACTTCCCTGGTGGTCCAGTGGTTAAGATTCCACCTTCCAAAGCAGGGGTTGCAGGTTCGATCCCTGCTCGTGGAACTAAGATCCCACATGCCTAGCGGCCAAAAAACCAAAATATAAAACAGAAGCAATATTGTAATAAATTCAATAAAGACTTTAAAAATGGTCTACACCAGAAAGAAAGAAAGAAAGAAAGAGAGAGAGAGAGAGAGAGAGAGAGAAGAGAGAGAGAGAGGGAGGGAGGGAGGGAGGGAGGGAGGAAAGGAAGGAAGGAAGGAAGGAAGGAAGGAAGGAAGGAAGGAAGGAAGGAAGGAAGGAAGGAAGAAAGAAAGAAAGAAAGAAAGAAGGAAGGAAGGAAGGAAGGAAGGAAGGAAGGAAGGAAGGAAGGAAGGAAGGAAGGAAGAAAGAAAGGAAAGAAAGAGAGAGAGAGAGAGAGAGAGAGAGAGAGAGAGAGAGAGAGAGAGAGAGAGAAAGAAAGAAAGAAAGAAAGAAAGAAAGAAAGAAAGAAAGAAAGAAAGAAAAAATGGCTGTGGCATAAGTGAGTGTGCAGGGACTCTGGTTTTCTCAGCATCCTACAGAATCTCATACTGATCCACTGCATTATATTATCTTGACCTGGAGTGTGTGAAGCCTGAAATTTCAGGAACCTATCAGGATCTACCCTCCAAAGTTAAAGACCAAATACAAATCCTTATAATCCTTATCACGTATAACGATGTGTAAAAATAGGTGGGTCTGGGTCACATTGAATCTTGGAGAAACATATCACCCTTTGGGTGTACTACTCCAAGCCACCCATCAGTGTATTAGTAGTAAGCCTCATCTATGAAGGAGACCAAGAGAGAGAAGACCCTAGCTTATCCACCTGTAATGCAAGCATCTTGGATCCTTGGTCCACTCACACCAGCAGACCCAGTGCTGCTTGGAGTATCTGGAGCTGCTTGGGATGCTATATGGAACCTGTGGCAAAACAATAGGGTTGCTGCTACAAAGTGAGGGTAGGAAGGAGTGTGCCTTGAAGTCAGGGGATCCTAAGGATGCCTCTCAGTTTTGCCATGTTCAGTGCTAACCGTTAATATAAGACTATAGTTAACCTTGGACAGGCAGGACAACCATGCATTTAGATAGACTAGGGGTCATGAGTCCAGGAAGTGGATACATGGAGTGGTTCGTGGAAGAATTAAATTATAAATAACAACCATGATATCCTGACCAACCCACTGGAGACATGAATAGTACATTCTCCTCATTTGTTCTCATTTCTTTACTGTGTCATATATATGCATTAAGTAATTTCTTCACTCTCTTCCCCTAATTATATGTAGGGCATTTGTGGAGTGGTTAAATTTTCATATTTTTCTCATGTTACTGAACCTCAAAGTGCTAACATGATTGAACTAGATAAGGAAGAAATAATTATTAGAGATTCTAATAATTATTGAAGCTGATCCAGAGGTTGATGAGATGTGGGACCTTTCATCAGAAAGTGAACTTGTTGGGCTTCCCTGGTCGTGCAGTGGTTGAGAGTCCACCTGCCGATGCAGGGGACACAGGTTCGTGCCCCGGTCCGGGAAGATCCCACATGCCGCAGAGCGGCTGGGCCCGTGAGCCATGGCCGCTGAGCCTGCGCGTCCGGAGCCTGTGCTCCGCAACGAGAGAGGCCACAACAGTGAGAGGCCCGCGTACCGCAAAAAAAAAAAAAAAAAGTGAACTTGTTTTCATTTTTATAAGGAAATTATATTTTCCTGGGATGGGGAAGTGTAACCTATTACTCTCATTTTTTTGAGTATAGGAGAGTGTTTGTCTATATTGGGGAGTTTTAAGTTTGGGCTAGTTAAAGTCTGTTGGAATCCTTCTTTGTATTTTGAGGTTTCCATACATCTCCTGCAGAGAATCTAATATACTACGTTTCCCAGTTTCCCTTACCACCAGAGTTTATACATGTGACTTGGGTTTTGCCAAACTAACATTCCATTAGGAAACTCAGATTTGCTAATACGTTATTGAGGAAATAGGACTTGAAGGATCTTTCTGGTCTGAGTGGTCTCAGGGCAGCAAGCTCGCATCACGATGGTGGATGGCAACACTGCCTTCATGTGCTTCCTTCCATAGATTCTGCTTTCATTGTCTCTTCCAGATAGGATTCCTCAAGGATAAGAGAAGCTAAGCTTAATTTCTTTTCCACAGTTACCTTCTAACTACTCTGTGTAGTCCCTGCTACTCAAAGCAAACTTTCCAGAACCATGCTCAAAGTTATTTAAAAGTAAAAAATTTTAAAAACTCACAAGAAAAAAAAAAAACTCAGATATTTAAAAGATACAAACATCATGGTATTTTGTAGTGCAAGGGGAAGAAACTGGCCACATATGACCTCGTGTGAGTTCTTTAACCTCCTTCAACAGTTCTCTCAACCGTGAAGATAAATGGAGCTGTTAATAAATACTTAAAGTCATTATGTATGGCAGAGCCCAAATAGAGGTGCTTAGCAATGATCTTGGCAAACAGCTCACCTTCTGTAAATGTTAGTTCCCTTATCTTACCTTTAGAATCAATTAAGAGATTATACATCCGTTCCAGAGCTTAATTGACATAAATAATAGGACAGCAGAAAAAGTACATGAGTAAGAAAGAGCATGAGATGCAACATTTCTTCTGACCACACAAAAAAAGGGGAAAAGACTACAGTATAACAGAGTCTTGATTTTCCTGTCAATGAACTGTACCATTTTGGGCAAGCCATATACTTCACAGGCCCCTAATTTCCTCTTCTGAGAAGTGAAGCATTTGGGTCATCTGATGCCCAAATCTCTTTCAGCTTTATGAAATTATATTGATTAATAGTAAAGATAAATTTCTCTATAGTAACCTGGATTTATTTCTTAGAATATGGAGGTATAATTTAATTCTTATATTTGCCTTGTATTCTTTAAAACCGGATTTTGTTTTTACAAGATTTTAAAAATCAAATTTACATAATGTAGCTTAGAAGTCGGTATCCATCTAGTCTGTGTTATTCTGAGCTGGCCTGAATTTTTTAAAAGATTCCTCATTTTTCCTGCTTTTTATGGAGAGTAATATCACCATATGGCCATTTTGTAATGATTTTTTCAGGTTTCTTGCACAGTGAAATCATTAGAAATATGCTGAAAATTACTATTCTTTCCTCACACACTCAAGTAACTATTCCTTTGGCAAGTGTTTTATGAATAACTCCCAAGTATTCACCCTGCTTTAGAATTGAGGGACAGCCTTGCTTTCTTCTTCATTAAGTAAAAGAAAGCTTGCCAGACGTTAAGTACCTCAACTTCTTGTCTCACCTTTTTAACAACGCTATGAGCATCTGCGCTACCTTTATGTAATTTCCTCTGGTCTTGGAGACTCTCCCTTTCAAGATAAACCTTCATCTGCCCTCCTGCTTAATCACATCTCCTCTGGGACTTCATTCATTATCTCCTCTCTCTCTAGTGGGACGTAGTTGTGAGTTTGTTAAGAGCCCAGATTCAAAGTCAGCCTCTCTCACTACTAGCTGTTTGGACTTGAGCATATTATTTAGAATTCTGTGCCTCTGTCTCCTCAGCTATAAAATATGATAAAAATATAACTTCCCTGTTACGACGTTTGGTGAGCTTTAAGTGAGATACTTGTAAAGTGAGATACTTGTAAAGTACTTAGAAGGAGGTTTCAATACTTGTTGGCTATCATTTTCTCTTTCACCTCTCCCTCTCATGTCAGCTGAACATATTATGCACAGTCTCTTCCACCAGAAGCTCTTTTTGCTTTTTTTTATTTGGATGCTGCCTTAAATTGCTCCGTTCATTCTCATCTAAGTAATGGAGAATTTACATTTGCTGACTTCACCCAATCACAAAGTCCTAGTGATTTCACGAACTATTTCTCAAACAAATCTCCTCCTCTCTATATTACTGCCCTAGTTAATGTTTTTTATCATCTCTCACCTGTTCTAAGCCAAGAGCCTCATACCTGCTTTAAAATAGAAGTGCAATTTTTTCCGAAAAAAATATATAATTCAGTGAAAGAATAAAGTCACAAGAAAATGAAGATATGGCCTTACACATCTACAATGTTAGCATTAGTTAAATGAATTACAGGTTTGATGACCTTCTATTACTAGGTAATTCTGAAAAAAGAAAAGAAAAACCATGATGACAGATTCAATCAAGTGCTGGTAAATTGTTTCTTTATTGAGTCAGGAGGCAAACATGGATCGTCTGATATTACCCTTTATTGGAGGACACATCATTTCCAAACATTTTAATGCAATTTGCCCTTAGAATTAGCAACATTTATTTTGTTTTTATTTTCCTTTACTCCATAATGTTTTATTTATTTAAGAAACAGACCATTTATTTGGTAACAGGAGGTGCTTTCCTTTGTGACTATTCACCATAGCATATAACAGTGAAGACAAAAAAATGGCGATCATTCACCAGAGGAAGATTAATCAATGGATTAATAAACTATGATCCTATTAATAATTCTGTTGTAAAGAATAATTTTTATTGATTTTAAAGGTAAAACTCCACATCTTTAATAATATTAATGGCTGCTTCAGTGTGAGACATATTGTTAGTTTTTCAGGTCTTGCATTTTATTTAAGTGTCTTATTAGAATCATTTTATTTTTATTTATTGGTTCACAAAAAGTTCCTAAAATTGATGATCTGTATCCATTGCCTCTATTTTCCTCCACCCATGCATTAAGCCTTTGAAATATGAATTTATCTCCAACACTTTAGTAAAATGGCTCTGTTGTATTAAGTCATTTAAATTCTTCTGTCTTTCTTGGGTAATATGAAGCCACCTTTTCTTGATCTTGTCCTATCTCTCCTCTTATTGCATTTTGATTTCTTGATGTTGGCTTATTTTCTCCCTCATGTTCTCAAAATCAGGGTCTAAGAGGAGACTAACCAATTCTTTTCTAACACAAAATTCAACATTTCTAAAATTTAGTACATCATGCATCCTAGCAAATGCCATATCTTTCCAATTTTTCAGTAAAGAAAGTTAAGACTTGGAACTGCAGATTACCGCAAAATGGATATAAGATGATTAAATAATAAATTCCAAGTAGTTTCAGGCCAAGATGGAAAGGGAATGAACCATTTGGATATGTAGGAGTGCAAGGACTTTGGCTGCATGCAGAGTCAAGGTCGGCCCCATTTTGTAAGCTGTTCCTGACAAAAAAATCAAGAACCATAAAATCATCCCACCAACAAAGTACCACAAAAGACAATTATAAGGGAACTGAAGCGAGGACAATAAACCATGTGCAGAAACAAATCGAGGCACTCAGGGATGTGACAGACTGCTGAGGGAGGTGCAGAGCAGAGGTCGGAAGCACACTGCAAGTACAGAGAAGCTATTCCTTGTCATAAGGAACTGGCAGCGGTCACCGACAGCATGAGGACTCCACTTAAATTGTGCTTTAGAGGAGAGAAGCACTTAGAACGGAAAAGTACAGCTAGTGCCAACTGTGAAGCTCATATGCCAATCACAACCAAGGACATTGAGAATTTTCGGTAATTAATAACAAATATTCTTTTCATTCAGTATTCTCAGTTGGAAGCTACAGAATCTACTCTAGCAAGATTGAAAAGCAAACTTGTACTAAAGGAAATTAGAGAATAAACAGAATTATCCAAGAGGGGCAAAAAATCAGGCTTGGTGCTACTGGGTCTAGAATAATAGAGCCAGAGCTATGCTAAATCACGTAGTGAGACTGTTCTAGTAAAAACACCATCCCTACCGCTTGGCATCGACAAGGCTACTGATTGAACAGAAGTTCTGACACAGCCCCCAAAGAACCAGCCGTCACGCCACTGTGCTTGCCCAAAGATCAGTCTGCCTATTTGTGGCCATTCACTTCATGCTTCCCCCTCCCACATCCAGTTCTCGTTTGAGTGCATCTATTTGGTATAACCTAGATAACAGACCCTCTCACCACCATTTGGAAATTTAGGATTTAGATATCTACTTTGGGAGGGTTGGACACACACTACATGAAACTATCAAAGTATTGAGTGGAGTTTCAAAAAATGCTGGACATTCAAGCACAACAGATGGTCACCTAATTCCTGACTCATGGAAATGACCATTCTCCTGAAAGGTGTCCATAAAGGCACCCCAAGTGGACAGAAGGCAACCTACCTGTGGGTGATGAGAGAAGTTGAAATAAACTAGACTAGTTGTCCTTGACTTTAGTGTGCATGGAAATAATCCGGAGAGTTTGTTAAAACACAGATTGCTCAGCCCCAGCCATAGGTTTTGATTCAGGCCTGGGCTGGAACAGGAGATTCTCCAGTTTTAACAGACTCCCAGGCAATCTTGATAATGATAATCCCAGGACCACACCCTGTGAACCACTGGCCTATGAGGCCATAAACTTTTCCTTCAGTAACAGCTGGTTAAAATTTTCACAAATTCAGTCTTGATGCTGAAATGAAAGTCAGTAGCAAAGGCACAATTTATGTTATTAATAATTTTATATTTTCAAAATAAATATACTTAAATTAACTGTATTTTTTAAAGACAATTTTTTGGAGCAGTTTTAGTTTCACAGTTAAATTGAGAAGACAGTACAGAGCTTTCTCATGTACCCACTGCCCCCAACATGCATGGCCTCCCTCATTATATATATATCTCTCACCAGAGTGACACATTTGTTACAGTTGAAAAACTTACATTGACACGTCATTATCACCCAAAGTTTACCTTAGGGGTCACTCGTAATGTATGTTCTATGGGTTTGGACAAATGTATAATGTATACATTTCACTGCCTTAAAAATCTGTACTCCACCAATTCATCCTCCTTCCAACCCCACTCTAATAACCAATGATCTTTTACTGTCTCCATAGTTTTGGCTTTTCCCGAATGTCATATAGGAGTCATACAGTGTTTAGCATTTTTGGATTGCTTTCTTTCACTTAGTAATGTGCATTTAAGGTTCCTCCATGTCTTTTCATTTCTTGATAGCTCATTTCCTTTTAGTGTTGAATAATATTCTATTATCTGGATGTACCGCAGTTTATTTTTCCATTCACAGACTGAAGAACATCTTGGTTGCTTTTAAAATTTGGCAGTTATGAATAAAGCTACTATAAAGATCCCTGTGCAGGTTTTTGGGTGGACCTATGTTTTCAGTTTCTTTGAGTAAATAACAAGGATTGTGATTTCTGGATCATATACTAAGAGTGTGTTTGATTTTGTAAGGATCCACCAAGCTGTCTTCCAAAGTGGCTGCACCATTTTGCATTCCCACCAGCAACGAATGAGAGTTCCTGTTGCTCCACATCCTTGCCAGCGTTTGGTGTGGTCATTGTTCCAGATTTTGGCCTTTCTAATAGATATGTGGAGGCACCTGATGGTTGTTTTAATTGCATTTTATTGACGACATATGATGTGGAGCATATATTATTTTTTATTTAAACCTGTTATTATCTATTTAAATTCTGGGGTTAGAGGGTTCCTTCAAGGAATACTAAAGGTATATATCTAAACTGCATGTTTTCAATCTGACGGTAGCTCTCAGAATTCAAGAGCATAGCAAAAGCAGGCCAGCTGTGTATTCCTACTGGGTACATTACATGTCACAGTATGAAACTTTGAAATAATTTGTTATTTAGTGTAGATTTTAGTAAGTCATAAGAGGAAAAAATTGGAGCCAGCACGCCCAAGTGTTAATTTTAAAGATCTTATGAATTTTGGAAACCATGTTATTGAGGGAGCAGGAATATTTAAAGACAGTGTACCAGATGGAAATGAATATGCTCTATTTTCATTTGTATATTTTGTAAATAAAAGCTGATATATCTGAGGTTCCCTCATGAAAATGAAACGTTTCTATTGACACACAATTTGCCTAATAGACGCAGAAATTTGTATCTAGGGACTAAAATGAGGGTATGATATAATGGAAGATATCCTCAGTAGTTAACTACTATTTTTATTATTTTTTTCTTCCCTCTAGTTTATCAGTTCAGAAAGCAAAAAACAAAACAAACCATTATGGTGAGGATTGGTGCCTATGTTTTGGTTGATATTGTCACATATTATTATAATTACACTTTCTATGGTCCTAAACAGTAATAACGCTTCAAAATCACATATGACTATATGCCAATGAATATATTTCTTCTTTTTTCATAGACATTATTTTTCTGCCTTTAATTTCTCTGAGTCGAGTGCAATTATTTCAAAGCCAAGAAATCCCTCATTAAAAAAAAATTCCTCAGTAAATTTTGAGGTTTAAAAGTTTTTTTTTCCACAAGTTTGAGAGAAAAATGCCATTTTTCAAAGCATAAAATTCTTGATCAAATGTTCTAACTGGATACATTCATGTTTTCTATTAGGTACATAGGCATAGTAAATTGTGCATTCATATTACCTATAATGCTGAATTTCTGCACCTTGAGAGAATAGGTAGCCCCTGGTGATAATAATTACACAACAAATGGCTCTTCCTGAAGCAGAACAACACATATCATGTGATTTAACCATGAAGAAAATGAAGAGAGGAGTTATGAAAATAAATGGAGATAGGCATCTGATTAAGTGACAGTGCTTAGCAATATGTTGAATCAGACACAGGCAAACATTTATTTTTTCCCCCATAAATTTGGCTGATTTTCATAGCTCCATCCTAGGTAAGGATTTAAACAAACCTATCGGGCGTCCCTGGTGGCGCAGTGGTTAAGAGTCCGCCTGCCGATGCAGGGGACACGGGTTCGTGCCCCGGTCCGGGAAGATCCCACATGCCGCGGAGCAGCTAGGCCCATGAGCCATGGCCACTGAGCCTGCGTGTCTGGACCCTGTGCTCCGCAACGGGAGAGGCCACAACAGGGAGAGGCCCACGTACCACAAAAAAAAAAAAAAAAAAAACCTATTCTGATTGTATCTATCATCATATACAATCTGTCTTTGTGAACATTAAATATATTTTAATATGCTTTTGCCATAGTTTTTAAAATATGATCTTAGGTATTTTAGGTTACTGAAGCACGAACAATACCTTTTTTAATGGAGGGGACTCAAAAGATATTTGTTTTGTTTATCTGGAAAAGTCAAATGCCCTCTCTTTAACAGCGTTATTTGGATATAATTCATATACCATAAAATTCACTTTTTAAATGTGCAATTCATTGGTTTTTAGTGGATTTATATTTACCGTGTTTGTGCAACTGTCACTACCATCTGTCGTTTCAACACCCCAAACCACGTAGCCATCCGTAGCCACTCCTCACGGCCGCACGTACATTCAACACCCCTCCCCTCCCAGCCTGAGACAAGCAGTCATATACTTCCCGGCTCTACAAATCTGCCTATTTGGATACAGGGCAAAAATGGAATGATACAATGTGAGCTCTTTTTTGACTAACTTCTTTCACTTAGCATAATAGTTTCAAGGCTCATCCATGTTATAGCGTGTCAATGCCTCATTTATTTTTATGGCCTAATAATACTCCATTGTATGGATAAACCAAATTTTCTTTCTCTATTCCTTAGTTGATGGATAGCTTTGGCTATTATGAATAGTACTACTGTGAACATTCGCGTACAAGCTTTTGTGCGGACATAGGTTTTCAATTATCTTGGGTATATAGCTAGGAGTAGAATTGCTGGATATTATGGTAACTCCAATTTAAAATTCTGAGGAAATGCCAAAATTTTTTTTCCCAGAAGTTTCTGCACCATTTTATATTCTCACCAGCAATGCATGAGAGTTCCAATGTCTCCATATCTTCACCAACACTTGTTATAGACTAATTTTTTTTAAACTTTAGTCATCCTAGTGGGTGTGAAGTGGTATCACCTTGGGGTTTTAACTTGCATTTTTTTTTTTTTTTTTTTGCGGTACACAGGCCTCTCACTGTTGTGGCCTCTCTCGTTGCGGAGCACAGGCTCTGGACGTGCAGGCTCAGTGGCCATAGCTCACGGGCCCAGCCGTTCCGCTGCATGTAGGATCTTCCCGGAACGGGGCATGAACATGTATCCCCTGCATCGGCAGGCGGACTCTCAACCACTGCGCCACCAGGGAAGCCCTTAACTTGCATTTTTTTAATGAGTAATGATATTGAGCATCTTTTCACGTGCTTATTGTATATCGCACTTATACATTGTATATTGTGCTTATTTGTATAACTTCTTTGGACAACTGTCTCTTCAAATGCTTTGCCCAGTTTTTAATTGGGTTATTGGTCTTTCTAGTGATGAATTGTAAGAATTCTTTATGTATTCTATATACAAATCTCTTAGGTGTATGATTGCAATTACTTTCTCTCATTATGTGTGCTGTGTGCACTTTCTTGACCGTATTCTTTGAAGCAAAAGGTTTTAATTTTGATGAAGCCAAATTACTTTTTTCTTTTGTTGCTTTTGCCTTTTGCTTTTGTTGCTAAGAAAGTATTGTCTAAGTCAAAGCCACAAAGATTTACTCCTCTGTTTTCTTCTAAGAATTGTATAATTTTAACTCTTCAGTTAGCTTAAGTCAGTGATTCATTTTGAATTAATTTTTATATACATATGAGATAGCGATCAAACTTAATTATTTTGCTTGAGGATATCTCATTATCTCAGCACCATTTGCTAAAAGGCTATTCACATTCCCTGTTGAATTGACAATTGCTTCATGATAGATGGATGCTATGAGGTTCTTATACAAAAGTTTATATGTAGAGAGTAGTGAGAACAGAAACTAAGTAGAAAATAATGCAGGTGTGCACAACCTTGGCCTTTTTGTTCCCAGATCCAATTGTTTGCTCTCGCCTATTTCTTTTGGGCTTCCCAGGCTTCCATGCCTTATTATAGTCAAAGACAACAACAGAGACCATAAGATGGGAGAAAGGGATGAACTCCATCCTGGGCAGCATCTCTGGCAGCAGTTAAATCTCCTTCATGTTCCAGGTCTTGATGTACACAAGTGCCCTGATTTCCACTTCTTCTTGGTTCTGGTAACACTGGAACCACTCCCTTACTTCCAGTAATAGTTTTGTCTTTCCATCTCAGGGACAGCAGCAGCTTCTTGCTTTAGTTAATATCTAGGTAAACTTCTTTTCCCTAATTTTGAGTTTTAGCTCTTCCATGACCTATGTAAGCAATACCTTGTATTGAAATCCTTCTGCTTGAAAATGTAGAGTAGTTATCTTTTCTTGTTTATACCCTAATCATGCTGCATCTGCCAGAATAGAAACCAAGGGGCTAAGCTCAGAAGACAAGTTTCCTTACATGTCTTATCTGATTCCTTATCCCACTTGGGTCCGTTATCAAGATGGAGCCAAAGAAATTTTATCTGAGGCTCAATCCAACCTACAGAATGTGGTACTGATTCCATCCAGAGTGTAGGCATTGGATGAAATCTACCTTAAGACCAAGGAAATGCACTTCTGTGTCAAGTCCTAGTTCAATTTCAGCTTCGCCTTTGCTTCTTTCATGTTCCTGATACAAGCCCTCCCCAACCCACAGAGCATCTCCCACACATTGTCCCAATTTGTACACCAGTTCCAATACCGAACTGCTTTTTATACCTATTGCTTGTCCCTAGACCTAGACCTTCATGAATTTTTTATGTTAACATAACATCTTAAAGTTACTGGTACTTCTAATTCAACTCAAATTAATTTAACTTAATTTAATTCAATTTAATTTAATACACATTTTAAGCCATTTAACATATGCCAGGCTTTGTCTTTAGCTCTGGGAGGTGAACATTTACTGCTCGTGAAGGACCCACAGAGTAATGGGAGAGGTAAACAAAGCAAAAATTACAAAAATATTATGTACTATGACAGACATAGATCTAAGATCTTAATGATACAGAAAATTTCAACAAAGTGAAAGCTACTTGTCTCTCTTTTTTTTAAACATCTTTATTGGAGTATAATTGCTTTACATTGTTGTGTTAATTTCTGCTGTATAACAAAGTGAATCAGCTATACATATACATATATCCCCATATCCCCTCCCTCTTGCGTCTCCCTGCTACCCTCCCTATACCACCCCTCTTTGCAGCATTACTTACAATAGCCAGGACATGGAAGCAACCTAAGTGTCCACTGACAGATTAATGGATAAAGAAGATGTGGCACATATATACAATGGAATATTACTCTTCCATAAAAAGGAACAAAATTGAGTTATTTGTAGTGAGGTGGATGGACCTAGAGTCTGTCATACAGTGAAGTAAGTCAGAAAGAGAAAAACAAATACCATATGCTAACACATATATATGGAATCTAAAAAAAAAGGGTTCTGAAGAACCTAGCAGCAGGACAGGAAGCTACTTGTCTCTTAATAAATCATTATCATTATGGATTTTTATCTTCCAATCTAGGAAAACTTCCATCCTTTGTAGTTGGGTAACACTTCAAACCCTGCAAACCTATTCTCTCTCCCTCTCTCTGTCTCTGTCTGTCTTTCTCTCTGTCAGAGAGATTGCTAAGGCCAGCCTTACTTAAGGATGAAATTTAGTACAATGGAACTAGGTTTGTGATTCTAAAAATCTAAAAGCAAGCCCACTTTTAGCATCTGCATTCATTTTATTCAGCACAGACCTTGCTGTTTAGTAATTATAAAAATACACAGTTGAAGATCACAGGCCTCCCAAGCCTGCTTCATTTGACAGTTTTACTGGAGTGTCTGTTTTTTGAAAACAAATATTGTATTGAATGGCTATCTCATGCATATGATGTATTCTTTTTAATCACTGTTGAATTTCAGCTTCCTCCTCTAGGGATGAATCGTCTCAGTCTAACAGAACTTTTTTTGACTTACCATGGTGTATATGTTATCAACTTTGATATGCACATTTTCACATCAAAATGTGCCAGTTTTAAAACTTAAGTTGCAAGTATGTTATTCAATATATATTGAATAATATATATAATATAATGTATATATAATGCATATATAATATGTATGTGAGTTTGTACAAAAAATAGCCACTTCACATGTCAGCTATCCAACTTTCGTCACTTCATTACACATTTAATATTAGGTATGCAAAATGATTTTCTTCACTTTACCAATTTAATATTTTTACTTCTCCTCTAAATTACTTTTAACTTTAATTTTAATTTTTGATTTCTATGTTACCTTAGACACAAAAATAAAAAATACTAAAATTCATTCACTGTAAAATTATTTAGGTTAATATTTTTGTTTAAAAATTATGAAAGGGAATAATAGTGATTGTTATAATTATTATCATAAAAATCTGTGATCACAATTTGAGATTAGAGTTCAAATTATAAAATTAAAGCTTTTATGTAAGGCTATAAATTTTAATAGAGGATCACCATTATTTTTTCTTTAGATACTTTAAATGCTTTATAATTTATGTTAATTACAGCTTTTAATACTAGTAGATATATCCTTCCTTCCTTTCTTCTTTCCTTCCTTTTTTTCTTTTCTTTTTTCATTTTTCAGTGATTTTTTATTGTAGATAACAGTAGGCAGCCTCAAAAACAATCATTAGGGCTTCCCTGGTGGCGCAGTGGTTGAGAGTCCGCCTGCCGATGCAGGGAATATGGGTTCGTGCTCCGGTCCGGGAAGATCCCACATGCCACGGAGCGGCTAGGCCCATGAGCCATGGCCGCTGAGCCTGTGCGTCCGGACCCTGTGCTCCGCAACGGGAGAGGCCACAACAGTGAGAGGCCTGCGTACCGGAAAAAAAAAAAACAATCACTAACATTGACTTTTTTATCATTCTTGGAAACATCTTTATTACAAGTTCTCTTCTGTACTTCTCTGCATGTATTACAGAAAGGGTATAACTCCATTGACTGATGTGACACTGTTCTCAATGCAGTAAGCAAGTAGCACTTTTAGAAACATCTTTATTACAAGTGTCTTTAAACACTTCTCTACATGCATTGCAGAATGAGTATAACAACTGACTTACTATGCAATACTCATTCCAAACTGTGCCTCTGGAAATATATTAGAAAAAAAATAATTAAGAAAAATAAAGTTTGTTATTTTCCCAACAATCTACCCTGCTAAGATTTAGGGAAGCTGTTATTTCTTCCAAAGGTAGAACTCTTTGAAACATTTAAACATATTTGATTTTATGCATTTAAATATAACCATTAAAAATATAAGCAAAGGACACAGCAGCAAGTCTTGCAAGTGTTTTCCTCCCTGGAATCTAAGTATAACAATAACAATACATTTGGAAAGTTCACTACTTTCTTTTTTTTTTAATGGACCAAATGATCATTTCACATTTGAATTTGTAGTTGACTAGAAATGCATTCAACTGTTCCTTTGGTGACTAATAAGCTCAGAAGAGATCAGGAAATAACTGTTTTAAATGTGCTAGTGTATGTTTCATTTAACTCAATAGGAGGTTTATAAACCATTAATTCTATAATTCATTCAAGTCTTACAAGTTGCTCAAAGATTTCAAAGAGGTGTTAACTCTGCATTTAAGCTGTATCTGATCCCACCTCTGCCACGTAATTGGCTACTTTCCTTCATCAAATTATGTCATTTTTTTGGTTCTCAATTCCCTCACCTTAAATGAAAGATTAGGCAAAAAATTTCATTTTTTAAATTTTGCATCCTTTTGGATTCCACTAGAATCAGCTGTGCTAATAAATTATTGGCTAAGTAAAGAAATCCATGGAACAGAGCCTCTTTAAGCTAGAGGGTTCTAAGTCATGCCTTTGTACATTGATGTACTGAGAGAAATCTGTGCTCCCTGTCATTTCTCCTCCCACCATATTCTTCAGACCACACTTTCCCCATTGTGGGGTATCTCTGTCAATGAGCAGCATTTCTCCTTTTGTTACTTTTAACTGGAATTATTTGATTTTTCACACTTAAGTTTCAAATGACAATTCTGAGTAGAAACATTTACTTATGTATCTCTCTACTTAGAAAAGTTATAATTATCCTTTGAGCTATTCAGTCTTTCAGGAGTATTTACTAATCATCAAATATGTCTGAGGTCCTGGAGACAAAATTCCAAAATCCAATAGCAATAGTTTTTGCGGTTACGGAGCTTAAAGCCTAATATTTGTGTGATTAATTAAACCATTAATTACACAATAGATTATTTAAGTGCAGTCATCAGTAACACTATGACTGAGCCGTATGGTACTTTCAGGCTATGTAACCTACTCCGTGGAGGTTAGGGGCTAGAGGAGAGATGTCCCCGAGGAACAATAAATGAACTAAATTCTAAAGGAAGAAAAATTAACTAGAGAAAGAGGAGGGAAAGTTATTTCAAAAGAGGAAGTGGAGGCCAGAAGGTCAAGGGCTTGGAAGTGCCTTTTTGTGGTTAGAGCAGAGAGAGTGAGGACAGTTTTGAATATCATGCAGTCTGGGGCCAGGTCCTTGAGGGCCTGGTAGAACATGTTCAGTATTTGGGTCTTTAAGAGCAAAGGAAGCAATTAAGTAGGGAGTTACTTGATAGGACTTGAATTTGTAGAAGCTCAGCCTCACTGAGCTAGAATGAATGTGTGAGTTTTCCACTGTCTAGTGGCGAGATAATGGTAACTTGACTAGAATAGTGGTAGTTTACTTGGATGAATGCAGATTAATTCTAGGAATTAAATTTTATAGGACTTGGTATTAGAGTAGGTATCAGAAGTGACTAAGGGAGGGATGTGACAGACAACCTCCCCAGTTCCCACCTTGATGAATGCTGTTAATTATGACAGGGCTTGGAGAGGGGGACCAGAGCAATACTAAATTAGTCCTCACCCTGTGCTTCTTCAGGGAATGAGTGCCCGTCCATTGGTGATTATTTAAATCTAATTTTGTTAAGGTTGTACCTTTGTGAACATTCAGATTAGGATCATATACTTGTGCACTACATGATGCCTTGCAGTTTGTCATAGTTAAACAAATACTTGTCAATTATATCAGAGAGGTGGTTGGAAGTAAGAGTAAAGAATTCTAGCTTTGGAATCTGATATCTATGCCAGTGACTTCCTACAGGTAACACAAACTAGTAAGTGGTCTAAATGGAATTTAAATATATTTTTCTACTTAATGGCAAGCAGAGCATGGACATTTTTCTGTATTTTCTTCTACAGGGTGGAAACTAACTTTTTCTAGATTTTGTGAGGCTACATGTTGTTTTCATCTGTATCAGCAAATATCTTTTGCTTGGCATTTTCTCTCTCTTTCCAGAGCTGTCTATTGGGCTCTGTGGTAGGCTGAATAATAACCCCACAGATGCTCACATCCTAATCCTTGGAACCTGTGAATGTGTTACCTTACATGGTAAAAGGGACTTTGCAAATGTGGTTAAGTTAAAGATCTTGAGATCATGGGATTCATCCGGTTTATCAGGTACACGCAATATAATCACAAGTCTCCTTATAAGAGCAAAAAAGTCAGTCAGTCAGTAGTTGAAGATGTGACATGATAACAGAAGTAAAAGTTCAGAGTGATGCAAGGAAGGGGCCACAAGCTTAAGGAATGGAGGTGGCCTCTAGAAGCTGAAAGAGACTTGAATGCTTTCTCCCCTAGAGACCTCCAGGAGGAACCAGCCCTGCTGACTAGCTTCATAAGACTGACTTTAGCCCCATAGGTTATTTAAGACTTCTGCTCTACAGATCTGTAAAAGAATACATTTGCATTGTTTTTTTTCATTTAAATTTTATTGTAGTATAGCTGATTTCATTTGCATTGTTTTTTTTATTTAAATTTTATTGGAGTATAGTTGATTTCATTTGCATTTTTTAATTTAAATTTTATTGGAGTAGGAGTATAGTTGATTTCATTTGTATTTTTTTAATTTAAATTTTATTAGAGATAGTTGATTTCATTTGCATTTTTTAATTTAAATTTTATTGGAGTATAGTTGATTTCATTTGCATTTTTTTAATTTAAATTTTATTGGAGTATAGTTGATTTCATTTGCATTTTTTAATTTAAATTTTATTCGAGTATAGTTGATTTCATTTGTATTTTTTTAATTTAAATTTTATTATAGTTGATTTCATTTGCATTTTTTAATTTAAATTTTATTGGAGTATAGTTGATTTCATTTGCACTGTTTTAAGATGCTATGTTTGTGGTAATATTTTTACAGCAAACACAGGAGAATAACATGGACTCTTTTACATCTCTAACTTGTTAGGACACGAACCTGACTGTGTAAAGCTAAATTTAGCACCTGCACCTTCCTACAGCAACACCATATTAATAACTTTCCCAACTTTCCCAGTGATAATCTTTAGCATTACCAATGGCGCTATTCTCTCAGAGTTATGTTTGTGTTTTCTCTTTCACCTGTATTTCTAATGACAAATTCCTGAGATTCCTTTTGTTCAAAGTTGTTAGTACTCATCACTTCATATTCTCTACTGCAAAATTTCGGAAACAGACAACACAAATATAAATACATTTGCTAAAATGCCCTTCTCATTTTTTTGCTTCTGATTCATACTCAAGGCCAATATCAAATTGTTTCACAAAGCTACCCATAAGGAACTCTACTGTCATTGTGTTGGGCTTTTCCTTGCTCCCATTACCCATATTATTTGTTCCCTTTCCACTTTTTATTTCATGTTGATTCTTCCCTACCTCCTCTCCAGCTAAATTTAGCATGATATTACACACAGAGGACAAATAATAAATAATATGTAGGAAAAAATGAATAAATGAAATTTTTTCAATACAAAGTTGAAGATTCATTTCTCCCAAGATGCTTCCTCTGACTCAACATATTAACTATCTTACAAAATAATCATTAGCATTATTGTATATATTTTGCTATCTAATCTTCAGCATGTTTACATATTTCAGCTGTTTGAGGAAGTTATGGTATCCCAGAGAAGGAATATACAAAACGTATATTCTTTTCCCTAAATATTTTCATTAATTACATACTGTGTGACAGGCATCAAGAATAGCAATAAACAAGAAGATACCATTCTTCTCCCCATGGAATCTGAAATGTTTATTTTTCTTTTGTCCTTTAACTTTAGAATTTATATACTAGTCGATTAGTTTTCCGGGGTTGCCTTAACAAATTACCACAAACTGGGTGGCTTAAACCAAAAGAAATGTATTCTCTCAGTGCGGGAGGCTAGCAGTCCAACATCAAGGCATCAGCGGGTTTGGTCCCTTCCTGGAGCTCTGACAAGAATCAATTCCATGCCTCTCTTAGGGTGGCTCCTAATCCAATATAATTTCGTTTTCGCTTAAGTACATCTGCAAAGACCTTATTTTCAAATAAGATTACATTCACAGGTACCAGAGATTAGACTTGAATTTATCTTTTGGCAGGGGACAAAAATGCAACCCACAACACGTGGGTATAACCTCTGGGAAATAAGGCATATGAATGTTTACTGAGTAGATTCAGCCCAATTGGAACCAGGGTAGTGGGCCTACAGGGGCCCCGTTGGCATAAACTTCTCTGAAGCCCTGATTCAATGACGTTCTTCAGCTTCCCTGATTTCTCAGGCACAAGGACAAGGTCATGTAAGGTTCTTAATTCCTTGTTCAAAAGCAATGATTAATTTTTCAAAAAATATATAACATAATTCTTATATCAAGTTTCTCAGTGGCATAATGACACTTTTTTAGCTCTCAGGAACATCACACTTCTTTTGACAGAGTCTGTTGCTTCTAAAAAAAAAAACAACTTTTGGACAGAAGTTTAGTTGCTTATTAGTCATTCTTTTGACAGTTTTCTCTTTCAGCTCCACCTCTGTTCACTTGTAAGATATCATTTGTTCTCTATCCAAAATATCTCTCATTCATCTACTAACTACTCTCCCTCCTTCCTTCTAGAAGATCTGGGAAGCTACAGCACCCTCCCAACTGTTTTCTCTACCTTTCATCTCTCCCTGTTCCGTGTATTCTTCCCCAGAGCTGGCTGCTAGATCAATTTTCTGAAGACCACCACTTATTACACGCCTCTCATTTTCGCAAATATTTAATGTTTCCCCATTGCCTATAGAACGATGCCCATATATGTTAGTCATTCCTCCATGCTCTGAAGCCAACAGCCTATTTAAATGGTTTTCTCATCATTTGCCATCTGTAGCACACATGCTAGTCACGCTGAGCCTTAAGCCATTTTGAATCGAAAGTGAAATTTTTCTGTGTGCTTTTCCTCCTGCTATTCTTTTTGTCTGAAGTATCTTTTTTTCCTCAAACTGTAATGTAAACCCTTCCTTCTCTCTAACTCAAATTCCACATTTAACATGAACTTTAATTTATATTTCTAAACTGGAAGCTACAAACTCCTCTTTGGAAATCCCCTGTGCCTTAATGTGGACTCGTTACAGCATACAGGTCTAGTTAGTAATATAATTTGTTTCTCTTTCTGCATATATTATTCAGAAATGTATTATACTTTTTATGTTTATAAATTATATCCCCAGAGCTTGAAGACAATACAGTTTCTATATTTGCTTCACTTACCTATCCCTTAGAGTCACCAGCAAAATTTCCTGTGCATGTAATCAGTCAATATTTGGTGAGAAGCTGAATGAATCAAGCAGGTGAACTCACCTTGTAACTACACTGGTTGCAGTATATCAAACAGTTTAATTAAATGCAAAGAAAACCAGTTTGCACCAGCTTTTATACAACAGGCAAAACACAGAGGCCCACTGTTCCCTAATCACTCTTCCAGTGTTCTAATCATTCACCCCGGAGGAATAGTCACCTCAAACAAGGACCTTGGAGTTTTTGCTTCAGCCCTTTGCTGCTGTGGCTGCTGGATGAGGCGCAAGACCACACTCCCAGGTTGACAGAAATCCCTCCTGTCAGACGGCAGCCTCATGCTGGCAGCTGTAATGACTGAATGTCTGATGTTCCCGCGTCTAATCCGCCATTTCCCTGTAGTTCAGTCACACTTCTGTCTTACGCACACACTGCAGACACTGACCCACATTGCCCCCTGGGTTTGGTGCCTGCAAGCCTATTTGTTTGTTGTTTGTTTTTAACAGGAAGATAAGTGATTTCTCTGAGCAAGGCGGGTATTAACACATTCAGAGAGGATGGTTTTTTCCCTCATAGGGAACTAGAAAACTTGGCTGAGGTTTGGTTTTGGAGTTTCTATTATATATTTACACCATTAATTCTCCAAACCTCAAGTCACAACGAGGGGGGAGATATAAATAAAAAGAGATGGGAATTTGGAAGATTAGTATGTGGAACAGGAAGATGTAGATTATAGAGTAAGGATGCATCCTTACGGAAAGATTCCTTTTTCCCAAATAACTTAGATTCTCTTTTTAATCAATGAAGGAACTTATTGCTCCCGATATTATGTTTTTTTCCTCCCTTCCCTGTGTCATGAGAGACTGAACAAAACTCTGAAATTACTGGAAATACCGCAGAGTATTGTTTGATTGCTCTTCTTCAAGGTTTAATTGAATCCTGGTCCAGGGACCGGTAGAGATTTATATCTGGTGGGCCCTCAATGGTAGAGACAGATCACATAAAGCCTCTGTCTGACTTCTGTCTTTCCTGTCTTCCCTCTCTCCCTCCTTTCTTCCTATCAATTAAAATTTGTGTTCTGTTCCTATGTACCTAGTCCTTTGCTGCTCATATAAAATGTATGATGAAAGAAACATTCTTTCATTTCAAGCAATTACTGCCTGGAAGGGAAAAATAACCTACCAGGTAATTACATGGTAAGAATAAGTTACAATTAGGCTGTTGACAACTCAGATGAAGGTGTTGTCTGAGAAACAATCCCTAGGGGCTGGAGCCTATTTACCAAGTGAGAACAGTGAGAGAATTTAAGAGGACATGGTTTCTTTTCAGCTCTTACATGAAGTTTTTATATATATATATATATATATATATATATATATGTACATATATTCTGAACGTATATATAGTATTTGAAATATACATGCATATTATATATAATCATTTTGAATATATGCATATGGAATCACATGCTTCTATATGTACATGTAGTTTCATATATGTGTATATAACGTGTGTGTGTGTCTGTTCAAGCTATATACAAGCTAAGCAGAAGGTCTAGCTAAATAATACCGTCAGATAAGAGGTGGATTTGCAATCAGTATTCTCATGGTCAACTGTATTTTAAAATGTCACGTCTTTGCATATATTATTATAACAAATTTGCTGTGGTGATAAGTGTTTTCTAATTTAAAGTGGTGAGTTGCCAATGATAATAGCAATTTCTTTACTCTATTTCAAATTACAGAGGATCCTGGGTAAAATTGTGCAGTTAAAAAAGTATGTTAGGATCCAGTACCTTGATTTCCAAAAATGATCAGATGCTGACATTGGTAGCGAGTTAGAAAGAGTTTTGTGCTATAATGAATGACTTTTGAACAGTCTCTGCTTCTTTGTTAGTTTGAGTCTTTTTTTTTTTTTTTTTTTTTTTTTTTTTTTGCGGTATGCGGGCCTCTCACTGTTGTGGCCTCTCCCGTCGCGGAGCACAGGCTCCGGACGCACAGGCTCAGCGGCCATGGCTCACGGGCCCAGCCACTCCGCGGCATGTGGGATCTTCCCGGACCGGGGCACGAACCCGTGTTCCTTGCATCGGCAGGCGGACTCTCAACCACTGCGCCACCAGGGAAGCCCAGTTTGAGTCTTTTTAAGAGATTGATTATATATGTGATAAATTTTTTTACTTTATTTATTATATTTATTTTACTTTTGGCTGTGTTGGGTCTTTGTTACTGTGTGCAGGCTTTCTCTAGTTGCGGCGACTGGGGGCTACTCTTGGTTGTGGTGCGCGGGCTTCTCATTGTGGTGGCTTCTCTTGTTGCAGAGCACAGGCTCTAGGCGTGCGGGCTTCAGTAGTTTTGGCTCATGGGCTCTAGAGCGCAGGCTTGGTAGTTGTGGCTCATCGCGCATGTTGCTCCGTGGCATGTGGGATCTTCCCGGACCAAGGCTTGCATTGGCAGGCAGATTCTTAACCACTTTGCCACCAGGGAAGCCCTGTGATAAATTTTTAAATTGGTCTTTTTGTACAAAATTAAATGTATTTCCCTCTTCTAATTCGGTTTTCTTTGTCTTTTTTGTTTTTAGTGAAAAGTACTCCCAGAATCCACATACCACATCAGAGGGACTTGGAACTACCCTGCCTGTGTGGTTTGTTACCCACTAACTGTTAACATTGATTAGAACACGGGAATTGGACTTTCTCCAATTGTCACCCCCAGGATTCTCACAAGCCGGACGTATACGAAGTAAAATGACCTTCTTAATTAGAGGAAAACTATCCAAGGTATACGATTGCATTTTCTATATTAAATTTGATTTTGTTTTACCTAATTTTTATTTACATGTAATTCATATATTTATCTACAATGGCTAACATTTTATCATCTTATTCATGTTAATATATTTTCTTATATTTTGCTTAAGTTTCTTGTTATTCTTATAAAATACCAGTTACACCAGATTTCCTAATTCAATTTGTTTCAATTCCGAATCCTTTTCTAGCTCTTGAAAACATAAACCAGGAGACTCTAAACCTAACATATGCAACCAAATGATGCTATGATTTGCCAGAATGAATACATCATACTGGAATCTGGCTGCTATGGCCAAGATCTTTACTCATTTTATATAACACGATTTCCTTTTATGGTTTCATATTCACTCTTCCTTTTTTTTTTTTTGTTAATCATCCAAGCAATTTTTTTTAATTGTCAGAAAAAAAGAATCTAATTCTTCCTCTAATTGAGCTTAAGATTTTGCTATAAATCTGACATACTGCTTTCTAAATAGGAGTTTGCTTGGTTAGCTTAATTATATTTTGTGTGTTATAGGACACGTGATCCCATGATTACTTATACAGAGAAGAAAATCTCTATCAAATAGATAAACTATTTAATGTGTTCTCTTATTTTTTAGTGGAATCTTAGCAAAAGTTTGTTTTATGGAGCCCAACATATATTTACTTAACTCTTATTCTATAATGTTCCTAAAAATTTTGAATGAAAAAACATCACCGTTACATTAATTCTAAATTACAATAAAAGTTGCATTACTACTGTATATGTATTTTTCAAATTTATATACATTTTACAATAAATTTTGTATTTGGACAAAAGTTTCTCTTGGTCTAACAATGACTTTTTAGTGATTATTACATTTGAAAATGCCTTCAAAACCAGAATAGTTTTGCCCACAAAATTATTAAGCAAATCAATTTAATCCTCCTGAGGATAAAACCTCTTGTTACAAAAAAGCCTAACTCCTGTGGCCCCTGCTGGTTCCCTCTGCTCCTAAGTGCAGCCCCCAGGTGGCCCTGATGGCAGGTGGTGTCCTCCTCGCCTGGGCTGTGACTATAAGTGATTAATAAGCCGTCACCAATCCCATCTGTCCAGTGTAGCCTGTTATACATTCAGCTACCTCGTATAATTTGGGGTTGGGGATCCCTCCTTCGCCAATAAATAGAAGGTCATCAAAATGGACTGAGAGTTGGGCCTCTACATACTTCTTGACAATTTAAGTCTCACTAGATGGCCGCTGTGCCTTCACAAGGAAGCGAGACAAATGCTCACAGATAATCCTGAGATTATTCTCCCCCTTTGGCACTATTGCAGGACTCTCCCAATTCACGTACAGTCCCAGTGCAGACTGGATGCTGAAGTCCTAGATCTCTATACTCTGAAACATAAGCACAGAAAATTTTCATCTGGAAAAATAAAACATAGGTTGACATTAATTATCTATTACAAGTGTAAAAATCATCTCATTGAAGTACTCATTGACTATGCAAATCGAGGCTAATCAAATATTCTGAGAACCCTCTCAAGGTATCTAGGTGCACCAGTCAGCCGGGCGTGATTAAATGTGATTGCTTGATTTATGGGTTGCTGGGTACGACAGTTAAAAGTCGGAGGATATACAAAACAATGATCAGTTCATTTTAGAATAATTGATCAGGAGCCATTTTTTCCCTATAGCAATTTATGTTATAAGTGTTGGGGAAAATAAATAGAAGAAAATCTCCTGCCAGCCCAGTATATCTTCTCCACAAAGGTAAAAAAGGATCAAACAGTTCTATTATTGAATAACCATTAAACCAGACTGTGACACACATGACAAGAAATCCAATAAAGGGATTGCAAAAACAGAAAGAAATTTCATCCTTTTTGATAGCCAGACAGCTATAAGCCATTCCATACATGTTCTTAAGATAAATTGTATCATCATCAAGTGTGGTGAGTTGACAGCGCTGTTTGGTACATATAGCTCATCCAAGATTCACCTGGCAATCAAGTGGCCACTTGTGTTACTTAATTGCCTTTATGCAGAGGAAAAATAAAACGTCTCCTGTCTCTATGGAAGGCTGGCTGTTCCAACTTGGAGCACTGGTGCCTAGGTTAAACTCCTGTGGAGACAGGCAGAAGGAGATGCTGTTTTCCTCGTCGTTTATATTTTAAATAGACAGCTCCGAGGCCCTTAAGAAAAAAAAAAAATTCTTAGACTATAGAACAGGCAAGAGGCTTATTTAACTTTCTGAAGAGAGTTACATGCATCTCCAAGGGACAGAGAAATAATTTTCAACTACAAATTTTCTGAAGAAAATTCTCTAAGAAAACGGAGGGTTGGGAAGTCTCCTTCCCCTTTGGCACCAGGGAAAATTCTATTTTTTTTTTATTGTATTCACTCTTATATAGAACAACACAATGACATGATTTCTCTTTATCATGTTTTGAGTATACTAAAGGGGGATGCTTTATCTTTTTTATAGTAGGTGGCAGAGGGAAGCACACAACCAAAGTGGCATCCAATCTGATACAGCAGATGAAAATTCCCCTTTGTCATCTGAGAATTGTTATCTGCTTTCCCAAGACATTATTTCTACAAACTCTGAACCTGGTAAGAGCCTTAAGATGTACTTTCAGTCTAATCATAAATATCACTAGATAATTCCGATCCAATGCAATTTACTGTATGACTGCAACCTGACCATTGTTTTAGTAAGGTTAGCCCGGATAATGCTGTGGTAGAAAACTAATGCTGAAATCCAGGTAGCTTGAAATCACTTAGTTTTTTCTAGTTCATGTCACACTTTCATTGCAGGTTGGCTCAGGGGATCAGTTCTATGTTAGCCCTCAGGAACCCAGGGTCATGGAGACCCAACAATATTGTAGCTGCACTCTCTGGAGTATGTGGGTCAGAAGAGATAGCTAAGGGATCACATGCCTGCTCTTAAAGAGTTCAGCTTAGAAGTGAAGGTATCACTTCTGACCACAGTCTATTGGCAAGTACTTGCCATGTGACCCCATCTGGCTCCTGGCTGGGCAATGTCGTGGCACAGCCTGGATGCCGGTTTCTGTCCAGCCCCCTCTCAGCTGCCATGCTCTTAGGAGAAGAATCACCTGGCCTCATCCAGTACTGGGTCTCCTTCCCCATGGCAGCCTGTATACAGTGACTGCTTGGTGGAGGTGAGGGAAAAAGGTCCCAGTCTCTATTCCATTTCCAACATCTCTGAAGACCCATCAGAGCACCAGAGTTTCATAGGATAGCCAATGCTATTGTGCATCTTCTCTCTCTGCCCACTTGCCCTTTCACCACAGGACCTGATCCCAAGAGCATTTCCCAACAAATTTTCTGCAAGCAAATCTTTGTTGCAGAGTCTGCTTCCCAGGGACCATGACCTGTGGGCCACAGCCTATATTACAGACATCAGAGTGTTTGTTAAAAATGCAAATGACTGGTCTTTATCCCACGCCTATTGAATTTAGAATATCTAGGACAGAGTCTGGGAATCTGCATTATTTAAAAGCACCCCAGAAAATTACTTTCCTCATTAACCTGACTCTAACAATGACAGTTGTAATTACTTTGATTATGTACAAAATTGAAGAGTTGAAGTGGTGGTGGTGAGAGGAGGTGTTCAGAGAATTAGGAAACCTTATGCAATCTCTTCTGTCAAAATCATTTATGTTAAAATAGAAAAGTGTCTACAAGTAAACTCTATCAGGAATAAACAAACCACTTGCAGAAACAAAGATTTTAAATGTACAGACCATGAAATGTTGGACTGCTATCAATTACATGAGCCAAATTAACATATTTAAAATAATTTTATATCTCACATTCCTGATGCCAGAAATGTCCCACCTTGGCCACTCCTTTTCTTCAGTTTTTCTTTCTTCACAATTCTTCGGGAATTGTGACCCTGAATGGCCAAATTGTCATAGCCGAGCTGAGAAGTCAAATCAGTTTCCAAAGCCATTATTCTTCCTGGAAACTGACATTATTGAAGTGGGTACTAACTAAAGTCTTTCACATTAGAGATAAATTCTTTTTTCCATCTTCCTTCTCTTTGTTGTTCAGATCTAAATAGAAACTCCAAAAATCTCCATAGATCAAGAATTAACCCATTAAGCACTGGCTTCTAGAGAAGCACATGGTAGCAGGAAGTGAAACAAAAACTGTGTGCTCCATATACAATTATCAAAGCATCCCTCCGTATTTTAAATTCAATAGAAAATGATCATATAAGCCCTACAATCAACAGACAGCACTATATATAAAGACTCAACGTTGTCCAGTCTGTTCATACACCGTTGTTGACATTCTCAACCCTTCCTGGCTGGATCCAGGGACCACGGGCTGATTGGAAATGTTCCCATTACACAACAACACAAGAGCAAATGGTATTTCCATTGCATCAAAATTCCGATTGTAAGACAAACAAATGACTCGTTTTTATGATGATTTTACTTATTAATTTTTGCATTAAATTTGACTTTAAAAATATTACATTCAGGGCTTCCCTGGTGGCGCATAAAAATATTACATTCAGGGCTTCCCCGGTGGCGCAGTGGTTGAGAGTCCGCCTGCCGATGCAGGGGACATGGGTTCATGCCCTGCTCCGGGAAGATCCCACATGCCGCGGAGCGGCTGGGCCCGTGAGCCATGGCTGCTGGGCCTGCGTGTCCGGAGCCTGTGCTCCGCAACGGGACAGGCTACAGCAGTGAGAGGCCCGTGTAGTGCAAAAAAAAAAAAAAATTACGTTCAATCATTACTTTCTTGATTACTTTGTTTTCTGGAGTCCCCAAAGATTTTGTGTATGAGATAAGTGTCTCATTTCCCTCACCCTCATCTCAGCCCTGCTGCCAGGGCTCATTACTTTTATATACAGGACTCATTGAGCAGCCCCTGATATCTGATACTTGTCTTATTTAAAAGCCATAGTGATGTCGTAAAAGAGCACTAAATTAGCAGTAAGAAAACTCAGGTAATGGTTCCATCTCTGGAACTCTGAACTTGGAAAACCATAGATGGATTTATCTTTAATTTAGTCTTTTTTTTTAATTTGCAAAATGAGAATAATTATAACTTGTTTCTTAACCTCACAGTGTTCTTGGAGAATGAGATGGGTTGAGGAGTATGAAAGCACTCTGAAAAAAACGGGGTTTTTGGCCCATAAGGACACCCAAACCATTCTTGTTGCTAGTTTTGTAGCACAGTGTTTGAAGCGTATTTTATGAGTGTGTGAATAGAAAGAAAGCATTCCAGCTAGATGGCCCAGTGGCTGCTAACTGAAATTCCTTTCTCCTTATCACTTCCTCCTCTAAAACCATATGTTCCTAATTCTCATGCCCTTGAACCAATAAAAACTAGGATTTGGGTGGTAGTATTAGAGACACGTTTCTGAGACTGTGCACCCCTAACCAACACATACGTATCATCTGGAAGCTTCTTAGAAATGCAAATTCTCAGACAACATCCAATAAATTGGGGGTTTCGGCCAGCAGTGTGAGTTTTCACAAGGCATCCATGTGATTCAGATGCAGGTTACTGTTGAGAACCCTGGCCCAGAGGACAGGAAGGTAGGAGATGGATGTCAGTTTTGCCAAGCTGTTTCTCCAGACCTGGACCTTTGACTGTCCTTAAGAATTCTCATGAAATTCCTCTTTTGCCTTTGCCATTTCATCATGAATTCTCAGGCCACATCTTGTTTCTTATACTTTTTTTCACCTTTATTGAGTTATTACTGATAAATAAAATTATAAACTATTTAAAGGGTACAATGTAATGATTTGATACATGTATACATTATGGAAAGATTCCCTCCTGTTTTTTTTTTATTATCCTGTTATTTCAGGGTCTCTTTTTTTTTTTCTATAAACACAGGTGTTACACAAAGATCACCTAGCACTGTTGAGTAAAAGTCATTATCCCTGGCTCTCAACTAGAAAAAAAGAATTTTTAACAGGAACATCTAGACTGATTACAATGAAACCATTTCTGCAGCACAATTTGAGTCATGCAGTTAATAGAGTAAGGCTTTTAGAAGTACAAGTAGTATACAGACACAGCTCAGGCAGCTGTTATTCAGTGCTATGAGTATTCAGTTCCATGAGTATTTAAATTCTGTGACAAGATTAGCAGGTTGAACATTGAAGAATTAACCCAGGGCATTGTCTTTCCTTCCTCCAGAAAATCCGCTGAAACAAAAGGAAGTGAATAACAGAGACTTAATCTCGTAAGAGAAGGGAAGTGAAAAACTCGGCTGTGTGGATGTTAAGGTATCAATTATATCTCTTTCTTGCCAACTGCAGTTCAGAGTCACTGAGAGAGAGTTCCAGGATGGGGATCAGCTTTTCATGTTTAAAATTTAAAAAGCCACATTGAACGAGTGGGCTTTGGAAAGCAACTAAAAGAGCTTGTTCAGTCTCCTTTGAGTCTAATGGGGCACCCAGACTGGAGGCTGGTCCAGAGGGCAGACCCAGCTCCCAGACACTCCCCAGGTCACCTAAGAGCAAACGGGAGCTGAGTGCACCCTTTGTACAACCAGAGAGAAGAGGTTGAGCTGAGCACACCCATCCAGTAAATCACAGACTCTTCTGAGGGGGGGAAGTGAGGTCGCCCTCAAGAGAACAGAGTTGTGACTCGAATGGGTAGTACTGTTCCCTTAGTGGTGGTGCCTCAACTTGAAGACCTGAAACCAGGGGGATGGAGCCCACTGAGAAAACATTCCCCAGCAGCATTGTGTCTTAGCCTTAAACCCTTTGAGTGGAACTATTGATCCAGTATCTTCCAGAAGGTGACTTTGTCCCTCATGGGAGGATGGTTGGTGGTGGGTTAAAACAGTCCTGCTTCTATCTTTTCTGAGGCAGATCCATCAAAACCAATCTTCCTAAGGTGATGGGAGGTTGATTAGATTTTGCTCATGGAGGCTCAGAAATGGGTCGGGAGAGTACATTAAGGACACAAAAGGCATATTAATTCTAAGGCTGAACTACCTTCAGGCTGAAATTTCACTCACGATTCTTTTTCCAAACCATATCCAACCATATTGCCAACATTATCAAAGTATTAAATACATTTCTATAATAAAAAACCAACAACATAAAAGTATCTCATATCTTGAACAGAGAGATTTTACCTCTCTGTTATCAAATTCTAAGGGAGTGATTAAAGTCCAAAGATTAAAATCCCATGTCCTAACCACTTTTTTTCTTGAAGAAATACGGTACTGAATTGTATGGAAAAAAATAAATACACGTGGATTTCTGTCTTTTTCATATCACTAAAACCGGTGGAGTGTTAGTTTGGGCTTGTAGCACACACCTTCCCAGTTCTGCATTCAGTGACGTCACATTGATAAAATTATCCAGAGTGGGAATATTTACAGCATGGAGGTCATCAAATGGTATAAATCAGAGGGTTTTTTTTTTTCCTCCTCTACAGTGAGTTTACCAGCATACAATTAATTTATAAAAACTTTATTATTATCTCCTTGTAAATTATGTAAATTATCTCCTCGCTGAAAACTGTTTCTCCTTTCTGGGAAGGGGATGGTCTTCATCACAGTCTTTACATTTTAGAGCAGTATACAAATGCAAAGTTTTAGGTAACAACTAGTTACAAGTAAGGTAAAGACATGAACTTGTTCTCTTCCATAATGGGGTGGTGGAGGAAGTATGTCTGTTTTAAAGCAGTAGTTGTGGGCCAGGAAAAGTGCACGAGGCAGACATCCTCACAGGCTGTGACAGAGAGTGAAGAAGGGGGCCAAGGTCAAGCTCTCACTCCCAGGGGCACTGCCTCTTTACAGACTCCTGCAGTTCAGCTCATCTCCCTATGGCGAATTGGTCCTTCTTCTGTAACTTAATCTGTTTCACTTCCCACAAGCGGAAGTGCTTGCCTCAGACCACGAAAGAGTCACAATAATTGGATTTTTTTCACTTTCCTAGGAAATGTGTCCTGAGTACAACAAGCTCAAATATGGGCATTGGTAGACTGCTCTAGAGCTTTGACCAACTATAAGCTTGTTTCTTATGAGAAAATATTTCTGAATCAATTCTGACAGTTAGGTGATTAAAAAATTAGGAACTTACAGAACCTTATGAAAAAATACCTAGTGCACTCATCACAGTGTATGTTCCACAGAATGGTAGTTTTGAGAAACGTTGAAAGGAAGAGGACATGCTGAGATAAACTAAGCTAATTATTTTAGAGAGTTACTATACATTACAGAAAAGCCACAACAAATAAAACTTTGGAATATAAATGAATTAAATTTTAAGACTTCATGAATTGTACCACCTTTCTTCATATTTTATATTCAGAGTTTTAGTTTATCTGACTCTGGCAAGACCGTGTTTTTATATCACTCATCAGCTGCGTCCACTAGGCAGAATGTTATGTTGCATTTAATGTATTGAAAAAACTGCATTTAAAATACCATGTGGACAGAAGGCATTTCCTGTGGATCTGTACCTTATTTTTAGATTAATAGTCGGCATACCCTAGTGTATATGGGCATGTGCATTTGTGTGTGTAGGGTCAGGGGGACTGGGTAGGTATTATGTAATTAGTGCTTTCATATTACATATATGATTGGAAATGGGTCATGACTTCATGGGCTATTTGTGACCACAGTACCCATGTATACACACAGGGCATTTTCCATAAAGGAGAAAGAAATGCTAATTGTTCTTATTAGTCCTTTGATATCTTTTTGATCACTGGATGTTCTGAAATCTGTGATCTAGAGCAGCATAGTGGGTTACACCTATAAGGCATATGAAATATTATCTTGTCTAGTGTTATCACACTTTATCTCGGAAGAAAATCCCCCTCCTTGTTTTTATTTCTCAAATGAAGCCTTAAGGCAGAAGTCCATTTTGTAAAACTGATGAACAGATCCGGCCTCCTTGGAGCGAAATGAGGGCCCTGTAAACTTCACCACCCTGTCATCCAACTTTCCCACTAACCTTTGGCTTCTCCTGGTTCCTGAAAACCCCAGCCCAGGGTCTCAGGAAGTGTGATTTGCAATCTACGGATCTAGAGAAATCTCATTTTAGATGGGGGAAAATGAGACTCAATGAAGCAAAGAATAAATGTGGAGTTTAAAAACACTTTTCTTTGTTGGTTGCTCTTTTCCCTGCTATGAATTCTCAAATATGCATGGGGTGGGCGTGCAGAGGAGGAAGATATTTGCCTCAGATCACTGACTAAGAGAGCCTTAACGTTCCTCTCAGCTGACTAAACTTCAGACCATTTTCCTCCTCACTCTACACATCGGACCTCCTTTTTCTTGGAACATTTGCTTTAGAAAACTTACAATTGTAAATCCCTCCTCTGCTCCTTTGAGATGTAAATCTTTTTCAAAAGCCTCTTGCCAGTTTTACAGCCCAGGGATGTCTTTCTCAAGGACCTCAGAGCCAAGCGTTTGAAAGGAGATTGTGCCCATCTCCCAGTCTGGAGGCTGGGGAAGGAGCCTAACTGCAGAGGGCTCCAAATTGTAAAACCACCTCTTGTCACAAAGACATGAAAAAGTTCACTTTCCCTTTGGGTAAAGCCAATTAGCAAACACACTGGCCAAGATATTTTCCTCAGCCCAACCTCTTAAAAACCCTGCAACCCTTTGTTTTAGGGAATTGAGAGTAGACTCAGTTTTTAACTCTCTCCCCTATTGCAGTAGCCTTGAATAAAGTCTTCTTTACCTGTTTAACTTTGGTGCAAATTGAAAGCTTGATTCTGCTACTTAATTTGAAATTCTTATAACTCTGTAAAATTAGATCTATAAACTGGGGATTATAATAGTACCTAACGTTAGATTTGTTCTGATAATCAAATGAGCTAACATAAGAAATGTCTTTAGCACAGTGCCTGCCTCCTAGCAAGTATGGGCAATAATAATTAATAATAAGTGCTGTTGTTACACCACTTAATTATCAGTGAGGACACTGAATTGGCATTTTTCTCTGTCTTGAAATGGCCATATAGTCTACTATAATAATGCTATTATCATAATTCTTTCTCTTTTCATTGTAATGCTAACATCTGAGATTCATTATGCAATTAAGTAAATTCCTAACTACTCAGGGACATTTAGCTATCTTGTGAATTAATCTTTTCACCTTTCATGTTAGACCTGGCCCACGCATGGCTTTTTCACTGGCAATTAGCACTTCCTCTGTTTGGTCTACCACTGCCAGCTTAACGCCTCTCCAGAGGAGATCAAGGAAAGGGAAAGAGAGAAAACCCCAAAGCTCGGTTGACAGCACTGCTTTGGAACGTTGAAGTAAAGTGATTCTGAGGAATGTGATGGCTGAGTCTTCTGTCTTTTGATCCATTTCTGGCTTTTTGCCCTGATTGCTCCTCACAAGTCTAGAGGCCCCACTGGCTCTGGATCACAGATAAGGACATTTTTATTTTATTTTTGGGAGAGGGGAGAGGTGAGTTCTTTTGACTCTTGTTCAGTTGAAATTCAGTTCATTTCTGAAAATAGGTGCTTTGGGAATTGCATAGTTAATCTGTAAAGTAAAGCAAACACCAGAGTTTGAATAAATATGTCTATTTAATAAGTTACTTTCAACTGTGCCCAATGGAACACAAATAAAGAGATGTTTTCTAACTTTGCCACAGTTCAGACTCTTTGCTTCCAGTTTTGAGAAGCCATAGGAACAAATAGATCAGCTTTATAAGGCTTGATTAAAACTGCATTTTAATGATAAGATTTCATATTTGTTGAAATTTTTTAAAAATAGTTGCTTAAAAATCCATTTACACTTTGATGTTTTTTATTGTTTCCAGGCCTGTTAGCAAATACTGCTAACCAGCACCTGCTGAGAGTAGGTTAATTAGGTCTTCCGGCATCAGTGGGGATGATTAAAATCCTGCACACTATTAAAACTCTCTCTGTATCCCATCTTTGTTTTAACTTCATATTTGAGTTTTATTGAAAAAGACTGTCTATCAGATAGTAGGACTGAAGAGGAAGTAATCTACTTCAGCTTCACTATCTTTTTTTTTGCATTCAGAAATATAAAAAATACATCAAAGAAGTATTTTTTTGTCACTGTTTTGCCTTTTGATCCTTTATAGTCAAAGACTTATATTAAAGTACATTCACTTGGTTGTGCTGGTCAGATACAAAAAATATCACACAACATACAGGATACGGGGGTAGGGAATGATGTTGAAAAACAATCCACTTCCCAGCATACTGAACATAGTTGTGACGAAGCAGCTGATCTTACCATCTACCAGATGGGTCCTCGGATGATATTTCAGGGATGAGGTTTAGATCCTCAAGGGAACTAGGATAGGAGGGTAGAAGTGTCTTCCTTTTTCTTCTGGGAGTTCTTAAAGCTAATCCTCCAGTTCTTAAAGCCAAAAATGACTTCATAAATGTTTTCAGGCCATGTCTTTTTCTGGAGAATCTTAGTGTTCTTACGGAGACTTAGGAAAAAGTTGTAGTGAGTAAATTTCAGTTATTTGTTAGCATGGGAAAAACACAGTGGGGAAAAGTGCAGCGCATTGAACCAAAGAATCTTTTGCTTAAAAATAAAACAAAATTTGCCTATTGAAACTCCTTACACAAAAGCCTCATCGGCCCCTGTGAGGTCTTAAGCAAGTCTTTGTGGGATGAAAGAATATATGCTGCCTAAGTTGTGGTTGTAGAACCTCTCAGGCTTAGAGGGGTATGATTAAAGCCTTTATAATCATTTGTGTCAGTCAGAGCTTGGCTTCTAGTGGAATGTGAAAATGAATTCTTTGTGGAGGGATGATAGTAACTGGCCAAAATTTGTGAAGTGTTAAACCTGTTTTAAAGAATTGTTAGGCATTACCATAATGAAAAATCATGATTGGTCATTTCTGATCTAAAAATTAGCTCTTGTTTATAAGTCACGTATATATTTTGAACATATATATATTGAATATACTTATAGATAGATAGTGTAGCCTGTAATATATAGTAGTGTCAGAATATCCCATTTATGTATATATTTAAGTATAAATACCAATGGCTAGTATTTATAATAGAAAGTGAATGATGCTATAAAGTAATATTTAAAATTACATAGCACCATCAGAGCTACAGGTGTTCAGGAGAGTAAGTGTGAGCTGGGATCCCCTTTTTTACAGCTATAGTCTGTGGTAGGTAACCAGCTACCTTAGCCATCTTAGTTCTATCTGACCATAGTATTAACTGCTGAGGTTGGGTTAACTTGCTGAGAAGAGCACCAAATGTTTTATTTTGTATTTCCAAATGACACAATTCTTAGTACAAGGCATACAAATGTATGAAGATCAGGGACTTCCCTGGTTAAGTGGTTAAGACTCCAGTGGTTAAGATCCAGTGGTTAAGACTCCGCGCTTCCACTGTAGTGGGTGCGGGTTCGATCCCAGATCCCCGCATGCCATGCTATATGGCCCCCCCCCAAAAAAAAATGTATGACGATCAGTAGTAAGCATACAGCATGTAAATGGTTTCGACTGTGGGTTTTTACACATTTGGAATAAAAAGCATGGATGCCTTTAGCCACCAAGCCACCTGTGGCTACAGTGGGAAAGTTGATTGCAATAGTTTGACTTTTGAAAAACCTTAGAACAGAGTGGTGCTTTTGGGATGGTGAGAAGTCAGAAGGTTATCAGGACCTCAGACAGCACTGGGGGGAATAGGAGCCCTTGAGAGAGGAGGAAGTGTATTGTGACAGGAGCCAGACAACACTTTACCTTCCTCTCCCCACTCTGTAACCCAGGCGTCCTATCTCCTCATTCAAGAGCCAGATGTGGGGAGGCATGAGTGGTCATATGACGTATGTGTGTTGTAATGTACTTGGTGGATAAGGGATTTACTTCTACACTCCTCTTCCTAAAAGTTATTAATAATTAATTGAATGTTAGTGTCTTTTAGGCCAAATTCAAAGAGCAGTTTCGAGGACTTAAAACATCATGCAACTGAGCTTGTGGCAATCTCAAAATAGCTTATATGTAAGCTTCTTTTTATATTGACACTGTTTTCCACTAAAATTCATGTGAGAAAAAAAGACATAAAAATGTTTGTGGTTTTTCTGAATGGAAATACCACCAGGGAATGATCTCAGTTATGGAAGAAACTACTCTAAAATTCTGGAAAAATCATAAAAATCCTTTTTCCTTGTTTTTTTTTTCCCCCTCTAGTAAAGAAAGGAAGGGCAGCCAAAATTTTCAAAAATGTTTAGTGATGAAAGCCTGCATTCTCGGTAAATTTTAAAATTGTCCTGTTTTTCTGTAAAACTTTTTTATAAAGATGGCTAAGCCATATACCTCTGAGGTTTAAAAAATAATACAGGATAATTTTTTAAAAGCCTCCGGTAAATTCCTCAGTATTGAACTATGCTCACACACCCTTCAAAGCTCCTCTATACACAGTTCTTGATGGGTAACAATTCCCCAGAAAAGTGAATTTATCTCTTAGTATCCCTTAGCCTAAATATCATTCACTTTGAGGGCCTTGAAGAGTGAGAGAGGAGAAACTCTGTTCGTGCATTCGTGTGTGTGAGAAAGGGAAGGAAAACTGAACTTTTCATGTAGATTCAAGAAATGGGTTTCTCTTGCCTCGTTCCAATACTAGCCATTCCGTCACAGTAAGATGACGCAGGGCTTGGTCAGCCTGAGAAGCCTGGTTCTAACACGTACCTCCCATGGCTCCCCCCGGTCAGGCAGCTGATGCTTCTCTGGGACTATGACATGCTGCTGCAGTTATGACGGTTAGATGTAACCTTTATCCCCTTAACTTCCAAAGGTTATACAGCCTCCCCACCAAACAAGGGGTGATTGCTCAAGTGATGTTAACCATGAATGAGATATCATGCATACACACTATATCATCACTTTTCTAGGTACTTTAGATGACCTCAGAGGGCATATAATTAAAACACAATGAGTTAAGAGAAACTGCTTTTCTCCCAGTAGCCTACACAGAGAGCATTATAAATGGCCTACAGTCTTCATCAGAGAGGCAAGGTAGAAGAGACTGAATTATCACTTAAAACATCTAGAATGGACTTTATTTTTTATAATTCCCAGTGGCCGCATTCTTAGAGCCTTAAACGTTTGACTTAAGCACAATGTTTTACATAGTCAAGGGAGCAAAGCTTCTACTTAAGAGGACCCATAGATTTATATTTATATATTTTAATATCCCATGACCAAATTTCCTCTTGTTATCTGACAGTTTGCAGAACTATGGTGTATGTTCCATTGTTGATGTCGGTCTCTCCTTGCCTCCATGCACAGGGGCCAGTTTCAGATTTCCCCCAGGAAAATGCAGGCCCTGAGAGTATGTAGATCTTTCAAGTCCCCCACCCCTATCCCTGTGGCGGCCCCTGCAGCCTGTAGAGAGGGAGTAGGGGAAATTCCCTCTGATGCCTGGTATACAGATGGGTCTAGTCCAGGCCATTTGTGCACATGGAGTTCAATCACTATTCAGCCCCAAACTGACACCATCTGCATGGAAACAGGAATGAACTGCAGCTGCCAGTGGGCTGAACTCAGAGGGTTTGGCTAGTGATCACTCTTGAGCCCTGGCCATTAGCCCTTTACACTGACTGATGGGCTCTTCTAAAGGGTTTAACTCTATGGCTTGGACAATGGAAGCCGAAAGGTAAACGATGGGCGGAAAGACATTTAGGTTTACCTGCAAGAGCCTGAGACAGTTCTCACTCGTTTCCAAGTCCCGGCTCATTGACACCCCTGGCCATCAGGAAGCTGATGCCCTAGCCCAGGTACGAGCCCCAGCAAATGAGCCTTCAGGAGATACAGCAGATGGGCTTCAAAGGAAGAGTGGCCACCTCAGTGCCCAGGTGCAATGCTGTATTGTCAAGGATGCCCGATTGCCCTTGAACTGCTGTGACTCGGTTAATTCAGTAACAGCATGACCTGTGTGTTCTAAACAACCCAAGGCAGCTGTTAAAGGAGTCCAGGGCCATTCATCGGAGTTCCCAACCAGTGAGGGATCGGCAAATCCATTATATTGACCCTGTCCCTCTGAGTGAAGATTCTAAATATGCTTGATTTGTGTGGACACAGTGTCAGACCTAACCCAAGTTTTCTCCTGTCACCATGCAAACCAGGCTGCTCCCAATAGGGGATTAAAGAGGCTGAGTACCACGTGCAGATACCCTCCTCCAATAGCCAGTGATGAGGGGTCACATTTCAAAGGTCATGATGTGCAAGCCTGGACAAAAGAGCGTGATGCGGTGTGCCTGCATTGCTGCTGTGGTATCTGTCTCCAGTGCAGCCCAACGAGCCACCTTCATGCAACTGAAACCCACTGGTGACCATTCAGGACCCACGGCGGGGAAGAGGGGGCGTGTGAGACGGTGAGAGCCGCTCACTAGGGGTGGAGTGTTGGAGGAGGTCATGGAGTGGCAGTGACCACAGGTTGACTCTCCAGTGGGACCCCGGCAACCGAAGAGTCCTCCCCACTCCTGCCCTCGGGATGTACCGGGATGTGTCTTTCACCCTCCAATCCCCAAAGTGGAGCCGTTTCAAGGACTCAGCCTTGAGAGGGCAACGTGGTGCTGAGACCCTCTGACTGATACGGGACTGAACACCGTTGAGGCCTCTAAGTAAACTCAAGATTCTGGCCGTGGGTACAGAGATCCACTCACCTGGCGGCACTCCAGACAAGCCCTGTCAGTTCCCGCGCTTGTGAAGCCTGCCACCTACCCATCTGGAGTGATCCAACTCTTCCTTTGGGCTCTCCTTGGCCTCCAAGTCCGGGGGCCAGTTTCAAATTTCAGCTAGGACATTCCTGAGGTTTCCAACCAACACTATCCTGACTTTCAGCAGCAAACATGTTAACATGACTAAGGACAACCTATAGATCCAGATGCAGCACAGGTAGGCGGATGACAGAAAGACAGACAGAGAGGACCGTGCCTGCTTTACAGTAGTCACCCACCCACCGACTGTATAGCTTCATCCATTTCTACTGAAATTCGGGAACTTTACTGTCTGAAAAATTCCAGAAAAATAGTTATCAAATGATGCTCTCAGCATATGCGATTCTTCTGATTGAATAGAGCCATTCTGCAAAAATTGACTAATGGCGATTCTGACTCTCCAATTAATAGAAGTAAAACAGCTTTTGTGCCGAAGCATTGAGGGTTAACATTCTGACTCTACTCCTGAACATTAAGAGTGACCTGGGGGGGTTGTTTATTTTTCCGTTGTGAGCCCATTTCTTCATCTGGCAAATGATCAAATGAATACATCTCCTGCAATGTCATGCTGAGGATTGAAAGAATTATGTACAACGTCTTTAGTACTGTATCTAGAATAGAGTTGATATTCAAAAATCAATAATTTTCTTTTTCTGTCCTGTATTTCACATTTCTCTAGACTACAGTATTCTTTTGTGTTTAGAATCATTCAGTTCAACAGCAATTAATTAATATTCTGCTCTGCACTAAGACCACTGTGGTAACAGCTCAAATAAATCAGAAGTGAAATACTAGCATATGCTATTATTCAATTAGAAAGTCAGGTACAATCTCATAAAATTCATAGCTTTTCACTTATGTATCACAGACATGTAATTTTGTGTTTATATGTGTGTGAGAGGGAGACACCTAAAGAAAACTGGAGAGATGAGAGAGACAGACAGAGACAAAGAGATATTGAGGGAAGATAATTTATCACAAAAGGGAGTGGCCTGAAATGTATATTGTTTTAGCATCTCATTTCACCCAGTGTCTCTGACTGTTGTAAAATGATACACCATCTGTGTGGTTTGTGTGTGTGTTTGTGTGTGTGTGTGTGTGTGTGTGTGTGTGTGTGTGTGTTCCCGAATATTTAGAGATGACAGTAAAAAGAATTTTAGATAAATCAGTGGCTGGGGGCCAGGTGGAATGTAATGATGGATTGCTAAAGGAACCACCCCAGAGGAGACGGGCAGAGGAGTGATGAAAGAGAAATACACATTAATGCATTGTTCAAAGTAGCTTACTGAGGGTGCATTCACAAAATTGTTTGCTCTCTGTGGGTTTTATGGTGTGTTGACTTGCAGCTAACTATCTCAGTCATTTAGTGCCTAGGACAGCTGTCCTTTCTTTGTGAAAATGTTTGGATCCCCAGGAGAAGTTGAAGTTGAAAATTTTATTTACATTACAGTGATAACGTTTTTTATCAAATAAACAGAGAGGAGAATCCACAATCTACAGCATTATCATATTTTACCACCCATTCTTACTTATTTAATATAGGGATCAACATATAGACTCCCTTGTAATTATATTGTTTGCCATTCTGAAGTAATGTCCATTTCTCTTTAATGAGGGAGCACATTTCCTATTGATTTTTTGGAGAGAAAACTCTGCCTGGAATCTTAAAGTGCCTTATGTTTCTAGTAGAAAACTGAGCTTCTACATGTCTATCTGCTATCATAAGAAACTTGGAAAAGTAGTAAGAAAAAGTCTAATAAGTCAAAAATGAATATTTTGTGGACTGGCAGCAAATTTAGGGGTAGTGGAAAATGAGATAATTTTGCTATTTTTTTCTTTCTTCTTTAAAAATCATTGAAGAGCTCAAAATGTACTGGCACTAAGACTCCTGCATCTAATTTTATTTCAGCTTTTAATCACATTACCTTACCTTGTATTTCACTTTAATAAATTCATATCAGAATGCAATATTTTGGATAGATGGGTAACCTTACATTTTAAGAATTCCAGACAAAATAGAGAAGGGAAAATGCCTCTAAGCTACACAGTCTTTGCTTGTGTTGGATGTAGAACAATCTGCAAGCAATCCAAATGACTCATATATTTGGACTGCCGAAGCACTAAAAACCTCTCTCTCTCTCTCTCTCTCTGTCTGTCTCTCGTGTTCCGTCATTATCTTCCCATCTTTCTTTTTCTGTCCTTTCCTTCTAGGTCCTTCCATACTCATAATTTATGTACACCAAAAAATACATCCCAATGTGTGAGTAAATACACAGATGTATGACATCAGAGTCCAAAGAAGTCACTCTGAGAGAATAATAATGTAAATCTTAGAAGAGTTATAATTGTAAAATTATTATATTGTCCTTTAAAGGTTTTGTCAGATTGTTTTTTTTTTTTTAGTTTTTCTTTTAATTAATTAATTAATTTTGGCTGCGTTGGGTCTTTGTTGCTGTGCATGGGGGCTTTCTTTAGTTGCAGCAAGCGGGGGCTACACTTCGTTGTGTTGCGTGGGCTTCTCAATGCGGTGGCTTCCCTTGTTGGAGCATGGACTCTAGGCGCATGGGCTTCAGTAGTTGTGGCACGTGGGCTCAGTAGTTGTGGCTCACGGGCTCTAGAGCACAGGCTCAGTAGTTGTGGCACACAGGCTTAGTTGCTCCGCAGCATGTGGGATCTTCCCAGACCAGGGCTTGAACCCGTGTCCCCAGCATTGGCAGGCAGACTCCCAACCACTGCGCCACCAGGGAAGTCCCTGTCAGATTGTTTTTATGAAGAGTTTTAAACTTCTTATTCTATTTTTGACTCTTGGAAATAATTTTTCAATCTCTATAGATGAACTATATATATAGTTATATATATAGTGTGCATATATATATATTTATATATATACTAAATACAATGCTGAGGTCAGTATTTTAAATCTCAAATATGTTTTGATGAAATATTATGTTCAAACTTTTATTCTTTGTTTCTGGGCCACACAGCTCTGTCCTTAACTGACCTGCTATTTTCCTGCATTTAATTACCACCATATCACTTCCTATGGCCATGCCAGGCCTCAGATGACCAGCTCATGCCAAACCTACTTATAGTGAGTTCAGCTACAGTCAATCTTATTTTTTTTTAGCTGCATATAAATCCAAGATTGGTTCTTTGTAACAAAATGCTAATTACAACTGTGGTTACAGAAAATCTTTCACAGACCATTTTGACTCTGGTGAAATTTATTTTGGAGTCTCAAGCCTGCCAATGAAACCAATTAGATATTTATTTCCTCCCATTAGTATTATAATGTACTGAAATCTAGAAGTTTTAAACTAAAATGTCAAGCATTTGTTTCTATATTCGTAGCACTGGTTGAATTTTTTCTTAGGTGAGGGGCAAAGTCAAAAGAGCATGAGATGCTTTAGAATTATGCTTAAGAATTTTATAAAATAGGTAACTCCTAAACCTGTTCAATAGTAGCAGTTCTAGACTCAGATTTATAAAATCTGGGACCAACCAAAATACATGGTGGCTCTGTTTTCCATTAAATTTAATTCAACAAACATTTATTGAGCTTTATCAATTTAAGCCATTTAAATTTAAGATAATAAACATGAATGCAATAGATTAAACTGTCATTGAGAATGCCAACTTTTGGGGAAATGAAATCAAATTTTTCTAGGAACTTCGCTTCTTAAAGCTAGTTTTAGGTTGTATTTTTCTTGTAGTGGCTATAAATGTGCACCCCTGCTGTGCAAAGAGTAGAGGGAAGCAAGGCTCAAATACTTTGAACTTTGTGGAATTGGAGACCTTATCTAGGGGCAGCCTTACTAAGTTTGTCATTTTGATTTTATGAAAATGGAAGGATTAACGGTTTTATCTAACGTTAAATATTTCCCCCACTGGCCTCTAATAGATTCAGAAATGCCTATAAATAGAGCTTCACCACTGCAATAGCATTACCAAGAAAATCCAAGCTAAAGTGTGTTCCTGGAGAGGGAAAGAAGTCTTCATTAGTAATAGAAATATATGGGATCTCATGGTAAGGGAGTATGAATGAAGGATGAATCAATGGAATACATTTTTAGAAAGATGTGGTGGAAAGGAAGTCTTGGTAGGCAGAAGAAAACTGATACAAATTCATACAGAGAGTTATGCTTTTTTGGGGTTTTTTTTTTTTTTTTTTTGCCTGCTTTGGGTCTTAGTTGTGGCATGCAGGATCTTTTGTTGCAGCAGGCAGGCTCTTAGTTGCAGCGTGCGGGGCTTCTCTGTAGTTGTGCATGCAGGTTTTCTCTTCTCTAGAAGTGGTGCGCGGGCTCCAGGGCGCGTGGGCTCAGTAGTTGTGGTCTGCAGGCTTAGTTTACCCCACAGCATGTGAGATCTCAGTTCCCCAACCAGGGATCGAACCCGCATCCTCTGCATTGGAAGGCGGATTCTTTACCACTGGACCACCGGGGAAGTCCCAAAGAGCTATGCTTTTAATGTGATTTTCTGTTGTTTTCTTTTTTAGTATCTACATCTACATTGAACTTTTAACAGTAGGTCTCTCTGATGATGAGATAATTATAATAGTATCAATACTTTTAATGTTTAAAAACTTCATAATTATAACTAGAAAAAAACCATGATCTATCTATCTATCATCTATCTATCTATCTATATTCCAACAGGCTTTAAATCACATTTTAAAAAATTTAATTGGTAAGATCTAAGTGAAATTGGGAGCTTTTCTAATCTAATTTATAGTTAAAATAACATTCACGTCTGGGGAAGTGTTCATGGGAACTGAATAAGAAACTATGTCCATGTTGCCTTACACACAGACCTGTAGTTCTCTCTTCCTGGAAAAATACTGGACTGTAACCCTTAAACTCAAGGTGTCACTTGACCTTCATTCTCTTCATTTGTAAAACAAATAGTATGAGGAAAGCCATTGTACAATTCTGAGAACCTGCTTCTGCTCTAAAATTCTCTGATTCTAACTTCTAGACAATCTTAGAACTGTTCAAGGGCAAAAGAAGTCCAGATGATACGAGGTTAAGACTACATGATGATGAAACTGGTCAGGCAAAAATGGCCTTCTCTATTTTGTCACGGGAAACGTTGCATATTTCTGCCTTCCCCTGTTCTGGCATAATTATAACATTTCTAAACAAAGCTATTGGAATCTTCTAGTCCTAGAAACTTTGACAAACTCTAATACTTACTTTGGGTTCATACAGTCTTTTTTACTTTGAAAAATTTAGTGCAGTCACATCCATTTCTCATATTTCATTAAATATGATAGAGTGTTATTAATAGCTCATTTCTTCTAGAGCGAGCATGAACCAGGTAGAATTATAGAAGTATTGAAATTGGATGTTATCTCAAAAACTATTCAGTTAACCTTAAGAGAATTGCCAAATATCAAATTGAAATACTGTCTAAATGGTTTTAAACACAGCTCTCTCATTCAATATTTTCATTTAAGTATGCAAATTCAATTGTATGTATTCAGCATAACCTTGCATTAAAGGAGGAAAAAACAGAAAAGTCAAATATCATATTTCCCCAATTATAAGGTAAAGAATCACTATAGATATTGAATACATTTTGTTTTAAAACATTCAGAAATTTCAAATGTTTAATATATTTATTTGTGTATATTTTTAATATCTTTCATTTTTACTGGCTTGTAATTTTATTTATTTACTATATTTTTTAAATTTATTTTATTTTTTTGGTTGCACAGCGCAGCTTGTGAGATCTTAGTTCCCTGACCAGGGATCGATCCCAGACCACGGCTATGAAAGCACAGAGTCCTAACCACTGGACCGCCAGGGAATTCGCTGGCTTATAATTTTTTTTTTCATTTATTTATTTATTTATGGCTGCTTTGGGCTTTTTCTAATTGCGTTGAGCGGGGGCTACTCTTTATTGCAGTGCACGGGCTTCTCATTGTGATGGCTTCTCGTTGCGGACCAGGGCTCTAGGCTCACAGGCTTCAGTAGTTGTGGCTCATGGGCTCAGTAGTTGTGGCACGCAGACTCAGTAGTTGTGGCGCACGGGCTTAGTTGCTCCGTGGCATGTGGGATCTTCCCGGACCAGGGCTCGAACCCGCGTCCTCTGCATTGGCAGGCGGATTCTCAACCACTGCGCCACCAGGGATGTCCTCCCTGGCTTATAATTTTAACAAGGAGACTGTGTCTGCTTTACTTAGAGTCACAAATACTGTGTTTTGTACATGATATGTGCCCTATGGATTTATTGAATTGAGAAGTGTATACATAGAATTCTAAACACTAACAAATGTACAGATATACAAGTTTACACACTTTGGGTTAATGCATTTTTTTTCCCTGAAAATCATTAATCAACAGGATGTTTAAACTTCTAAGGATAGAAAATATGTGCCATTAAATTTCAATTTTTTACTAATCTAGAATTATTCAGGCCAAAGAAACTCTATAGAATTTGGTGGTTGGCAAAAGAATGGCTCCCCAAAGATGTCCACTTTGTAACCTTCAGAATATATGAATATGGTGTGTTACATGGCAAAAGGGAATTAAGGTTGTAGGTGAAATTAAGACTGCTAATCATCTGACACTGAGATGTAAACATTATCCTGGAATATCTGTACAGGCCCAGTTTAATCATGAGTACTTAAAACAAGAAGAGGCAAAAGCATAGATGAGAGAGGGTAGTATGAGCTGGAGAGAGGTTGAACAAGGGGGTGTGTCAAGTACATTGAGTTATTCCTGAGTTTGCAAATGTGTTTGCTTGTGATTAGACTATCTGTGTTTGCTAATTGGTACCCCTCACTTTAAGCTCCCACCTTCCTATGGAGACTGGGAGACGGCCTGGGAGACTGGGAGAGCATCTTCCTTGATGATGACATTTAGTAAGATAATTCCCCCGTCCTTGAGGAAGACATTCCTAGTTTGTAAACCTGTTAGCCATTAAAAAATATTTACATCTCAAAGAGGCAAAGAAAGAATTTTTACTCTTTGTAAAGGCTCTGAGAAAAGGGAGGTCAGGGCCTAGAGCTAGGATTACCTATAGTTTAGCCAACCTGAGGGAAACATTTGGTCTTCTTAGTTGTCAATAGGGTCTCCAGATTCTGTGCAGCAGATAAAATTCAAGCAATGCATATTGGTATATAGTCAGGTAGAATTCAATGTCTCTACCAACAAAATGCCCTCTTGACTTCCTAAATATGAAAGTAAAATGAAAAACAAATAGAGTTTTGTGTTTCTAAATTGTTCAAGATATCATTTCAAAATTGTGAAGGGCTGGCAATCTCACAGAGAAAAGCTGTGCACAAAATTTGTGCTTCATATGAAATAAAGTTTTAATCCATCTATAAAACAGTGTGGTGAGGTAAGAAGAATAGATGAGACAAAATGCAGAGCAATCACAAAGCTCTTACTTCCCACATCCTCACAAACCTGATGAGGTTATTGGTCTTTTTGAATCTGAAATATGTCATTATATCTCATACACAAGATAAGGCATTACTTAAAAAGATGCCCTGGTTGGTGGAATTCTATAATATGTCACTTGGCATGTGGAATGAGAATAAAGAATCCAATTCTCAACTTATGTGGAAATAGTAGAGCAAAGTTATAAAGAAATTGAGTTTCAGTGTTGGAATTCCAAGGTCAGAGTCCCACCTCAATCTGTTACTATTCTGTAAAATTGGACGAATTAATTAAATCCACTGAATTTCTGATTCCTCATCTATAAAATGGAGACAATTTTGACTAGCTCAGGGGTCATTCAATAAATATTTATTGAGCATCTATTTTGGGAGAGGCAGGATGGAAATAAAATGAGATAAGCTTAGTACAATAATACATGGCAAGCGCTACAAAACTGCAAATGCACGTGCGTGCACAAACACACTCATACACACTCATATGCATACATACATGTGCACCCTGGGCCACATATTCTAAAATACATCTAGAATACGATTCATAAAATTGGCTGACTTGCTGTATAAGCAAGTACATTCTGTTCTTCAGTTTTACAGATGAGACTGTAAATGAAATGTAATTATGAAAGAAAAAGAATATTCATTTATTTTTAATGACTTATTAGAACAAATACCTATTGATATCATTATATATATGATATATAAATTAATTATACAGTATATCGTGTATTAATTATTAAAACATACTCTGGTAAATATTATATATTCAATATGAAACAGGAGGAAAGGGGGCAGGGCACAACCTTTAAAAGAATTACATAGCCCGAGGACACAACATAAACTGATTAGAACAAAATAGGTCCAAGATGGCGGACGAGTCTACTTCCACTAGACCTTGAGCCTCAGTATACACTCATTGTAACACATCAGCAAGCTAAGCGACACACCCACAGGTGCCATGACAGTTCCAAGGATGACCGTAAAGGTCAAAAAGTGGGCGGTGGCTCAATTCCTGGAAATCCCCACCCCTTCCCCAAAATAGCTGGAATACTCCTCCCACTCATCAGCGTATGAAATTACTCACCCCTATAAAACTAACAACCCCATACCCTGGTGCTGCCCCCACCTTCTGAAATGGCCCACTCTCTGTCTGTGGAGTGTGTTTCTCTCCAAATAAATCCAATTCTTGCCTATTACTTTCTCTCTCACTGAATTTTTTTCTGCGATGGGCCATCGAGAACCTGAGCTTCATTAAATCCTGAGACCAGCGGTGTGATCTCAGTTAAAAGGCCATGGGTTCAAGTCCCAATCTGAGTTATATGGTTTCAAATATGCTCTGGTAAATATTTGATAATACTTAAACACATTTTCAAAGGCTATCTCAAAATAGGGAAGAATTCTTATCACTTCCAGATAGCCAACAATTGGACAATTTGATTTCACAGTAATATCTTCTTCTAGGTCTGAGTCCCTGACGCTATGGCTCCCCTGCTTCCTCCCCAAACTGTTCAGGTCTCTACTTTCACTTGGTTCTCACAGTTAGCTCACTAACCTCCCACCTCTACACTCATGATATCCCTTCTTCCATGATGAGTCTGACTTTGAGGCAGGAACAGGTGTAGTAGGATTAGTAATAAGTCTCCTTCCCCACAGATCGAGGATGTGGTGCTTCCTTCTCATCCTTTAATTCTGATAAAAGGGTTTTGGTACTGGGTCAGGGACAGATGACTTGTTTTTTCCTTGAATCAACTATCTATCTAGATTGATAACCAGACTTCATATATTAGTATAAAGAGTCCCTGTTTGTTGGAGAACTAAATTTCTAGAAACTCTTATCAGTGGAGAAGACCAAGGCTTATTCTATCTGCATAACAACCACACCTTCCTTTACTGTGCTTTGCCCCCCTCCCCCAATAAAAGACAGATTAACAGGGGAAAAACAGTCAGAAGTTTAATAACATGTATGCCTCCTGTGTACCTGAGAGATACCCAGAAAACTAACTCCCCCAGATGGCCCAAGCCACCACCTTAGATTCCATCTCCGGGTAAAGACGAAAGAAGATGTAGGCGGGAGTGCAGCTATGGAAGGTAATCCAGCAAAGCACAGTAAACAAGGGTAAGGTTATTACGCAGATTTAAGTCCTTGCCTCCTTCATTGATAAGTTTCCAGAAATTTAGTCATCCTCTTCTTCCCAGTACAGAGAGGGAGACACCTCACAAACGACGATTTCCCTTATAAATGTAAAATGCCTCTTACAAAAGCATAACTTCTACTCTTCTCCTGTGTCTGTTTCTTAAAAATAACCAACTCAAGATAATCCTTATGTCAAAGAGGCACACTTTGGGGTGGCAAATTCTGTTCCCTGTCAACCATCTATCATACAATGTATTTATTTTAATTGTCTGTTTCGTCCCACTAGCATATAAATTCCCCATTAAAAGGAGCTTTTGTCACTTTTGTTCTCTGCAGTATCCCCAGTATTTGGAACAGTGCCTGATAATGATAGGTGTTCATCACATAATTGCTAACTGAATACATCCTTCAAGGGTTACGCTTATCATCAATTATTCTCTCAGAAACCGGACACCTGGACCTTGTGAAACGTTTCCTGAGTATTTTATTTTTCTGTTTCAAGCTCAGTTAAGATAACTTATTAGTTTATCTTGAAAGATGATTTGTCTGAACCTTAAGAGAAAATTGCCTTGTTCTTGAGAAATGTGCCTTGGCCACTTGTCAAAACCTCCATTATTATTATTACACCCATCACCCTATACTTCTTACACTGCTCTTACTACCTGTCCTTCCCTAAGAGGCATCTGTTAACCATGTCTCTTTAAACTTCCTGACATCTTTCCATATCACACCGATTGTAACCCACTAACATACTCATAGATGGTGGGGCTTTACCAAGTACAGCTAAGACCTGCAGCAGGACAAACACAATCAGATGAAGTATTTACTGAACATAATACAATATTCACTGTTCAACTGCTCAAGAAACACTAATTCCTTGTTCTCGTCCCATGATATACACGGGTATTCTTATCCCGAGGTCTTCTCATTCTACTCTCTTCATTTCTGCTCCATTTTGAATTTCGCCAGTGTGGACAGGAGAGATGGTGAGAAGTAATTCTCTTTCCATTTACTCGATTTCACCTCTTGGCTATTTTTTTCTCTTGTTCTCTTCTTTGATCCATTTGCATAATCTGGCTCAGGATAGGAATTTGCATATTTTTCAGGCACTGCTCCAACTTAATTTTATTTTCACTCCAACCAGGATTTTTTTGTAAAATGTGTGTAGCAGAGTAGAGATTTAATTCTCTGGCAAAAGACAAGGTATAGGAATGCTAAGGTGTTGATCATGGGAACATTAAGGGAGCCAGCCAGGTAGGGGAGAAAGCTGGTGTCCTCTTGTGGAAGGAAGTGAAACAAACTGCTTGCCAGAAAGGAAGTGAAATAAACCTCTCGCCAGAATCTAAGGCTGCATTACCTCCGAGTGAAGATTAGATGAGAATATGCCTGCAGTAGGATCCATACTTTTTTCAGAAAATAATACTAGATTTACACCAACACATTAAAAAAATGAATGATTATGTTCTTAAATTTCTTCAGCATAAAATATGGCAATGTAGGGGAGGCAAATTCTTACCTCTATCTTCTTAGGGATTTTTTGGTTGTGGCTGAGAATTAAACTGACATAAGACTGATCAACAAGAGAAAAACATATACATTTATATATATGTATATGTTTTACATGAAATGGGAGCCCAAGTAATGACACGATATCCCAAAGACATGGCAAAACCTAAATATTTTTATACTGGGTTGAACAAAGAGACATGATTGTAAAAAATAACTAAAATATACCATGATGCTAAAGAAAGATGAGCATTATTCTAAGAAGATTTATTTGTATAAAATATTTTTGGCTTTGAATCCCTATAGAAGAGTGTTTCTTTCCCTCTGGTACAGGCAGGGTATTTTTCACACGGGACTTTTTAATCTCCTGTTATCAGGAAGAGAAGGGGAAATTAGAATGCCCTTTCTGCTTCTGCTGTTTTTTAAGTGCCTTAACTCAAAATAATCCTTATGCCAAAGTGGCGTATTTTGGGGTGGCATATTCCACTGCCCCTCAGCAGCAATAATATTAATATATAAAACTTTCAAATTTGGAGTTATCAACTACATCCCGCAGCCACATAAAAATCATCTTGATGCATATTCTTGAAATGTTTTATTTGAAAAGTAAATTCCATATGTCCTAAAGGAAAAAAGATTTTAAAATACCTTGAGTGAACTTTACTGTCCGTTAAACCTCAATTAATTGAATTTTAAAGCAATGTTAATGAAATAAAACACTCTTAGAAAGTGGAATAAAACAAAAGCAAAATATACCTCTATTCAAGTGCATCCTAATGTTAGATCAAAGCCAGACTAAATTTTTAAAAAAATCTTTAAAAAAGTTGTTTCTAAAGCAGTAGTTTTCAAATGTAGAAAAGCTAGCTTCCCTCCCTGATTAAATCCTGTATTGATACCTAGTGTAAGAAACATAGGAAAGCAGAGCTACTCTAAGTCAGGCATCTCCCCTAGTAAACACAGGTACTCATCTGAAACAGTTAAATGTAAATTTGAAACCTTAAGGCTTGACAGAACACAGTTTGAAAGCCACTGTTCTAAGCCATTCTTTTTTACTTGATGAAAGAACCAATACTCTTTTGAAGCCACCATAAGGTTGTGAGAATATCAAATAGTCTGCAGGAATATGTGGGCAGGGAGGCTTTTGTTTTTCAGAGTCCATAGCCTTTGCCATTTGCTTTCAGTATGGAGAGCCTTACACCTGCTATGGGGAACCTTCTCATATGTCAGGCATCATTTAAAAGAGTCAAGTCCTCTATGTAAACATTCCGAAGCAACTAATCGAATGCCTGCCTGGTCCTTGCCCGTACTTTCTATAATTTGTACTTTGGAAGTTTGTCCTCATTTTCGTTGTTATAGCCCTATATCTCGTCCCTTAAAATTCTGACATTTTAAGTCAAATTGTTTACTAGTCACCTAAAGCTAGATATGCCAGGAAAAACCAGGCACCTCTTGAAGCTAACTATAAATCACAGACAGAAAATAGTGAAGGGGAACAAAATATACCATCCCAAAATATGCTTCTTTGGCATAAAGATTATTTTGAGCTGGTTACTTTTAAGAAAAAGTAGACCCAGGAAAAGCCCTGAAAACCAAATAGAAGTTGTCCTCTTTTAAGAGATATTTATGTTTATAAGGGAAATCTCCATTTGTAAGGGTGTCTTGCTGCTCTCTGTACCAGCAAGAGAAAGAGGACTAAACTTCTGGAAACTCATCAGTGGAGAAGACCAAGGCTTACATCTGCATAACAACCACACCCTTGTTTACTGGCTTTGCCTGATAACCTCCCCAAACTCGCTTCTTCTCACTCCCATCCCCTGCAACATCTTCTTTTGTTTTTAGCTGGAAATGGTATTTAAGGTGGTGGCTTGGACCATGTCAAGGAGTTATTCAGTTTTCCTAAGTATCTCTCATGTTTACAAGAGGGACATATATCATTAAAATTCTGATTGTTTTTCTCCTGTTAACCTTTCTTTTATTAAAGGAGGGTCTCAACCAAAAGCTAGAAGGGTAGAAGGAAACTTACTTCTTCTCTTCATCAATAGCATACAGGGAAGGAGTCCAAGGGGAAACAGTGTACAGCTGTTCAAAAATCCTAGGGAAAACACACACAGCTTTATCTTCATAAAACAATTCTTAATTAGGACATAGGATGTAGGATGTTATGCAGATGATCATAAACATGTCAAATGAGGATCTGAGATAATTAGATGATGATGATTGTAGTCTGTGATTAATGGTGATGGCAATTGTCCTTATAATGACAGTATGCCAAAGAACGAACTTATAGAAATGGATTGAATGGATTCAGGAAAAAAAAAAATTAGTGTGAAAAATAATTACTGCAACAAATGAGAAAAAATCCATATGAATTTTAAATTTAGCCATGATTCATTTTGGACAGAATAATTTGGCAGATAGACTTAATTTTAAAGGTTTGTGTAGATTCTTCAAGACAAAAAGACCAGAATTAACATGTATTCAGATCATACCAGCAGATTAGATAGTGGGTCCATCCACTAATATGTGATATGTCAGAGTGGGAAGTTCTCCACAATCCCAATTGTAGTCCACTATAAAAACCTATGGAGGTAATGGAACTTTATAGCTGTTGATAAACATTTGCGACGAACTACACCAAAGCTTATGTTCCTCCAGCTGGAGCAGCTCACTTTTGAAAATCAGGAACAGAGATCTCAGAAGAACTGAGCATATAAGATAGTAAAGATGACATGTTGTGATTAAAAGTTTTTTAAACTTGGAAATTTCTCGTTCATCCCAGATTTGTCTTAAACTTGACCTCTATTGTTTTCAGTTATGTACAAACACACATTTACAGAAACACACACACATAATTTAATTTGTGAAAAGTAGAAATTCACTGATATATCTATTAATACTCCATTGAGAGATTAATAATCAGCCAATCAGGTATTTCAGACCCAGATGCATCTTGGAAATTTTGTCAAGAAATCTAGGTACTCCAACAATAATTTCCAGACATTGACAGACACTAATGATGGAGCATATGGAATCAATTGGCTTAGTTCAAAATAGTATTCCTATAATAGTAAAATTTCCAGAAGGTTCTTCAAGCAGAACTGGTACAGACGCCTTTTTTTTTTTAAATGACAAATTTGAAATGACATTAATTCAAATATAGTACAAGGGATGGAGCTCAGATACCTCATCTCTGCAACCTAATTTTAACACTGATTTTTTTTTTTAAATACAAATTTGCTTTATTCCTAGTAGTTTATGGCAGGGAGAGGGGAGCAAATTATTTACACTTACAATGATTTAACATGCTGTTAAGTCCTTTATCATGATCTTAGGCATTGTAAGAACTACTGACATTTCTCATGTCAAATTAAAATAACTGTCAGAAATAAACAAACACACCCTCAGAGCTCATCTTTTCCAGAACCGTGTCCATCCTTAATTTTTGACCCAAGCTCAGCCATCCAACCTGTGCTTTCAGGTTTCTTACAACAGGAACTCAATACCCCAGAAGGTAATAGACAATTTTGATTGTTTATTTTGTAATATCTTTTCTTTTCTGAACAAAATTTGATCCCTATTTTTTCATCTGTAGTTATAACGAATAGATTTAAATCCCTTTATCATTATAGCTCTGCAGAGATTCAGGTAGCTATTCAGATAGCGACTGAAATGCTTCCACCTATTACTCTTTGACATGTGTCATTACTCTTCGCTTTTCTTCAGTAGTTTAATGTTTTCTTTAATTCTGAGACTCAGAATTGAACATTGAAACGGAACAGAATAGGTCACCTCAACCCGTGCCAGTACGGCGTGTGGCTTGTTCTGAGCTGAAGGGAACTAGCAGACTCAGGGAGAAAGCCTTTACCTCCCCCTTACTTGCTTAAAGGAATTTAGATAGGGGGCCTGGACCAGGAAGAGAGCGATTACCAGAGATAACTTCTCATTCCAGAAAGACTTAGCCGCATGGTCTGCCAGAGAGTTGATAACCAAATGCTTGCTCTTCTCAGCTTCCTGTGAACTGTCTTCTTCGCCTTTGGAGCTCCAGACCCCTACCCCTTCTCCTTAGCTCAGGATGGCAGATACAAGCCTCTATTTCTTGACTGCTTCATATTCTGTGGGGCTCCCAAAAGTACGAAACTAAATTTGTTTTTCTCTTGTTAATCTCTTATGTCGATCTAATTATAAGACCAGCCAAAGAACCTAGGAGAAAAGAAGGGACCCCTTTTCCTCCCCTACAACATGCTCTAGAGATATAAGATCTATTCACAGTTGGAATAGGACTAGTATCTTAGCTCAGTTGTCGTTGGCACGGTACACTGCTCCAAGTGTGCAGTGAGTTCTAGCTTTCTCAAACCTTAGGTCAGCTTAACAGTTTTTGCTGTGAAAATAGTATCCCTTATCCTGTGATAGGATAGTTGATTTTTATTTGAGATGCACCCTCATTACCTACAATTTTGTTACTTTCTGTTCTTTGTTCCACCATTTCATTCATTCACTTGACTAGCCATTTATCCATTGCCCTCACGGAATGAAGTTGTATAATAGGAGCCAGGATCCACCAGTGAGCAAGAAAAACACAGTCCTTGCCCTTGTAGCAATACATTCTTGTGGGTGAGCATGGCATTTAACAGAAACGTTACATGATACATTATCAACCCAAATTCAATTCACATATTACTGCCGCAGGAAATTCAGGATGGCGGTAAGGACCTCTGGTTCAGGAAATTCTTCAAGGTCTTGGGGAGATATGTTTTGAAGGATGATTAGGAATTAACTAGGTGAGGATGGGAGGAAATGCATTCCAGTAACCGGCTGAGGCCCTAAGACCTAAGGGGCACAGTGGTTTGGAGTAATTTAAAGGAGGCTGGCGTGACTCGTGTTCAGAAAGCTGGTGAAGATGGCAGGGCTCAGCTCACGTTGAGTTTTGTGGCCATATTAAGGGCAAAGGAAGAACAACCCTAAGAACAGCAAGAGGCCACTGAATGAATTGAAACGGGAGTCTGAAAAGATCTGATTTTCACTTCTTAAACACACACCCTTCATCTCTACCTTGGTCCAGTCTACAGATCCTTTATTGAAATCTGATTCATTTTCATCTCTCATTCCCAGTTGTGTTCCCACCAACAATAAATCAACATTAACTGTGTTTAATAGACCAGGGTTGAAAAAAAACCCAGGCTTACCAAGAACTTTCTTTTCTCTAATACAAATGGCCTAAAATTAAAGATGAAAATAAGATATCCAGCAGCATTTCCTCTGGGGTAGGTGTGCTTTGTCAAACTTGCATCAAAACACTTTTCAAAGCCAGTCCGAGCTAAAGTCCTATCTTATGCTTTTAAAAAAAAAAAAAAAAAAGGCAATTTTTTCCTAATACTGTTGGATGGAGAATGAAAGCAGTCAGCGGGCTATGGGGCGACGGGCTGGAGTGAATTTATTGGTCCAGGCAGGCTTATGCCTCTTGTGAAATTTTTCACATTATTTCCTTACATGCTTGTTGTATTTCTATCCTGGAGAAAGTTTTATACGTCTGTTTAGAGCTGCAATGAATTTGTGAGCCTAAACAGATGCTCAGAAATTTTAGTTCTCCACTACTTTGTCCATTTAAAGAGCTTAGGACATCTCAGGTTAGGGCTAAATTATTATCTGTGTTTTCATTGAAGCTAATGAAAAAGTTCTGCCACTTCTATTGCTTTGTCTTTCTGACTTATTAATAAATATTTCAGGGCTAGGACATTGCCTTAATCCAGAACCTCAGAATCAGAAATGAAATTAAGGAGGCTAATGAGACAGCAGAGAATAGGTATGCGTATACACACACACACACACACACACATACACACATATATCATATATGCTAAACAAGCTCTATAAAATAGATAGCAACATGCAAAAAGGGATAAAGAAGAGGTAAAATTATAATCTTATGTTGGGGGGAAAGATTTCTAGACCTAGATCAAATTTTAAAATTAGTGAAGCTTTAACACGAGTTTCCTTTCCTTTTGCACCTTCTCTCACCTTTTACTCTACAAGGTCCAAACCACAGACTCTTGGTTTTCCCTCCATAGTTGGCCTGACTCCAACCCCTCCTGGTCTGTTCTCCACAGTCAAGCTTCGTTTTTAAATAGTTGCTCACTCTTCTTCTCATTCTTTCCACTCCAAACAACATAAGTCCTTTCCCCCAGGTTAACAAATAGCGATTTGGCAACTTGAGAATTGAGGAAAACAATATTTTTCAATTAAAGAGTAGGTGCAATTTCAGACAATGTGGGAGAGGTGTATTTTTTTAGGCAATAAAAATGCCTTTCCTAGGTTTTTTTTTTTTTTAATTTAGTACTTAGCATGTCTAGCTGTGATCCCAGATAAATCATTTAACATTGGTGTCATTTTTTCAGATAACAGAATGAAAAGGTGATTGTTAAAATGTCTTCTAGCTCCTGTATTTTTTCATTCTCTGCTGAGAATTTCTGTTCTTCTGTGCTTTTTTAGTGAACTTTGTTGTCTTAGGTCTCTCCTTGTACACTGTTTTCCCCCAAATTGTGTGTGTGTGTGTGTGTGTGTCTCTGTGAGTGTGTGGTTTATGTGTGTGTGTCCATGTGAGTGTATGTGTGTGTATATGTGTGAGTGTATGTGTGTGTATATGTGTGTGTCTGTGTGTGTATCTGTGTGTGTACGTGTGTGTGTGTGTGTGTGTGTGTGTGTGTGTGTGTGTGTGTGTTGTAAAGCGAGGTCCTGCATGTGTGGTGGCGAGTTAGGATGACATAGATCAGCTATTGTATTTTTTGTTGATAAGAATATTGGGGCCTATAGAAGTTAAATAATTAAGCTAAAATTGCACAACTAGTAACTAGAAAAGCCAGTTTTGAACCCAGACAGTTAAATAACAGCAGTTGTTTTTAGTAAAGACCTTAAAAAAATACCGAGTAAAAAAAGCAAGTTGTGGAAAAATATGTACAGCGTGATCACACTTCTGCTAAACATACACAAGTATATATACACACGTGTGTTTATATATTACGTGTGAGTGTGTGTGTGTGTTTTCACTCATGTCCCATAGTCTCATATACACATGGAGGCAACTAATTAACTGTGCTTCCCTCTGGATTTGAGGAGGTCGGATGAGAGGAAGTGACCTGAAGGATCACTTTCATTGTGTTCATACGCTTGTAGGGTTTTGAAGGTTTACTTCTTAGTACAAAAGTACTAACGTGGAGCTCGAACACAGCGCCATTCCTCTTTGCCCACCTCTACCGCTGCCACTCCAGCCTAAGCCCCTGTCAGTTCTTGCCTCCCTCTGGCTTGTCGCCTGAGGTTAGTAACCAGCTTTGCCTGCACCCTGCTCTCCGACCCCCGCGAGTGCTGTCCTTGCTCTGGAAGAAGTCACATTATGATGAGCCTCTGCTACAAGCCCTCCAGTGAGCTCCTGGCTCACGCAGGATAAGAACCAGTCTCTTCAGAACTGTCTAGAAGGCGTACAGCACTGGCCAAAGCACCCTCTCTGACCCAGACGCTTCCTCTTGCTCAGCCCCTCCACCACCTGCCCTCTTTCTGCCCCCGGGCTCTGCTCTGCTGCTTCCAATCGAAATATACAAATATGAACCCATGAGGTCTGGTATTTCTGTCCATTTTCTTCACTGCTCTATTTCCAGTGTTTAGAAGATATCCATAAGATCTATTTGATGAATGAAAACTGATTTGCAGGTTTATAACTATATTCAGTCTCATGAGTTCTGAGTGGGTAAGGGACCCACACTTCTCTGGATTATATCACTATGCCATCTCTTCCTTGACAATTTGAATTTTGCCTGCTGGAATATTTAGAACCTACATCTAAGACTGCAGAATTTTTCTTTTTTTCCTTCCCATTCTTAAAGTACTAAATACTAAACAAGACTCTCTCCTGAGCCTGGTTCTTTCTTCCAGAAACATTTAGAAATGTGTGAGGAAGTTTGGGGACCCCAGTGAGTGGGTGTGTAAGAGATTGCAGTAGTGGCCCCACTGCTTCAGCCCTCTCTATGCCCAAGTCTCCAGTAGCTGAATAACGGCCCCCAGAGATGTCCAGGTGTTCATCCCTGAAACCTGTGAATGTTACTCTGGGTGATTACCCGGCATTATTCTAGTGGGCCCTTGACATAATCACGGATGTCTTTATAAGAGAGAGGCAAAGGGAGATTTGACACAGGAGAAGACACGTGATCACCAACGCGAGATGCTCTGATCAATGCTCCCGATGAAGAGGAAGGACGGAAGGAGCCATGACCCACAATATGCAATGAACACAGCTCTAGGATCTGGAAAAGAGAGGAAAACAGATGCTGCTCTACCTTCTGAGAAGAACGGCCCAGCCCATACTTTGGTTTTGGCCTGTTGAAATCGATTTTGGACTTCTGACTCTCCAGTATTGAAAAAAGAATGAATGTGTGTTGTTTTAAGCCTAAGTTTGTGGCACTTTGTCACAACAGCCCAAGGAAACTCATATAAAGGCTCTGAGAGTTAACTCTGCATTTCCTCTTCCATCCCTGGAGTTTGGGCTCAATGATGTAATTGCTTTGGACCATAAGAGTGAAGCAGACATTTTGATATGCCAGCTTCTAACAGCCTGGGCCTGAAGAACTTGTGTGTTTTTGATTACTTTAGTACTTCTGCCATTTTCAAGTGAAGGACGTGCGTAGCCTAACCCTCTGGTTCCTGGAAGAGGATGAGATGCGCATGGAACAGAGCTGCCCCAGGCAAGATCACCTGGAGTAGAGACTTGAAGACCATCAGACCGATAAGCAAGCCCACCAGAGATGAGCAGAGCTACGCCCACCAGCCTTCAAAGGCCTGAGAAATGAGTATTTATTATTTTACTTTACTGCATTTTATAGCTGTTTATTTTATAGCAATAGCTACCTGTTATAAGGGCAAATGGGACTTAGTGGGTGGAGACAAGGTATTCTAAATGATGAAGAATTACCCCATCCATGTACCAATAATACCCCTTGAGAAATGTCAAACAATTCCAATCTATTCAAAGAGCAGTAAGACATAGTGTAGGGCCTCCCTGATAATTTAGTAAATCACACTCACATTCTATGAGATACATCATTTGCAGTTTGCACATAATGATCTTTGCTTAGGAACCAGTAACTGAGATTTTTCAAACCAAAGGGCCCTTAAGTAACTCAAGTATCCCAAAGCTCAGGCCAGTCTCAAAAAAAATTACACACATGTGTCTCTGTTGTTCCCAGTGACTAACTCACTTGCCAGTAGTAATTTGAGCTTAAGTAGACACATAGGTTTAGTATTGTACAACTGTGATGCAGTCAAGAAATAGCTATGAGTTTGATCAGGGCAAAGTGCCCGGCCGCTAAGCATTCCGTGGGGTATTCTGCAGCTGTATAGGAAGTTAATGACCCAGGAATGGAGTGTAGATCGCCCAGCTGAGGGTCAGTGAGAGAACCAGATTCAGAATCACAGAGCTGGCCCTCCAACCTGCTTATGGTGGGTCCTTGGGCTTAAAGAGCCTTTCAAAGAGGGTGTTTCCCAAGACCTAATAAGTGTTTTTAATAATAAGGTAATAAAAAGAATATGAGATTCTCAGAGCGGAAAAAGAGAGGAGCAATATGCACGTTATTATCATTGCCATTTACGGGGCCCACCTTACAGGTGGTTTTCGCCCCACTAAAAAAAAATCTTATTTTTCAGCTCTGCAAGTTCAGAAATTTTATGTGGCACAGATTTATTTGGTTTTCTTAAATGCACTGTTACCCTATTCACACAAAACAGATATATGCCAGAAGAACAAATGGATTCAAGTACAATGGAGACACAGCTGCCATGCCAACAGGAATTAATCTCATCAATGGTCCATTCACTCCTGTTCAGTAGGGAAATGTATGTGGGAAACCAAAGCAGGACAAAATGATTGCTTGATTAATATAAAATACAGCTAATACAGTAAATGCCTACAGTGCCATTTGGTATCTTAATGCTCAATCTATAGCCACCTAACCAAGCCTCGTATCAGTGCCATGAGATAAGAACTCTTATTATCTCTAAAAGTGAGGAAGTTAAGGTGTAGTCTGATTAAATACCTTGTCCTAAGTCACAGAGATAGCAAGTGGCAGAGCTAGGGTTTGAACCCATGAGTCAGATTCCAGAATCTCCACTTCTAACCATTCTTTATCAAGAGTTAGTTGATACAGAGAGTTGTTTAATCAGGTTAGACCAACTGTTTTGGATAGGTCCTTATCTCCACAAAGGTGATATATGATGCGACAGAGATTGCTAGATGCTTAGTCAGTATCCGTTTTGCCTTAGTGAGAAAACGGTGTATGCCCTGGGGTAGTGATGTGCCCACTGAAACACTGTTTCCCCAGCTTCCTTTGCAGGATGGTAGCTTGGTGACACCTTTTGACCAATGAGAATTAAATCTATATGTTGGGCATTTTTTCAGAAAGTTTTTCTTTCTCAGTTTAACTTCCTTGCTTTATTATTCCCTTTCTTCTTCTTATCTGAAATGTGCAAATGAAACTGAAAATGGAAAAGCTATCTTAAGGCAATTAGGATAAAAATTACATGGTAAAGATGACATGGATGGGGACAGAGGGCTCTGTGACATTAATGACAGGACAGAGCTGATGTAGAGGACTATTCTGCTTTCCTCTTGACTGCTATGTAAGAAAATTAAGCAATACTTACGTCTCTATAGGCAGTTGATGTCGGTCTTCCTCACTTGACTTGGAGGAATTAGAACTCTGTTTGCTTGTTTTTATTACCATTGTTGCCTCAGAGGCTAATACAGCCCCAGGCTAACCATAATTACTCAACAAAATTTTGAATAAGTGAATGAATGCATGAGTATGAATGGAGACTGCCAGGTACTCCCACTGATATTATGGTCGCTTTGTCCCCTTTAGGAGCCACTGTCATTGAGAGAACAATAAGGAAGGCCTGTTAGCAACAAGATGTACCAAACAGAGGGGCTGTCCATGGGTTTTATATTGGGAGCATCTTTTAGAGTCAAGCCGGACAGAGTTACTGTTTGGGATTTTCTAGGCTGCTCTCCAGTTTCAGAAGCAGTCACATTCGTCTTTTGGAGGGAGAACACATATATTTAATCCTTCAATGTATTTTATACTGACATAGAGTAAGGAGAATCACACTTGATTTTGTGTCTAATGTGCTCCAGGCACTTTTCTTGTGTCCTTTCATTATACACTTCTCAGTGTATTGCTTGGGAGCTTGAGGCTGCAAGTGTCAAGGTCATATAGCCAGTACGTGTATCTCGATGTTAAACCCATGCTTCATGGGAATGCCCACAGCCTAAACCAGTTTGCCTCGGTCCTCACAGTTTCTCTCGAGGTAATCTGTTAGGGCTGGAGGACCACACACCCTGGGCATGAACTTGGGGGAGCCCAGGGATCCACTTGTGAGAAGTCTGTTATTATTCTGTTTGACGTAAGGGGAGGGGGGACTCAGGCAAAGATGACCGTAGGGGAGATTGCTCACCCCAGCACTGACCGCAGTGCTCCACATATGACAAGCTACTTTTGAAGCACTGCTGGATTGAAAGGAATGATATGTTTTAACCAACAAAATATAGTCTTTGCAACATAGAGCCTAATTGCAAATGGTTGTAATTTTTCACCAGAGAAACTCTAGAATGGTTCTCTCATATTTAATGTTTTCCATATTTAATTTGACTATGGGGGCTGCTTATAGTCTGATTTTTGTTTCGTGGTTTATCCTTCTCTGTTTTTTGTCTGTAACTTTGTATTTACATTGAATACTTTTCTCAAGCTATTCCCTAGTGGTCACTTCTCCACCCTTTTCTGACTACATTTGGGACCTTTCAACCCATCTGAAGACTTAGACTGGCCCCAGACACTAGGTAAGTCCTGACCTCAGGAAAAGAGAAAATGATGAAGAGTTTCACACTGAGGATTTCTTTGTCACATTCTCATGGTTGTGAATCATCAAAAATATTGGACCCAAATTCCACACCTACGAATGGTGAGCTTCAGATTCTGAAGACACATCCTAACTAATATTCTACTTCTGGTGCCTGTATTCTTGTCCAGCTTTGTTTGTTCTTATCTGTGATTAGCTACTGTGTGAGTGCCTAAATGTCTGTTATCAGTAGCCTATTCTGCAGGACTACAGATCTTGCCTCCTAGTTTCAATTCTCCAGACATCTGCCCAGGGCCCTGTTATCTGCTGACAGATTACCCAGTAACCATTATTCGTTTGCTGGCTTGTCTCTTTAATTCCACCTGCTCTGAGATTCTCCATCGCTCTGTTCTCTCTACCTGTCAAGTCATCTCTTTCCTTGTATTGAACTTTTCGAGATAATTAAGTGCCAAACCCACAAATGTGGCAAAAATAATAAAGGTTAAGACATAAAACCGTAACAGGGTTCAATAATACCAGCAGTGTTTCCATGTGCTGCCCTAATAGGAATCTCTGCTTTTGTTTATTTCATACTCCCTGCTTCCCGATCACAAAAAAGACAGAAGCATAAAGTAAATTGAAAACTCCATTAAAGAAACACAGCACCTGGGGGGAAAACATGGCTTTAAAAGAACAGAGGAAAGGCCTTTGAAGTTCATCTTGCTGACCCCCTTTTTCTTAGATGGTCAGTGTTGCACTTTATGTGGGGATTATCTTCAGGATACAAAGGAAATATCCAGTTTGCATGGGTGATTTTGGGAATTTGGGGGTAAAAATCAGTCACAAAACCTAACAGTATTACCAGATGAAAGTAGAAACATAAACAGAGATCTAATCCAACAGGGAACCCTGGGAAAAGATCTTGGAAATAACTGAGGTTAAACAGAAGGGAAATGAAAAATAGCACCTCAAGAAGGACGTTATCTTACGCAAACAAAACCTCATCAAAATAAAATCCTGGGCTTCCGTGGTGGCGCAGTGGTTGGGAGTCCGCCTGCCGATGCAGGGGACACGGGTTCGATCCCACATGCCGCGGAGCGGCTGGGCCCGTGAGCCATGGCCGCTGAGCCTGCGCGTCCGGAGCCTGTGCTCTGCAACGGGAGAGGCCACAGCAGTGAGAAGCCTGCGTACCAAAAATAAATAAATAAATAAAATCCTTACCAAATTGCTAAAAGGAATAAAATGGCTTGGTGTTGTCAAACAGCAGGTTAAAGATAACTCAGGGAAGAAAACAGACTCATTTGAGCTTCATAAAAAGGTCTTTGCTGACTCAGCACTAAGCTAAATGAACAGAGAAGCACAGAGAGAAAGAAAAGAAAATGTAATTGTTACTAGTAATAAAAGGTTGGAAATGGTGTGGAGACAGTCCCTTTTTTGTTCTTTTTAATTATATATATTCCTCTTCTAAATTTTTTTAAGTGAAAATTTATTGCTGGCTCAGTGGAAACCTAAGTTTCCTTAGACATTAAATTGAAATTATATATATGAAAACCACATTTTTTGTGAGTAATGCACATCTCCTTTCATGATATTCATGCCAAAATCCATTACGACATGAAGATAATTGGCTGACTTCTGTGTATTTTACAACAGGCTATATTTGCAAATCACATTTACACGGCCTCATTCTTAGAAGAACGGCATTTCTCCTCAACAGATATTTATCTGGCAGAAATGTTCTTAGGATCTTAATTTAAGAGGTGTAGGGGAAAGGCACAGTCAGGTTAATTGACAATAAGAGAACCATTCTGGGTAGATTGGGAAGGGAAATCTCTAATTCTTGGCTTCTAGCCCAGTTTCTGAAGGCTAATGCTTTTTAGAAAAAAATTAAAGAAACATAATTTAAATAGTTATTATAATAGAAAATATCCTTGGGCTGAGAACCAGGACTTTGGTTTCAGCATTAACTAGGGGTGTGATCTTGGACAAGTTACCTGCCTTCCCTTCCCTAAGGGGCCTTATCACGAAACAAATGGGGTCACCTCTGAACACCCCGTGGGTTGAAAAGGGTTCCTTCCCTTCCCACTGGAGATGTTAAGTCTGGATTCTTATTAATATCTTTATTAACGGTTTTTTCTTTGACATTCTTTTTTCTCTATACTTCATCCCAATTAAATTTCTCTCTATCCCACATAGTGATGCCACATTCAACTCTTCCAGTACCATTTTTGTTGTATAATTTCCCTACAAAACAAACATTTAATAACTTCTTATTCCCAAGTGTTGAAATACAAAAGACAAAAAATCTTCCCCAAAAGATAAATATAATCTTCCTCTTATATTTCATCATTCCCACATATGAATACTCTTCGCATCAGCTTCTTCTCTTTACTCCTTGCCTCTTGATATGCAACACATTTATTAAAATTCTTGATAAGGCATCAGCAATTTCAATCTCCTATTGAGTTTTCCCTTTTTTGTTTGCCTATCCAAATCTCTTCTATCCTTCAATACCTAGTTGAAAACTCTCAGAAGTGTCAACTTCCCATCACACTGAGGCTTTTCTGAGCTCCAAGAGCAATTTCCTGTGTATTTCATTCAAAGGTTTAATCATATTTTACCTTGTGGCATATTACTACTTTATTGTTATTCAGATTTCTTTCTATTGAATTAAAGCTCTGCTTTTCAAAACCTTTGGGAAATAATTTATTCTGTTAAACTAAGCTTTCTGGCTAACTGGAGATTTACTCCTTTTTGTCTTAAACCTATTTTAACCATTGTAGATAAAAATTTTTTCTAAAATAGACAATATATTTCTGTGACTTTTGAAATTTAAAAAATGGTAATTTATTAGTTTTCTTGGTGGCTTATATCACTAGTGATATATATCACTAGTGTTATACTACGAAGTTGCTCTGAGAAGTTACTAATGGGAAAACTACAGTGAGTACTGAGAAATATTTGTCTGCTTCGTAATTTTATTTGTTGTTTCCATTACAGATTTTTATTGGTGGTTTGGCCTCTTATAGCAGCGTCTGTAATCACCACTAATTCGCTAAGAACTTGATTGTATAACTGTGATTATGAAAGTTTACCTAAAATATGTATAAGTCGGCTCAGAATATATACAGTGTAAAAGTCCTTGAGATTTAGTTCTTAACAGTTGGAACATATCATTTGCTTTCCTGTGAAAGATCTCTATAGATAGTTACCTCCCAACTTTTAGCTGAATTCAAGGTAGATACAGTTGCAGGAGAGCCAAATTTCAGATAGATTTTTATTATTATTTATAACCTGTTTTGACTTATGTCTTATCTTTCCAACTCTACCAGAAGCAGAAATGTACAGTTCTACAGTTTTTAACTCTTTAAAGGATTTTGTCCAACGTTTTGTACTTTTAAGAGATACTCAAATAGGAATTGAATTCAAGAAATCTCAGATTTATATAAAGATACTTTACTGCTTAATCACTAACTTTTTAACAGGTTACATGTGGAAAGTATTTCTTAGAAAGACTCAGGGGTAGAGAGGAGAATATGAGAGATATAAATAATTTTCAGTGACTTTCTCCATTTTTTTCTGCATTGCTTTTCCCTCCCTCTCTCCCTCCCTTCCTCTCTTTCTGCTAATTAAGGACCCAAATTGTTTATGAAATGCATGATTTTTGATCTCCAACACTTTCCAGTTCTATAACTACAGAGAGATGTTTCCTCAACTACAAAATTGCCCTGGTTGGTTGTTAGGTTTTATTTTAGTGTATTCAAGGCATTGTACACTTTGTATACAGTTTTATCCTAGTATCCGTCTCAAACTTCTACATCAGATTTCTCTATATCTTTGGAAAAACCTCACATTTTCCAACCTCCATGGCATTTTATCTTTATGAAGATATTTTAAATGTTATGGAAGAGAAATAAACATTTTAACATGTGAATTTCTCATTCTCTTTTGCTCCCTACTGTTTAAAAAGAATCTTACATTTGTCATCACATTTCCTGGGCCTTGACTGTGCCTGGAGAGAAATGAGACACATCCAGAGTAGATACTGAAGGTGAGATGGGAGTGACTGTAAAGCCAATAGTCAATACAAGTAGGGTTTTGGGGGAATTTAGAATAAAGGAAGAAAGTCACTATAGACAAAGAGAAAGAGATGAAAGAAACAAACTTTATGAATATTTTCAATGTTTTAAGAACAAATCAACACTTTCAAATTATATTTGATAGAAATTTAAAATTAGTTTAATTTTTTTTTTTTATAATTGGCTGCGCCGTGTGGCTTGCAGGATCTCAGTTCCCTGACCAGGGGCTGAACCTGGGCCATGGCAGTGAAAGTCCAGAATCCTAACCACTAGACCAGCAGGGAACTCCCTAAATTTTAAAAATATTGAGAATTGTGTTTTACGCATGAATGTATCTTTTCAGAGGAAAGACTCTTACTACTGCTATTACTACAAAAATGTGTCCACCACTTAGGTAAAAAATATAACTTTACATTGAGAATACTGGTACAGGAGGAAGTAGGTCTTTCTTGCCTGTTGTGGAATGTAACCATAGGAAAGAATAGATTACAATGATATATTAGGAACAATTTAATTGAAAGAAGTTTTTTGACAAGTAGAGAATATTATATATGAAAATGAAAAGCAGTATTCATTATAAAAACAAAAATTGGAGACAACTTATATGCCTAGTATTATGAAATTGATAAATAGTACAAGATTAATAAAATATAACTAATGTAATCAGTACTAATATGATTAATAATAACAGTAAGTCTATATTTATTAATTAAAAGCAGCTTCAATATAAGTAATGTGAAGTATATAAAGTTAGCTTATTTTTGTAAAATTTTATTTTTTGTATTTTTTCACAAAAAATCTCCCCTTCCCCCTCAGAGGTAACCACAAGTTTTGTTCTCTGTATCTGTGAGGCTGCTGCTTTTTTGCTGTATATACTGGTTTGTTGTATTTTTTAGGTTCCACATATAAGTGTTGTATTTTTTAGATTCCACATATATATCACTTATATATACTATCATACAGTATTTGTCTTTGACATATTTCACTTAGCATAATGCCCTCCAACTCCATCCATATTGCTGCAAATGGCAAAATTTTGTTCTTTTTTATGGATCCTTTTGGCTTTTTGTTGGCTAACTGTGACTTTGTCACTTATAACGTCTCTGAGGCAGAACTTTAACATTTATAAAGCATTATTCCAACACCATCTGCCTATCTGCTTAACTCGTGGGGTGTTGTGATGAACAAATAAAATAATGCAGGTGAATGTCCTTTTGAAAAGATAACTATTATATAAATGTAAGATGTTAAGGAAGGGAGTTTGTAGATTTGAAATATCAAAATACTGAACAACTCATTGTATAGTCATAGACTACAAGGTTTGATAACATAAACAGCATTGTAATTATCAAATATTTTATATGAAAGATCAGCAATGCTATGCGTACAATTTTTTTAAAGTAGGATACTTTAACAACTATACTCCAATAAAAATTAATTTAAAAAAAAAAGAAAGAAAGAAAAAAATAAAGTAGGATACTTTGAGTAAACGAACTAAACAACATAGAAAAGCTGATGAAATATAAAATTATTGTTCTGGATGATATATAATCCCACTGTTGACAGAAAAGGACACACTGACTAGAAGGCTGATGGGGATCAGATATGAAGTGTAATTTGCAATCAGGTAAAACAGAAAAGAGATTTATGCAAAAAATAAAATAAAATCTCATTCTTCTGACAAGAAGGATAAGAAGAAAGGAAAACCTGAACAAATAGATAAGGACTATAGTTTGGAATTACCCAGCTAAGCCATAGTGACAGTCAGAATGGGAAGGGCATTGTCAAAACGCGGATTTCAGCTGAATGATGATGTATTTTGCAGAGACTCAGCATTAACAGGAGCAAATGCAATATTCTGAGTCATTTTTGAAGAGAATGGTATCAATGTGAAAATCGAATGCAGGTCATTTAAAATAAATCAAAACACATGGAAAGAAAGGTGCCTGTGTAATCAACTACTTTTCAGTGACGACACTTGCAGCCTTAAAATTCAGGTTTCTAAGAAGGATCTGGTCCCATCGTCACCTGGCTTCAGATTGCTCTGTGTAGTTGTCCTGTAGTTTCTTCATCTGTAAAATGAAAGAACTTTCTTGGATTACATGTATGATCTTGTTGTCAACAGTCAAAGAGTTAAGATGTTTAGAGAGAGAGCACTTTAATATGCAGTGAGATTTAACATATTAATTATGTGGATCTGGAACAGCCTAAGGGAGCGAGTGGAACAGAGTCAGATGGTCTCAGCGTAGAAGACAAGTGTACTCAGGAAAGAGTTGGAGTGAGGAGGGATGTTTGGCACAAAATGAACTCGAAATGGTTTGTAAATGTCCCTGGAAGTTTCTTGCAATGAGGGGAAAGAATGTGGGGAATAGTTGTTTACTGGCCATGAAAGATGGGGTGAAGTGCATAGTGTGTGTAGGTGCCCTACTATCAAAAACATGATGTAAATGAGCAGAAGTGGAGAGCTGTATTTTTTCATCTCACAGGCAGAGGAAGGAGGAGGGCTATAACTATCTTTTCTTTTCCTTGGTTGCTTGAGCTAATCTTTGCTAACTATGCTCCCAGGAAGGAGTGTCAGTAAAACCCAACATGCAGAAAGAAAACATGGAACAAATTTTTCTCTACCAAGCCTGGCATGGCAGCATGTGTGGCTTTGTGTGTAATCTAGTAGGAGCCCCTTGCTTCTGATGTCAACCAAGCTGACATTTATGGAAACAGCAACCTGGAATTGATGAAGAAAACATACAAACAAACCAAAACAAAACCCCACTTTCTGGGACTTCCCTGGTGGTCCATTGGCTAAGACTCCATGCTCCCAATGAAGGGGGCCTGGGTTTGATCCCTGGTCAGGGAACTAGATCCCACATGCCACAACTAAAGATCCTGTGTGCCACAACTAAGACACAGTGCAGACAAATAAATAAACATTAAAAAAAAAAAAACACTTTCTGAAAGTATGAAAAAAACAGGTAAACCTAACAATGTGATTGAAATCTTTACTTTGGCTATTTAAAATCCATGCCACAGCCTAGGACAGATGCAGCAATAAGAGGAGAACACCAAAATCATGACGTAATCAAGAGATTGGGAGGGTTTTTGTTATTTTGCTTTGTTTTGCTTTTTCATGTGAAACCATTGCTTGGCTCAGCCAGGAGAGTTTTTCTCACTAAAGATTTTCAGGGAGAAAAGTAAGAATTGCTTTCCAGTGAGTTTTGACCTCCTCCCTCTCAAATCTTCTCCATGCCATTCACAATTTTATCAAAGTGAAGAAAGAAAAAAAGAGAGAGAGAATAAAACATGCACAGATTGAGGAAGAGAGAGAGAGAGGTCGTCTATGAGAAACTCACCTGAGAGAAAAGCTTTGTCATAGAAATGATGACACAATTTGTATGCATTATGAAGAAATAGCTGAGAGTAACACTAAGGGTCCCAGAGAATGCCAAGATGATGAAGATAATGACAGACTAGAAGCAACTCTTTTATAACCTCATAGAGTTATTTTTACACTAGAAGTGGTTAATTCAGGGTGGGGTGTAAGGTGTACATCACCAAATTACTGTTTATGCATCTTTCCCAGAAACAACATATTTTATATGTGGTATATGTATAGATGAGCTATGTCTATATATCTGTATATTTTAGTTATACCTATAATTATCTAGCTATATTATGAAAGAAAAGGTAGGAGAAAGATTCAGTTACATTCATGCAAACAAAAATGAAACCAGTTATAAATGATTCAAGCACTTTTGTTTCCTGAATGTTTGCTAAGATAGAAATGTAGTCTCTACCAAAATTATAGAAGCTTAGTGCATGGGTCATATTACCAGAGAACTGGGTTCAAGATTCACATTTCTATTTGAATGTCTGAAATACCTTGTAAAAATAGTTCAACACCTTAAGCATCTGTTAATACCTCTGTAAAAATAACTGCAAGGATAGCACCTATCTCATTACGTTGTCGAGATGATTTAAAGAGAAAATGAATTTTCAACACTGAGAGGTAAGAGTTGGTTTGATTGAGGCTAAACTCCCACAGCCGTGTTCCCAGAGCACAAGAAGGCATTCTGCAGATCCTTAGAGGAAGCAACTCCAGCCAGTGCTTAAGGCAATCAGTTACCCTAGTCCACTGAGTGCCTGGATGGTCCATGAGTTTCCGCCAATGAACACAGCTCTAGCTGCTCTGGTGTGCGTGCTGTTTGTCTTTGTTGGTGTTGGTGTGGTGTCTTAGTCTGTTCTGGCTGCTATAACAAGATAGCACAGTCTGGGTGGCTTGTAAACAACATAAGTTAATTTCTTACACATCTGGAGGCTGGAAGTTCAAGGTCCAAGGTGCTGGCAGATTCTCTAGTGAGAGCCTGCTTCCCGGTTATCTGTTATCTAAATGTTGTTTGTATTACAAGACCCATGTAACTGAACCATTTAGACTATCTATCTATCTATCTATATCTATACATATATATAAAATTTTCTTAACTTGTATATAATTTTATAATTATATAAGTTAATTGATTAATAGAATATACATAGTTTAGATATAGTCATATGTATTAATGTACAGCATGATTTCAGTTCTCTTTTGTGTTTTCTTTATAAAATCCCAACTTAAAGGATCTTTCAGATATGCCAAAGTGAATAAAGTGGGCAGCAACTGACAATTGTCACAGACTTTCATTCCTCGAATGGGAAGATGAATACATAAACAACTGTTTTTGCCTAATTTTATACTTTACTAAGTATGCTGCATTATTACACAAGCCCAAAGAATCACTGTTTTACCACATTGAACAGCTGAATTACAAGTATTAATTTGATCAATAGCCACAAGACTCAAACTAATTATGTGTTTTATTTTTCATTCACAGAGGGTGTCATTCTGACATAATAGTCTTGAAGGCTACATCATACATTCTTAAAACTAGTCAACTAGCGATGTCTTATTCAACCTTTATTAGTCTATATAGTATAATGTAGTGTTATGTATAGATTACTTATAATCAAGCAAAGTACCCTGGTAAACACTTCTGTTTTTTCCTTAGATTTGAGAATAAAAAAATTAAAATTATTTATCTGTAGCACGCAGCTACTCTGAACAAAAACACATTTATATGGTTCTGAAGAACCTCGGGGCAGGACAGGAATAAAGACGCAGACGTAGAGAATGCAGACATGGGGAGGGGGAAGGGTAAGCTGGGACGAAGTGAGAGAGTAGCATGGACATATATACACTACCAAATGTAAAATAGATAGCTAGTGGGAAGCAACCACATAGCACAGGGAGATCAGCTCAGAGCTTTGTGTCCACCTAGAGGGGTGGGATAGGGAGGGTGGGAGGGAGACGCAAGAGGGAGGAGATATGGGGATATATGTACATGTAGAGCTGATTCACTTTGTTATACAGCAGAAACTAACACACCATTGTAAAGCAATTATACTCCAATAAAGATGTTAAAAAAAAACAACACACATTTGTAATAGAACTTTTCCTTTATGTTCCAGTAGACTAGCAAAACAAATGAAAAATGCTAATTAACCCCAAAGACAGTGATAACATTATCTGTGTTTTAAAGGACAGAGTACTTTGACCAGTAAAGTAACCACAAGTTTATTTTACTCTATTTATATCTGTCCAGTCAGTAAACAAGGTTATTTTGCAGAACTAATGCTCCAGATAAAACCTCAATTTCTTGAATACCATTAAAGATACACAGTAGCTTGATATTTGGCATTCTGCATTAATTCTCTGGGAAGCAAATTAGCGCTCTGAAGCAAGGGTACAGTCAGCTGGAATGCAATAAAGATGATGGGATGTTGCCTGTTCAAAACACAATGAAATAAGGGTGAAGGGAAGTTTTCAATAAAATGGGTCTCAGGAAATCTTGAGTCAAATCCCCATGGTCATATAGTCATAAGACACCGTCAATATTAGGATTACCAAGGCTTGTGAAAGCCTATTTTGGAGATGGATTGGGGGACCTTTTGTAGGAATCATGGGTGGTGGACCAATTCATTAAAGCAAGAACGTCTCTGCTCTAGGTCACTCAGATACAAGCCGCCTTCATGGTTCTTATAAGTAATGTTGAATAGAGTGTCTCTGTTATTTCTTTTAGCACCCATCTGGAGTTAGAATAACTAAAAGCAAGCTGAGATCAGACACTGAAAAAGTTCCTGGTGGATCAACAGAGTCTGCTGTGAAGGAAGATACAACAGTAGATCAAGGTCAGAAATTCAGTACAGGAGGACAAACCAAATGTGAGTAAGAAGCCAGGAAATAGAGGTTGAAGCTAATATTTACAGATTTTAACAAACAAGTAAAAAAAATCAAAGTAGTCAACATATCCTTAAATTCAGTCAAAGATTTATGAATAATGTCTTGCTGATGTGTAAACTCCATCAGAGACCAATAATCCCATGACCAGAGATATTTACCATCTGTATCTTAAAAGTACAATATTCTAAACCTATGGTCTGACACTGATCATAAAACTGAACAAGTAAACTGAATACCTGCAGAATAAGTATCCTGAGAGTATATTTAACAGATTTCTTAGAGTATTTTCAGTGACTATGAAATAAGTCTTGGGCAATATTTCCAATTCTCCACATGTGAAATTTTTACCCCACTTATAGGTTAACTCCCTGAGGAAATGTAAGAAATAGCTCAGAGACATTACAACTTTACCACCTGGTCACATTATAACACTTTGGACTAGAAATGTTTCTTCTGGGGAAAGAAAGTTAGCATTTTTGAGAAACTAATTGTTGGCTTTTCTACAAGTGCCTTATTGGCCTATAGTTGGAGTTAATTAAAATGTCTAACTAGGGTGCTTCTTAAAACAGAATCAGCATGATTTATTCCAAAAAATTCTGGCGATTTCTTAATTGCTTTGGGACACAAAGGTTGATTTCAAACCCAAGGATGTTGTACTAGTACTAAATTTGGTAGGGGGCTCCAAATAAATGTGCTAAGATTTATTTCCATAATTATGTCAGTTGAATTTGACCCAAGATAGTGCATGAAACTGAGTCTGCTGACTGATGGAGTGTAGTAGATTTGTTTCCCGTAAAGAAACTCTTTTAATCATTCTAGGAATTAGTAAAATTGGGAATCTGGCCAAATTTCATTAGTTAGCCTAATTTTGATGTCAGTATATTATAGCCATTCCATAAACCAATGAAAGGCAGTGTGTTATGTTGGAGGGAACAAGGGGGCAAATGATCAAAGCTACAAATTTTCTCTCTTCCTCACATGAGCTGTTTGACCTTCGACAAGTTACTCAACCTCTGTAAGCCTCAGTTTCCTCTTGTGTGCGATGCAGGTAGCACTAGTTGTCCAGAAAGTGTGTACAAAGTGGCAGAAAATGGGCATGTAATAAGCCCTCAATAAGCTGGAGCTAAAATCTAGGAAAATCCATGGAAGGATTGGGTCTCCTCCTTGACTATGCATTAGAGTCACTTGGGGGAGCATTTAAAGCATACTCTTTACCCAGACTCTACCCCAGACCAATTATAACACAATGTCTAGGAGCGGTTCCTAACATCAGTAACCTTTCAAATGTGTAGTAGGTATTTCTAATCTGCACGATCTATCTTACAAAAGAATTTCATCTAGAACTTAAAGGGATCATGGGGATTATCACTCCAGTAGTTCTCAGATGCCCATCTACAGACTCGCTTCATCAGAATCACTTTGGAAGCACACTAAATATATACATTCTCTCACCTTACTTCCTAGTTACAATGTTAGACTCCCCATGGGTTTTCCTTGGAGCCTGTACTGTTAACAAGATCGCCAAGAAATTCTGCTGAGTCATAGTTAAAACCACCCATGCAAAATGAGTTTCCTTGCCCATTCTCATTTTAAAAATAAGAAAACAAAGCTCCCAAGAGCAGAAATGACTTGTTTAAGGTCACCTAACAGTTAATGGCAGTGTCAGAAAATCCCAATTCTCTCCAAGCCCTCAGTCTAGTTCTGTTGTTAATACACTGCTTTTAGTGCTTTGTTGATTTGGATTGAAAAATAAGATCTGTGAAAGCAACTCCTGATTTCATTAATATGGTGACTGCAAGCAAGCTCAGTTGTTGAAAACGAAAGAGTCCTCAATTGTCAACAAAGCTGAAGGTTCAGCAAAAAAACAGTACTGCTTTGGAATGGCATGTGGAACATTAACAAATTCCTCTAAATCACAACCTTCAACTTTACTGGCGCGCTGAAGAAAAATATAAAAAGACAAAAATCACATTACTTGTTCTTCCTCTGCTTTGCTGAACAATAATTCTCTGTAATGTCTGGATTTGCCAGTTGCAGGGGTAAGATTACAATAAAGCCAGTTGCAGATCTCCTTCTTCCAGTGATCAAAACAAAGTCTTTTGCTTCTTTGAGATCAGCTCATCATACCCTCTAGCCAGTTCTGCTAGGAAGATTGACAGGTCACATCATTGAGACACGCTGTTCAGGAGCCAGTCTGATAGCAGTGTGTATCAAATCATCTTCAGACAGCAGAAGAGAAGAGAGTGTGATCATTAGTCCTAGTGCAATTTGCATTCATCTCACATACCAAGGTGCTTAGGAGACAGACTCTGGTAAACGAAGATCAGGATATATAAGATCTGAAGTAATTGCTGGCTGATGTAGTTTGGTAGGAAAGACTAGAAAATTTAACGTTTATCTGCTATTTATATCGTCTGCTGGATAAATGATAATATACTGGACATTTTTAGGATGCATCAGAGTTATTTGCATTAGATTGTTCTTACAAAGAAATATGAGAAACATGATTTTCGATATAGGAAGACAAACAAAGAAAGCCATAATTATCTAGCTAGATAAAGGAGAAATCAGCATTTCAGCTAAAGTTTAATTTATTGTTCTGTTTAAATTAATGCTAGGGAGATTGTATTTGGAGACAAAAAGACTGAACTATAGCTCTGGTCTAACAAAGACTAACTCAACAACATTTTCTGTTTTACACTAGTTTTCTCACAAAAAAAGATTGCAGAGTTGGGCTATAATTATTTCCACCTCAAATGCAGTATTTTTTTGTGAATGATTGGTTCACCTTTTATATTAATTATGAGATGTACAATTAGTTTACTTAGAAAGATCTCAAATGTAATAGAACAGGATATTTATGATCTCGGGTGGCCTCGGCCTGCAGCGGCTTGAAGCAGTTTCTGTTCCCGGCCAGTGACTGAGGTCGGGTCGCGGCAGTGAGAACACTGCATCCTGGCCACTAGTCCAGTGGTCAGTGACAAGGCCCTGGCTCTCCGGCTTTGCAGAAGAAGAATTTCCACAAAGACAGGAAGTAGTGAAACAGGTAATGTATTTATTAAGAGAAAATAGGAGTACGGTACGTGTGGATAGACACACGGGCAGGCTCAGAGAGAGAGTCGTGCCCTCGCAGCAGTTTAAATCACTTATATGGGGCAGTTCTTCCGTGTTTCCTTTGTCCAATCATTTTCCTTTGCCTGGTTCAGAGCCCACATTTGGTGTATCTCAGGATCTTCCCATGTGTGCGTGCTCATCTGTTAGCCAAGATGGATTCCACCGAAGAGGCCTCTGGGTAAGTGAGCGTTTGTTGGCATCACTCCCCTTTTGACCTCCAACAAGCCTTTCTGTGCATGTGTAGTCAGGGAGGTCTCCTGACTTCAAGAATGAGGAATATGTGGCCTCTTATCTTCTATCTGGGCAGGGCCCACCTCCTCTCTCAATTGTCCTGTTATTTATTCCTGTCTCGGAGTATCGGTCCACAAGGAACGAACTCAAATGGTTTGCCCTGAGGGCCCATCTGTCTCCTGCCTCATTTATACTTTTATGATAGAATTTCTGAAACATGAAGGAGTGTAATGAGTTAGTGTGTAACTTAAAGGTTTGATTTATAAAATAAAAATAAAGAAACCATATTAGAAATACATATCAGTAGGCAGAAGAAATAAAGATGGCTAACTAAAAATATCTACATTACTATTATAAAACTGAGTTGGATTGTTGAGGTAATTAATTAAAGAATAGAAAAAACACTTAAAACCTGCCTCTTTGTTAAGCATGCCTAAAGGGCTTCCATCTAAAAAACTAAGATATTTTCCCTTGGGAATTCAGTGTCACTATTACTAGATATGTTCTGGGGGAAAAAAGATAAATGAATTCAAGGCTATAGGGATACAGAAACTTATATTACCCTTGTCTTTAATTTTTTTCTTGAAGCAGTAAAAGTTATGAATCTGTAATGAGTTGTGAAAAAAAAATTCTGCTTTTGATCCACTATATTTTAGAATTTGAACTTTGTACACAAAAAAGAAAACAGAAGATTTCAATATTTGACTTTTTTTTAAGATAGTTTGTCAATCTATGTTTTGCTCAAAAACTGCGAATCACTATAAAACCTGTACAGTTTCATGAAAACAAGGAAGTAATGGGTGTTAATGAGATCATACATGTATTTCAACCGTTATTGAATAACCAAGATTTTTATTCTGAGATGGGACGGGGCTGGCCAATCCTATCTCACCACCTGCACATCATCCTCCAAGTGAATTAGAAGCTCATTTGGGGAAGATTTTTCAAACTACACTGTTATTCTCAACTCAAAGATCAGATCTGCATTCCTCTGCTTTTTCCCTCTCTCCTTTAAATATTGCACAAGGAGAGATGTTTTGGATGGTAGGGGTATGGATGTGAATGGAGTGGGGCAGGAAATAATGTTGACTCTAACTGAGGGTCCTTGGGATTAGGATTTGAGAGCTGCATTAAATCCTAGTTGGGCCATAAGTGTTTGAATAGCGCATTTCTGTTGACTTTTTAAGTGACAGTTTATTTTATGTCCTTTAAGAAGAGACCTGATGGTAGAGCCCAACATGAGGAAAGTAGCCTGGACAAGTGTGCTCTGTCCCAGTGACCCAGTGTCATATTGCTTTCTGCCCTAGTAAGATGCGCTCAAAGAGGTTTGCAGTATTTATGACTTTATGCAGTCGCTAGAGGAGGTATTTGTTTAATTCTCCTTGATCATCATCATCAATATCATCCTAACCGTAATTGAAAACAGCTTTGAGTTTATAGTACTCATAGGCCTTGAGATTCAGAACTTTAATAAATGACAAACCACAGAACGCGTGAAGGTCGGGTCAGTATCTTTCCTAGTTTCCAAGGAAAGGGAGTCAAAAGACCTCTAAAGCATTTCAATTTTATTAGTCCCTTGTATTAAAATTCTATGTGGAAGATCAAAGTTTATCAGGCAAAAATGCAATCAGTCTTAGTATAAAGCAGCTGTGGAAGATGATGATCAGGTTCTCTTTAAATCAGCACTTTTCGGGCTTCCGGGAAGATGGCGGAAGAGTAAGACGCGGAGATCACCTTCCCCCCACAGATACACCAGAAATACATCTACACGTGGAACAACTCCTACAGAACACCTAGTGGACGCTGGCAGAAGACCTCAGACCTCCCAAAAGGCAAGAACCCCCCCCACACACACACGTACCTGGGTAGGGCAAAAGAGAAAAGAAAAAACAGAGACAAAAGGATAGGGACGGGACCTGCACCAGTGGGAGGGAGCTGTGAAGGAGGAAAAGTTTCCACACACTAGGAAGCCCCTTCGCGGGCGGAGACTGCGGGTGGCAGAGGGGGGCGCTTCGGGACCGCGGAGGAGAGCGCAGCAACAGGGGTCCGGAGGGAAAAGCGGAGAGATTCCCGCACAGAGGATCGGTGCCGACCGGCACTCACCAGCCCGAGAGGCTTGTTTGCTCACCCGCCGGGGCGGGCGGGGCTGGGAGCTGAGGCTCGGGCTTCGGTCAGAGCGCAGGGAGAGGACTGGGCGTGAACACAGCCTGCAGGGGGTTAGTGCGCCACGGCTCGCCGGGAGGGAGTCCGGGGAAAAGTCTGGACCTGCCAAAGAGGCAAGAGGCTTTTTCTTACCTCTTTGTTTCCTGGTGCGCGAGGAGAGGGGATTAAGAGAGCTGCTTAAAGGAGCTCCAGAGACGGGCGCGAGCCGCGGCTAAAAGCGCAGACCTCAGAGACGGGCATGAGACGCTAAGGCTACTGCTGCCGCCACCAAGAAGCCTGTGTGCGAGCACAGGTCACTCTCCACACCCCCTTCCGGGGAGCCTGTGCAGCCCGCCACCGCCAGGGTCCCGGGATCCAGGGACAACTCTCTCGGGAGAACGCACGGCCCGCCTCACGCTGGTGCAACGTCATGCTGGCCTCTGCCGCCGCAGGCCCGCCCCGCCTCCGTGCCCCTCCCTCCCCCCCGGCCTGAGTGAGCCAGAGCCCCCGAATCAGCGGCTCCTTTAACCCCGTCCTGTCTGAGCGAAGAACAGACGCCTTCCTGCGACCTACACGCAGAGGCGGGGCCAAATCCAAAGCGCAGCCCCTGGGAGCTGTGAGAACAAAGAAGAGAAAGAAATCTCTCCCAGAAGCTTCAGAAGCAGCGGATTAAATCTCCACAATCAACTTGATGTACCCTGCATCTGTGGAATACATGACTAGACAACGAATCATCCCAAATTGAGGAGGCGGATTTGAGAGCAAGATTTATGATTTTTTTCCCCTTTTCCTCTTTTTGTGACTGTGTATGTGTATGCTTCTGTGTGAGATTTTGTCTGTATAGCCTTGCTTCCAGCATTTGTCCTAGGGTTTTATCCGTTTTTTTAAAAATTTTTTTCTTAATAATTATTTTTTTATTTTAATAACTTTATTATGTTTTATCTTACTTTATTTTATCTTACTTTATCTTCTTTCTTCCTTTCTTTCTACTTCTACTAATTCTTTCTTTCTACTTTTTCTCCCTTTTATTCTGAACCGTGTGGATGAATGGTTTTTGGTGTTGCAGCCAGGAGTCAGTGCTGTGCCTCTGAGGTTGGAGAGCCAACTTCAGGACACGGGTCCACCTCCCAGCTCCACATAATATCAAATGGTGAAAATCTCCCAGAGATCTCCATCTCAACACCAACACCCAGCTTCACTCAATGACCAGCAAGCTACAGTGCTGGACATCCTATGCCAAACAACTAGCAAGACAGTAACACAACCCCACCCATTAGCAGAGAGGCTGCCTAAAATCATAGTAAGTCCACAGACACCCCAAAACACACCACCAGACGCCAGAAAGACAAGATCCAGCCTCATCCACCAGAATACAGGCACTAGTCCCCTCCACCAGGAAGCCTGCACAACCCACTGAACCAACCTTAGCCACTGGGGACAGACACCAAACACAACGGGAACTACGAACCTGCAGCCTGCAAAAAGGAGACCCCAAACACAGTAAGATAAGCAAAATGAGAAGACAGAAAAACAGAAGATGAAGGAGCAAGAAAAAAACCCACCAGACCTAACAAATGAAGAGGAAGAGGCAGTCTACCTGAAAAAGAATTCAGAATAATGATAGTAAAGATAATCCAAAATCTTGGAAATACAATGGACAAAATGCAAGAAACATTTAACAAGGACCTAGAAGAACTAAAGAGGAAACAAACAATGATGAACAACACAATAAATGAAATTAAAAAGACACTAGATGGGATCAATAGCACAATAACTGAGGCAGAAGAACGGATAAGTGACCTGGAAGATAAAATAATGGAAATAACTACTGCAGAGCAGAATAAAGAAAAAAGAATGAAAAGAACTGAGGACAGTCTCAGAGACCTCTGGGACAACATTAAACGCACCAACATTTGAATTATAGGGGTTCCAGAAGAAGAAGAGAAAAAGAAAGGGACTGAGAAAATATTTGAAGAGATTATTGAAAAATTCCCTAATGTGGGAAAGGAAATAGTTAATCAAGTCCAGGAAGCACAGAGAGTCCCATACAGGATAAATCCAAGGAGAAACACGCCAGGACACATATTAATCAAACTGTCAAAAATTAAATACAAAGAAAACATATTAAAAGCACCAAGGGAAAAACAACAAATAACACACAAGGGAATCCCCATAAGGTTAATAGCTGATCTTTCAGCAGAAACTCTGCAAGGCAGAAGGAACTGGCAGGACATATTTAAAGTGATGAAGGAGAAAAACCTACAACCAAGATTACCCAGCAATGATCTCATTCAGATTTGATGGAGAAATTAAAACCTTTACAGATGCTACCAGAAAACTACTAGAGCTAATCAATGAATTTGGTAAAGTAGCAGGATACAAAATTAATGCACAGAAATCTCTGGCATTCCTATACACTAATGATGAAAAATCTGAAAGTGAAATCAAGAAAACACTCCCATTTACCATTGCAACAAAAATAATAAAATATCTAGGAATAAACCTACCTAAGGAGACAAAAGACCTGTATGCAGAAAATTATAAGACAGTGATGAAAAAAATTAAAGATGATACAAATAGGTGGAGAGATATACCATTCTTGGATTGGAAGAATCAACATTGTGAAAATGACTCTACTACCCAAAGAAATCTACAGATTCAATGCAATCCCTATCAAACTACCACTGGTATTTTTCACAGAACTAGAACAAAAAATTTCACAATTTGTATGGAATCACAAAAGACCCTGAATAGCCAAAGCAATCTTGAGAACGAAAAACGGAGCTGGAGGAATCAGACTCCCTGACTTCACACTATACTACAAAGCTACAGTAATCAAGACAGTATGGTACTCACACAAAAACAAAAAGATAGATCAATGGAACAGGATAGAAAGCCCAGAGATAAACCCACGCACATATGGTCACCTTATCTTTGATAAAGGAGGTAGGAATGTACAGTGGAGAAAGGACAGCCTCTTCAGTAAGTGGTGCTGGGAAAACTGGACAGCTACATGTAAAAGTATGAGATTAGATCACTCCCTAACACCACACACAAAAATAAGCTCAAAATGGATTAAAGACCTAAATGTAAGGCCAGAAACTATCAAACTCTTAGAGGAAAACATAGGCAGAACACTCTATGACATAAATCACAGCAAGATCCTTTTTGACCCACCTCCTAGAGAAATGGAAATAAAAACAAAAATAAACAAATGGGACCTAATGCAACTTCAAAGCTTTTGCACAGCAAAGGAAACCATACACAAGACCAAAAGACAACCCTCAGAATGGCAGAAAATATTTGCAAATGAAGCAACTGACAAAGGATTAATCTCCAAAATTTATAAGCAGCTCATGCAGCTCAATAACAAAAAACAACCCAATCCAATAATGGGCAGAAGACCTAAATAGACATTTCTCTAAAGAAGATATACAGACTGCCAGCAAACACATGAAAGAATGCTCAACTTCATTAATCATTAGAGAAATGCAAGTCAAAATTACAACGAGATGTTATCTCACACCAGTCAGAATGGCCATCATCAAAAAATCTAGAAACAATAAATGCTGGAGAGGGTGTGGAGAAAAGGGAACCCTCTTGCACTGTTGGTGGGAATGTAAATTGATACAGCCACTGTGGAGAACAGTATGGAGGTTCCTTAAAAAACTACAAATAGAACTACCATATGACCCAGCAATCCCACTACTGGGCATGTACCCTGAGAAAACCATAATTCAAAGAGTCATGTACCAAAATGTTCATTGCAGCTCTATTTACAATAGCCCTGAGATGGAAACAACCTAAGTGCCCATCATTGGATGAATGGATAAAGAAGATGTGGCACATATATACAATGGAATATTACTCAGCCATAAAAAGAAACTGAATTGAGCTATTTGTAATGAGGTGGATAGACCTAGAGTCTGTCATACAGAGTGAAGTAAGTCAGAAAGAGAGAGACAAATACCGTATGCTAACACATATATATATAGAATTTAAGGAAAGAAAAATGTCATGAAGAACCTAGGGGTAAGACAGGAATAAAGACACAGACCTACTAGAGAATGGACTTGAGGATATGGGGAGGGGGAAGAGTAAGCTGTGACAAAGCGAGAGAGAAGCATGGACATATATACACTACCAAACGTAAGGTAGATAGCTAGTGGGAAGCAGCTGCATAGCACAGGGAGATCAGCTCGGTGCTTTGTGACCGCCTGGAGGGGTGGGATAGGGAGGATGGGAGGGAGGGAGATGCAAGAGGGAAGAGTTATGTGAACATATGTATATGTATAACTGATTCACTTTGTTATAAAGCAGAAACTAACACACCATTGTAAAGCAATTATACTCCAATAAAACAAAAAATCACCACTTTTTTATGACCATTTTTGAATTGTAAATGCAGACTATATTATAATTGGTTGAGACCTGTTTAAACAAAGAGGAAAATAGATAAATTAGAAAATAGATAAATAGGCTTGAAAGTAATTCCATATATATTTTGTCACTGTGGTCTGGTAAAGAAATTACTATTGCAAAGGGTAAAAATATGGAGTTTTTGCAGTATTTGTTTCTGGATGTAAAAATGCAGGAATTAACTTGGAAAAGCAGCAGGGTAGTGAATATAGTACCTACAAGTTACAAAGTCCATAAAGCATATTTTAATATATGGCAAGAGTATTTTAATATATGTTTAACAGACTTTGTCTCATTCTTTCTTTATTCTGTATTGATTTGACTATTATTACACTTTACTTATCAAATGGAAACCATACTGTATATTCCAAAATGTTCCTGTTGGATGTTCACATCCAATCCAACATCAAATTAACTCTTGTAATCTCCTGTCCTTTCCATTATTACCAATAAACAGCATATGCCTAACCTTGGATATTAGAGTCTGAATGCATCAGATGCTAATATTCTTCTAAATTATCTCTTTCCAGAACTTTAGGTCAGAGGGTACTTCTGTGTTCATAAACTAACCATGCAGCTACGCCAAGGGAAGCTGTGTTGTTGAAGACAACATGAGATTGAAATGAAAACAATTTTGCTTGGAATCCTAGTTCCGCCCGTCATTGAAGGTAGGACTTCTCATGCTCACTTTTTGCCTTGCGCTTTAGTTTCTTTCAGTGTAAATGGGAATCCTACCACTGACACACAAAATATTCTTAGTGGGCCGTATTATGCACGAGGCAGCATAATAAACCCTGTGGTACGTGAATAAGCAGAAGAGTTAACATCCGTGGCTTCGTAGAATTAGGCTTGGAGGAAGATTCAGATTCCAAATAAGCAATATGAGGGAAATGTAGAAAGTAATGTGCAAGCTTAGCGCAGTGGCAAGTGAACTAGTTTATTGAGGAAAAGGAATATTTTCATAAAAAAATGTATATCAAAGCTGAGACTTCAAAGGATGAGAAAAGATAATCAGGAGATAAGAATTCGAGTAGGAGATAATATCTCAATCTGAGAAATGAATACAAGTGTGGGAGCTTGAAGGTATAAGAAGAGCTAAAAATATTTCAGTTGAGTTTGTGCACAGAAGTTTTTTAAAAGATGAGAATATATTGGGATGAAAAGAAATACCTTCCTTTTATAGTTCTTATTAGGATTAAATATAATATTAAAAATCTACATATAATAAAAACTCATTATAAATTAATGAATATGGCCATTATACAATCCGTTGCCATGAAATCAGGATATAAACTAGAATTTCTAATACAATTTTAGAAAATCTATATAACTAATGACCATTTAAACCTACTTTAGTTCCATGACTATGAATCAACATATAAATCTACTTAATATCCTTCATCTATATTTAATTAAAATAACTATGAACTTATTTCCAACTTGGATTCATAGTTCTCAGAAACAAACAAGCAAACGAATGAATTAAAAGCCTATGTAAAAACTGAAGAATTCGGGCTTCCCTGGTGGCGCAGTGGTTGAGAGTCTGCCTGCCAATGCAGGGGACATGGGTTCGTGCCCCGGTCTGGGAGGATCCCGCATGCCGCGGAGCGGCTGGGCCTGCGCGTCCGGGGCCTGTGCTCCGCGATGGAAAAAACAAAAAGCTAAAGAATTCAAATCACTCATTTTACTAATATGTGACTAAATAATTTGTTTTCATGAACTTCTGAGAACAAATTTACATGAAAAAGTATGATTATAACTGTCAATCGATACTATTTAAGCAATCAAGCAAATAAACGAATATGTACTTGCCACTGGAACTAAATTATATAACAGAGTTAATGTGACATTTTAAGTGCATATTTTTTAAAAATCCTATATAAAGGAACAAAACTACAAATTTCTGTAGACAATTGATTCTAGCTTCTGATCTATCTCCATTTTTGTGGCATAGCGTACGGCGCACATCTGTAGATTGATTTACTTATTTTCAAGGAGTACTTGCACTGACAGCCATGGAAAGAAATTTAACAATTCCCTTTTGCATTGTAACATCCCCTCTGTTTTTCTTTCCCAGCCCAGCTATTAAACTCTCTTTGCAGTTCTTCTAACATTTTGGAGGTTTTTATAAAGCTATTAACAATCCTTTCAAATTTCTCCCTTCAAAGTGATTTGCTTTTACACTTCTTTTGGAAAAAAGTATTTTACATTCAACTTTATTGCTAACAAAGCATCAACACTAGCTTGGGCTTTTATAATAATTAGAACCAAGATTACTTTAAACGTTGTTGAATTGAGGAATTTTAGAAAAACTGGAATATTAAGCCAGAATCTATTTTTAATTCCAAACCCAAAAGAATATGAAGAAATTTAAGATGGCATTTAAGTTAAAATTAGTGTCAAGGGATGATTTGACATTTAAAATTTTTAGTTGGCTTATTTTTACATTGAAAGTAGCAAAAGAAAAAAAGTGTAACAAGGATTGAAAAGATCAATAATAGGCAAAATACATATTTTATAAAAACTGTATCTTATAAACATGAGTAAAGCATAACTTTAAGAAATTAACCTACTTCCAAAAACATCAACACTAGTAACTGTCAACATGTTCCAGGGAAGAAGGAAGTAAGGGCAAAACTACTTTTATAGGAGCAATACTAATTAAAATCTTAAGTAAATCACTTGCTCCCCACAGGAAATATTGCCAACGGTAAATAGAACAATCAGTTTGATATGTAAAACTGATTTTACTCTCCAAAAGTAAATCTAAGCATATATACATATATAAAAGCATATATAAATATATAAAAAGTAAACATAAGCAAACGTAAGTAAACATATAGACATATGTATATACACATATGTATTTTAAAATGCAAAATGAGATGAATAATTTGAGTCATCAAAAATGGTTTTGGGCTGTGATTATATAAATTTGTTCTTTTCAATCTTTTTGCATGAGACCATTTTTTAAGCTGTTTGTTTGGAAATAATTTCAAACTTACTGAAAAATTGCAAAAATAAACTAAGCTCTTGGAATTTGTGGGACCCAGCGTGGGTAAATGAAGGAACTTCAAAGTAAGGAAATGTAGAGAAAGACAGTAAGGGGAGGGGAAGGTAGAGACAGAGGGGACAAGAGAATGAGAACCCTAAGAGAGGGATCCTTGCAAGGCATTTTGAAATGTGAGAGGTCGCTATTTTTTCTTGAAAATTACGAAGTTAATGAAAAATTTTACCTTATTTTCATCTTACGCTATACTTCACTTTGAGGATCTGGTTGCCTCTTCAGTAAAGAATTTTATCTGGATGTGGATACACTTGGAATGGAGACAGGTTGTCCCCTCACTGTTTCTCTTGCAAAGGCTCCAGCTACAGGGGCGTGGAGCCAATTTTTTTATTTACAAACCTACCCTTCCTACCTGAGACAGAAATTTCCCAGAGCCTCAAACTTTCCTACAGACAACTGGCCTCAGCATCTCCCAGGATTTTGCTGGAATGAAGTTATCTGACTTTTCCCTAGAAAAAGGTGAATAAGAACCTGCATCATAAGATCCTCAGGTGATCACATTCCAGTTGTAGGGGCACTGCTCAGGGAAAGCCAGACACTGCCTAGGAAGAAACATGTGTCTGTTCTCAGGGCCTGTAAGGTACCACTTTATTCTCCTTTGGTTCAGGATGGGAAGGTTGACTGCAATCTGATTCTCAGGTCCCCTGTGAGGCCCTGCACCGTTGACCACAGCAAGATGAGAGCTGTTATTTAACCTTAAGAACAGTTATAATTTACCACATGATTCCAGTTAGTGATCAATTTTCTTTTATAGCCTCTTAGCTGAAGTATAATTACAGTCTTTTATATCACAAACACAAGAGATTATGGAGGTTTCTTTTTTTCCCTCTTTGTGGAATCTTTCAGGGTTTCTACTTGTTTGTTCTGCTTCATCTATCTATCATCTAGCTAGCTAGCTAGCTATCTACCTACCTACTTTCTATCTATCTGTCTAATGGTTTGTTGGTATTAATCAACTAGGAGTATGAGGAATAATCTGGTAAGAACTGATAGGCTGATTGAATACAGCCATAAATACACACGTATGTGTGTGTGTGTGTGTATATATGTATGTGTGTATATATATATATACACACACATATATTTCTAATATAAATTTCATATATTGGTTCTTAAATCACTTTTATGAGTCAATTACTTTTTAAACCTTCCTTTAGGAGTACAGGCTTGTCTCCTTTACTCTGGTCATATGGCTCTGCAGAGTTCACATGCACAACGAGCAAAGCAGAACTAGGGAATATTCCCTTAGACAGAATTAATTCTTGATTCTTTTTCTGCTTCCTCCATCTAATATAGCTTCTAAACATGTTGTGCTGTGTGGTCAGTAATTATAACTAGACAGTGGATTTCCTGAGAACAGAGACTGTGCACTGTACGTGTGTGTGTGTGTTTCTATGGCAAGAGTCTTCTCTATAGTGTACAGAACCTGGGAAAATTCATGCCATATGCTTTCTGACTTCACTACTCCTGATATTTTTGTAAAGATTATACTGAACTAAAACAGGTGTATAAGACAGCTTTGAAGACAGACAAAACCAGTTAAACAATTGGGGTAGGGTGATTATGAAAAGACCATCTGTTGAGAGCACAAGCCCCTTGTCTTTGTCAGTTGGGAGCCTGGTGTTTGCAATGCAGAGCAGATACAAGCTTAATGGGAAGCAAGATGCAGATACAACTATTTTCTCTCCTTTCTCAAATGTCAACAAGTCAAGATCCTACAAAACTCAGGGAACAGAACAGGAGACCTGATTTATCATATCCCAGTATTTTTAATACCTGCTGTCTTGAAGTGAATAATTGTGGTTTGAAGAGCTATATTGAGTGTGTGTGTGTCTGTGTGTGTGTGAGTGTGTTTGAGCACCTTCAGTTGTTTTTCTATGTAACATAATTTTTCTTAAGACAAAAATATGGGCAAAAAGAATGGACATAAATGTTCAGAATTCATTGTGGATTTATGAAATAATTCTTAAATCTCTAAAGAGCAATTCAGTATACTCATTTATACTAAAAAACAGGTCATTTTTCATTTAACATGTTTTGTTGGTATGTTGCATACTTGTGCTCAGGGGGGTGCATTTATCATCAAAGACAATATGAATGGTAATCCCCGGATTAGTGTAGCCTGGCAGCCCTGAGGTTTTTCAATGGAGCCAACAAATAGCACATTTCTCTGAGGTATGAATTAATTGCTGAATAAGAAACAAACACACTAAATAGTTAGTAAATAGAGAATGAAAATAATCACTCTACTGATACTTGAAATACTTAACAACTGCATGGCGAAGGCTTAGAACATTTAGAATAGTAACATCCAAGTTTAACAACTGCAAGGCCACATGGGCCATATCTGCTGAACATGAGCCCTATGTGTGTTGGTCAGAGTGACCTTGCTCTCTCCTACCCACCAGAAGAGTCAGGTAAGGACAAACCACGGGGAAGAAAGTTTACAAAGCTGTTACATCTCACCCACTTACATCTTGGTCCTTGTGGGATGAGATGCAGAAACAGATCAAACAATCCCCCTGGGAGCTCAGGACCATGGAGGAATTAACTCCACTCACCCAAGAAGGGGACTGTTGACTTTGAAGAAACAAACCAGGTAACATATGTTACATCCATGGGAGGAATAAAGGCTGAGATGAGCTTAGGAAGGCTTAAGAAAGAACCATCCTCCAGAAAGAAGTAACAGGAGAGGATGAAAGTGTTCCTTCCTACAATATCTCATCTTTTCTTTTTCTTTTTTTTTTTTTTAAGATGTTGGGGGTAGGAGTTTATTAATTAATTTATTTATTTTTACTGTTTTCGGTCTTCATTTCTGTGCGAGGGCTTTCTCTAGTTGTGGCAAGCAGGGGCCACTCTTCATCGCGGTGTGCGGGCCTCTCACTATCACGGCCTCTCTTGTTGTGGAGCACAGGCTCCAGACACGCAGGCTCAGTAGTTGTGGCTCACGGGCCTAGTTGCTCCACGGCTTGTGGGATCTTCCCAGACCAGGGCTCGAACCCATGTCCCCTGCATTAGCAGGCAGATTCTCAACCACTGTGCCACCAGGGAAGTCCCCAATATCTCATCTTTAATGTTATATCTATAGCATGAATAAAATAAATAGGAAAGCTAGAGGAAAACTAGGTCAAAGGAAAGGAATGTTGACTCAACCATACCTGGCATGTTTAGTTGACTGGACATTGATTTTATTTAAAGGAATACAACTGTTCTAAAAAATAGGGCTGAATTATCCCCCAAATATAGCAATTTTATCAATTACTAAAATATCTTAAAATGTATAGGTATGGACACACAACTTTATAATAGACCTATAGAATATACAATTTTCCTATGTAAGTAAGCTCTTGCTTTCTTTTACATCAACTTTGAAAGGCCATTGTATATTGTCCGCATTTTTAACAATAAAGATACCTGTATTTTTTAAATTAATTAATTAATATATATATATTTTTTTTACTGTGTTGGGTCTTTGTTGCTGTGTGCAGGCTTTCTCTAGTTGTGGCAAGCAGTGGCTACCATTGCAGTGCGTGGGCTTCTCATTGCGGTGGCTTCTCTTGTTGCAAAGCACGGTCTCTAGGCGTACAGGCTTCAGTAGTTGTGGCACGTGGGCTCAGTAGTTGTGGCACACGGGCTTAGTTGCTCCATGGCATGTGGGATCTTCCTGGGCCAGGGCTCGAACCCGTGTCCCCTGCATTGGCAGGCAGATTCTTAACCACTGTGCCACCAGGGAAGTCCAAGATACCTGTATCTTAAAAAAGTTTTAGTATGGTAAAATGCAGCAAAGTCAGAGCTAGAAGACACACGTGCTGTTAATACTTAATAGTAACAAAACAACAAATGCCAATAACTACAGGACACTTGATATGTGACAGGCACCAAACTGAGTACTTTATATATATATTTACCTTTTAACACTTGTAATTATCCTATGAGATAGATACGATTGTTATTCCATTTTATAGAGGAGGAAACTGAGTCATAGAGGCATTTTGGAGATTACATAATAATTCCACTTGGCAAAGTTATTTCCCACTGGGGCATGGATAGAATTCTTAAACTGCTATACATGTATTCTGAAATTGAACAATTATGTAAACAGATGAAGGATGGTAGAAACCAGAGTTCTCAGTGTTGGAGTGGGAGATAACAGGTAAGCCAGGGAGGAGGCCACAATGACCCGTATGGTTGTGGATTAGAGCTGGATACAGCAGTGTGATGTCATGTTTTGCTTAATACACACACAGATGGTTACATATAGACACATTTATAGATAATAATATGTACACAGGTTAGTACACACATATATTTCCTTGCTCTGTCAGCTGGGATCACCCAGATCTTGGTTTATGGTAGCTCTCTCCCTGAAAAGAAAATAGGACTCCTTCGAGATATGGCTGGTTCTAGGACTAGGGTAGGAATATCCAAGATAAACCTGGAGCATCTTATAGTGCCAAAAAGGAAGAAAGTGCTAAAAAAAGCTATCATAATGTCAACAGGGCATAGGAGAAAATGAAAGATCACAGGTCACAGGGCCACATGACCGATGGCCAAACCTGGAAAATTTGAACAACAAAATAGAAAAGACGTAATTGGAGGATAATCCAAAGTATATAATAAATACCGGTGAAGCAATACGGATAGTGTGAAGGAAGAAATAAATGATTGTCGGAAATTGTGGGGATGACAGGTGTTCTACTTCCATTAAGTATAACTAGAAAGAAAAAAAAAACTCTGTCTCTTATCCATGCTCCCCTCCCACCCTGTTGATTTTAGCAACTCAAAACAGCTTCCTGACAAGGCAGAGCCTCAGGCTGCCAGGCTGTGTTCACTTTTAATGACTGTTTTCTTTTTGAAGTACAAGCCAAGATCACCTACTGAGAGTGAGGTGACTTAGAAAATAGGAGTGAATTAACAGGACTAGTGTTAAGAATAGCTGCTCTGGGGAAAAGAATGGAGATGTGACCAGGGTCCTAAGATATATTTTTGAATGTCATTGAGGGCTTAGCTGAGATTAGAGGCAGTTATTTAAAAGAAGAACCATTTGTATTATAATGTGAATATTTTCGATCAAGTTCCTAAATTGTTCAAAAATAATCTCTAAAGTCTACACTTGAGACATAATAATTATTATATTTCCTCCTATTCTGAAGTGCTCTTAACTGTAAAATGCACCATCATTCTAACAACTGCTTTTTATTCTTTCATGCAATAAATGTTCCATGACCTCATGAAGCTCACTGTCTATTGAGGTGAGAGAGTGGCTCATAAAGTAAATATGTAATTATGATACATTTCAAGTGATGATCATTTCTACTGAGAACTGTAAAGCAGGAATACAGGAAGGGCAGATGTTCAGTTTTTCTGCTATAACTAGGTTGGTATATTAGACTTCATCACAATGGTCGCTTGTGGGCAAAGACCTAAAGAAAATGAGGGAACAGGTGTGCAGATTATCTGGGAGGCATGTATCCAGGTTCAAAGGAGCAAAGAATTCTGTGCAGCTGGAGAGTGAGCAAGGGGTAAATAGTAGCTGGTGAGTCAAGGGATTAGAAGGTTCAGGTACTCAGGGCTTTATGTGCCATACGAAGACTTGGCTTTTACTCTTAATGAGATGAAAAACCATGGAGGGTTTTAAGCAGAGAAGTGACAGTCTGACATGTTATAAAAAGGTCACTCTAGTTTCTGTATTAAGAGTAGACTGTAAGAAGGGAAGAAAGGAAGCAGGGATATTAGCTAGAAAACTATTAAAATAAAATAGACAAGATGTTCATAACCTTGTCTAGTGTAGTAGTAAAGGAGAGGATAAAAAGATGAATTATTGTTATAGTTTGATGATATAGACAAGAGAATACAATTACCATTTTGGTCTAAGCATCTGGTATAGAAATGCTATTAACTGGGGAGACAGAGGAATGGGGTGATTAATTCAGTGGTTAAAATTTTGAGATGATTATTAAACATCCTAGTAAAGATGCTGAGTGTACTCCTGCATATGTCAGCCAGGGAGAGACCCAGGCACTACATATAAATTTGGGAGTTGTTGGCATATGAATTAAAGCCATGGGAATAAGATAACCAATAGAATAAGGCTATATGGGAAAGTAGGTCTGGGACATTCCAATGTTTGAGGGATAGGAATAAAGGGGGAATAAGCCAAAAAGACTGAGAAGGATCAATGGAGATGCGGTAACAAAAACATCAGAGTATTGGTACTTTGGAATGCAAGTTATAAAAGGGTATCTGGGGGGACTGAGGGACCATGCCTTCAAATGCTACTTGTAAGTCAACTAAGATGAAGACGCCAAATATACCGTTTGATTTAGCAACGTGAACGTCACTGGAGATTTTTTCATAAGTGTTGGTGGAATGGTGGGGGCAAAATGTGGTTAAAATGGATTAAAGAGAAAGTAGGGGGAGAGAAATTAGAGTGAGTCTAGTTCACGCTCTTTGGAAGTTTTGCAGTGCCTGGGAGGAAATTAGAAAAGTTTCTGAAGGGAGATGTGGAGATAAAAGGACTTTTGTGAAAGAGATCAGAGGTATTATTACATGTTTGTTGCTAAAGATAATCATTCAGTTGGCTGAGAAAATTTGACAATGCATGAGAATCCAGAATTATATGCTTGGAAAGGTGGGAGGGAATATGGTATCTAGAGTTCAAGCTTAATTTTAGACAGTGGTGGAAAATGCATCTGGATTAATATGTTTGATGGCAGGATTCTTGGACGGCGAGCCTGGGAGGTGGGTATTGTGATGTTAAGAGCCTATGGATGTTCTCTTCTGATTGCTCTTATTTGCTTAGTGAAGCGAGACCCAGTTATACGTGAGAATAAGCTTAGATGAGAAGGTATTAGGTATTTAAATAGAGAAGGTAAGATACAAAGTCATCATCTAAGAGATTGAAGTATGAGTGGATTAGGAAAATACAGAATGAAAGATGGAAACTTTAGTAACTTTTGGGAAAAAAAAACCTCTCCCATATTAAGTGGACTCATCAAACATGAAGTTTTAGAATTCTGTGGAAAAAATTCTAAGAATCAGATGAATATGGCAATGAGTATTCTTAAATACTCAGAATTCTCTATTTTTGCATTCCTGTAGTCTCATGGAGGCTATACTCTTCTCTTCAATCAGAAGATTGTTGGAAGCCCATAAATCAAGCTCTGAAAAGCTTTGGCTCTGACTCTGGTCCTGCGCTTCGGAGGACTCTGTCACATTCTTTTACCTTGATAGTGTTGTCTTATTGATTAGATGATACATGTGATTTAAACGTGGATTCAAGCGCTTATAAGAACTCTGGGTTCCAAAGTGGTGAGTTGTGATTGATCCAAGTTTGTGCCGAAGGGATCTTAGGTACACACAGATGAGCAGGGACATTTTAGTGAGGGTCACAGTGAAAACCATTGAGCTCAGGATCATTTGGCAAATAGACAGTGACCAGATGAAGGCAGAATTGATGCAAGTTAATACTTGTGTTGCAAACAAATCATTATAATTCCAAGAAAAAATATATAAAAAGATGGGATTGGACTTGATGCTTATTTTTGCATTCTTTCTCTTAATGCTGAGATTTTAGAAAGATATTTTAGGGTCTATATATAATTCTTTTATTTTAAAGTGATTTGCAAAGTGTTCTAAAAGAGAGTATGTTCTTGAAGTCACTTTAAAATATCTTTTCAAAAATTTATGCAAATTTATTATAGGATTTGTTTTCCTGGACATTTTTAGTGTTATTTTAGCAATTTCATATATTTTCTGCTTAAATGTGGACGCATTTCTATGACTCATCTATGTTTTCTGATTGTGCAATATAATTATCACTATTTTTCATTTGTGTTAATAGTCCCTTGGAAATTAAAATAAATTGATCTCATATTTTTCAACATTTAATTTTTTGAATACATAATTAAAAATGAAAATTGTATGGAATATATATGTCTTAGTTCATTCGGGTTGCTATTACAAAAATTCCATAGCCTGGGTGGCTTAAGCAACAAATATTTATTTCTCACAGTTCCGGAGGTTGGGAAGTTTAAGATCCAGGAGTTGGCATATGGTGCATAGATGGCCGTCTTCTCCTTGTCTCCACACATGGTGGAAAAATCAAGAGACTCAGAGGTCTCTTTTAGAAAGGAACTAATCCCACTCACAAAGACTCCATCCTTATGACCTAGTCACCTCCCCAAATCATCACATTGCGGGGTGGGGGGGGAATGCAAACATTCAGTCTATAAAAATGTATAGACATATTTATATACCTATGTATACACACATATACATAATATATCTTCACTCAAATACATATATGTATTGTGTGTATATGTGTGTATATGTATACACACATAATACATATTTAGTATATGTGTGATATGGTATATGTATGTATATGAATACATATTCAGTAGTCATGTCACAAATACAAATAAAACTAGTTTCCCTAAACATACTAATTTATACACTAAATCCCTTTTTCTGGATAAGCAGTATGTTATCTTAGTGTCAGTTTTCTTAGGGTTTCAGTTAAGTCCTGTGACTGCTCCAGCACCCCTGCCGTACAGCAGGTACAGAGGGTGTGGATGTCTGGTGTAGAGGTCATCCAGCCTCTGTTCACCCAACACCTGGTCAGGACTGCTGCGTGACTGCTTCCCACAGACCCCACAAACTCCTTTTGAGCCCCGTCGGCACGCCCGCTTCCAGGCGGTAGCTCCTTCTGTGCTTCCCTGCTCCTTTTGTGCACACATAGATCATCGGCTGCTCCTGGGCCATGGAGGTTGGGGGAGTTCGGTGACCCTTTAAGGTCCTGTCTACTTGGATCCAACATGAAATTGTGGAAGATGCTGTCTACCTGGGTACAATACTCAGGGGGCTTTTTCTCTGAAATTTTTCCATCTTCACTGAACTTTACTAGGAAGCAAAACGCAGGTCCCTTCTGCTTGTCCTCTTTCCTTTCTTTTCCTTTCTTTCTTTCTTTTTCTTTCTTCCTACCTTCCTTCTTTCCTTTCTTCTTTCTTTCTTTCTTTTCTTTCTTTCTTTCTTTCTTTCTTTCTTTCTTTCTTGCTTTCTTTCTTTCTTTCTTTTTCTTATTTCAGAATCTAATGGGCAACATGATGTGTGTAACTATTTAGCTATTTCTTTTAAAGTAGCAAGTATTAATAAAAATATTGGCATCAAATATGCAACCCTCCAATGTAAAGTGAATGTCATCCTATAGTATGGAATTTCGTATCAGTTTAATCCCTTGCTTCCTTTTATATACCTATCAGATCTGTGTGTGTGTGCGTGTATATGGATGTGTATGTGTGTGTGAAAAAGAGATGGGAAAGAACAAGTATACAAATGAGCAAACATTGGTAACTGTGGTTGTGGCTTTTTTGTTTTTTATTGTTTATTTGATTTTGTCCTTACATCTTGAGGGTTTGTTTTGAAGGGAAGTCTCCAAACCAAATTATTCTCTATTTTAAAATTTGAGATCTAATCCAACACATAGTAATATTGCAGTCTAATAATATGGACATTCAAGACATGAAACCTTTAGAGTTTATCTTAATATAAAAATTATATAAGCATGTATTTTAAAGAGTTAAAAAAAACTTGAGTTTTTACTATAAACTTTTTTTAATGTCAAAAATAACAGTTTCCCTGTGTCTCCTTTCTCATATGTTTTTCCATTTTTCTGGACATATTTTTAAAATAGTATGCTTATATTCAAGTACCTCAACTTCCCACTTGCAGACAATGCTTACTAACTAATTTGAAAGATGAGGATTAGCTCTCCTTCATTACCACCCCCCTCCCATGCCTGTCCATTCCCAGGTCTGTGCCATATCTTCCTGTGCTGCATATTCAGAGCTGATGGTCAAAATACTTAATCACAGGTACAGCCCTTGTTCTGGCCAATCAGAGTGGACATAGCCCTGAATAACTGGATTGGCAGTACCAATGCTTAGTGGTAAATAACATCTCTCACTGGATCTTAAATGTTGTTATATGAGGATTCAGTGTTTGTATTAATATAATTATGTAAATGTTCTTTTTTTGAGCCATGTAGTAATCACTGCTTCTTTTCCTTTCCTGCACAACCACGTGTTTTGACTGGAACTAATTATTGTCTTGTTTTGCTATGGTTGTAGTATGTTTGCATGTTTAGTTTTCTATTTATTTATTGCTAATTCAAGATATATTTTCACGTATGAAAATTTGTTCACATGTATTAAATACTCTATTTCTTTTTTTGTAAGAAACATCTCACAGATCCTCTGTGTTAACTCTGACCTTAATGACTTGTTGAAAAGCTCTGGCTGGAAATAATTTGCTCTTGGATTTCTGTCTTCCAGTGTTACTATTTAGAAGCCTGAGTCCATTCTGATTCTTTAAACTTTTCATTAATCTTTTTTTTTCTTCTCTGGGGAAGATTGCAAATTCTTTTCATTGCTCACAGTGTTCTAAAATTGTATAATGTGATTTGGTTCTATTTTCAATCATTGTGCTGAATGCTTAGAAGGTCCTTCTAGTGCAGACACATAGGGCAGCAAGTCTTGATCCCAGCAGACGTAGCTTCAGGCTCAGTATATTCTAATGTGAGAGGAAATATTTCATCACTTCTCATCATGGACCTGTATCCAAAGTTACCCACTGTTCTGATAAACTGAATGTCATGATAACATGGTAATTATGATCTTCAGCAGAACAGTCAGAAAAATCTCCGTATTTGTGTAGAACAGAGCAGAGGGAGACAGGAGATAGTTCTGATAAGGTTTGGAAGAAGCCATCAACAGGCAGGCTGACTCCAGAAGGATTACTTACTGGACATGCAGAGATGTCCTCGTGTCCTTCAGTCTTTTAAGTGTCCTCGGTTTGATTCATTCTGGGGGGACTGATTCACACAATCTCCACAGGAGGTCGGAGACTATGAAAAAGAATAACCTGAATATATGTATCCAGAGCATTTCTTTCTTATATAAGAATGACCAGAAAGCTTAATTAATAATAATAAGGCTCCTAGCAGAATGAGGTCCGAGACAAGATTGGTGGATAGCTTTCATAGATACTAAAATATAGAAAAGTGTACCAACTGTTGAAACAAGTCAGAATGCAGTGAGTGCCATGAGTCACCTGCCCAGGTGAGAACAGCTACATTCAGGAGGCACATGCTCAGCTAGTGGATTAGTATGTGTCCTTGATGAGAGGCACCCCAAGCCACGTCTCACTAATTTAGGGGAGAAATGGGATTTGTTATTAGGATTTTGCAAAGTTCACAGTATCTGGGAGGGTAGGAGAGCTAAGGCTCAGGGGAACCGAATGAGAAGCAAGGTCCAATGTCACATCCCAGAGCAGGGCCCTTGATGCTGCTGTAACCAAATGGTCCAGTCTCAGCGACTGACTGGCAGCTCTGAGGGCTCGGGCAGCTTGGGGACTGGGTGCCCCTCAGAGAACTGCTCCAGCAGGAGCCGCCACTGCTGCCACCTTGAGTGCAGAGCAGGTCCTGCCCTATCCCCCCTCCTCACCAGAAGGCTGTTTGGCTGAGTCAGGCGGGGTTTCTGAACCCACATCTCAGGCTGGCAATGTCATGATAAAGAAGGCTGTGGAAGCAAAACTTTGACATCTTCATATTATCTTTATACCCTTCAAGGAAGGAGTGTCTAAAAGGTGGGGATCTCCAACATTGGAGAGTATACAGAAGTGAGGTGACCAAAAAAACCTTTGATTACTCAGGTGCAAGAATTTTGAATGTGATCATTAATTTTTTTAACATCTTTATTGGAGTATAATTGCTATACAATGGTGTGTTAGTTTCTGCTTTACAACAAAATGAATCAGTTATATATATACATATGTTCCCATATCTCTTCCCTCTTGTGTCTCCCTCCCTCCCACCCTCCCTATCCCACCCCTCCAGGCGATCACAAAGCACCGAGCTAATCTCTCTGTGCTATGCGGCTGCTTCCCACTAGCTATCTACCTTACGTCTGGTAGTGTATATATGTCCATGCCACTCTCTCGCTTTGTCACAGCTTACCCTTCCCCCTCCCCATATCCTCAAGTCCATTCTCTAGTAGGTCTGTGTCTTTACTCCTGTCTTACCCCTAGGTTCTTCATGACACTTTTTTTTCTTAAATTCCATATATATGTGTTAGCATACGGTATTTGTCTTTTTCTTTCTGACTTACTTCACTCTGTATGACAGACTCTAGGTCTATCCACCTCATTACAAATAGCTCAATTCAGTTTCTTTTTATGGCTGAGTAATATACCATTGTATATATGTGCCATATTTTCTTTATCCGGTCATCCGATGATGGACACTTAGGTTGTTTCCATCTCCTGGCTATTGTAAATAGAGGTGCCATGAACATTGTGGTACATGACTCTTTTTGAATTATGGTTTTCTCAGGGTATATGCCCAGTAGTGGGATTGCTGGGTCATATGGTAGTTCTATTTGTAGTTTTTTAAGGAACCTCCATACTGTTCTCCACAGTGGCTGTATCAATTTACATTCCCACCAGCAGTGCAAGAGGGTTCCCTTTTCTCCACACCCTCTCCAGCATTTACTGTTTCTAGATTTTTTGATGATGGCCATTCTGACTGGTGTGAGATGATATCTCATTTTAGTTTTGATTTGCATTTCTCTAATCATTAGTGATGTTGAGCATTCTTTCATATGTTTGTTGGCAGTCTGTATATCTTCTTTGGAGAAATGTCTATTTAGGTCTTCTGCCCATTTTTGGATTGGGTTGTTTGTTATTTTGTTATTAAGCTACATGAGCTGCTTATAAATTTTGGAGATTAATCCTTTGTCAGTTGCTTCATGTGCAAATATTTTCTGCCATTCTAAGGGTTGTCTTTTGGTTTGTTTATGGTTTCCTTTGCTGTGCAAAAGCTTTGAAGTTGCATTAGGTCCCATTTGTTTATTTTTGTTTTTATTTCCACTTCTCTAGGAGGTGGGTCAAAAAGGATCTTGCTGTGATTTATGTCATCGAGTGTTCTGCCTATATTTTCCGCTAAGAGTTTGATAGTTTCTGGCCTTACATTTAGGTCTTTAATCCATTTTGAGCTTATTTTTGTGTATGGTGTTAGGGAATGAAGTGAAAAATACTCTAGATGGGATCAATAGCAGAATAACTGAGGCAGAAGAATGGCTAAGTGACCTGGAAGATAAAATTGTGATCATTAATTGAGGTCCTATCAGATGTCCTATATATATATATGTAGCAATACATGAAGGCTTCATTAACTAAGGAATCTTTAAGAACTACAAAATATTTGTTGAGAATGACAAAACCCGTACTGCGCAATGAACTATTTATGTTTTATTCAGTAGTTAACATAAATAGGAATGTAAACAACTAGCATGCAACATAGAGAATAGATTTAATAGTATTTTCCAATTCATCCTCATGGAATTCATTCCATGATGTGACCCAGTAGCACAAAGCCTGCCTGTCTATAGAAATCCCAGGCTTAGAGGTTTTAAATGCACAGCAGTATGTAAATAGAAAAATAGGGTTTCTTAAGATAGAGTTTTTGCGTAAACTAGTATTTTTGTCTCTAATTACAGGAAAAGAAGGATGTCAGTATTTCCAGATATTGTAGAAAGAAAACTGATATTATTTTCTCCCAATTTTTAAAGATTTCTTATCAGAGGAAGTTAGCTCAACTGGTTCACATGACTTTATTTTTTAAAAATCTGAAAGATATGAAATGTAGCTTGTTTATAAGTCATTATTCGGCAAACAAAAACATGACAATTTTCAAAATTTTGCCAGTGAAATTGACTACAGGAAAAAGATGAACCAAACTACTTAATTCTAATTGTCCATGTATTACTATATTATTTCTGCTAATAATTTACACTAATTTCTCAAACTCTAAATCATCACTGTTTGTGTAGTTTATGTTTACTGTGTGCCAAACACTGTAATTAGTGTTTTACACATATTAGTTTATTGACACAGCATCGACTAAGGTAGGTGCTATTATTCCTATTGTTAACTAGTTTGTAAATCAAGACAGAGTCTTTAAGTAACTTGCTAGTAAGTTGTCAGGCTGAAGCTTGAACTGAGACAGTCTGACTGTTTTACTGCTGAATTTGTGCTACAAGGTCATGATTAGCTATGCTGGTTTATGCATCAGTGCTTTATAAGTCTGAAAAGTTTGTGTTAACAATCTGAGTCAGAGTACATCAATATGGAGTATCCACTGGGTTTCTGAGATTTCTAGTGACTTACCTTCTTCTGGGAATCAAGAGAATTCACTGAAAGGTAGAAACCAAAGAGAAATTTATAGTATAATTCCAGAATCCTGCACCTGCACTATTAGTGTCCAGTGACTCGACTCTCATTTGACATGTGAGTCAACCCCCTGGGGACAGGACATGGACAGAAGCCCAGTAAGATGTTTTTCATTCAGGTAACCCCACCTTCATAACTGCAGTCATTTGCTCTGCTACACTCTGGTGTTGTGATCTTGAGTCTGTCTGATCTGTTAAACAGAGAAGACACGGAATAACATTTCAACATAGCTTATAGTTTAAACAGAGTACAATTCATACTTTCAGGATCTCATTAAATCTAGCCCATATCCTTGTTCTTTCCTGCCTTACCATTTAATAAATGTTTAGTTCTGAGGTAGATTTTTCCTATAACCTTGGTTAGTACAGGATTCTTTACAATACTGTGATGACTCTAGTAAGTATTTGAACTATTGAAGCTTCTCAGTGTTTCATTATTAAACTGTAGCCCCCATGTTTTCAGGAAAGCTGGTCGACCTATAGCTATCATAGGACTTTTCATGTAACAACCTCCTTGATTCTTCTGGTATAGGTACGTTTTCCTTTCTCTTTCTGTAAATACCACACGGTGGTGTTTTTTTGTATTTAAATTTATACTACAAAATGATAAGCTTTTATTGCATAGATTTATTTGAGAATGTGTTGAACAATAAGAAAGAATAATCTATAAAATTTAGAGAAAAAAAGGGCTTTTAGATACTGAATAATACAATTATTGATATGATTTATAGATACAGTTACAAGTTTGCACTGCATTTTGCCAGAGTAGGCATAACCAGAGCTTATCTAAATAAATTTAATAGGAGATTTGTTTCAAAATGGTTATTATTTAACTTCATTTAGTTTCCATTTATATTTTTATCATAGCCATCTTTTCCAATATAAGGTACACTTTTCTAAAGAAATCACTCAATGAACCTGCAAAATATTATAGCTTATTCGAACATGATTTTTAAATTGTTTTGTGGAGGTGCTATATTTACTGGTTAAGTATAGCACTGGGAAGGACCTTCAAGATGGCAGAGGAGTAAGACATGGAGATCACCTTCCTCCCCACAAATACATCTGAAATACATCTACATGTGGAACAACGCCTACAGAACACCGACTGAATGCTGGCAGAAGACCTCAGACTTCCCCCAAACCATGTGGCTGACAGGGTCTTGGTGCTCCAGCCGGGTGTCAGGCCTGAGCCTCTGAGGTGAGAGAGCTGAGTTCAGGACATTGAACCACCATAGACCTTCCAGCCCCACGTAATATCAATGACGAGAGCTCTCCCAGAGAACTCTGTCTCAATGCTAAGACCCAGCTCCACTAAACGAACAGAAAGCTCCAGTGCTGGACACTCCATGCCAAACAACTAGAAAGACAGGAATACAACCTGACCCATTAGCAGAGAGGCTGCCTAAAATCATAAGAAGTTCACAGACACCCCAAAACACACCACCGGACGTGGTCCTGCCCACCAGAAAGACAAGATCCAGCCTCATCCACCAGAACACAGGCACCAGTCCCCTCCACCAGGAAGCCTACACAACTCACTGAACCAACCTTAGCCACTGGGGGACAGACACCAGAAACAATGGGAATTACAAATTTGCAGCCTGCAAAAAGGAGACCCCAAACACAGTAAGTTAAGCAAAATGAGAAGACAGAGAAACACACAACAGATGAAGGAGCAGGTAAAAACCCACCAGACCAAACAAATGAAGAGGAAATAGGCAGTCTACCTGAAAAAGAATTCAGAGTAGTGATAATAAACGTGATCTAAAAACTTGGAAATAGAATGGAGAAAATAAAAGAAATGTTTAACAAGGACCTAGAAGAACTAAAGAGCAAACAAACAATGTGAACAGCACAATAAATGAAATTAAAAATTCTCTAGAAGGAATCAATAGCACAATAACTGAGGCAGAAGAATAGGTAAGTGACCTGGAAGATAAAATAGTGGAAATAACTACCACAGACCAGTATAAAGAAAAAAGAAGAAAAAAATTGAGGACAGTCTCAGAGACCTCTGGGACAACAGTAAATGCACCAACATTCGAATTATAGGGGTTCCAGAAGAAGAAGAGAAAAAGGACTGAGAAAATATTTGAAGAGATTATAGTTGAAAACTTCCCTAATATGGGAAAGCAAATACTCAATCAAGTCCAGGAAGCACAGAGAGTCCCATACAGGATAAATCCAAAGAGAAACATGCCAGGACACATATTGATCAAACAATCAAAAATTAAATACCAAGGGCTTCCCTGGTGGCACAGTGGTTGAGAGTCCACGTGCTGATGCAGGGGACGCGGGTTTGTGCCCCGGTCCGGGAAGATCCCGCATGCTGCAGAGCGGCTAGGCCTGTGAGCCATGGCCGCTGAGCCTGCGTGTCTGGAGACTGTGCTCGAAAGTGGGAGAGACCACAACAGTGAAAGGCCTGCGTACCGCAAAAAAAAAAAAAAAAAAAAAAAATTAAAAGCAGCAAGGGAAAAGCAACAAATAACATACAAGGGAATCCCCATAAGGTTCACAGCTGACCTTTCAGCAGAAACTCTGCAAGCCAGAAGGGTGTGGAAGGACAGATTTAAAGGGATGAAAGGGAAAACCCTACAACCAAGAATACTCTACCCAGCAAGGATCTCAGTCAGATTTGATGGAGAAATTAAAACCTTTACAGACAAGCAAAAACTAAGAGAATTCAGCACCACCAAACAGCTTTACAACAAATGCTAAAGGAGCTTCTCTAGGCAGGAAACACAAGAGAAGGAAAAGACCTACAATAACAAACCCAAAACAATTAAGAAAATGGTAATAGGAACATACATATCGATAATTATCTTAAATGTAAATGGTTAAATGCTCCAAGTTAGAGACATAGAGAGGCTGAATGGATACAAAAACAAGACCAATATATATGCTGTCTACAAGAGACCCACTTCAGACCTAGGGACAGATACAGACTGTAAGTGATTGAAAAAGATATTCCATGCAAATGGAAATCAAAAGAAAGCTGCAGTAGCAATTCTCATAACAGAAAAAATAGACTTTAAAATAAAGACTGTTTCAAGAGACAAAGAAGGACGCTACATAATGATTAAGGGGTCAATCCAAGAAGAAGATATAACAATTGTAATTATTTATGAACCCAACAATGGAGCACCTCAGTACATAAGGCAAATGGTAACAGCCATAAAATGGGAAATCGACAGTAACACAATAATAGCAGGGGACTTTAACACCCCACTTTCAATAATGAACACTCATCCAAAATGAAAATAAATTAGGAAACACAAGCTTTAACTGATATAAAACAAGATGGACTTGACTGATATTTATAGGACATTCCATCCCAAAACAACAATACACTTCTCAAGAACTCATGGAACAATCTCCAGGGTAGATCATATGTTGCGTCACAAATCAAACCTTGGTAAATTTAAGAAAATTGAAATTGTATCAAGTATCTTTTCTGACCACAATGCTATGAGACTAGATATCAATTACAGAAAAAAAAAAAGTGTGAAATATATAAACACATGGAGGCTAAACAACATGCCACAAAATAACCAAGAGATCACTGAAGAAATCAAAAAGGAAATCAGAAAATAAATAGAAACAAATAAAAATGAAAACACAATGGCCCAAAACCTGTGGGATGCAGCAAAAGCAATATTAAGAGGGAATTTTCGAGCAATACAATCCTACCTCAAGAAACAAGAAACATTTCAAACAAATAACATAACCTTACACTTAAAGCAATTAGAGAAAGAAGAACAAAAGAAACCCAAAGTTAACAGAAGGAAAAAAATCATAAAGATAAGATCAGAAATAAATGAAAAAGAAATAAAGGAAACAATAGCAAAGATTATTAAAACTAAAAGCTAGTTCTTTGAGAAGATAAACAAAATTGATAAACCATTATCCAGACTTATCAAGAAAAAAAGGGAGAAGACTCAAATCAACAGAATTAGAAATGAAAAAGGAGAAGTAACAACTGACACTGCAGAAATACAAAGGATCATGAGAGATTACTACAAGCAACTCTATGCCAATAAAATGGACAACCAGGAAGAAATAGACAAATTCTTAGAAAAGTACAACCTTCTGAAACTGAACCAAGAAGAAATAGAAAATATAAACAGACCAATCACAAGCACTGAAATTGAAACTGTGATTAAAAATTCTTCCAACAAACAAAAACCCAGGACCAGATGGCTTCACAGGTGAATTCTATCAAACATTTAGAGAAGAGCTAACACCTATCCTTCTCAAACTCTTCCAAAATATAACAGAGGCAGGAACACTCCCAAACTCATTCTAAAAGGCCACCATCACCCTGATACCAAAACCAGACAAAGATGTCACAAAGAAAGAAAACTACAGGCCAATATCACTGATGAACATAAATGCAAAAATCCTCAACAAAATACCAGCAGTCAGAATCCAACAGCACGTTAAAAGGATCATACACCATGATCAAGTGGGGTTTCTCCAAAGAATTCAAGGCATATTCAATATATGCAAATCAATCGATGTGATACACCATATTAACAAACTGAAGGATAAAACCCATATGATAATCTCAATAGATGAAGAAAAAGCTTTCAACAGAATTGAACACCCATTTATGATAATAACTCTCCAGAAAGTAGGCATAGAGGGAACTTACCTCAACATAATAAAGGCCATATATGATAAACCCACAGACAACATCATTTTCAATGGTGAAAAACTGAAACCATTTCCTCTAAGATCAGGAACAAGACAAGGTTGCCCACTCTCACCACTATTATTCAACATAGTTTTGGAAGTTTTAGCCACAACAGTCAGAGAAGAAAAAGAAATAAAAGGAATACAAATCAGAAAAGAAGAATACAACTGTCACTGTTTGCCACTGACATGATACTATACATAGAGAATCCTAAAGATGCTACCAGAAAACTACTAGAGCTAATCAATGAATTTGGTAAACTAGAGGATACAAAATTAATGCATTAAAATCTGTTGCATTCCTATACACTAATGATGAAATATCTGAAAGAGAAATTTAGGAAAGATTCCCATTTACCATTGCAACAAAATGAATAAAATACCTAGGAATAAATGTACTGAAGGAGACAAAAGACCTGTATGCAGAAAACTATAAGACACTGATGAAAGAATTTAAAGATGATACCAACAGATGGAGAGATATACCATGTTCTTGGGTTGGAAGAATCAACATTGTGAAAATGACTCTACTACCCAAAGCAATCTACAGATTCAATGCAATCCCTATCAAACTACCAATGACATTTTCCACAGAACTAGAAGAAAAAATTTCACAATTTGTATGGAAACACAAAAGACCACGAATAGCCAAAGCAATGTTGAGAAAGAAAAACGGAGCTGAAGGAATCCGGCTCCCAGACTTCAGACTATATATAATACAAAGCTACAGTAATCAAGACAGTATGGCACTGGTACAAACACAGAAATATAGATCAATGGAACAGGACAGAAAGCCCAGAGATGAACCCACACACATATGGTCACCTTTTCATTGATAAAGGAGGCAAGAGAATACAATGGAGAAAAGACAGCCTCTTCAATAGGTGGTGCTGGGAAAACTGGACAGCTACATGTAAAAGAATGAAATTAGAACACTCCCTAGCACCATACACAAAAATAAACTCAAAATAGATTAAAGACCTAAATGTAAGGCCAGACACTATCAAAAGCTTAGAGGAAAACCTAGGCAGAACACTCTATTACATAAATCACAGCAAGATTATTTTTGACCCACCTCCTAGAGAAATGGAAATAAAAACAAAAATAAACTAATGGGACCTAATACAACTTAAAAGCTTTCGCACAGCAAAGGAAGCCATAAAGAAGATGGAAAGACAACCCTCATAATAGGAGAATATATTTGCAAACAAAGCAACTGACAAAGGATTAATATCCAAAATATACAAGCAGCTCATGCAGCTCAGTTCAAAGAAACAAACCCAATCCAAAAATGGGCAGAAGACCTAAATAGATACTTCTCCAAAGAAGATATACAGATTGCCAACAAACAAATGAAAGGATACTCAGCATCACTAATCATTAGAGAAATGCATATAAAAATTACAATAAGATATCACCTCACACCAGTCAGAATGGCCATCATCAAAAAGTCTACAGACAATAAATGCTGGAGAGGGTGTGGAGACAAGGGAAACCTCCTACCCTGTTGGTGGGAATGTAAACTGATACAGCCACTATGGAGAACAATATGGAGTTTCCTTAAAAAACTAAAAGTAGAACTACCATATGACCCAGGAGTCCCACTACTGGGTATATATCCTGAGAAAATAATAATTCAAAAAGTGTCATGTACCACAGTGTTCATTGCAGCACTATTTACAATAGCCAGGACATGGAAGCAACCTAAGTGTCCATTGACAGATGAATGAATAAAGAAGATGTGGCACATATATACAATGGAATATTACCCAGCCATAAAAGGAAATGAAATTGAGTTATTTGTAGTAAGGTGGATGGACCTAGAATCTGTCATACAGAGCTAAGTAAGTCAGAAAGAGAAAAACAAATACCGTATGCTAACACATATATATGGAATCTTAAAAAAAAAAAAAAGGTTCTGAAGAACGTAGGGGCAGGACAGGAATAAAGACACAAAAGTAGAGAAGGGACCTGAGGACATGGGGAGGGGGAAGGGTAAGCTGGGACGAAGTGAGAGAGTGGCATGGACGTATATACATTACCACATGTAGAATATAGATAGCTAGTGGGAAGCAGCCACATAGCACAGGGAGATCATCTTGGTGCTTTGTGACCACCTAGAGGGGTGGGATAGGGAGGGTGGGAGGGAGATGCAAGAGGGAGGAGATATGGGGATATATTATATGTATAACTGATTCACTTTGTTATTAAACAGAAACTAACACAGCATTGTAAAGCAATTATACGCCAAGAAAGATGTTAAAAAAAAGGAGTAATGAAAAAAAAGGAGTATTGATACACACAGCAACTTGAAGAACTGTAGGTATTTTTCCTGAGTGTAAAAGAGATAATCCCAAAGGTTACACTCTACGTGATGCCATTCATGCAACATCCTTGAATTGACAAACTTACAGAATGTAGAACAAATTAGTGGTGGCTATGAGTTAAGAAGAGGATGGCATAGGTTGGAAGTGGATGTCACAATTAAAAGGCAACTGTTCTTTGACTATATTAATGTCATTTTCCTTTCTGTGATATCATACTATAGATTTGCAAGGTATTGTCTTTGAGAAAACTGGATAAATGGTACAAAGAGTCTCTGTGTTATTTGTTATAACTGTGTGTGAATTTACAATGATCTCAAAATAATAATGTTAGTTTAGAAAAAAAGGTAAAGAGCAAGACAACTTTTTCCAATATATGATATCCAGGCAAATCCTGGTCAAGAAAAAAGCATTTCTCATGTTGTCAACTCTAACATAGCTAGAACGCTGAGCTGAAATATGGGATTGGTGAAAAAATCAATTAATCGTTAAATGCACTTTTGCTTTCTGAGATGTTCCTCTCCTGCTTTTCACTTCCCTTTTGTGTGCGCAATCACTTTCCTGGCATGTAACGTCTCCATTTTGTTGTTGTCGTTTGTTTATTTTTAATTTCAAGCTTTGACTTGGAAGGAAGCTTGAACTTTGAGTATGCAAATTTCACAGGGCTCAGATCACACCCATACCATTCAACTTTTCCAAGATTCTCTTTACTCCCAGCAAAAGGTGTAGTGAAATCCTCTCCCAGTTTTACCTATTTCCAGAATGTCCAGCTGTGCTTTCAGGCTGTTAGGATCACTTCAATTTGGGGTATTGATTTGCTTATTTTTTTCTTGGTTTTCTAGTTCATGAATCCATTTCTCTGCTATTCAGTTCCTCTAACATAGTTGCCAGAATGATGTGCCCTTTCTTCTATTAGTGGTTTGACACTACCTACCTCTCCCTCCAAACACACACACCTCACAGTTTGGAGTCTGGGAAGATAGCTGATGATGTCATTTTGTGGTATACAATGGGTGTGGGTTAGGTACTATATAGTTTTGTTGTTCAAATTGCTCTCTCTACATTTGTGCAAGGACTTATTTGTGAAGATTCAAAGCGATGCCACTGCTACCCCTGCCATCTTATCTGAGTTATGATTTGTGGTATTTCTCTGTGATGCTTACGCACTTGTTTCAAATCTTAGGTGATCAAAGAATGAGATCAACATTTTTTTTCATCCTTCTTAAACACTTAGCTGGAGTTCAATTTTTTTTTTTTTTTTTTTTTTTTGCGGTATGCGGGCCTCTCACTGTTATGGCCTCTTCCGTTGCGGAGCACAGGCTCCGGACGCGCAGGCTCAGCGGCCATGGCTCACAGGCCCAGCCGCTACGTGGCATGTGGGATCCTCCCGGACCAGGGCACGAACCCGTGTCCCCTGCATCGGCAGGCAGACTCTCAACCACTGCGCCACCAGGGAAGCTCTGGAGTTCAATTTTAAGATAAAAGCTGAACCTCATATATAGGAGATCACCCACCAGAAAAAAGACTATGCAGAGACTAACACTATAAAAGGCATCTTATTACTTACTTGTATCCAGTTTTAGCTCTAAACTATCTCTGGAGTTCAAGAATCTTGGGCCACACCATGGGAAATGGCTTTGAAGTTTTTTATCTAATAATACTTTATGAAAATAATAGATTTTTAATAGCCCCCTCCCAATTTAATGAGTTGACAATAATGGAGCACAGTACTTTGGAGTAAACCTGTGCTTTAAACGTGCTAATTTATTTTCCTGAGTGTCTTACTTTTATTCAAGATTTCAACAGTTGTGTGGGGGGTGGTAACTGAGTCAGCAAGCACACACACTGCAGTCAGTGTGAAGAAGTGCTTACACTTTCAGATCTGTCTCCATGAAATGCAGAAAATTACTTAAAGTTAGCTAAGAAGAATGAATGAATCCTTGACTAAAGGAGCATTTTTAAGGAAACCAAAATCCTAGAACAAATTACAGTGCAGAGAGCATGGCAGGCTGTTTCTCATTTTTCATTTCACTTACTCTTTTACCACATTTTTTTAAACCAAAGTAAAATGATTTAGGAAAAAGAAGAAACTCAAGGAAAATCTTAAAAATCACAACCAAAAGAGTAGACCTCAAAATCAGTAGAAGCGTCACATGGAAAATATATCCCAGGCTGGCCCTAATTATATTTTGGCTGCTACCTGATCTCTGTTTCTTTCTTTTCTGTGTGTTTCAGACTCAGATTCCTCTAACTATGTCTGAGAATGGTTCTGCTGAAGGGTAGGCTTTCCTTTTTCTTAACTTCCAAATGCAACAACATACTGTTGTCAAATTTAATTCAGAGACTTTCTAAAAATTGGATAAATCTGCACCTCATTTTTCCTCTACATTGTGATAGCTCATTGGCTTATTATGTAGTACATGTACCTAAGATTGAATAAGTAAATTCTGCAAATAACATTGTGAGATGTGATAATAATGCTTTCGTGTAAAAATATGTAGTGTTTTCAACCAACCTTCTAATCCACTCATAGTCCAGCTGTTCTGCACTTATAGGGCTTAAAGTGTGAGTGAGGACAGGACAGATGTGACCTGTATCCCTCAATGACACACAGGGAGAAACTAGACTCCTTTATTGTCATCCTTGTGCACCAAGGAATGAATGCTTACCTGATTGCCTGCTGTGGTATCACCATAATGTTCCTCTGAACCAGACAATCTCTAACCTAACTAAACATATACAAGAAAACGAGTGTCTTCTTCTTTTTTTTTTTTTTTTTTTAGGTAAGAGAGATTTTATTTCTTTTTCAGATTTTTTCAAGTTACATTTATACAGGTTTAATTTACATACAAGAAATTTCACCCTTTTAATGCTACAGATTGAGGAATTTTGACAAACTTGTACAGGGCTCCTTGTATTTTTTATTTGAATTTTATTTTATTTTTTTCTACAGTAGGTTCTTATTAGGCATCCATTGTATACATATCAGTGTATATATGTCAATCCCAATCTCCCAATTCATCCCACCACCACCCCGCTGCCACTGCTTTCCCACTGTGGTGTCCATACGTTTGTTCTCTACATCCGTGTCTCAATTTCTTCACTGAAAACCAGTTCATCTGTACCATTCTTAGGTTCCACATATATGAGTTAATAAACGATATTTGTTTTTCTCTTTCTGACTTACTTCACGCTGTATGACAGTCTCTAAATTCATCCACGTCTATACAAATAAACCAATTTCGTGCCGTTTTATGGCTGAGTAATATTCCATTGTATATATGTACCACATCTTATTTATCCATTCGTCTGTCGATGGGCGTTTAGGTTGCTTCCATGACCTGGCTATTGTAAATAGTGCTGCAGTGAACACTGGAGGGCATGTGTCTTTTTGAATTATGGTTTTGTCTGGGTATATGCCCAGTAATGGGATTGCTGGGTCATATGGTAGTTCTATTTTTAGTTTTTTAAGGAACCTCCATACTGTTCTCCATAGGGGCTGTATCAATTTACATTCCCACCAACACTGCAAGAGGGTTCCCATTTCTCCACACCCTCTCTAGCATTTCTTCTTTGTAGATTTTCTGATGATGCCTATTCTAACTGGTGTGAGGTGATACCGTATTGCAGGTTCGATTTGCATTTCTCTAATAATTAGTGATGTTGAGCAGCTTTTCATGTGCTTCTTGGCCATCTGTATGTCTTCTTTGGAGAAATGTCTAGGTCTTCTGCCGATTTTTTGAGTGGGTTTTTTTTTTTTTTTTTAATATTGAGCTGCATGAGCTGTTTATATAATTTGGAGATTAATCCATTGTCTGCTGATTCGTTTGCAAATATTTTCTCCCATTCTGAGGGTTGTCTTTTCATCTTCTTTGTAGTTTCCTTTGCTGTGCAAGAGTTTAAGTTTCATTAGGTCCCGTTTGTTTATTTTTGTTTTTATTTCCATTACTCTAGGAGGTGAATCAAAAAAAATCTTGCTGTGATTTATGTCAAAGAGTGTTCTTCCTATGTTTCCCTCTAAGGTTTTATAGTGGCCAGTCTTACATTTAGGTCTTTAATCCATTTTGAGGTTATTTTTGGTATGCTGTTAGGGAGTGTTCTAATTTCACTCTTTTACATGTAGCTGCCCAGTTTTCCCAGCACCATTTATTGAAGAGGCTGTCTTTTCTCCATTGTATATCCTTGCCTCCTTTGTCATAGATTAGTTGACCATAGGTGCGTGGGTTTATCTCTGGGCTTTCTATCCTTTTCCATTGATCTATATTTCTGTTTCTGTGCCAGTAACATATTGTCTTGATTACTGTAGCTTTGTAGTATAGTCTGAAGTCAGGGGCCCTGATTCCTCCAGCTCCATTTTTTTCCCTCAAGATTGCTTTGGTTATTCAGGGTCTTTTGTGTCTCCATACAAATTTTAAGATTTTTTGTTCTAGTTCTATAAAAAATGCCATTGGTAATTTCATAGAGATTGCAATGAATCTGGAGATTGCTTTGGGTAGTACAGTCACTTTCACAATGTTGATTCTTCCAATCTAAGAACATGGTATATCTCTCCATCTGTTGGTATCTTTAATTCCTTTCAACAGTGTCTTGCAGTTTTCGGCATACAGGTCTTTTTTCTCTTTAGGTAGTTATATTCCTAGGTATTTTATTCTTTTTGTTGCAATGGTAAATGGGAGTGTTTCCTTAATTTCTCTTTCCGATTTTTCATCATTACTGTATAGGAATGCAAGAGATTTCTGTGCATTAATTTTGTATCCTGCAACTTTACCAAATTCATTGATTAGCTCTAGTAGTGGCATCTTTAGGGTTCTCTAAGTATAGTATCTTGTCATCTGCAAACAGTGACAATTTTACTTCTCTTCTAATTTGGATTCCTTTTATTTCTTTTTCTTCTCTGATTGCCATGGCTAGGACTCCCAAAACTATGTTGAATAATAGTGGAGAGAGTGGACATCCTTGTCTTGCTCCTGATCTTAGAGGGAATGCTTTCAGTTTTTAACCAATGAGAATGATGTTTGATGTGGGTTTGTCATATATGGCCTTTATTATGTTGAGGTAGGTTCCCTCTGTGCCCCGTTTCTGGAGAGTTTTTATTGTAAATGGGTATTGAATTTTGTCAAGAGCTTTTTCTGCATCTATTGAGATGATCATATGGTTTTTCTTCTTTAATTTGTTAATGTGGTGTATCACATTGATTGATTTGTGTGTATTGAAGAATCCTTGCATCTCTGGGATAAACCCCACTTGATCATGGTGTATGATCCTTTTAATGTGTTGTTAGATTCTGTTTGCTACTATTTTGTTGAGGATTTTTGCATCTATATTCATCAGTGATATTGGTCTGTAATTTTCTTTTTTTGTAGTATCTTTGTCTGATTTTGGTATCAGGGTGATGGTGGCCTCATAGAATGAATTTGGGAGTGTTTCTTCCTCCGCAGTTTTTTGGAAGAGTTTGAGAAGGATGGGTGTTAGCTCTTTTCTAAAGTTTTGATAGAATTCACCTGTGAAGCCATCTGGTCCTGGACTTTTGTTTGATGGAAGATTTTTAATCACAGTTTCAATTTCATGACTTGTGATTGGTCTGTTCATATTTTCTATTTCTTCCTGGTTCAGTCTTGTAAGTTTATACCTTTCTAAGAATTTGTCCATTTCTTCCAGGTTGTCCATTTTATTGGTATAGAGTTGTATGTAGTAGTCTCTTAGGACGCTTTGTATTTCTGTGGTGTCTGTTGTAACTTCTCCTTTTTCATTTCTAATTTTATTGATTTGAGTCCTCTCCCTCTTTTTCTTGATGAGTCTGGTTAATGGTTTTTCAATTTTGTTTATCTTCTCAAAGAACCAGCTTTTAGTTTTATTGATTTTTGCTATTTTCTTTGTTTCTATTTCATTTATTTCTGCTCTGATATTTATGATTTCTTTCGTTCTGCTAACTTTGAGTTTGTTTGTTCTTCTTTTTTTAGTTCCTTTAGGTGTAAGGTTAGATTGTTTATTTGAGCTTTTTCTTGTTTCTTGAGGTAGGCTTGTTACCTCTAAACTTCCCTGTTAGAACTGCTTTTGCTGCATCCCATAGGTTTTATATTGTCGTGTTTTCATTGTCATTTGCCTCTAGGTATTTTTTGATTTTGCATTTGATTTCTTCAGTGATCTCTTGGTTATTTAGTAACGTATTGTTTAGCGTCTATGTGTTTGTGTTTTTTACGTTTTTTCCCCTGTCATTGATTTCTAATCTCATAGCGTTGTGGTCAGAAAAGATGTTTGATATGATTTCAGTTTTCTTAAATTTACTGAGGCTTGATTTGTGATCCAGGATGTGATCTATCCTGGAGAATGTTCCTTATGCACTTGAGAAGAAAGTGTAATCTGCTCTTTTGGGATGTAATGTCTTACAAATATCAGTTGAATCTATCTGGTCTGTTATGTCATTTAAAGATTGTGTGTCCTAATTAATTTTCTGGTTGGATGATCTGTCGATTGGTTTAAGTGAGGTGTTAAAGCCCCTACTATTATTGTGTTACTGTCAATTTCCTCTTTTATAGCTGTTAGCAATTGCCTTATGTATTGATGTGCATCTATGTTGGGTGCATATATATTTATAATTGTTATATCTTCTTCTTGGTTTGATCCCTTGATCATTATGTAGTGTTTTTCCTTTTCTCTTGTAACATTCTTTATATTGAAGTCTATTTTATCTGATATGAGTATTGCTACTCTAGCTTTCTTTTGATTTCCATTTCCATGGAATATCTTTTTCCATCCTCACTTTCAGTCTGAATGTGTCCCTAGGTCTGAAATGGGTCTCTTGTAGACAGCATATATATGGGTCTTGTGTTTTTATCTATTCAACAAGCCTGTGTCTTTTGGTTGGAGCATTTAATCCGTTCATGTTTAAGGTAATTATCGATATGTATGTGCCTATTACCATTTTCTTAATTGTTTTGGGTTTGTTTTTGTAGGTCCTTTAATTCTCTTGTGTTTCTCACTTAGAGAAGTTCCTTTAGCATTTGTTGTAGAGCTGGTTTGGTGGTTCTGAATTCCCTTAGCTTTTGCTTGTCTGTAAAGCTTTTGATTTCTCCATCGAATCTGAATGGGATCCTTGCTGGGTAGAGTAATCTTGGTTGTAGGTTCTTCCCTTTCATCACTTTAAGTATGTCATGCCACTCGCTTCTGGGTTGTAGAGTTTCTGCTGAGAAATCAGCTATTAACCTTATGGGAGTTCCCTTGCATGTTATTTGTCATTCTTCCCTTGCTGCTTTCAATAATTTTTCTTTGTCTTTAATTTTTGCCAATTTGATTACTATGTGTCTCAGTGTGTTTCTCCTTGGGTTTATCCTGTATGGGATTCTCTGCACTTCCTGGACTTGGGTGGCTATTTCCTTTCCCATGTTAGGGAAGTTTTCGACTACAGTCTCTTCAAATGTTTTCTTGGGTTCTTTCTCTCTCTCTTCTCCTTCTGGGACCCCTATAATGCTAATGTTGTTGTGTTTAATGTTGTCCCAGAGGTCTCATGCTGTCTTCATTTCTTTTCATTCTTTTTTCTTTATTCTGTTGTGCAGCAATGAATTCCACCATTCTGTCTTCAGGTCACTTATCCATTCTTCCTCAGTTATTCTGCTATTTATTTCTTCTAGTGTATTTTTCTTTTTAGTTATGGTGTTGTTCATCTCTGTTTGTACTTTAGTTCTTCTAGATCTTTGTTAATAATTTCTTGCATCTTCTTGAGCTTTGCCTCCATTCTTTTTCCGAGGTCCTGGATCATCTTCACTATCATTATTCTGAATTCTTTTTCTGGAAGGTTGCCTATCTCCAATTCATTTTGTTTTTTTTCTGTGTTTTTTTTTTTTCCTGTGGTTTTATCTTATTCCTTCATCTGGTACATAGCTCTCTGCCCTTTCATCTTGTCTATCATTCTGTGAATGTTGTTTTTGTTCCACAGGCTGCAGGATTGTAGTTCTTCTTGCTTCTTCTGTCTGCTCTCTGCTAGTGTCAGACGGTCTCCTGCAGCGGCAGGAGGTGACTGTGGCTCACTGCAGGGACAAGGACACTGGCAGAAGATGGTCTGGGAAGTACCCCTTGGCATGAGCCCTCCCAGTCTGCCATTAGCTACACCAAACAATCTGAATCCTACAAGATCTTTTTTGATACACCTCCTGCTAGTGTTGGAGCGTCTCCTGCAGAGATGGGAGGTGGCTGTGGCTCACTGTGAGGACAAGGACACTAGCAGCAGAAGTTCTGGCAAGTACTCCTTGGCATTAGCCCTCCCAGAGTCTGCCATTAGCCCCACCAAAGAGCTGGGTTGGCTCCAATGTTGAGTCACCTCAGGACAAACAACCAAGTGTCTTCTTTTAAACTTGATAATTTATGAGGGCTAAGGGTGTTGCTTTGTAAACTTATTCCAAAAGTCTTGCAATTCTTCAGGATGTTTCATCAAATAGTTTTCTTAATAATCTCCTTATGTTCACTTAGTGATGGAGTACTTTTTTATTTAAATGTGGGTTTCATTGTTGAAAGGGAATAAGGAAAACTCATTTTTATGACATGCTTATTATGTGCCAAGTACATTCCTTTTACATTAATGTCTAAATCTGTTCCTCATGGAAAACCTTTAATGTACATATTATTTACTTTTTCACACATGATGAAACTAAGGTTCAGAGATTTTTAAAAGCATACTCTAATTCATCCAGCAGAACAGGAATTCAAATTCTAGGCTGTCCCTGAAGTTCATGCTCTTAAGTAATCTGAAGTCGGGCAAGTGAAAATTATATTTTTCAAAGGCAGCGTTTGAATGTGGTACAGTGCAACATTGTGTTACATGGTTCTTAAACATGGAACAAGTTCTGAAGTCAACAACTTTTCACACGTCTTGAATAGCACCATCATGGATTCTCAAATCTTCCTGAACCATAAATCCCCATTAATAAATGGCGGCCATGTGCGCACACACGCACATTCTTGCATATTCTATTAGGAGGTATACTGATTCTGGATTAGGGATACTTGAAATAAATGAACAGTATCCAAAGGCATTTAATTTCAAAAGACATCGCTGATTTATCTTGTCTGTCTTGAAAGATCATGTTCATTCCTAGTCACAGTTTAAATAGACTCCATACTTGATACAATCTGTAGAAAAATGTTTACTACTCAAAATTCATTGTCTTCATGATTCATCAACAGTCTTTAGCATTGTTTGTTCACCTTCAGTTTCTGCTACTGTTTACTAATAGTTTGGGAAAGGAAGTGGGATGCTCTACCGCCAATAATATTATCTGTATTTTCTTATGGTTTCTTGTGAAGTTCAGGTATAGGAGGTGGTTGAAACTAATAGCTAAATGAGCTATGATGGTTTTGCTGTGGATTTCATCAATCCAATACTTTAATGCCGTTAATATAGATAGTTGAGAGCTATATAAACATCCACCTTGCAAATGGATTTAAGCTTTAGAGATTTTAGAGCCATCAGAAATTACATACATCTTCCAACCCACTAATATGGACTGGTGTCATAGAGTGGGGCTAGTCCATCATTGAAATATATTAAATAAGAGAAAGAAGACACATTTTTCAGGCTTAAGAAGATACACTCTTGATTTTTGTTTTTAATATTTATTTATTTATTTTTGGTTGCATTGGGTCTTAGTTGAGGTACATGGGATCTTTCATTGTGGTGCATGGGCTTTTCTCTAGTTGTGGCACTCGGTCTCCAGAGCATGTGGGCTCAGTAGTTGCTGCATGCAGGCTTAGTTGCCCCGTGGCATGTGGGATCTTAGTTCCCCGAACAGGGATTGAACCTGCATCCCCTGCATTGGAAGGTGGATTCTCAACCACCGGGCCACCAGGGAAGTCCCCTGGGATATACACTATTGTTGATTATCAGCAAACTAAATTAAATGTCAGCTCATCTCAATGTATAAAAATACCATCATCATTATCACAGCTTACATACCTCTTCTGTTGTTTTGGTTTAGTATTAAAAAAGAAAAAAGTTCAGCTCTACCAGTGTTATCTTGGGAGCACAAATGAGCCATGGGTAAGACAGAGATAGATTCTAAGTACTAGCAACATTGCTATCATGCTGTTAACATACTCTGTCTCTCTCTGTAGGGTAGAAATATGTCAGTGCTGTTACTTTTGCCAACATTCTACTCATATCACCAATCTTTGATGTTACAGCTAAAAAACACAATGCTCATGAAGTATTTTCAGCCTCATTCCTTAATCAGTAGCTGAAAATGTTGAACCTTTTCACAGTGATCTTAAAATTGAGCTTATTAGAATAGGTTTTAATAACTTACCTTTTTTTTTGGTGGTATGCGGGCCTCTCACTGTTGTGGCCTCTCCCGTTGCGGAGCACAGGCTCCAGGCGCGCAGGCTCAGCGGCCATGGCTCATGGGTCCAGCTGCTCCGTGGCATGTGGGATCTTCCCGGACCGGGGCACGAACCCGTGTCCCCTGCATCAGCAGGCGGACTCTCAACCACTGCGCCACGAGGGAAGCCCCATAACTTACCATTTTTAAATAATTTGTGTGTGTGGTGGTGTGGGCAGCCCTATGAGTTTTATGACTGATGGTAAGAATTTAACTTGTCTTAAATGCATTCTTACTCTACTGTGAAATTTCTCTTCTATTTCACTTGATGGAAATATACTTATTGAGATTATAAAACCTAAGTAGCACAGAAAGGAATTTCTAATCTTTTTTTTCTTGCCTCCCTTTCACTTATTTTTTACACACTTAAAATATTTTAAGAAAAATAAGTATAAAGAAAATATGATCCTACTCTATTTTTAATGCATTTCTGAGAGGTACTGCTATTTTCCTCTTCTATCATAACACACACTGGGATCACGGTATTTAATTTCTCTGATCTCTCTGCTGTTTCAGTTTAGCATCACAGCTCCACATTGTGTTGGCTGAAGATCATTTGATCTTTTATTTTTTTCCATATTCACCCCTTCCACATTGTCCCATTTCTAAGTCTGTTGGCTGAAGATCATTTGATCTTTTATTTTTTTTCCATATTCACCGCTTCCACATTGTCCCATTTCTAAGTCATAAGTATTGAATTATTATTAACACTTTCAAGCTGTTTTTTAAAACAATAGGCATGGTGATTTGAGGGCTTTCTATCTTTGGAGAGAAAAGAAAAAAGCTAACTAGAAAATACAACTCTGTATCTCCAGGACCATATATAGAGAGTTAATGTAAGCAGTGAGTTAGTGAGAACTTGTGAACAAAGGAATAAGAGAAAAAAAAATGTAAAGATACCATGATTTTTTTTATTATGGGAACTATTTCAGTGTCCATAAATTGTATAGTACTTAATGGGAATGAAATAATTCACTTGGGACCATGTACATTTACCTGAAGAGAACAAAATATCCTTTACTGCAAGGTATCTGTGTGTCCAGCTGGAAAGCTCGAAGGAAAGAGGAGGTTACTTCTTGCTTATATACCAGTCTGGATTGGGTGCTGCTGGTTGAGAGAGTCTTCTCCATCTGGTCATTCAGGGACCCAGGCCCGTGGTGTGCAGTTGCCTTCAACTGGTTATTTCTAAGCCTTCTAGGGTCCTCAGAGTTCCAGCCTGCACAAGGCAGGAAAAGAGCTTGGCGGAAGGTGTTTGAGAAGTTGTGCGGGTTTTGTCTGGAAGTAATGATGTTCCCATTGTTGAAAACATAGTTACAAGGATGTTGATGCTTACATGCAAGGAAACCTGGGTGATGTGGTCTAGCCACGCACTTGGAAAGGGGAAAAAATTCTTACGTAGAGAGCTGGCCGTCTCCAGAGATGTTTCTGAGAGTACCTTATTAGCCTCTTTAATCATCTTCTTACATAACTAAAAGAATAAACCTGTTTAAAGAACAAAAAAGGTGCCAAATCACAATCAATACATTTTGTCTATATAGTTTTGCTATGTCTCTCTTTAGAGATTCACTGAATGAGTGAATATTGTGTTTTTAATATGTACTTTTTTGTTTATTTTGCCCAGAGACAAAGTAGTATAATTATGTTTCTTGAGTTTATGTCTTTTCTTCTTAATTCAATTATCAAGCCTTTGGAGGCAAGAGGATATTTTTCCTCTTTATATGCGTAATGGCAAAGATTGAGGCATGCAGTAATAATCTCTAAATGTAACTGAATTATTCAGAGCTTCTTATTTTATTTTTCAAAGAGAAAATCAAACTTAGGGCTATTTATAATCCTTCAGTGTGCTTATGAACTTAAGTGACATCTGCTGATATTAGAAGTTACCTTTAATCAGGGTGGGGTTCCATGATTAAAACACTAATTGTTGCTGATACACTGCTAATCAAGGATTAAATTACAATTCAGCAGAACAAATTTAGTCATCAAAAGAAACAGAAATGCCTGCAACATAAAAAGGAGACTATACCATTCAGCTGAACAGTTTATTTTGTAGCTTCATAATGGGTCCTTTGATCAGGTCTAGGGCAGAGATTCCCGTTCACTCTGCATCATGGCACACAGAGATAACGATAATGTAAAAGGCAAGGTTTTTCATGTCCACTTAAGTTTGGCCTAGCTGCTCTGTCGTGTGCATACCTAGTATTTTAGGAGTCTAGATGGGCATTTCTTGTGTTGACAACAATTCCAATTTCTTACCATTGAGATGCTGAATAGATACCATGACAGAAATGTTTGGGTGCTATGTCGTAATTTTAGGAAAGAAAAGAAAAAATCTTATACTGACATACATGTCTTGTTTTTGTTGAATAGGTGATAGTAATGGAGAAACATACTCAAAATTCTCCAGCCGTTGCTATACAGTAAACAGTAAAATTAAATAGTAAGTTTAAAATTTAACCTAAACTTGTTGAGACTCATTGTCACAGATGGCACGATTACCTTGTAAAGTTGTTTTCCTGTCTTAGCATGACTTATTTGATAGAGACCCAGGCATAATAAAGATTAGAAAAAGTTTTCTGTGCTGTTGGCTCAGCAGAAATGGAGAGGTGATTTGTCATTATAAACCATATTGTTGATATTCAGAAAATTTTTTTTCCTTACTGAGAATATGAGTTGCCTAATGGTAGCATCTGTTGTTGGCCCAGTAGGCAGGCAATGGGCTGGAAGTGATGCCAGCTTGGATGCATGAACCCCTGGCAGCTCTTGAGTGGAGAGCTGGCCCAGGCACCCTCAGGGGGTTAATAGTTCAGGCTCTCCAGGACCAGAACATGAAAACAGTGGATTTCTTGTGTGTGTGTGTGTGTGTGTGTGTATGTAGCTTGTGGGATGCATGGACAGCAGGCGCAGCTGTTCAGAAGCTACAAAGTACCTGCTGCCATGAACTTCATGATGGTTTATAAGGAGGGAGTTACTGAAAGATTTGAGCATTGCTCTATGTCACTTCAGGTCTCAGAAAGGGACTCCATTTATTTACTGACAGTAATGATACCAACAATTCCTGAAATTCAGTAAATTATATAACAAATATTAGAATGAATTATTTACATTAAAATGTATGCCTAACAAGCAATTTTGTAATGTATCTTTTTGTTTATATTGAGACTAAAAGAGAGCATATTTACTCATATGTTAATCTATTTTAGCATGCAAGGTGATAAATATAACATTGTCCCTTTGTATAAGCATGTGTAGATGAAATAGGATTATTCTATTCACATAAATATGACCATCGTTTTGTAAATTAAAATACCGCCTGTTTACCTCATGAATCAAAAAGTACAGGCTTAATTAATTTTTGTTAGTCCTGTGTGATGTTCCATTGTATAGCGTTGTGTATTTAGTCATTTCTCTATTGAAAAATATTTTTCAATTTTTAAACAATTGTTGCTTGCTTTTTGTCACCTTCAATATAATCAGTTTTCAATATACACTCTTAAGCTTATATTTTATATTCTAGCATTTTTATATCTTTTGGAAAGTTTTCCCAAATAGAATTTCCTGATTATTTTCTGTTTTTGCACATCCTTGTCAAGACTAGTTATCAATTTGTGTTTTGTTTTCTTTTTTAATTTTGGCAAGCTGGTAAGTAAAATTATAATATCACTGTTACTTTAATTAACGTTTCTGTATTATCTAATGGAGTTAAACCTATATTCGTATAGGTATTATCTATATAAATCAACTCTTCTGAGAGTTTCCTCGTCATGGGCTTTTTTAAAAAATTTCATTTTAGCCCTTTTTAAAAAAAATAAATTTATTTTTTTATTTATTTTTGACTGCGTTGGGTCTTCATTGCTGCCCACGGGCTTTCTCTAGTTGTGGAGAGCGGGGGCTACTCTTCGTTACTTTATTTTATACAAACTATTTCTAAAGAATAATGTATACCATTTACTAGTTTAATGTATTACATATCTATTTTTTCTTTTGCTTTGTTTATGGTATATTTCTCCATGCAAATATATTATGTGTAATTTGTAGTTAAACTACTATTCCCCTTTATGACAACTCTATTCTCTGAATAGCTTAGAAACCCCCAGCCCCCCAATGTTATAGAAATATTCTCCTAAACATTTTTTGTTACTTATTTTAAAGATGTTTATATCTAATCTACAATTGACATGAAACTTATTTTTCTATATTTTTACAAGGTGAAGGGCTAATTTTCTTATTTCTCTTTGAGCAGCTACTCTTAACCACATCCTATATTTAATAACTTTTTATGTACCAAACTGAAATGATACCTTATCTTACACAATGCTATATACTATATTTGGATCATTTCCTAGACTCTCTATCCTGTTCAACTAATCCATCCATTTTTTTCTTAATACCATATCATTTAATACAGTCACTCATATTATAATTTAGTATCCTTTAAAGTAAGCACTTTCCATTTTTATTTTAATTTAAATTATCTTATAATATTCTGATTAGAATTATAATAAGTTTACATGAACATTTAAATAATTAAATCATGACTGATTTCTCTGTTAAGGACCTCTTACTTTATATTCATTCAATAAGATTTGATAACTATCTTTGTCTTCATATATATCCTATACTTTTCCGATTTAATTTATTCAGGGATATTTTACACATATTTTTCCATTTTTATTAAAATGTAATTTCCATTTGAAATTCAAAAAGATTCTTGCTAATGTATTAAAACTGTTGATTTCTGTATATGCAGCTAGTCTTCAGCCACATTAAAAATATCTAGTTCATCATGTTTGCAGAGAAGTCTTTTCTAAATTTATAATCATAGGGTCTTCCCTGGTGGCACAGTGGTTGAGAGTCCACCTGCCGATGCAGGGGACACGAGTTCGTGCCCTGGTCCGGGAAGATCCCACATGCCGTGGAGCTGCTAGGCCCATGAGCCATCGCCACTGAGCCTACACATCTAGAGCCTGTGCTCTGCAACGGGAGAGGCCACAATAGTGAGAGGCCTGTGTACCCCAAAAAGAAAAAAAAAATTATAATCATAAAATGCAGTTAAATTTATTTTGCTAAACATTAATTTTCTTACCTTATTGCAACTGGCTAGAACCCCCAAAATAATACCAAAAATCTCTGGTGAGTTTTATTCTTGATTTTACTGAACCTGGATTTAGCAATTTATTATTTGGTATGCTATCTTTTGGAGAACTTTAGCTAATATTCTTTATAATATTTCATTGTTTTATCTATATTCTGATGCTACTGAGTTTTTAAGCTGGGAATAACTTGTATTTTTTTCTCTTCTATTGGTGTAAATATATTGAATAAACATTAGTATGTTTATAGATAATATTGTTACATGTGAAGTTTAGAAGTTACATGGATACTGCATGTATAGAATACTAATGTAAAGAAAGCACTAAGATGAGCAGGAATTTATATACAATTTAAAACAAAGATGTTTTGATTTTATCTCAGAATGATAAATCTCAAACAATTTAAGTTCTATAAAGCTTTTAGCCTTGTCAGATGGTCTATGTGTTGAGGAACAAAAGTACTTAGTTTGGAGTTATTTAAAACATTAAAAGCCACTATACGATTTAAAATAAATAAAGGTTTATAACCTCATCCCACAAAATAACTTTTAGGTTTTAAGTAATTTTACGAATTATTCTAGCTTCAACAAGTATTAGAAGATTCTCCATTATATTAAAGAATGTTGGAGAATTTTGTTAAGATTCTTAAACTTTGTTTCAGATTTGCTTCAAATTCTGAAAAGGTATTTTTGCATCAAATCTTCTTAAAAGGAATTCAATATTGCTGTCTCACTCTCTGTGACAAAATATTCATATATATATGTACATTAATATATTTTTTAAGTTTTAATTACCAACTCCACATTCTTTTAAAACTTTTAGTTTAAAACTTAAGTACTATGGAAGAATTTTCTCAGCAGAATGGAGATTTTCTCCATTAGTTATTTGACACCCAGTGTTCTGTCCTGTTTCAAAAATCCTTTCTTGAATTTTATATAACTCTTTTAAAAAATGAAGCTTCTAAAAGGCTACATTTTAAGACATTCTTCAATACAGCAGACATATATTAAAGTGTGAGCAATTTCTTTGAAAAAAATCAGACTCATTCAAACCATTCTGGTGATTCAAATGGATTGATACTCAGAGAATATAACTGTGTGGAGGATGTAGAATAGTTTTTGAACCAGTTATAAATATTTATAAATGAATTGTGAGGGAGATCTTTACGAAGAAAATGAAATGTGTTGCCATTGGCTAAATACCATTTTCTTTGTTAATTATAAATATTGAGGGTTCTGTAGGTTCATTCATGTTTAACCTAATCCCTGGATAAGCAAAATATATGACAAATCGTAGTTCTGAAATATTGAAAACACTGTGACATTTTTATTTTCCCTTAAGCATGAATTGTACATTAATAGGTAATTTTAAGAAAGAAATAATACAATTAAGCATTTAAATCATCTTTTCCTAAATCACGTTTGGAATTTGGAATTAAAAAAACAAAAACGAGCAAAACCAAAATCATGGTTAGTCATGTTGTTGAAGTTTGCAATTACCCAAAGCAAAGAATTGTTTACTTTAAATCTTAACCTCCACATCCTGGTAGGCAGAGCAAAGTCAGTGTCTCACAGTCTGTCTTCACATTATTTTGTCTTTGCTCCCAAAAATCTTAACTCTGATTATGTGCTGTAGAAATAAAACAGATATAAAATCAGTTCAAAAACAACGCCCCAAGCCAGTGAAAACAAGTGGAACATTTTTTTTTCAGAGAGAACATTTAAAATGTTGCACTAAATCAACTAAATAATGTAAAGATAATAGCATATTGCTACTCTCATTTGCTACTCTAATTGTTCCACATTTATGGAGTTCTGCCCTGGGTAGTTTTAATAGCAGTTGTTAACCACTGTCATTAATCAGCAACCTTATTACAGTTCAAAATGGAATTGTAATTGAAACACTTGAACAAGTTAAAATTGACAATAAACTTACAGTCGGATAGGATTTGCTTAATGAACTTGCTGTAATAAAATTTTAATTGTTGTTGAGCATTTACAGGATATATTGCCTAAAAGTTTTAAAATTTATAATTAACCCATAACAATTCAAGGGAGTAAGTTCATACCAGAAAGCAAAAGGCAAGTTACAATTAAACATAACGTTATTCCTAATTTTATGGAAATAGTAATGATTTTCCTCTTCCTGCAGTCTTCTACTCTTCTATTTTTTTTCTTCTTTTCTTGATAGGTGAATTTTTTTTTTTTTTTTTTTTTTTTTGCTGCCTGTGAGATGTAATTTGTGTGGCAAGAAGAAATCTTGCTTAACTCCACATATCTTATTCACTGGCCACAATGTCTGAATATTTATGAGAATACATTATATCCAAATTTTTAGATCTTAGAGTCAAATGTATGGGATCTGTTTCTCCACACACCACATTCATGTTTAATACCTGTGGGCACCAGTATCTGTATCTATAAAATAGCAATGGCTATCTGTTTGTTGTGAGAATCAGAGTAGATGGTAAACATATAATAAATGTTACTTTATTATTATTTAAAGTTTGGAATTTCCACTTAAGTGATCTCATTTAATCTTTAAAATAAATTAAATCCGAGTAGGTATTTTCAGGTGATTGTCAAGAAACTAGCTGATTAACTGAATAGGACCCATATTAGGTACCTGGTGACCTAGCAGGATTGAGATGTAAGTTGTGAATAAAAAACCCAATCTTTAGAGTATGAAACACAAGGTCTGACCATGCAGAGCACTGCAGAATTATTCTTGGTTAGCAGGGTGGAAAGTGAGGTTTGTAGTCCACAAAAGAATATAGAGTTGGGGGCTTCCCTGGTGGCGCAGTGTTTGAGAGTCCGCCTGCCGATGCAGGGGACGCGGGTTCGTGCCCTGGTCTGGGAAGATCCCACATGCCGCGGAGCGGCTGGGGCCGTGAGTCATGGCCGCTGAGCCTGCGCCTCCGGAGCCTGTGCTCCGCAACGGGAGAGGCCACAACAGTGAGAGGCCCGCGTACCGCAAAAAAAAAAAAAAAAAGAATATAGAGTTGCTGAAAGTGAATCCAAAATGTCTGAAAAGAAGGTAGATATTGAAAGCTGTTCATTCATTCCTTATTTAGCAATGTCCCCCACCCCTTTCCTAGAAACTCAGCTGACTTTAAAAATGTGGGAAACATGCCTTGTTTGCCTGAGGGAAGAAAGTTTAAACAGATAAGCTTTTGATCAAATATTTATGATTATGTTTCTTAAATATCTTTCTGAAACTCTCCATAGTCTAGAAAATAGACTTCACTAGAACACTGTACTTAATATGTCATTTTTCTTTTTAATTTACAAAAGTATTACATGAACCATTTTCTTTAAAGTTGTTTCAAGCAATGTTTAGTCACCTACATGCAGTAAATGCAATTGATTCTCTTTACAGAGATATACACTCCTCCTACTTCTGTGCCCCTTTCCAGATAAAACTCCTAACAGTTTGTTCGAGAGAACTTCCTTGTCTCTTGGGAAGCTCTCTCTACCTCTGATTTTGCTTACATCGTTATAAATAAATAATATGTAAACAAATACTTGGTAATACATTTTGTAAACAAATTTGCTGAGTTTGGTGATTTGACCCTCTCCTTTAAATATATATCTTGGGAAGCTTTCATGTCAATACAGTATTTTTTTAATGTGATATATGTGTGTGTGTGTGTGTGAGTATTTATATATAATGCTCTGTAACATAATTTATTTAAGCACTCCCATAAAGATGGCACTAAGTTTGCTTCCATTTTTCAGGTGCTGCTCATCCACATCCTTACCTTTGAGCATAAGCATAAGCCTTTCTGTAGTGTATACTTCAGAAGCAAAATTACTCATCTTAATGGTGTTTATATCATAATTCTGACAGTTGTAGCCATATTCTCTAAAAAAGTAATTAACAGTCCACAACCCCATGAAAGTATATCATTATGTATTTCACTAACAATGGATATTATTCATGTATTTTAATATTTGCCAATCCAATAGAAAATTATTTTAATTGATGCTTCAGTTTGTGTTTTCTCAATTATTAGTGATCTGAAGCATATTTTTACACTTGATTATTTGTATTTTTATATTTTGTGCAATACTATTAAAACCTGAATTATATTGTTTTGTCTTTTTATTGATATTTAGCCTTTTTTATGTATCTACATATATTCTGAAAATCTTTTTCTTTATATGCTATGATTTTTATGTCTTTAACAGGAAAAGTTCTTCAACTTGATGATTATGAAAACACTGTCCAATAATTTTTATTTTCATAAACTTAAACCTTTTTTCTTTTTTTTTCTTTCTTTTTGCGGTACGCGGGCCTCTCACTGTTGTGGCCTCTCCCGTTGCGGAGCACTAGCTCCGGATGCGCAGGCTCAGCGGCCATGGCTCACAGGCCCAGCCGCTCCGCGGCATGTGGGATCTTCCCAGACCGGGTCACGAGCCCGTGTCCCCTGCATCGGCAGGCGGACTTTCAACCACTGCACCACCAGGGAAGCCCCCTTTTAAATATAGGCATTTAATCCATCTAGAAATTATATCTTTGGTTGCTGAAGATAGAGAGTACATTATTAGCCAGTTGTCTGAGATACAATTATTGAATATATCATTTTATCAGTAAAATGAAAGGACATTTCATCACATACTAAGAATCCTATGGACCCTATGTTGTGTCATATTGATTTACTTAAATATTTATGAACAAAACAATGTTTTAATTAGGAAAGATTTGTGGTTACCTCATAGGTAACAACTCATTCATTTTGTTCAAAGTTTTCATAGTTATTCATGCTCATTATATCTTCCCAGTGAATTTTAGTATAAGCTGAGTTATTCATAAAATATTTTTGGCTTGTTTATTTTGGTTAGCTTATTTTGAGAAAACTGACTTCTTTACATTAAGAATCTTCCCATCCAGAAACATACATGTCTCTCCATTTGGTTACATTGTCTCTCATGCATTTCGATAGCATTTAATATATAATTCCCATGGGTATGACAGCTCTTATGAGGTATCTTCCAAAGTACTTGAGTGATCTGTGTGCTCTAGTAAGTCTTTCCTTGTTTGTTGGTTCTTTCAGTTGTCTATATTTGCACCTCACTTTATGGTGTTTGATTTTTCTCAAAAAATGTGACAGATTTTGGATGTTTGCTCATCTTTTCATTTTACTCTGCATGAAAATCATGATGTTCTATTAAATGAAGTGTCCATAATTTGGTTACTTGGTATCAGATATCTCTTTTATTACTGAAAATATTTATTTGGACATAGATTTTAAATCTTCTTAAAGTGTGTCTTAATGGATAGCTTCATTTTACTTTCATCTGTTTTCTATTCATTTCAATTTTGAATCACATATGATCAAGCACTTTTCATTTACTTTGGAGCTCCTAAAAATACTATAGACAATTTATTATTTTCTCAGGAATAAGTATATTTTTAGAAAGAAGCTCTTTATATTTAATGCTATTTTTGTCTCTTTTGTACTTTGCAGATTCTTTTAGGCTTCATATTCCTGTTGATTATTTTGAAGTGCTGCAAATACGTTTCAGCTTACACTTTCTCATAAATATTGTGGGTGGCTTTTATTTAGATTACTTCAGTTTTTACAGCTGGTATAAGAATCTTATTCCTTTGAGCTGAGATATGAGGATACATTAAATGAATTTTTATTGTCAGTTTAAACAATTAGTATCAAGAAGAGGACTAACCTGGATTCATGAGATATTTTGTAAAGCAATTTTCTCTACATTGAAACTTCATGAGCAGAGGCAGATGTTTCCATATTTGATTATTTTAATGTCTCTTCTATATTCAAAGTATAGGCTAAGATTTTGAGATTCCATTTCTGCTTCTTTTATTGCAGATTCAGGAAAGTGACTAGTTCTCTTAAGATGTACCCCTCTCACAGCAAATGTACGTCTGTGTAAGGGTGGATGTGAGACAGCAGTTGGAAGCTGCATAGATGGGAATTTGCCAAAAAGTTTTATCTTTGGTGGACTTAGCAACACCCCTACAGAGCACATCTGCTGCTGTTTTACAAAGTTAACATGATCACAAATGTGCTTTGTTTATCCTAAAGTCTTGTCTTCATCTGTCACATCTAAAAGTAAGTCAGAATGCTCAGCTTTTCAGGAAAGTAGTGTCCTTGATTGGAATAAAGTCACGTGCCAGGACTACATTGTTTAGCGCTTAGCCCTGCTGTTCATTGGCTTAATATTTGTTGTGTTTATGGTTAATTTTTCATTCTTGGTAAGTACCTTGGAAGTTTTCTGATCCACATAAAATTGTCTTCAAGTGGATTCAGGCTATATTTCCTAAGATTCACCTTTTCCTCTACCCCAGCTCTCCAAATAGCAGTCGTTTAAGTTATTTTGCATCAGTTTACTTATTTCCATAGCACACACTTAGGTGTACACACATTCTTTCTTGATTAACACTACCTGATCCCATCTATAATATATTTAGAATATATCAATATGTGTGTGTGTGTGTGTGTGTGTGTATTCACATATAGAACAAGATTAAATACAGGGAGATCATGTTAAAAGGACAATAAGTCAACAATGAGATATTGAGTACCTTTTACATACTATGTGCACAGTAAAATAAAGAAGGAAAGAAGGGAGGGAGGGAGGAGAAAGAAAGAAAGAGAGAAAGAAAAAGAAGAAAGAAAGAAAGGGAGAAAAATAAAACAAGAGAGAGAGGGAGGGAGGCAGGGAGTAAGAAAGCGTGTAAAGACATAGATATATAGGTATATAGGCAGATAGAGAAATAGTTGATATCAGGCTGACTGCAAATGGGTATGAAGGATCTTTTAAAGTGATAGAAATGAACAGAATAATTCATTTTGGTGGTATTTTGCACAGCTCTGTAAAGTAGCAAAATAAGCTTAGTGTATAATTTAAATGGGTGACTTTTATGGTATGCAAATTATTTCTTAATAAATCTGTTATTAAAAGATCACTTGAAATCTTGCAATAAATATATTAAAAATTAATAAATCTATTCAGTAAACAGAACTTTATTGAGTACACACCTCACACCAAGCATTGTGATAACGATTTTAGACTTGATCAGGAATAAAAGTGGTTATTAAAAGTTTTCAGTCCAGGGCTTCTCTGGTGGCACAGTGGTTGAGAGTCTGCCTGCTGATGCAGGGGACACAGGTTCTTGCCCCGGTCCGGGAAGATCCCACGTGCCGCGGAGCGGCTGGGCCCGTGAGCCACGGCCGCTGAGCCTGCGCTCTGCAACGGGAGAGGCCACAACAGTGAGAGGCCCACATACCGCAAAAAAAAAAAATCAGTCCAGTAGAAGCCTACTATTGAGCCTGTCAAAGGTTTTCCTCATTTCTTTTAGCAATTTGTCTTAATCTAGTACTTCCATTTATCTTTTTCCATCTCACTGGTGAAATCCTTCATATGGTCAGAAAGTTTTGCACCTTTTCCACTAGTGCCTTAACCTATTAGTCACAGTTATTTTAAATTCCCTGGCTGACAGTTCCAGCATCTGGGTCATATCTGAGTCAGGTCCTATTGAATTTTTGTCTATTGATACTAGATTTTTTTTTTTCTCCTTGATTTTTTGTCTTTCTGAAAAAGTTTGGCTGAAACACAGATAGTGTGTCTATTTATTCCTTGAAATGAACCTGTATTTTCTTTGCTATGCTTTTGAAGAGTATGAGAGTGGGGATTTGCGTCCATCTCATCAGGAGTTGAGCTGGGTTTGAGTTCTGTTGTTATAATGGCTTCCTACAATGAATCACTGGCTTCAAATTCTTCTAGCATTACCTTGCCCATAGGGTGGGGTCTAATTATCACAGGATTTTTCTTATTGTCCCCTTCACTCTCAGGGTTAGGCTAGTCCTTTGTGTCGGCAGCTCGAGAGGGTCTTTCTTTAACCTCTGACCCCTCTCCTGCAGTAGGGTGCTGTTGCCTGTTTCTGCTTCTAGTCTGGTGGAGGTGGGCAAAGAGGCAGTCTGTTGTCATGGTTCAGCCTCAGGCTTAGGAGGGTCCTGAGTCTCGAAAGAGGGACTTTTTCAGTAATCCTGACCTTCCCTGGTGCTTGGGTATCTCTATGTGCTCAATATGTTGTCCTTTTCTCCACTCAGGGGTAGAGATTATTTTCTTCCTATTCTCTGCTCTATTCCTGGGAGTGATGTTTCTCTTCCCCATGAAAATTAAGACTTTTGACCCATATGCAAGAAGAATACAAATGAGATGTATTACTTTTTTCACTATGGTGTCTATTCTTTTCTTCTAGATTTTCCCATTTGAGAAGCTTTCTCCAATCTTTTATTGTGAATATTCTGTCAGCGTCCGTGAATAGGTGCCAATACCACTTTTGCCCGCAGTTTGCTGAGGTTCTATACTCTCATGGTCACCTACACTCAGCTTTTTGGAATTTGTTTTTAAAAATTAGCTGAATTATTACTTGTTGCTTAAATAATAGTCCCTCTCCCTCCCAAGTTCATCTCCATGTGAATCAGTGTTTATGTCTCCAGAGAGATGGAAAAAAAAATAAATGTAAAGGAATAAAAAGATAGTAAACAATGTCAGTAAACTGAAGTCTATTCAGCAAAGAATGATGAGGATAAAAAGATAACTAAAAATCAAGGTATAAAAGAAACCACAAATTAACTGGGGATGTGTGATATGTGAGAAAATAATTTCAAGAGATGATAGAGAACTCATGTGAATGTAAGGGTACATTTTGCCCTTGTAGTTCAATGGAACAGAACAAAATATATAAATTTGAAATTGTGAGAATATATATTTTAATTAAATATAAAGAACATTTTTCTAAAAGTGAATTGCACAGTAATTCAAAGGAATGTTTTAGAATTTCATCACAGCATATTAATCAAGATTGGAAAAGTGCTTGTTACTGTTAACCTATGGAAAGGAAAGCAGGACTTGAATTTGCTGAGACAATTTTCAAACAAAATAAAAAGTATTAAAGTCTTTATGATTACATGACCAATTAATAGTCTGTGTGTCTCTAATAAAACACTATTTTTTAATAGACCTTATTATATTGTGCAAGTATATTAAAGATAGAGCCTTATCTCCTAAGACAAATCATCTGTGAGTAGTGTTTTTTCCTGTCATTTTAATATACTAGAAGCACAGTGGAATTTCCTGCTGTGGTTTCTTGCAATGCAATTTTAGGATAACCTTTGGTCACCGGAACATCCATCAAAAATAGGACAGACAGTAATTTCTCTCAACTCCAACTCATTAAGTCATCAGTTCTGACTACTCGGATTCTTAAAAAATAGTTTTCTAATGAACATTATATTGACCATGATAGAATATTTATGTAATTACTATTTAATCTAACATGTCACTCATAATTTTCTGTAGCATAATCTATTCTTCTCTTGAATAATGCAACACTTTGAAAACTAAAGATTCAACTAAATACTATGATTCAGGACATTATTTACCCTTGAATCTTTTTAGTCAGTGACTGACAGACTCTAGCCCTATGCAATTCAGCATGTACTCTCACAGTGACTTCTGTATTATAAAATCAATATTTTCTATTCAGAATAAGAGTGGTTAACAAAGTTTAGCTTGAACAAATTCTCAAATCATACTAGGTAAATTTACTGATAATTTATGGAAGCGCAAATAGCAAACCTAAGTATTCTAGAGCAATGTAAACAATGTGTTAAATTTCCCTTGTAAAATGGACATAGTGCAGATAAAGGACAGAAATCCAGGACATTTGGGTTTAACAAACATAGGCTCATTAAGTTTTACTATCAGAAGTTTATTGACATCCAGGATAATTTTGCCAAAATAAATAACACATTCAATTGCCCAAATAGGGGTGAAATGACAAATAGTGCCTACATCGGTTCTGGAAATTTTCTTGTGTCAATGTATAATTAGAATTTTTTAAATGGTTACTTATACTAAAAGAGGAGTATCTGAAGTAGCAATCACATACTATAGCCAGACATAGAAATCATAAAACAATTTAAGTCTAAACAATTAACTGCATACAGATACTTTATGATTTTGTGGGGGGAAGAGTTGGGTAGATTGTTTTTACATTCTAAGTTTTTGTATGTGATTAAAAAAAAAAGAAACTTACTAGAATGATGCTAAGATGGTTCACGGAATCCAAGCAAGAGCTGACAAACCTGAATAGGGCAAAGGTGAAACCCAAGGTCACATCTTTCATTTTACTAATGGGAGTCAATGCACCTCCCCTATTGGACAGGTATCTGGTGTTAACAGGATGTTAACATCTTACGACTCATGACTCAATGTGGATCAGCTTGAAACAATAACCCAGAGCTGACCACCCTGTGTAGAAGGAGAGCAGTCACAAGAGTCAAGGAACTCGGCATAGATACAGATAATATCAATAGATCCTGAGATGGATCAATTGATTGAAAGATTTTTATTAATGTAAATTTTTATAGAAAGAAGTGCCTAAATACAAGTAATGTATACATAATTTTATACATATTATCATTAATTAAATATTATTAAAGTGAATACCAGTAATCCACCATGCAGGTAAGAGATTTGATTGTGGCTAGATTCTCCTTTTATTATTGGGGTGTTAAACAGAATCCAAAATAAAGGCCATGCTTTGAATAGACCTCTAGACTATACACTCACAACCAGGTAACTGAAACATAAACTCTCTTGGTTTCCCTGAAATGCTGACTCTGACATTAACCAAAACTTAAGCTTTCTTCATGTCACCGTGACCTTCCAGCTTCCTAGTCAATCCAATACAGACAAGTAAGCTGAGTGCTGCCACCCTAAAAGGAACATAAGTTTCTAGTAACCAAACACAAAACTATGTACTCCCTCATTCATGTCTGTAAACTGAGCAGTAACTGCTAAGAGCTAAGCTTCGTAACCACTTTTGGTTTTGAAATCCCCCTGTTTGGGAACAATCTTGTTTCTCGCTCAACAGAATATTCATGTCAAGTGAAGCTCTCTGGATTTTCCTTAGAGAGAGGCAACCCTATCCTTAACTGCTTACATAGAGGTTTGCTTGATTTTCCTTTTTTAATTTGCTTCACCGACTACGCATATAACACTAAACAATATACATGTCTGCAGTTTTCATTTTTCTTTTTCTCATCATATGTTCCTCGGTTCATCAGTATTGGTGTAATAGCTATAGTTCTTTATAATTACTTTTTCCTGTGGCTTTACTAATTTTCACTCCAGCAGAGATATTCTTGTTGCTCTATATCCTGACCAACACTAGATATTATTGGACTTCTTCCTTTTCAACTATTTTCCCTTCTTTTTGCAGAAATGTTAAAATCAAACCCAGGTTTGTTTGAATTAACTATTTCCCTCAGGGCAAAGCAGTTTCAGAATCCCGGTCCCTCACTTAGCCCTTTTGATTCTCATTCTCCATTGTATTTTTGTTTTCTTTCTTAGCTTAATAGTTTCTTAGTATTTTGTCAATTCTTCAATGATTTTAAGTACCTGATATTTCGGAACACCCACTGTCAGGTTTTTTAAATTGTATTCATTTGAGGGTTCAGCCGAATTAGTTACCTTGCCATTGCTAGGAATAGAAGTCTGGGCCTTTGTTTTTCACCTTTGAACTTGATATAATTGTCAAGTCATATAAGTAACTGTATACTTTTTTTGAATCTTCTATTTCATATGTATGGCAAGTGTCTTATAAATCCCTCCTACATTATTTTTTGTAAGAGCCTTGTTGGGATACAATTCACACACCATAAAATTCACCAATTTAAAGCAGGTAATTCAATTGTTTTTATATATTCATAGAATTGTGCCATTTTTACCACTATTTCAAATATTTGAGAATATTTTCATCAAACCCCTCCCCCCATATTTTTAAATCTTCATGGCCATTTACAATCCTAATTCCCCTCTGCCCTTAGCCCCTGGCAACCACTAATATAACTGCTATTTCTACAGATTTGCCTATACTGGATATTTAATATAAAAGGAATAATACATTATGTGATCTTTTGTTACTGGTTTCTTTCATTTTGCAAAATGACTTCAAGATTTATCCGTGTTGTAGCATGTGTCAGTACTTCTTTTTACTGCTGAGTAATACTTCAGTGTATGGCTGTAACATGTTGCATTTAAACATTCATCAGTTGATGGCCATTGTCTTTCCCCCACTGTTTGGGTATTTTAAATAATGGTGCTATAAATATCATGCACTAGATTCTTAACACATTCTGACATTGTTTCTTAAACTCTGATACCATAGAAGTCTATAGACGTTTACAATTTAATATTCGATAATTTCCCTTTCTTAGGCACTCTTTGAACCAAAAATACTCTTTCACATCTTTACATTTCCAAACACATAATTTTCCAGGCAAATGATGTGATTTTAGTAACTGTTTAAAAATGCTCTATTAAGATAAGTTGCCCTCTCTTACTGTCTGCTACACTCTTTTTCTTTCTTCGTGTTTTTTAATTTAATTTTATTTAGTTTTTATACTGCAGGTTCTTATTACTCATCAATTTTATACACATCAGTTTATACATGTCAACCCCAATCGCCCAATTCATCACACCACCACCCCCCACCCTCCCACAGCTTTCCCCCCTTGGTGTCCATACATTTGCTCCCTACATCTGTGTCTCTATTTATGCCCTGAAAACCAGTTCATCTGTACCATTTTTCTAGGTTCCACATATATGTGTTAATATACGGTATTTGTTTTTCTCTTTCTGACTTACTTCACTCAGTATGACAGTCTCTAGGTCCATCCACGTCTCTACAAATGACCCAATTTCCTTCCCTTTTATGGCTGAGTAATATTCCATTGTATATATGTACCCCATCTTCTTTATCTTTTCATCTGTCGATGGGCATTTGGGTTGCTTCCATGACCTGGTTGTTGTAAACAGTGCTGCAATGAACATTGGGGTGCATGTATATTTTTGAATTATGGTATTCTCTGGGTATATGCCCAGTAGTGGGAATGCTAGGTCATATGGCAATTCTATTTTTAGTTTTTTAAGGAACCAGCATACTCTTCTCCATAGTGGCTGTATCAATTTACATTCCCACCAAGAGTGCAAGAGGGTTCCCTTTTCTCCACACCTTCTGCAGCATTTGTTGTTTGTAGATTTTCTGATGATGCCCATTCTAACTGGTGTGAGGTGATACCGCATTGTAGGTTTGATTTGCATTTCTCTAATAATTAGTGATGTTGAGCAGCTTTTCATGTGCTTCGTGGCCATCTGTATGTCTTCTTTGGAGAAATGGCTATTTAGGTCTTCTGCCCATTTTTGGATTGGGTTGTTTGTTTTTTTTAATATTGAGCTGCATGAGCTGTTTATATATTTTGGAGATAAATCCTTTGTACGTTGATCATTTGCAAATATTTTCTGCCATTCCAAAGGTTATCTTTTCGTCTTGTTTGTAGTTTCCTTTCCTTTGCAAAAGCTTTTAAGTTTCATTAGGTCCCATTTGTTTATTTTTCTTTTTATTTCCATTTCTCTAGGAGGTGGGTCAAAAACAATCTTGCTGTGATTTATGTCAGAGTGTCCTTCCTATGTTTCCCTCTAAGAGTTTTATAGTTTTATAGTGTCCGGTCTTACATTTAGGTCTCTAATACATTTTGAGTTTATTTTTGGTTAGGGAGGGTTCTAATTTCATTCTTTTACATGTAGCTGCCCAGTTTTCCCAGCACCATTTATTGAAGAGACTCTTTTCTCCATTGCATATCCTTGCCTCCTTTGTCATAGATTAGTTGACCAGAGGTGCTTGGGTTTATCTCTGGGCTTTCTATCCTGTTCCATTGATCTATATTTCTGTATTTGTACTAGGGGCATACTGTATTGATTACTGTAGCTTTGTCGTATAGTCTGAAGTCAGGAAACCTGACTCCTCCAGCTCTATTTTTTTCCCTCAAGACTCCTTTGGCTATTCCAGGTCTTTTGTGGCTCCATACAAATTTTATGATTTTTTGTTCTAGTTCTGTAAAAAGTGCTACTGGTAATTTGACAGGGATTGCATTGAATCTGTAGATTGCTTTGGGTAGTACAGTCATTTTCACAATATTGATTTTACAAACTAAGAACATGGTATATCTCTCCATCTCTTGGTATCATCTTTAATTTGTTTCAACAGTGTCTTGCAGTTTTCGGCATACAGGTCTTTTTTCTCCCTAGGTAGGTTAATTCCTGGGTATTTTATTCTTTCTGTTGCAATGGTAAATTGGAGTGTTTCCTTAATTTCTCTTTCAGATTTTTCATCATTACTGTATAGAAATGCAAGAGATTTCTGTGCACTAACTTTGTATCCTGCAACTTTACCAAGTTTATTGATTAGCTATAGTAGTTTTCTGGTGGCATCTTTAGGATTCTCTATGTATAGTATCATGTCATCTGCAAACAGTGACAGTTTTACTTCTTCTTTTCCAATTTGTATTTCTTTTATTTCTTTTTCTTCTCTGATTGCCATGGCTAGGACTCCCAAAACTATGTTGAATAATAGTGGAGAGAGTGGACATCCTTGTCTTGCTCCTGATCTTAGAGAGAATGCTTTCAGTTTTTCACCATTGAGAATGATGTTTGTTGTGGGTTTGTCATATATGGCCTTTATTATGTTGAGGTAGGTTCCCTCTGTGCCCCGTTTCTGGAGAGCTTTTATTGTAAACGGGTGTTGAATTTTGTCAAAAGCTTTTTCTGCATCTATTGAGATCATCTGGTTTTTCTTCTTCAATTTGTTAATGTGGTGTATCACATTGATTGATTTGCGTGAATGGAAGAATCCTTGCATCCCTGGGATAAATCCCACTTGATCATGGTGTATGACCCTTTTAAAGTGTTTTTGGATTCTATTTGCTACTATTTTGTTGAGGATTTTTTGCATCTATATTCATCAGTGATATTGATCTGTGATTTTCTTTTTTTGTAGTATCTTTGTCTCATTTTGATATCAGGGTGATGGTGGCCTCATAGAATGAGTTTGGGAGTGTTCCTTCCTCTGCCATTCTTTGGAAGACTTTGAGAAGGATGGGTGTTAGCTCGTCTCTAAATGTTTGATAGAATTCACCTGTGAAGCCATCTGGTCCTGGACTTTTGCTTGTGGGAAGATTTTTAATCACAATTTCCATTTCATGACTTGTGATTGTTCTGTTCATATTTTCTATTTCTTCCTGGTTCAGTCTTGGAATGTTATACCTTTCTAAGAATTTGTCCATTTCTTCCAGGTTGTCCATTTTATTGGCATAGAGTTGTCTGTAGTAGTCTCTTAGGATGCTTTGTATTTCTGCGGTGTCTTTTGTATCTTCCCTTTTTCATTTCTAATTTTAGTGACGAGTCCTCTTCCTCTTTTTCTTGGTGAGTCTGGCTAATGGTTTATCAATTTTGTTTATCTTCTCAAAGAACCAGCTTTTAGTTTTATTGATCTCTCTGCCATTGTTTTGTTTCTATTTCATTTATTTCTGCTCTGATCTTTATGATTTCTTTCCTTCTGCTAACTTTGGGTTTTGTTTGTTCTTCTTTCTGTAGTTCCTTTAGGTGTAAGGTTAGATTGTTTGTTTCAGATTTCTGTTTCTTCAGGTAGGCTTGTGTTGCTATAAACTTACCCCCGAAAACTGCTTTTGCTGCATCCCATTGGTTTTGAATTGTCGTGTTTTCATTGTAATTTCTCTCTAGGTATTTTTTGGTTTCCTCTTTGATTTCTTCAGCAGTCTCTTTGTTATTTAGTAACATTGTTTAGCCTCCACGTGTTTGTGGGTTTTTCTTTTTTTAAACATCTTTATTGGAGTATAATTGCTTTACAATGCTGTATTAGTTTCCACTTTACAACAAACTGAATCAGTTATATATATATACATATGTTCCCATATCTCTTCCATCTTACATGTCCCTCCCACCCTCCCTATCCCACCCCTCCAGGCGATCACAAAGCACCGAGCTGATATCCCTGTGCTATGCGGCTGCTTCCCATTAGCTATCTACTTTACATATGGTAGTGTATATATGTCCACGCCTCTCTCTCGCTTTGTCACAACTTACCCTTCCCCCTCCCCATATCCTAAAAGTCCATTTTCTAGTAGGTCTGTGTCTTTATTCCTGTCTTACCCCTAGGTTCTTCATGACATTTTTTTTTCTTAAATTCCATATATATGTGTTAGCATACGATATTTATCTCTCTCTTTCTGACTTCACTCTGTATGACAGACTCTGGTCCATCCACCTCATTACAAATAGCTCAATTTCGTTTCTTTTTATGGCTGAGTAATATTCCATTCTATATATGTGCCACATCTTCTTTACCATTCATCCAATGATGGACACTTAGGTTGTTTCCATCTCCGGGCTATTGTAAATAGAGCTGCAATGAACATTTTGGTATATGACCCTTTGAATTATGGTTTTCTCAGGGTATATGCCCAGTAGTGGGATTGTTGGGTCATACGGTAGTTCTATTTGTAGTTTTTTAAGGAACCTCCATACCGTTCTCCACAGTGGCTGTATCAATTTACATTCCTACCAATAATGCAAGAGGGTTCCCTTTTCTCCACACCCTCTCCAGCATTTATTGTTTCTAGATATTTTGATGATGGCCATTCTGACTGGTGTGAGATGATATCTCATTGTAGTTTTGATTTCAATTTCTCTAATGATTAGTGATGTTGAGCATTCTTTCATGTGTTTGTTGGCAGTCTGTATATCTTCTTTGGTGAAATGTCTATTTAGGTCTTCTGCCCATTTTTGGATTGCATTATTTGTTTTTTTGTTATTAAGCTACATGAGCTGCTTATAAATTGTGGAGATTAATCCTTTGTCAGTTGCTTCATTTGCAAATGTTTTTTCCCATTCTGATGGTTGTCTTCTGGTCTTGTTTATGGTTTCCTTTGCTGTGCAAAAGCTTTGAAGTTTCATTAGGTCCCATTTGTTTATTTTTGTTTTTATTTCCATTTCTCTAGGAGGTGGGTCAAAAAGGATATTGCTGTGATTTATGTCATAGAGTGTCCTGCCTATGTTTTCCTCTAAGAATTTGATAGTTTCTGGCCTTACATTTAGGTCTATAATCCATTTTGAGCTTATTTTTGTGTATGGTGTTTGGGGGTGATCTAATTTCATACTTTCACATGTACCTGTCCAGTTTTCCCAGCACCACTTATTGAAGAGGCTGTCCTTTCTCCACTGTACATTCCTTCCTCCTTTATCAAAGATGAGGTGACCATATGTGCATGGGTTTATCTCTGGGTTTTCTATCCTGTACCATTGATCTATCTTTCTGATTTTGTGTGAGTACCATACTGTCTTGATTACTGTAGCTTTGTAGTATAGTCTGAAGGCAGGGAGCCTGATTCCTCCGGCTCCGTTTTTCGTTCTCAAGATTGCTTTGGCTATTCGAGGTCTCTTGTGTTTCCAAACAAATTGTGAAATTTTTTGTTCTAGTTCTGTGAAAAATGCCAGTGGTAGTTTGATAGGGATTCCATTGAATCTGTAGATTTCTTTGGGTAGTAGAGTCATTTTCACAATGTTGATTCTTCTAATCCAAGAACATGGTATATCTCTCCATCTATCTGTATCATCTTTAATTTCTTTCATCAGTGTCTTATAATTTTCTGCATACAGGTCTTTTGTCTCCTTAGGTAGGTTTATGCCTAGATATTTTATTCTTTTTGTTGCAATGGTAAATGGGAGTGTTTTCTTGATTTCACTTTCAGATTTTTCATCATTAGTGTATAGGAATGCCAGAGATTTCTGTACATTAATTTTGTATCCTGCTGCTTTACCAAATTCATTAATTAGCTCTAGTACTTTTCTGGTAGCATCTTTAGGATTCTCTATGTATAGTATCATGTCATCTGCAAAGAGTGACAGCTTTACTTCTTCTTTTCCGATTTGGATTCCTTTTATTTCCTTTTCTTCTCTGATTGCTGTGGCTAAAACTTCCAAAACTATGTTGAATAAGAGTGGTGAGAGTGGGCAACCTTGTCTTGTTCCTGATCTTAGTGGAAATGCTTTCAGTTTTTCACCATTGAGGACGATGTTGGCTGTGGGTTTGTCATATATGGCCTTTATTATGTTGAGGAAAGTTCCCTCTATGCCTACTTTCTGCAGGGTTTTTATCATAAATCGATGCTGAAATTTCTCAAAAGCTTTCTCTGCATCTATTGAGATGATCATATGGTTTTTCTCCTTCAGTTTATTAATATGGTGTATGACGTTGCTTGCTTTGCGTATATTGTAGAATCCTTGCATTCCTGGAATAAACCCCACTTGGTCATGGTGTATGATCCATTTAATGTGCTGTTGCATTCTGTTTGCTAGTATTTTTTTGAGAATTTTTACATCTATGTTCATCAGTGACATTGGCCTGTAGTTTTCTTTCTTTGTGACATCCTTGTCTGGTTTTGGTATCAGGGTGTTGGTGGCCTCGTAGAATGAGTTTGGGAGTGTTCCTCCCTCTGCTATATTTTGGAAGATTTTGAGAAGAAGAGGTGTTAACTCTTCTCTAAATGTTTGATAGAATTCACCTGTGAAGCTATCTGGTCCTGGGCTTTTGTTTGCTGGAAGATTTTTAATCACAGTTTCAATTTCAGTGCTTTTGATTGGTGTGTTCATATTTTCTATTTCTTCCTGATTCAGTCTTGGCTGGTTGTGCATTTCTAAGAACTTGTCCATTTCTTTCAGGTTATCCATTTTATTGGCATAGAGTTGCTTGTAGTAATCTCTCATGATCTTTTTTATTTCTGCAGTGACAGTTGTTACTTCTCCTTTTTCATTTCTAATTCTATTGAGTCTTCTCCCTTTTTTTCTTGATGAGTCTGGTTAATGGTTTATCAATTTTGTTTATCTTCTCAAAGAACCGGTTTTAGTTTTATTGATCTTTGCTATTGTTTCCTTCATTTCTTTTTCATTTATTTCTGATCTGATTGTTATGATTTCTTTCCTTCTTAATTTCGGGGTTTTTTGTTTTTTTTGTCTAATTGCTTTAGGTGCAAGGTTAGGTTGTTTATTAGAGATGCTTCCTGTTTCTTAAGGTAGGATTGTATTGCTATAAACTTCCCTCTTAGAACTGCTTTTGCTGCATCCCATAGGTTTTGGGTCGTCGTGTCTCCATTTCCATTTGTTTCTAGGTATTTTTTAATTTCTTCTTGATTTCTTCAGTGATCACTTCGTTATTAAGGAGTGTATTGTTTAGCCTCCATGTGTTTGTATTTTTTACAGATCTTTTCCTGTAATTGATATCTAGTCTCATAGCGTTGTGGTCGGAAAAGATACTTGATACAATTTCGATTTTCTTAAATTTTCCAAGGCTTGATTTGTGACTCAAGATATGATCTATCCTGTAGAATGTTTCATGAGCACTAGAGAAAAATGTGTATTCTGTCGTTTTTGGATGGAATGTCCTATAAATATCAATTAAGTACATGTTGTTTAATGTATAATTTAAAGCTTGGGTTTCCTTATTTATTTTCATTTTGGATGATCTGTCCATTGGTGAAAATGGGGTGTTAAAGTCCCCTACTATGAATGTTTTACTGTCAATTTCCCCTTTTATGGCTGTTAGTATTTGCCTTATGTATTGAGGTGCTCCTATATTGGGTGCATAAATATTTACAATTGTTATATGTTCTTCTTGGATTTATCCCTTGATCATTATGTAGTGTAACTATCGATAAGATCATTATTAATATGTATGTTCCTATTCCCATTTTCTTAATTGTTTTGGGTTTGTTTTGTAGGTCTTTTCCTTCTCTTGTGTTTCTTGCCTAGACAAGTTCCTTTAGCATTTGTTGTAAAGCTGGTTTGGTAGTGCTGAACTCTCTCAGCTTTTGTTTGTCTGTATTGCTGGGTAGAGTAATCCTGGTTGCAGGTTCTTCTCCTTCATCACTTTAAATATGTCCTGCCACTTGCTTCTGGCTTGCAGAGTTTCTGCTGAAAGATCAGCTGTTAACCTTATGGGCATTCCCTTGTGTGTTATTTTTCCCTTACTGCTTTTAATATGTTTTCTTTGTATTTAATTTTTGACAGTTTGATTAGTATGTGTCTTGGCGTATTTCCCCTTGGAGTTATCCTGTATGGGAGTCTCTGTGCTTCCTGGACTTGATTAACTATTTCCTTTCCCATATTAGGGAAGTTTTCAACTATAATCTCTTCAAATATTTTCTCAGTCCCTTTCTTTTTCTCTTCTTCTTCTGGAACTCCTATAATTCAAATACTGGTGTGTTTAATGTTGTCCCAGAGGTCTCTGAGACTGTCCTCAGTTCTTTTCATTCTTTTTTCTTTATTCTGCTCTGCAGTAGTTATTTCCACTATTTTATTTTCCAGGTCACTTATCCGTTCTTCTGCCTTAGTTATTCTGCTATTGATCCCATCTATAGTCTTTTTCATTTCATTTATTGTGTTGTTCATCATTGTTTGTTTCATCTTTAGTTCTTCTAGGTCCTTGTTAAATGTTTCTTGCATTTTGTCCATTCTATTTGCAAGATTTTGGATCATCTTCACTATCATTATTCTGAATTCTTTTTCAGGTAGACTGCCTATTTCCTCTTCATTTGTTAGGTCTAATGCGTGTTTATCTTGCTCCTTCATCTGCTGTGTGTTTTTCTGTCTTCTCATTTTGCTTATCTTACTGTGTTTAGGGTCTCCTTTTTGCAGGCTGCAGGTTCATAGTTCCTGTTGTTTTGATGTCTGTCCCCAGTGGCTAAGGTTGGTTCAGTGGGTTGTGTAGGCTTCCTGGTGGAGGGGACTAGTGCCTGTATTCTGGTGGATGAGGCTGGATCTTGTCTTTCTGGTAGGCAGGTCCACATCTGGTGGTGTGTTTTGGGGTGTCTGTGGACTTCTTATGATTTTAGGCAGCCTCTCTGCTAATGGGTGGGGTTGCGTTCCTATCTTGCTAGTTGTTGGCATAGCATGTTCAGCACTGTAGCTTGCTGGTCATTGAGTGAAGCTTGTTGCTGGTGTTGAGATGGAGATCTCTGGGAGATTTTCGCTGTTTGATATTATGTGGAGCTGGGAGGTCTCTTGTGGACCAGTGTCCTGAAGTTGGCTCTTCCACCTCAGAGGCACAGCACTGACTCCTGGCTGCAGCACCAAGAGCATTTCATCCACACGGCTCAGAAAATGCAGAATCTCCGGGGGAAGAGTGGAGACGGTTCCTGCTCTCTGGAACGCTACCTGCTGGAATATGTGTTTTTTACGGTTTTTTTCCCTGTAATTGTTTTCTAATCTCATAGTGTTTTGGTCAGAAAATATGCTTGATATGATTTCAGTTTTCTTAAATTTACCAAGGCTTGATTTGTGACCTGGAGGGTGTTCCGTGTGCACTTGAGAAGAGAGTGTAATCTGTTGTTTTTGGATGGAATGTCCTATAAATATCAATGAAATCTATCTGGTGTAATTTTTCATTTAAAGCTTGTGTTTCCTTAGTAATTTTATGTCTAGATGATCTGTCCATTGGTGTAAGTGAGGTGTTAAAGTCCCCCCACTATTATTGGGTTACTGTCAATTTCCTCTTTTATAGCTGTTAGTATTTGCCTTATGTATTGTGGTGCTCTTATGTTGGGTGCATATATATTTATAATTGTTATATTTTCTTCTTGGACTGATCCCTTGATCATTATATAGTGTCCTTCCTTGTGTCTTACAACATTCTTTAAAGTCTACTTTATCTTATGAGAATTGCTACTCCAGCTTTCTTTTGATATCCATTTGCATGGAATATCTTTTTCCATCCCCTCACTTTCAGTCTGTATGTGTCCCTAGGTGTGAAGTAGGTCTGTTGTAGACAGTATATATATGGGTCTTGCTTTTGTACCCATTCAGTGAGCCTGTGTCTTTTGGTTACAGCATTTAATCCATTCACATTTAATATAACTATCAACATGTACATTCCTATTACCATTTTTCAATTGCTATGGGTTTGTTTTTCTAGGTACTTTTTTACTATTGTGTTTCCCACTTAGAGAAGTTCCATTAGCATTTGTTGTAGAGCTGGTTTGGTGGTGATGAATTCTCTTAGCTTTTGCTTGTCTGTAATGCTTTTGATTTCTTTTTTGAATCTGAATGAGATCCTTGCTGGGTAGAGTACTCTTGGTTGTAGGTTCTTCCATCACTTTAAGTATATCGTGCCACTCCCTTCTGGGTTGTAGAGTTTCTGCTGAGAAATCAGCTGATAACCTTATGGGAGTTCCCTTGTATATTATTTGTCATTTTCCCCTTGTTGTTTTCAATAATTTTTTTTTGTCTTTAATTTTTGACAGACAGTGTGATTACTATGTGTCTCAGTGTGTTTCTCCTTGGGTTCATCCTGTATGGGATTCTCTGCACTTCCTGGACTTGGGTAGCTATTTCCTTCCCCATATTAGGGAAGTTTTCGACTACAATCTCTTCAAGTATTTTTTCGGATCCTTTCTCTCTCTCTTTTCCTTCTGGGACCCCTATAATGTGAAAGTTTTTGCGTTTAATGTTGTCTCAGAGGTCTCTTAGGTTGTCTTCATTTCTTTTCGTTCTTTTGTCTTTATTCTGGTCCATGGCAGTGAATTCCACCATTCTGTCTTTCAGCTCACTTATTTTTGTTGTTTCATTGTTTTTGTTTAGGAAGATATTGATATTCAAATGAAATCCAACCATGAATATTAATTTTTGCATTTTATTAACATTTAACAAAAGGATATATATCCTTTCAATAAGTGTACATCTATGTATTTTTCCAAATTGATGTCACCTGTGTAACCAGCTCCTAGGTTAAGAAATAGAATATTATTGGTACCACAAAGGCTTCTTTCATGCTTCCTTGTAGTCTTCCTTTCCCCCCCAAAAAAACACCATTTAGATTTCTAACAGATTAAGTTACATTTTCCTATTTTTATCCCGTATTTGGATACAATATACTGTATACCTTTTTTTTTTTTTTTTTGTGGTACGCGGGCCTCTCACTGTTGTGGCCTCTCCTGCTGCGGAGCACAGGCTCCGGACGCACAGGCTCAGCAGCCATGACTCATGGGCCCAGCGCTCCACGGCATTTGGCATTTTCCTGGACTGGGGCATGAACCCGCGTTCCCTGCATCGGCAGGCGGACTCTCAACCACTGCGCCACCAGGGAAGCCCCACTGTATACCTTTTTTGATTTACCTTATTCAAAATTATATTTTGTGACATTTATTCATGTTGTGAAGCATTTTAGATTATTTACATCATTGCTGTTCAATGTTATTTTGTGTCATTGCATGACAGCTTATCCATTCTTCTGTTGATGGACATGTGTATAGTGTCTAGTTTGGGACCATTACAAATCATGCTGCTATGAACAGTTTAGTATATTTTTTGTAAGCATATGGACATATTTCTTTCAGATTTGTATCTAGAAATAACATTGCTTGGTAACAGTGTAAGTGTATTTTTAACTTGAGTTGATGCTGACAAGCAGTTTTAAAAATATCAATTTATACTCCCACCAGCAATTTGTGAGTGTGGTTGCTCAACAGCATCCTCCCTGATACTTGGTATGTTCTGATGCTTTATTTCAGTAAATCTGATACATGTATATTGCATTGTGGTTTTCGTATTTATTTTATTTTATTTTTTCCTAAATGTCCATCGACAGATGAATGGATAAAGATGTGGCACATATATACAATGGAATATTACTCAGCCATAAAAAGAAATGAAACTGAGTTATTGGTAGTGAGGTGGATGGACCTAGAGCCTGTCATATAGAGTGAAGTAAGTCAGAAAGAGAAAAAAAAATACCGTATGCTAACATATATATGGAATCTAAAAAAAATGGTACTGATGAACCTAGTGGGAAGACAGGAATAAAGACGGAGACAGACATAGAGAATGGACTTGAGAACATGGGCCAGGTGGGGAATGGGAATGTATTTTTAACTTGCATTTCCCTGATCGCCAATGAAGGTGAGGACTTTTTAATATAGTTATTAGACATTTGGGTATTTTTTGTGAAAATGTTCAAATCTATGAACGTTTTGCGGGGGGATGATATTTTTAATTTTTTTTAAAGAAGGTCCTTTATGTGTAGTGAAGTCTGGGACAATTTGGTGGATACATGTATTGCAAGTATCTTCTTCACTGTTGACGATGGCTCTTTTAGTGCCTAGCGAATGACATCAAAACTTACAGTTAAAAAATAAAAAATCATCAGTTTAGCCAGGTGGTCCCATCTGGTCTGCGGCAGGCTCCGGTGACCTTGGTTGGTCCCACGTGTCAGTTGTAGGTGCCAAGCTTACTGATTCTGGTCTGTGACCTTGGTTCTTCTTTACACGGCCTCTCATTTTCCAGATGACTAACTTCAGCCCCTTCACATGGCAGCCAAAAGGTTCCAAGTGCAGTAAGAAAGGGCGAGCCCTGATGCACAAGAATGGCTCTTCAGTTTTCTCTTGCTTCATGTTTCCCAGCGCCCTATTTGGCCAGATAAAGTCATGTGGCCAACGCAAATTCAAGGGGAGGGAAAACAATTGATGAGAGAATCTGCAGTGTCAGGATAAGGATGCAGAGAGAGAAAGAATATATCCCATTTTTACAAGCTACCACTGTCTCTGGTTGCAGATATTTACATTCTAGGCTCATGCAAAATATACTCGCTTTTATGCATGATCCCAAAGTTATCAAATTCTGGCATAAAGCTCAATGTCTAGAATTTCACAATTTGTATTAAATTTGACCGTATCTCCTCAGAGATGGCTGCTGTTGATCTAAGGAATATGAACTATTAAACAAGCTATCTGACCCCATCACACCCACCATGCAGTGGTAATAAAGCAACACGATGACTGTAATAGACTCTTCCATTCCTAAACGGGAGGAACAAGAAGCACATAACAGTCTGTAGCTCCATAGGAGTGCTGAAATTCCACAAGGTAAAAAGGTGACAAGACCCCCATCTCTAGGGACAAGAAACATTCCTGATTAGACCCTGCTTCTAAGTTCGGGAAGTAGAAGCAGGATATAATAGTAAAAATAAAAGCAAAAGTGAAAAAAAGATAAACTATCAACAGAGAAAATAAGCAGGCACATACTTGCAGATGACTTGGCGTTTTCTGCTTGCTTTCAGCCTCCACCAATTTGGGGGCTTGGAGTCTTCTTGAAATTTGATAAATCTTGTTCCTTTTTGGTCCAAATTGGTGGTCCAGTTGCTTTACAAGTCTTTTAAAATTATCTATCAAGACTTCAGCTTTTGTGAAGAAGGAGTAGATATAATTTTTGCTTTTTCTCTTTCTAAGTACAATTAAAAACCCTGGACATTATATATAAGACAAACATTAGACTCTGAAAAGTGGAGAAAAAGCAAACTGTCTATGGACATTGGGACTCCAAAATGGTGGGGCAGGGATTTCACTGGATTTTCTTTTAGTCTTGTATAATTTGAACAAGGAGCTAAAGAAGGCAGGAATTTTGAAATATCAGAAGGGTCAGACTCAAAAATCTCCCCAAAGGCCTTCTCTTTCTCACCATAGAACCAGGAAATAGGCAGCCTAGCAAGATGGTAAACTTTTAAAAAATAAGCACTGTAGTTAAACAGTCCTCCAAAGACAAGACTGTGACCCTGTCCAATTGAGCAAAGGCCAAGGGACCACTCTACCTTCCCCAGACAGTAACAAGCTGTGGGAAAACTCCTGCCAAGGTGGTGTCAGAAAAGGCCAAATAGGGAGGCAAAGCTTCTTTAGCTTATGGTCATTATTATTCAACCTAAATCTTAACAATATTCACCGCTTAATAAGGAAACAGTCTTCATCAACATTTATCATGAATATTATTACGCTAGGGCTTTCTTGTGACCTTCTTATAAGTTTTATCAGTAGTATATTTTCTGTTTTTAAAATTTATCAAATGTATTTTTCTTTCATTTTGTGGAATTGTTGTTTTCATGTCATTATTTTTATCTTGAAGGTTGCATGTAACAGATTATTATTTTTTTTACTTTCTGTAACGGTTTACCGAGAATAATTAACCTTTTCTCTCAATTTTAAGGATCACATGGAACTCTATTTATAAATACACATATGCACACATAAACGCAACTACAAACAAAAGTAGAGGGTGTATATGTGTTTGTGCATCTTTGTGTGTCTGTATCATACATAAGAGTAGGAGATGAGAGGAAGTCATAAGACTGGGAAATAGAAGTTCAGATTGGTCATATTTGCTGATTATAAATATGGTTGATACGACTTGCCCATACAATGTTTCTCTAATGGAGGGGAGGTATCAATTGTTAGTACCTTTAAACACCAATAACAATATATCCTAATAAATATGCATAAGACATGCATGACTAATATCAGTAGTTCACAAATACAGAAGATTATCTATATGCAGATTTGGGAGATAATATGAAATTCTAATATTTTACCTTCCAAAAAAAATTCTTGATAAACATTGGAAATTTGTAAAAGCATTTTTATGTTATTTTATTTTTAGAGTGTGCATAACCTAATCCAGTCCTTTTTTTCATAGTAATTATATTTAAACTTCTTAATTAGCAGATTATAACTCTTGTAAATAACATTATGCTAGTGTTTTAAATAAAATTAAGAAAATATGATTTTACAACGTATAAATATTTATGCACTTTAAATAAATAATTTATATTAATATACTCAGAGAAAATAGTGCTTTAAATTGATTATGTAAAGTATATGCTTTAGGGCTTCCCTGGTGGCGCAGTGGTTGAGAGTCCACCTGCTGATGCAGGGGACACGGGTTCGTGCCCGGTCCAGGAAGATCCCACATGCCGCGGAGTGGCTGGGCCCGTGAGCCATGGCCGCTGAGCCCGCGCGTCCGGAGCCTGTGCTCCGCAACGGGAGAGGCCACAACGAGAGGCCCACGTAAAGTATATGCTTTATTACACAGTAAAATTATGACCATGTAAACATAACTAAACCCCCCAAAATGCAACCTTGAAGAAGATATAGCACAATAAGATTTCCTAAAGTATATAGGCAATAATAATCTGTTGGTTTCTCCTTGCTATTTCTAAATATTTTTAAAAGATCAATTTTTCAGGGTCTCCATGAGATTTCATGGAATTTGATGTTTCACAGATTTGATAGCATTTTTTCTTATTGAGTATAGCTGTGTGAAATCTAAATTGTCCTCAGGTATTCTGTCTTCAAATGAAGTTATTGCAAGTACTTTTCTCATTTTTGACATTTCTCTGACAGAAAAATCCTCTCTACAGAAGTAATGGAGAAAAGCATTGCTTCAAGAAAAATAATTATAAGCTGTGGTTTAAACATTAAACACCAGGTTTGAGTTTAAAAAGAAATCTGAAGTTGACCTTTAAGATAAGGTTTAATGTCTTTTATTAAAACTAAAACACAGAGGCTGAGGGGAAGATGGCAGAAGAGTAAGACGCGGAGATCACCTTGCTCCCCACAGATACATCAGAAATACATCTACACGTGGAACAACTCCTACAGAACACCTACTGGATGCTGGCAGAAGACCTCAGACCTCCCAAAAGGCAAGAAACCCCACACGTACCTGGGTAGGGCAAAAGAAAAAACAGAGACAAAAGAATAGGGATGGGACCTGCACCAGTGGGAGGGACCTGTGAAAGAGGAAAGGTTTCCATATACTAGGAAGCCCCTTCGTGGGCGGAGACTGTGGGAGGCAGAGGGGGGAGTTTCGGAGCCGCGAAGGAGATCACAGCAACAGGGGTGCGGAGGGCAAAGCGGGGAGATCCCTGCACAGAGGGTCGGTGCCGACCAGCACTCACCAGCCCGAGAGGCTTGTCTGCTCACCCGCCAGGGCGGACGGGGCTGCGAGCTGAGGCTTGGGCTTTGGTCGGAGCGCAGGGAGAGGACTGGGGTTGGCTGCGTAAACACAGCCTGAAGGGGTTAGTGCACCATGGCTGGCCGGGAGGGAGTCCGGGGAAAAGTCTGGACCTGCCGAAGAGGCAAGATATTTTTTCTTCCCTCTTTGTTTCCTGGTGCGCAAGGAGAGGGGTTTAAGAGTGCTGCTTAAAGGAGCTCCAGATACGGGCGCGAGCCACGGCTAAAAGCGCGGACCCCAGAGACGGGCGGGAGATGCTAATGCTGCTGCTGCCACCACCAAGAAGCCTGTGTGCGAGCACAGGTCACTCTCCACACCCCTCTTCCGCGGAGCCTGTGCAGCCCGCCACTGCCAGGTTCCCGGGATCCAGGGACAACTTCCCCGGGAGAACGCACGGCGGGCCTCAGGCTGGTGCAACGTCATGCCGGCCTCTGCTGCCGCAGGCTCGCCCTGCACTCCACGCCCCTCCCTCCCCCTGGCCTGAGCCAGAGTCCCCAAATCAGCGGCTCCTTTAAACCCGTCCTGTCTGAGCAAAAAAGACGCCCTCCAGTAACCTACACGCAGAGGCGGGGCCAAATCCAAAGCTGAGCCCTTGGGAGCTGTGCGAACAAAGAAGAGAAAGGGAAATCTCTCCCAGCAGCCTCAGAAGCAGCAGATTAAAGCTCCACAATCAACTTGATGTACCCTGCATCTGTGGAATACATGAATAGACGCGAATCATCCCAAATTGAGGAGGTGGACTCTGAGAGCAAGTTTATGATTTTTTCCCCTTTTCCTCTTTTTGTGAGTGTATGCTTCTGTGTGAGAATTTGTATAGCTTTGATTCCACCATTTGTCCTAGAATTCTGTTTTTGTTTTTAATTTTTTAATTTTAATTTTAATAACTTTATTATATCTTACCTTCTTTCCTTCTTTCCTTCCTTCCTTCCTTCCCTCCCTCCCTCCTTTAGACAACGAATCATCCCAAATTGAGGAGGTGGATTTTGAGAGCAAGATTTATGATTTTTTCCCCTTTACCTCTTTTTGTGAGGGTGTATGTGTATGCTTCTATGTAACATTTTGTCTGTATAGCTTTGCTTCCACCATTTGTCCTAAGGTTCTATCCATCCCTCTGTTTCTAAATAATTATTTTTTAATTTAATAACTTTATTATACTTTATTTTACTGTATCTGCTTTCTTTCTTTTTTCCTTCCTTCCCTCTTTCCTTCCTTCCTCCCTTTCTTTCCTCCTTTTCTTCTTTCTTCCTTCCTTCCTTCCCTTTTTCCTTCCTTCCTACTTCTACTAATTCTCTCTCTCTACTTTTTCTCCCTTTTATTGTGAGCCATGTGGATGAAAGGCTCTTGGAGCTGCAGCCAGGAGTCAGTGCTGTGCCTCTGAGGTGGGAGAGCCAACTTCAGGACACTGGTCCACAAGAGACCTCCCAGCTCCACATAATATCAAACGGCGAAAATCTCCCAGAGATCTCCATCTCAACACCAGCACCCAGCTTCACTCAACGACCAGCAAGCTACAGTGCTGGACAACCTATGCCAAACAACTAGCAAAACAGGAACACAACCCCACCCATTAGCAGAGAGGCTGCCTAAAATCATAGTAAGTCCCAAAACACCACCACCACACGTGGACCTGCCCACTAGAGAGACAAGATCCAGCCTCATCCACCAGAACACAGGCACTAGTCCCCTCCACCAGGAAGCCTACACAACCCACTGAACCAACCTTAGCCACTGGGGACAGACATCAAAACAACAGGAACTATGAACCTGCAGCCTGCAAAAAGGAGACCCCAAACACAGTAAGATAAGCAAAATGAGAAGACAGAAAAACACACAGCAGATGAAGAAGCAAGATAAACACGTACTAGACCTAACAAATGAAGAGGAAATAGGCAGTCTACCTGAAAAAGAATTCAGAATAATGATAGTGAAGATGATCCAAAATCTTGCAAATAGAATGGACAAAATGCAAGAAACATTTAACAAGGACCTAGAAGAACTAAAGATGAAACAAACAATGATGAACAACACAATAAATGAAATGAAAAAGACTCTAGATGGGATCAATAGCAGAATTACTGAGGCAGAAGAACGGATAAGTGACCTGGAAAATAAAATAGTGGAAATAACTATTGCAGAGCAGAATAAAGAAAAAAGAATGAAAAGAACTGAGGACAGTCTCAAGAGACCTCTGGGACAACATTAAACACACCAACATTCGAATTATAGGGGTTCCAGAAGAAGAAGAGAAAAAGAAAGGGACTGAGAAAATATTTGAAGAGATTGTAGTTGAAAACATCCCTAATATGGGCAAGGAAATAGTTAATCAAGTCCAAGAAGCACAGAGAGTCCCATACAGGATAAACCCAAGGAGAAATATGCCAAGACACATATTACTCAAACTGTCAAAAATTAAATACAAAGAAAGCATATTAAAAGCAGCAAGGGAAAAACAACAAATAACACACAGGGAATCCCCATAAGGTTAACTGCTGATCTCTCAGCAGAAACTCTGCAAGCCAGAAGCGAGTGGCAGGACATACTGAAAGTGATGAAGGAGAAAAACCTGCAACCAAGATTACTCAACCCAGCAAGGATCTTATTCAGATTTGCTGGAGAAATTAAAACCTTTACAGACAAGCAAAAGCTGAGAGACTTCAGCACCACCAAAACAGCTTTACAACAAATGCTAAATGAACTTCTCTAGGCAAGAAACACAAGAGAAGGAAAAGACCTATAATAACGAACCCAAAACAATTTAGAAAATGGGAATAGGAACATACATATTGATATTTACCTTAAATGTAAATGGAATAAATGCTCCCACCAAAAGACACAGATTGGCTGAATGGATACAAAAACAAGATGCATATATATGCTGTGTACAAGAGACCCACTTCAGACCTAGAGACACATACAGACTGAAAGTAAGGGGATGGAAAAAGATATTCCATGCAAATGGAAACCAAAAGAAAGCTGGAGTAGCAATACTCATATCAGACAAAATAGACTTTAAAATAAAGACTATTACAAGAGACAAAGAAGGACACTACATAATGATCAAGGGATCGATCCAAGAAGACGATGTAACAATTGTAAATATTTATGCACCCAACATAGGAGCACCTCAATACATAAGGCAAATACTAACAGCCATAAAAGGGGAAATTGACAGTAACACATTCATAGTAGGGGACTTTAACACCCCACTTTCACCCATGGACAGATCATCCAAAATGAAAATAAATAAGGAAACCCAAGCTTTAAATTATACATTAAACAAGATGGACTTAGTTGATATTTATAGGACATTCCATCCAAAAACAACAGAATACACATTTTTCTCAAGTGCTCATGGAACATTCTACAGGATAGATCATATCTTGGGTCACAAATCAAGCCTTGGTAAATTTAAGAAAATTGAAATTGTATCAAGTATCTTTTCCGACGACAACGCCATGAGACTAGATATCAATTACAGGAAAAGATCTGTAAAAAATACAAACACATGGAGGCTAAACAATACACTACTTAATAACAAAGTGATCACTGAAGAAATCAAAGAGGAAATTTAAAAATACCTAGAAACAAATGACAATGGAGACACGACAACCCAAAACCTATGGGATGCAGCAAAAGCAGTTCTAAGAGGGAAGTTTATAGCAATACAAGCCCATCTTAAGAAGCAGGAAACATCTCAAATAAACAACCTAAACTTGCACCTAAAGCAATTAGAGAAAGAAGAACAAAAAACCCCAAAGTTAGCAGAAAGAAAGAAATCATAACAATCAGATCAGAAATAAATGAAAAAAAATGAAGGAAACAATAGCAAAGATCAATAAAACTAAAAGCTGGTTCTTTGAGAAGATAAACAAAATAGATAAACCATTAGCCAGACTCATCAAGAAAAAAAGGGAGAAGACTCAAGTCAATAAAATTAGAAATGAAAAAGGAGAAGTAACAATTTTCACTGCAGAAATAAAAAAGATCATGAGAGATTACTACAAGCAACTCTATGCCAATAAAATGGACAACCTGGAAGAAATGGACAAATTCTTATAAATGCACAGTGTGCCAAGACTGAATCAGGAGGAAATAGAAAATATGAACAGACCAATCACAAGCACTGAAATTGAACTGTGATTAAATATCTTCCAGCAAACAAAAGCCCAGGACCAGATAGCTTCACAGGTGAATTCTATCAAACATTTAGAGAAGAGCTAACACCTATCCTTCTCAAAATCTTCCAAAATATAGCAGAGGGAGGAACACTCCCAAATTCCTTCTACGAGGACACGATCACTTTCATACCAAAACCAGACAAGGATGTCACAAAGAAAGAAAACTACAGGCCAATATCACTGATGAATATAGATCCAAAAATCCTCAACAAAATGCTAGCAAACAGAATGCAACAGCACGTTAAAAGGATCATACACCATGATCAAGTGGGGTTTATTCCAGGAATGCAAGGATTCTTCAATATACGCAAATCTATCAATGTGATAAACCATATTAACAAATTGAAGGAGAAAAACCATATGATCATCTCAATAGATGCAGAGAAAGCTTTTGACAAAATTCAACACCCATTTATGATAAAAACTCTCCAGAAAGTAGGCATAGAGGGAACTTTCCTCAACATAATAAAGGCCATATATGACAAGCCCACAGCCAACATCATCCTCAATGGTGAAAAACTGAAACCATTTCCAATAAGATCAAGAACAAGGCAAGGTTGCCCACTCTTACCACTCTTATTCAACATAGTTTTGGAAGTTTTAGCCACAGCAATCAGAGAAGAAAAGGAAATAAAAGGAATCCAAATCGGAAAAGAAGAAGTAAAGCTGTCACTCTTTGCAGATGACATGATACTATACATAGAGAATCCTAAAGATGCTACCAGAAAACTACTAGAGCTAATCAATGAATTTGGTAAAGTAGCAGGATACAAAATTAATGCACAGAAATCTCTGGCATTCCTATACACTAATGATGAAAAATCTGAAAGTGAAATCAAGAAAACACTCCCATTTACCATTGCAACAAAAAGAATAAAATATCTAGGCATAAACCTACCTAAGGAGACAAAAGACCTGTATGCAGAAAACTGTAAGACACTGAAGAAAGAAATTAAAGATGATACAAATAGATGTAGAGATATACCATGTTCTTGGATTAGAAGAATCAACATTGTGAAAATGACTCTACTACCCAAAGAAATCTACAGATTCAATGCAATCCCTATCAAACTACCACTGGTATTTTTCACAGAACTAGAACAAAAAGTTTCAAAATTTGTATGGAAACACAAAAGACCCTGTATAGCCAAAGCAATCTTGAGAACGAAAAATGGAGCCGGAGGAATCAGGCTCCCTGCCTTCAGACTATACTACAAAGCTACAGTAATCAAGACAGCATGGTACTGGCACAAAAACAGAAAGACAGATCAATGGAACAGGATAGAAAGCCCAGAGATAAACCCACGCACATATGGTCACCTTATCTTTGATAAAGGAGGCAGGAATGTACAGTGGAGAAAGGACAGCCTCTTCAATAAGTGGTGCTGGGAAAACTGGACAGGTACATGTAAAAGTATGAGATTAGATCACTCCCTAACCCCATACACAAAAATAAGCTCAAAATGGAGTAAAGACCTAAATATAAGGCCAGAAACTATCAAACTCTTAGAAGAGGAAACATATGCAGAACACTCTATGACATAAATCACAGCAAGATCCTTTTTGACCCACCTCCTAGAGAAATGGAAATAAAAACACAAATAAACAAATGGGACCTAATGAAACTTCAAATCTTTTCCACAGCAAAGGAAACCATAAACAAGACCAAAAGACAACCCTCAGAATGGGAGAAAATATTTGCACATGAAGCAACTGACAAAGGATTAATCTCCAAAATTTACAAGCAGCTTATGCAGCTCAATAACAAAAAAACAACCCAATCCAAAAATGGGCAGAAGACCTAAATAGACATTTCACCAAAGAAGATATATAGACTGCCAACAAACACATGAAAGAATGCTTGACATCATTAATCATTAGAGAAATTGAAATCAAAACTACAATGAGATATCATCTCACAAGAGTCAGAATGGCCATCATCAAAAAATCTAGAAACAATAAATGCTGGAGAGGGTGTGGAGAAAAGGGAACCCTCTTGCACTGTTGGTGGGAATGTAAATTGATACAGCCTTCTGTGGAGAACCATATGGAGGTTCCTTAAAAAACCACAAATAGAACTACCAAATGACCCAGCAATCCCACTACTGGGCATATACCCTGAGGAAACCAAAATTCAAAAAGAGTCATGTACCAAAATGTTCATTGCAGCTCTATTTACAATAGCCTGGAGATGGAAACAACCTAAGTGCCCATCATCGGATGAATGGATAAAGAAGATGTGGCACATATATACAATGGAATATTACTCAGCCATAAAAAGAAACGAAATTGAGCTATTTGTAATGAAGTAGATAGATCTAGAGTCTGTCATGCAGAGTGATTAAGTCAGAAAGAGAAAGACAAATACCGTATGCTAACATATATAAATGGAATTTAAGAAAAAAAAAGTCATGAAGAACCTAGGGGTAAACAGGAATAAAGACACAGACCTACTGGAGAACGGACTTGAGGATATGGGGAGGGGGAAGGGTGAGCTGTGACAAAGCGAGAGAGAGGCATGGACATATACACACTACCAAACGTAAGGCAGATAGCTAGTGGGAAGCAGCCGCATAGCACAGGGATATCAGCTCGGTGCTTTGTGACCGCCTGGAGGGGTGGGATAGGGAGGGTGGGAGGGAGGGAGACATAAGAGGGAAGAGCTATGGGAACATATGTATATGTATAACCGATTCACTTTGTTATAAAGCAGAAACTAACACACCATTGTAAAGCAATTATACCCCAATAAAGATGTTAATAAAAAAAAAACCAACAACTAAAACACAGACAAAATACTTTTCTGTCTAATTTAAATAAAATTTCAACGTGCTGACAGTTTAATAAAAGGAGATTATTTAAGAAATGCAGACTTTTCATTTACTCAAAGGACATAATAAGGGAGTTAGAGATCTTTAAAGGATATAAAAAGGTTCCTGAATATTTAGTTTTGGGATTTTTTGGTCAGATCTATAAAGGGAAAGTGAGAAGTAAACTTACAGAGAATAGCTGTGAAATCTACATTTATGCATAATATTCATCTCATAAAATAAAATCCTCTAATTTATCCCAGTTCCTGTTGGAGTTGAAGAAATTATATATTGGTTTTAGAGTGAAAATGTTAGTAAGAGGCAAAGCAAAATTTTAATGATTGCATATAAATTTGGATAATTTACATAACTAATATTTTCAATTAAACCAAAAAATGTTTAAAAAATCACTATAGCTATAGCTTTATACCATGTTCCTTCAGAGAATGCCAAAGCATGACTTTTCATCAAAGTCACATTTAGATTCATATAAGTTCTGGCATTAGGAGTTTAGTCACTCTTTTGAAACTGATGGAAAAAATATAGCATTTTTTTGTTTTCTGGAGCATCTCTGCCCTTCATGCTGAGGAGTGCTGCATGAAAACCAGCTCTCTCTTTTTACCAGATCATTTGCCCAATTCTGTGGTTTAGAGCAAGAGTCCAGTTATTATATTACTTGAATGTGGTTTATCTCTTGTCTTACCGTCTTTACTTCCTCTTGAAATTAGAGCTGCAGAAACTGCAGGCTGAGCCCTGGGGAGAAAGGGACAGTGCAACTTATTTAGTAAAATGCCCTTTTGTCCTTCAAAAGGGTAGGCTTTAAAGTGCTGTGGGCAATGTTATCAAGTATATTTTAACTTCTTTTCAACAGAGGACATAGGACAGTGATCAGCCTTTTTCTTCCCTTTGCTACTGTGTTTTCACACACTAGTGGAGAGGGTTTTGGGGGGTCACTGCCCCCCACGCCCCAATGGACCCGTCCTCCAGCCTCACGCCTGACTGGACATGTCCTCTCTCAGAACTGGCCCATGCAGGTGTGACCTCCGCTGCTGCCCTTACCTCTCCAAGGTGTCCAACAGAAGCCCCAGATTCTCCATATTAATCACAATGCTTCTTTCACAGAACAGCTTAAGAAGCTTCCATTATTCTTTACAACAAAACGTACCTCACTGTGTTTTGAGGGGGGAGATGAAGTTCATGACCCAGAGATTAAGAAATGAATATTTAACTAAATCTACAGCTAGAGTGACTCACAACACTCTCCTGTAACATGTAGCTGCTAGAAACACATGTATTATACTCGCTGACATGGCATCCAGAAAAATAGGCACAGGGAATGATTTTTTAAAAATTCTCTGCGTTACACAACGCTAATTTTTTCTGAACCTTCTGCTTTTTCATTCTCCAACTTCTATTACGTGAACCATCAATGCCTTCTCTAATCACTGTGTCCCCTCTGCACTCATCCCTTAATCCTTTGTTCTCTGTCACCCACCTCCAGCACCCTTGGATGTTCTGGCCACCAAGACACTAAAGGCTTTCCTGACTTGTCACTTCATTTTTGCAGGGAGCAGTTAACTGCAGTGCACTCAGCCTCCCTTGAAAAGCTGTTTCCTTGCCAGTTTCTTCCATGATTCTTCAGTTCCAGCTTCCTTCCTATCAGACTCTTCTAAGATTCTTTTGTTGGGTTGAATTACCATTGCCAGTTCCTAATTACAAAATTACTTTAAAACTTTATACTTAGTTGTATATTTTCCCTCACTTTTATTCCCTCTTCCACAGAACATCCAAACTATGATTTTTAAATTTTTCAGCTCTTCATAAACAAATATCTAAAACACTTTTCTAAAGCTTAATTCTCTCACAGTGTTTAGCCGTGTCTAAGTGGCGTCTCCATCAAGAATAGAGTTGTTATTTATTTATTTATATTTAATTTTTTATTTTTTGCGGTACGCGAGCCTCTCACTGTTGTGGCCTCTCCCGTTGCGGAGCACAGGCTCCGGACGCGCAGGCTCAGCGGCCATGGCTCACGGGCCCAGCCGCTCCGCGGCATGTGGGATCTTCCCAGACCGGGACACAAACCCGTGTCCCCTGCATCGGCAGGCGGACTCTCAACCACTGCGCCACCAGGGAAGCCCAGAGTTGTTATTTTTAAATGGAGGTAGTAGCTTGATAAGGAATGTGGTCGAAAATATGTTAAAATCACCTGTGGAACTTTTGAAATCAAATTTGAAACTAGTGAAAATGAGCTGCAGGCATTTTTGTGAGATTCAGCATGAACCCATCACCTCAGGTTACCCCAAATACTCAAAGAAGTAAAAATGCCTTTATGACAAGAACAGAGAGGTTTCAGGGATCCCCATAGCAAATCTCACTAAACGCATTAAAACACCACCTGCTAAAAGTACTATTTCTCTTTTGAGAACAGTCCTCAAAACGGAATTCTTCCATTATAGTTTCTCCTTTTATCTAAAAAAATGCACTTTCTATATACCTTCAGAGTATGATCCATGTTGCTAATCAAGAGTATGACCATTCTAGGGCTTCCCTGGGGGCGCAGTGGTTAAGAGTCCGCCTGCTGATGCAGGGGACGTGGGTTCGTGCCCCGGTCCGGGAAGATCCCGCATGCCGCGGAGCGGCTGGGCCCGTGAGCCATGGCCGCTAAGCCTGTGCATCCGGAGCCTGTGCTCTGCAACGGGAGAGGCCACAACAGTGAGAGGCCTGCGTACCACAAAAAAAAAAAAAAAAAAAAAAAAAAGAGTATGACCATTCTAAATGATTCACACATTTCCATGAACGTCTCATGTCATTGCCTATATAACCAACCATTTATTTTTACTGAATGAAGATTTCCCATTACCACAGGCATTTGACTTCACTATCTTTAAACTCAAGAATTTTCCTGCACATGTCAGAACCTTGGAAATCATGTCTACATGTAAAATATTTTTTCATTTGTTTCCTTATGCCTGTTGCTTTTCATTAAGTATGATTATAATTAGATAACTCATAGAATATACCTCACAGGCAGGCTGTCTCCTTTACCTTTTTTATGTTTCAATATGTTTTCATTCTTACTTTTATAATTCCATGCCTTTAAATCTCCCAACATCAGGGTTCCAGAAAGCTCTGGACTGATTACTCTTACTTGAAAAAGTGAAATCGTTTTCTATCTCCTTAGGTGAATATAAATCAAACGGTGCTCTGGTTTTAAAGCTTTCTTGACTTTTTTTCTTTCTCCCTTTTTTATGCCTCCCTTGTTGGATGTCACCTCCTGTAATCAGATGTTTCATTTTTTGGAAATTCATTCTTTATTATTCAAATACTGACAGATTTTCACTCTTTTAATCTTTCTGTCTGAATTCTTTCTTATCAATTATTTTTCTGAGTCGCAATGTGATTCTTTACAGTAGCTTTCAAACCTGGATATATACCAGAATCACCTAGGAATCTTTAAAAATATAGATTTCTGGATAATACCCTAAGATTGGATTGAAACATAACAATCTGTGTGTTTAAAAAGCTCTGCTGGTGACAACAAAGGAGATAGTCTGTCACAGTTCCAGGAACTTGAATTTAAGAATTAAAACTGAAGAAGAAACCTGGTTTTCAGAGTATTATTGATTTGGAAACAGACAAACATATAATAAATAACATGCAATATTCAGTAATCTCCACAAATGAAAACTAGCTTATTTAGAAAAATGCCTTTGCTCAATTAACCAATGACAACGGAGGCAAGACTATAAAGTGGAGGAAAGACAGCCTCTTCAGTAAGTGGTGCTAAAAAAACTGGACAGGTACATGTAAAAGAATGAAATTAGAACACTCCCTAACACCATACACAAAAATAAACTCAAAATGGATTAAAGACCTAAATGTGAGACCGGACACTATAAAACTCTTAGAGCAAAACATAGGTAGAACACTCTCTGACGTAAATCTCAGCAATATCTTTTTTGATCCGCCTCCCAGAGTAATGGAAAATAAAACCAAAAATAAACAAATGGGACCTAACTAAACTCAAAAGCTTTTGCACAGCAAAGGAGACCATAAACAAGAGGAAAAGACAACCCGCGGAATAGAAGAAAATATTTGCAAATGATGTAACTGACAAGGGATTAATCTCCAAAATTTACAACCAGCTCATGCAGCTTAATATCAAAAAAAAAAAAAATCAAAAAATGGGCAGAAGACCTAAATAGACATTTCTCCAAAGAAGACATACAGATGGGCAAGAAGCACATGAAAAGCTCCTCAACGTCACTAATTATTAGAGAAATGCAAATCAAACTACAATGAGGTATCACCTCGCACCAGTCAAAAATGGCCATCATCAAAAAATCCACAAACAATAAATGCTGAAGAGGGTGTGGAGAGAAGGGAATCCTCGTACGCTGTTGATGGGAATGTAAATTGACACAGCCACTATGGGGAACAGTATGGAGGTTCCTTAAAAAACAAAAAATAGAGCTACCATATGATCCTTCAATCCCACAACTGGGCATATATCTAGAGAAAAACATGGTCTGAAAAGAAATATGCATCCCAATGCTCATTGCAGTGCTATTTACAATAGCCAGGACATGGAAGCAACCTAAATGTCCATCAATAGAGGAATGGATAGAGAAGATGTGGTACATATATACAATGGAATATTAGTCATTAAAAATAATGAAATAATGCCATTTGCATCCAACATGGATGGACCTAGAGACTGTCATACTGAGTGAAGTAAGTCAGGCAGAGAAAGAGAATTATCATATGATATCGCTTATATGCAGAATCTTAAAAAAGTGATACAAATGAACTTATTTACAAAACAGAAACAGATTCACAGACTTAGAGGATGAAGTTATGGTTACCAGAGGGGAAGGGTGGCAGGGAGGGATAGTTAGGGAGTGTGGGGTTGACATGTACACACTGCTGTGTACATTTAAAATGATAACCAACAAGGACCTACTGTACAGCACAGGGAACTCTGCTCAATATTATATAACAACCTAAATGTGAAAAGAATTTGAAAAAGAACAGATACATGTATATGTATAACTGAATCACTGCTGCACACCTGAAACTAACACAACATTGTTAATCGACTATACTGCAATATAAAAGAAAAAGTTAAAAAAAATTAATCACCACAGATGAAACTAACACATTTAGAACGATGCCTTTGCTCATTCCCCAGCCTTTGCTTTTGCAACAACATTGCCAGGCCCATAACTGACATCCCTGACACTCAGCTCTGCCCTCCGTACATGACCCATGCAGGTGCCAGGACGGTGATAACTTTGGGAGTTTCTTCACTCACTCTGCCCTTGACTTGGAGGGCTCTGCAGATACTTGGTAATCCTCTCTGTTGAACTGCTGTAAGATTCTGCATTCTAGTGCCAACACTGAGATTTTATGTTAGTTTCCCAATTTTCAGTTCATTCTCCTGGAAACTTACATGCCAATAATAAAAACCTCACTGCCTGAATTGAATTTGCAAAGCCTTATTTCAAACCCATGTGCTCCAGTTTGAAAAATTTTGGTTTCAACTTTAGTCTGCATTCTGCGTTTCTTGTCTAATATATAGCTTTGATTTAGTCCTGCCATTTTCCATCCTTAGTCCTTATTTCTAATAATAACTGTTACCAGTTACTACATTTTTGTCTGTAAATAGCCTGTCTACTTAGGCTTATAAAACTATTCCTTAACTTTAGTTCCCATCATCATTTGCAATGTTTATTTGAGACACTGAGTATTTTGGACTGGACTGCAATAAACACTGCCTAAATTGCTCTTAGTTTAGGTGAACTCTTGGGCATTCTTCCTTGACTACTCGGGATAACTTCTATTGTGAGTTAGTCTTACTCAGGAAATCCTGCCCTTGGCCAGAAGGTGAGGGTACTACTATCTCTCACTATCTTTCCATGAGAGTAAACTATGATGCATCACAGAAATCTATGAATATATTAAGAAAAGTTTAAGGCAATATATAGTATTTGCCCTTCATATTGTCATGGCCTTATGAATATCACGTCCCTATGTACTCCAAGTTAAGCAGTTCTTTATACTATGAAATCAATTAGGGGATGCAAATTGAGTCATTAGATCAATGGCAATACAGAGGAATCAGTTATATACAAAACACACATCCATGAGACAGAAAGGTACAATCCAAAAATAGTTTAGTTACAGATGTAAATGGCAACAATTTGCTGCCTCATGAAATTACTAACAAAGGTTTTGCTTAGCTATCACATACACATCCTCATTTTTAATGAGCAAAGTTTGCAACAGTTACACACTGTGATAATGTAGGGTTTAAACTGTGAACAGCCTTCTAAGGGGTTGTGTGACTGCATAGCTAATGACTTCAGTATCTGATTGCTGTGTACTTCACATGCACATGTTCAATTTTTATCTGGAATTTAAAAGAACACTGAGTTGAAGCAATTACATCCTGCATAAAGGAATTTTAAATGCTTTTTTTTGGTAAAGTCATGAAGGCAAATTGGCTTGCTGCTCAGCAACAAAGATTTAATACGTGAAATAACAGATGGCGGGCAATCATTTCAAAGGAGAAAGTCATGACTAACAGCATAAAGATACTTGATTGCATGGATCTGAGCCTTTGAAACTGTCATGGCGAGCACCGATCACCCTGGAATCTTCATAAAATATATTTTCTGTTCAGGTTCTATGTTGTGTTATAAAGCTAATGGGAACTGAACAAGTAAACAGAACTTATATGGGAGTAAAACACTTTTAAAACCATGGCTCAGAGATACAGTAAAACGTAGAGCAAGGATGTATGTAACATTAGCTGAGCAATGATTTCTTATATAAATATAGGTCAGCCTTTGAGTGCTAGTGTCACTATTCCCAGGTAAGGATTTCCTGACCCCAATACGGCAGGTGATAGTCCTTGTTATAAGATAAAGAAGAATATGAGTGAAGGATGACATTTTTGTTCACCGTCTCCAAGATTCCACACTACATGCTAAGATAGCCCCTGGGGAGCTGAAAAGAAGCCTGAGGATTGTGAGCTGTGCTGTCATTTGTTGCTGTCTTGAATACAGTGCTACAGGGAGCTCTGTTCCTGTCCCAGCCAGCACACCTGAACACGTATAAGACACGTGCAGCAAGTATATAACTTCGCTAGGAAAAGTCTTTTCTGTATCCAAGTAGCTGGAAAAAGTATAGATCAGACAATCATGTATCCTGCTGAACTGCAGATGCTAAATCTCATCCTAAAGGCAGTAAACTAACTATCAAAATGTTGGACCCTAGATGTTAGAATCAGATATTAAAATACAGAACACCAGGGGTTCAAGGGAAATCTGGGAATCCTACCCAACCTCCAAAGCAACAAATGTATTGTAATGAAAGGGCTGTAGTGTACTGAAGATAGAAATGACTCTTAAATCACCATGGCTGATTTTATCAATTATTTTCTTGAAGTAGTGGAATGAAAAGTTGGTGCAGTTCTGATTTAAGAGCAAAGCTGGATATAATTTCTTGCATTAGTACATGTCCAAAAAGTTCCTCAAAGTGAAACTGGCAGCCAGTTGGCTCAGTTTGAAGAGGCACATATTGGCAAGGAAGCTCAAGACCAGGGACATATGAAACAAGGTATTTCAACCACTATGGCCTTGTTTGAGTCAGTATTTCGCCTAATACAAAGTAGGGTGCTAAGAAGGTGAAGGACAAAATCTAAATATTGCCATTCAAGTCTCTGTCAAAGGCAACTAATTAGAAACATTTTATTGAAAAAGGGCCTTTCAGGTTACTCAGCTCATGCAATGCCCTAGGACTTATTCTTCATGTTAGTATTTTCAGACACTGGTGACCTTCCTTTCAATCTTCCTCTTTTCTCATCTATTGCTCTGTACCCACTATTATGTTCCAGAGTGGATCTTCTGTTCCTTTCATCAAGCAGCTTGCTGTTAAAAAATTTCTTATAAAGACTTCCACTAAGATCAGGAACAAGACAAGGTTGCCCACTCTCACCCCTATTATTCAACATAGTTTTGGAATTTTTAGCCACAGCAATCAGAGAAGAAAAGGAAATAAAAGGAATCCAGATTGGAAAACAAGAAGTAAAGCTGTCACTGTTTGCAGATGACATGACACTATACACAGAGAATCCTAAAGATGCTACCAGAAAACTACTAGAGCTAATCAATGAATTTGGTAAAACAGCAGGATACAAAATTAATGCACAGAAATCTCTGGCATTCCTATACACTAATGATGAAAAATCTGAAAGTGAAATCAAGAAAACACTCCCATTTTCCACTGCAACAAAAAGAATAAAATATCTAGGAATAAACCTACCTAAGGAGACAAAAGACCTGTATGCAGAAAACTATAAGACACCGATGAAGGAAATTAAAGGTGATACAAATAGATGTAGAGATATACCATGTTCTTGGATTGGAAGAATCAACATTGTGAAAATGACGCTACTACTCAAAGCAATCTACAGATTCAACGCAATCCCTATCAAACTACCACTGGCATTTTTCACAGAACTAGAACAAAAAACTCCACAATTTGTATGGAAACACAAAACACCCCGAATAGCCAAAGCAATCTTGAGAACGAAAAACGGAGCTGGAGAAATCAGGCTCCCTGCCTTCAGACTATACTACAAAGCTACAGTAATCAAGACAGTATGGTACTGGCACAAAAACAGAAAGATCAAACCCAGAGATAAACCCATGCACATATGGTCACCTTATCTTTGATAAAGGAGGTAGGAATGTACAGTGGAGAAAGGACAGCCTCTTCAATAAGTGGTGCTGGGAAAACTGGACAGGTACATGTAAAAGTATGAGATTAGATCACTCCCTAACACCATACACAAAAATAAGCTCAAAATGGAGTAAAGACCTAAATATAAGGCCAGAAACTATCAAACTCTTAGAGGAAAACATAGGCAGAACACTCTATGACATAAATCACAGCAAGATCCTTTTTGACCCACCTCCTAGAGAAATGGAAATAAAAACACAAATAAACAAATGGGACCTAATGAAACTTCAAAGCTTTTGCACAGCAAAGGAAACCATAAAGAAGGCCAAAAGACAACCCTCAGAATGGGAGAAAACATTTGCAAATGAAGCAACTGACAAAGGATTAATCTCCAAAATTTATAAGCAGCTCATGAAGCTCAATAACAAAAAAACAAACAACCCAATCCAAAAATGGGCAGAAGACCTAAATAGACATTTCTCCAAAGAAGATATACAGACTGCCAACAAACACATGAAAGAATGCTCAACATCACTAATCATTAGAGACATGCAAATCAAAACTGCAATGAGATATCATCTCACAGCAGTCAGAATGGCCATCATCAAAAAATCTAGAAACAATAAATGCTGGAGAGGGTGTGGAGGAAAGGGAACCCTCTTGCACTGTTGGTGGGAATGTAAATTGATATAGCCACTGTGGAGAACCGTATGGAGGTTGCTTAAAAAACTACAAATAGAACTACCATATGACCCAGCAATCCCACTACTGGGCATATACACTGAGAAAACCATAATTCAAAAAGAGTCATGTACCAAAATGTTCATTGCAGCTCTACTTACAATAGCCTAGAGATGGAAACAACCTAAGTGCCCATCATCGGATGAATGGATAAAGAAAATGTGGCGCATATATACAATGGAATATTACTCAGCCATAAAAAGAAACGAAATTGAGCTATTTGTAATGAGGTGGATAGACCTAGAGTCTGTCATACAGAGTGAAGTCAGTCAGAAAGAGAGAGACAAGTACCGTATGCTAACACATATATATGGAATTTAAGAAAAAAAAATGTCATGAAGAGCCTAGGGGTAAGACAGGAATAAAGACACAGACCTACTAGAGAATGGACTTGAGGATATGGGGAGAGGGAAGGGTAAGCTGTGACAAAGCGAGAGAGAGGCATGGACTCTACCAATCTCTATACACTACCAAACGTAAGGTAGATAGCTAGTGGGAAGGGGCCGCATAGCACAGGGAGATCAGCTCGGTGGTTTGTGACCACCTAGAGGGGTGGGATAGGGAGGGTAGGAGGGAGGGAGACGCAAGAGGGAAGAGATATGGGAACATATGTATATATATAACATTCATTTTTTTGCAAAGCAGAAACTAACACACCATTGTAAAGGAATTATACTCCAATAAAAATGTTAAAAAAAACTTAGGCTAAAAAGATAATTATTCCTTGAAAAATACAAAAGTTTAAAACCTTATAGAAGACCTTTCATTTCATTAACAGTGACTAAAATTGAGGAAAGTCTTGCCTACCAGAAATTGTTGAAACGATTTCCAGTTTGTCAATTCATAATCTCATCTTGTGCTTATTCATAGAGCTGTTTGCTCAGTTTCGATGATTACATTTTAATTGTTCCCTTATAAGTAACTGAAAAAGTAAATATTTTTTTCTTTTTTTAAAATCAATGAATGAGCCTAAATATAGTGACACTATTCGCAAAGAACGTTCACAGAAGTCTCCTACTGTGTGATTCTGTCTGGGCATTTAAAAGTTAATAACCCTGGGTCAGTTTGGATCTTCTCAAGGTTCATTGCTTTTAGAATTCAATGAGTTCCTTTTCTAAATCTAATTGAGTGACAAATGGGTGAGTGTTCTGTGTATTCTTTCAGCATCTTGTTGGCTCTCTTTATGCAGGATACAATATTTAATGAAAGATCAATATTTCCTGGCCACATTTCCTTTTACTTCTGTCATGTAGGAGTTGGTGGCTAGCAAGTCACTAATATCATCATTACCATGATCTCCATCATCACTCAACCAAAGGATTAAATTATATAATGCATTTAGTACGTAAAGTGGTGCCTGATATATTGTATGTACATGCTATGGTCAGACAATAATCAATATTGATGCAAATATATAATGTAAAGATCATTGAATGGGGAGAGAAAAACATGGTTCCTATGTTTGAACCTACCACTTATAAGCTTTCTTATTGTGATCATGGGCCAGAGTCACCTGGCTTCTTGGATTCCCAATATCATCATCTCTAAAATCAGAAGGGTGAATAATTAGTTGACTACTGATGTTCCTTCCAGTTCTGTTAGTCCATGATTCTATGCATGTTCCATGCTGCTAAAGAATATCTATGGGCATTAAAAACTTTCAGGTATGTGTGTGTCTGATAATCTCTTTTGCGTTTCTATTCTGAACTGTGGATTTATCTCCAGAATGCACAAATGAACATCTGCACAGGTTTTGCATTCAATTTCAGACAGTCCATCTCTCTAGAAAAGACTTTTTGGTCCATCTGCAACCATGGGTCCCCAGGGGGATCCCCTGTTCTCTGTGCTTTAAGTGCCCAGAGGTGAAGGACATCGCTGATGGCTGTTTAGAAATCTGCATGTCTTTTCAAATTAAGTGCCAAGGCAGCTGCTCAGTCCAAGGGAGGTCCTGGCCCCCCTTGCTCTACTTCCTTTTTTCAGAACAGAGACACAAAGTGCTCTATCTTTTTTCTCCTTAATAATGCTCTGATGCATTCCAACACGTATCTGTCCACCACTGCATCTCACAGCTGAAATAGGAGAAATAATCCCTCCAGTTCACCCCTCCTGATGCCCTAGAAGACCTTATCTCTTTCTTTCTTTCTCTTTCTTCTTTCTCTTTCTTTTCTTTCTTTCTTTTTTTGTTTCTTTCTTTTTTGTGGTACGCAGGCCTCTCACTGTTGTGGCCTCTCCCATTGCGGAGCACATGCTCCGGACACGCAGGGTCAGCGGCCATGGCTCACGGGCCCAGGCACTCCGCGGCATGTGGGATCTTCCTGGACTGGGGCATGAACCCGTGTCCCCTGCATTGGCAGGAGGACTCTCAACCACTGCGCCACCAGGGAAGCCCTTTCTGTTTCTTTATTTTGATGTGATTAATAATAGTTGAGAAAGCAGGAGATGAAAATGACCACAGAGTGAAATTGTAAAGCCTGAGTTGCTAACTTCTGGAAGTTGACTTATGTTGCTCCCAAGAGGGTCATTGGAAATCTTTGGATTCAGCGTGTTTCCACTGAGGATGGGGCTCACTAAGCATTCAATATTCACTTCCTTCCCTGACTTTCTCTGAATTACACTAACCTTTTCTATCATTTACTTACAAAGTACTGAAGGGAAGGTCTTTGCTTAGAAAGATTTAGTGTGTGAAAGGGTGTTTTTTAAAAAATTCATAATTACTTTTTTTGGCTATGGAAAAAACTTTTTATTATTCACTTTTCAAAATGTTTCTAGGATATATATTCTGGACTCATATAACATTAATATCCTTTTTATTACTTGTTTAATTAGTTGCTTATTTACTACTACTAAAACCATTATTAATAATGAGCATTTATTAATGCATACAAAGCTCTAGGGTAAGTATTTTGTGTTCTCTCATTTAATTTTCAAAACATCCCTGTAGGTCATGTACTATTATTATTTCACTTTGTTGTCTTGTAAAAGGAGATAGAGAAAGGTTAGACAACGCCAAAAGATCATAAAGTAGCAAAGGATGAATTGGAAACAATCCATCTCTGTCTCCCCAAATGCCCTGCTCTTAATTGCCACAGACAGTCACATGCGACCAAGAGACTGGTGTAGAGCAGGGTAATTGTTTGCATAAACCTGTATTCCATGTGCTCTTTTCTTTCTTTCTTTTATTTTTTTGAGCTGTAAATTGACTTCATTCAGAAAATAAAGTTTTTAAACTGACATTTTGACTGCCCCCCACCAATTTTAGGGTTTTGATGGTAATTTTTTCCTCTCTAAATAAAGTAAAAATCAAATACTTTGTGGGGAAAACAAAACATGGATCATAATGAAATGAGCATTAAAATAACATAGGTCCAATGAAAATAGATGAGTATTACTCAAGGTATCCAGTCTTCATTTGTGTTTATTTTCACCATGCCCCCTTTGGTTTATGTTCAAGTTTAGATTTCTTTGTTTTCATGATCAAATTTGAATTAAACATTTTGCTTAGACTGCCCAGTTAATGAGTATAGGGATGTTTGCAGATCAAACAATTATTAGTAGGCTATAGGCTATATGGGAGGAAATCAAAAATGCTCTATAGAGATTCATCTGATGTGATGTTTCTGGTGATTTTTCCACCAGCTTATCTAAGAATCAGTGTATCCTGTAAATAGAAACAATTTGTTATAAACAAATATATAAACTGAATAGATTCAAAAGAGAAAATATAATAAATCTACATGAAATAAATTGATTCAGCTAATAAGCATATCATCAGAGATGCTTCTAAGAATCCTTAACATTCTTCTTTCCTTTAGAACGCCAGCTTTATTAGAAATTAATATGAAAACATGAGGCGAACACTGCTGCCAACAATAGTAAAGCTGGTATGGCTTTCAGTTAAACATCCATGATTTGCTTCATTAAACATATTTCGTTGTACTCTCAGGTTTTTAAATATGTCTCCAAGAACATCTCATAATTTTTAAAAGATATTATAAGCTTATTTGCTTCATAGAAAGCATAATTTCTACGCATATTAAGAATGATGCTGCATTTTCAGTAACCGTATGTATCGATCAAGAGCTTCCTTAAGACGAGAATCTCCCTGTTCCCAATTCAGCTTCTCATACGCTATGAGGATGATAATTTGAAGTCAGCTTTTGAACATTCACTTTAAATGAAAGTCTCTTAACTGCATAAATAGATTAGCAATCCTTGGGTATCTTATAAGAAGAACTAATTATATGAAACGTAATAAAATGTTAAATGTTTAAAAAGTCCTTTAAACGTTAAAAAGGAAAAATCACACGTGTTCTAGGAAGATGAGAGAGAAAACATTCCAGATATCATACTGTAGGTTATATTTGGATACAATCACACCATTCAGATAAGACTTCCTGAGTGAATTTGCATATTTGTGGAGATTCTACCTAAAAATCAGAACATATATTTTTTAAAATTTTATAACAACTTAATTTTTTTGTGTGCATGTATCTTTTTTTTAAAAACTTTTTATTTTATATTGGAGTATAGCCAATTAACAATGTTGTGATAGTTTCAGGTGCACAGCAAAGGGACTCAGACATACATATGTATGTATCCATTCTCCCCCAAACTCCCCTACCATCCAGGCTGCCACATAATATTGAGCAGAGGTCCCTGTGCTATACAGTAGGTCCTTGTTCATTATCCATTTTAAATATAGCAGTGTGTACATGTCGATCCCCAAATCCCTGACTATCCCTTCCCCCCAGCCTTCCCTCCTGGTAACCATAAGTTCCTTCTCTAAGTCTGTGAGCCTGTGTCTGTTTTGTAAATAGGTTCATATGTATCATTTCTTTTTAGATTCCGCATATAAGGGATATCATACAGTACTTCTCTTTCTCTGTCTGACTTCACTCAGTGTGACAATCTAGAATGGATAAAGAAAATGTGGTACATATATGCAATGGAATATTACTCAGAATGAAATAATGCCATCTGCAGCAACATGGATGGACCCAGAGATTGTCATACTGAGTGAAGTACGTCAGAACATATATTTTTAATTACACATTATACTTTCTGATCCATTTTACCTACAGTCGTTAAAACCGTATACATTTATAGGAGGGAGGTGCACAAATGTTAAAGCCCTGTTCAGGAGACGTGTGTGAGCTGGTCAGAACTGTTACTAACTTATCCCTTCCTCCTTACTGTGAGCTAGGAGCTTTGAGAACAATTCTGTTGTTTATCTTCTCTTCCTAAACCCACAGGAGGTTTGAGAAAACAAAGCAACTAAAGTCTTTAGAGTCACAAAGGTTTGGAAAATCAAATACAGTCAATTTCAATTGTGATTTAAGCAATTTCAAATGTATCCCCTTCTCCTGCACCTGGTATTGTTTGTTTACCCAACGAATATGATTATCATCTGTCTCATAGTCAGTAACACCAAATTCACTGAGGCCGGAGCCTCAGAGCCATAAGCGAGCAAGTGTGTGAAAAGTAATCAGAGGAAAGAATAAGATTATACGATTTTAGCTCCAGGACCATGGTAAGTAAACAGAATTAGATGCTTTCATTTATCTAGCATCTACGTTTTACACCAAAATATCTCTCTGAGTTTTGTAATACAGTATAAATAAATGAGACATTCTCACACCATTCCAAAACAAAACAGACAGGCAAACAAAGAAACAAAAACCTAAGTCACTCTGAAATGTAGGAAGCATTTTTATACCATTTTTAGGACAAGATGGAGACTATTTTGTGAGTTTAGGCTATTGAATGAGAGCTGCTTAGAAAATTATTCCTCCATTTCAATAATTTTTTATTCCTATTTTTAAATCAATGATTTCTTTTTTTTTGCATTTAGACAAAGGCAATTGCTGTAAAACAAACTCTTTTTAAAAACAACACAACAGCATTATAGTTATTTCTTTTCACTCAAAAAATTCAGTCAATTTAACTGTTTACAGAACAGTTTATATGTTCAACTTCAGTCATTTAAATATAATTTAAAAAGTGACGTAAGAAAGAACATTGAAATAGTCCTGCTTGGGAAGAAACGAATGGCAATTTTAGCTCTAGCAACAAATCCCCAAGAAATCAGTATTCACACGGTGTTATTTTTTGAGCTATATAATAGTTACTAGATTTTGTTTTCCTGTTGTTTACATGTACAGGTTTCCAAAGTAGTTTTCCACATTGCAAATATCTAGGTAATATAATTCATTATTTACCATGGGTTTTTAGAGAGCAATAGATTTTATTCCTAGATGTCCCTAAGGACGATTCTGATATGCTCTGAGCTCATTTGTTAAAAATATGGCAGGGAACTGGCAGGTAAAATCTTAAAATCGTTATGGCAATGCCTGTCCTCCATCTTTCAAAGTCCCTATTTCCCAAATGAAGCAAATACCAAGAGTGACATGAACCATGAACGTGGCTTTCCAATTGCTGGACTTAGTATTTGTGAAGAAGACTGATTTACATTGTTTGAGCAGTCTTTTCTTATTTTCACCATGATAAACTCTTGAAAAGTGGGGTAGGTATTTTGTAGCACCATCCAGCCAAGTTTGAGTGAATGGCTTCCTTCAGCATATTTACTGCGGGAAGCAGACACATCCACTTTGCAGAGTGCTTTCAGAACACCTCCTGCTCTGCTCTGTATAAGGATTAGGAAGCCCAGGTTCTAGTTACGGTGCTGTGTGATTGTGGTCAGAACAGTCTCCATGTGCTTTAGCTTCTCATTAGTAAAAGCAGTGGAAAGGAAGATAGCTCTAAGCCACTAGTTCATTTTGAGACTTTTAACTGGAAGGGTTTGAAAATCAGAAACTTCTTTTTTATCTTATTCACAACTTTGTGTTGACTTGAATAGGATAAAGAAAACCATGAAGGATTGATGTCAAAGAGGTATGCGGTAGGCTTCTCCTTTGCTTTGATGTTGCTGGTTGCTGGTAAGGGAAGCAAAAGCATATCAGGGTTTGTAACCACCAATGGATGGATATCAGCTGCTTGATTCCTCTCTCACTGTCTCTGTGAGTTGCTGCCCAGATTAGAATCTGATGCAAAAATTAGTCATGGTGTGACATTCAGAGGCAAATATAGATGTTAGAAGATATAAATACACTGAGCACTGACAGAGGAATATATACATAACATTGTATTTCCTTTATACATTCAAATTAATTAATTGATAGTAGTTGGAATACATGAAAAAAGAAGGATTTAGGCCTGGGGTGTCAATGTATATCATTTTACAATAAGTCCCTGAATTCAAGATGAACCCTTTATGTAATTATTTACATATTTTAGCAATCAAACTGATCAGAAGTCTTGGTAATCTCCAAATTGCATTTTTCAAGTCTAAGCTCTACCTACGACTATTATGTCTAAATCTTAAAGTTGAAGTATGGGGAGGGAGAAGATGCAAGACTATTTTACTTGCAGACAGAATTGAGGATAGAAAGTCCAAGGTGACTCTAAAGGCAGGAGTGAGAGGAAGATGAATGTGTTTGAACACATTCATTGTAAGAGAGGGAAAAAAATGGGAAGGAGAAAAAACGCAGGAGAGACAAGAGGGTGAGAAGTAATGCATCTTAGTAAATTATCAAAAGTGCTAAAGGCAAAGTAATCTTGAGCCGTGACCTACTCGCAAGAAGCTATTATTTAAGTTTTTCCTTCTACTCTAAAGTGAATTTTCCTGCAGGGTCAATTTATTATGTATTTTATCTTCTCAGTTTTTAATCTAGTTATTCTAATTGTGATGATGCTTTATGTCTCTCCCTACCTCTCCAATAAATATTCAGAGATAAAGGTACTACATTCTTAACCAAATGTTGTTCAGTTATTTCCTTGATTAATCTAAGTACAAATTTAGAACATATATTATGGTTGTCAGTTTTACATTATGTAAAAATAAAAATGTGTCAAATTCAGTAGGCACAGCAATAAATGTTTGAGTGATTTGATGAATAAAAAAACATCTGCCTGACGTCAGTAAATATAGAAAAATTAACAGTGAGAATCTTCATATTAACTGTTCACATTTTACTGTGACTTTGTGTAAACATCTTACTAAGAAATGATGAAACACAGTATCAGCATTTATCACCTGTCCATAATTCATTAGTCTAACTCAGAGTTTGGCAAACAGCCTGCTGGCTAAATCTATCCTACTGTCTGTTTTTATAAAGTTTTATTGGAATACAGCCATGCTTATTCATGGGGCCTTTCGCACTACTACAGCAGAATAAGGTGGCTGAGACCACTTTTATGGCCAGCAAAGCCTAAAAGATTTAGAGACATACCTCTAAGATGCTATGAGTTTGGTTCCAGACCATGGCAATAAAGTGAATATTGCAATAAAGCGAGTCACACAATTTTTTTGGTTCCAGAGAGCATATAAAAGTTATGTGTATACTATATTGTACTCTATAAAATGTGCAGTGCATTATGTCTAAAAAGACCAATGTTCATACCTTATGTCTAAAAAATACTTTTTTTGCTAAAAAAGTGTTAACCATCATCAGAGCCTTCAGTGAATCATAGTAGTGACATCAAAGATCACTGATCACAGGTCACCATAACAAATATGACAATAAAAAACTTTGACATATTGTAAGAATTACCAAAATGTGACACAGAGACATGAAGTGAGCAAATACTGTTGGAAAAATGGAGCCCATAGACTTTCTTGATGCAGGGGTGCCACGAACCTACAATTTGAAAACATGGAAAATCTGGAAAGCACAATAAAATGAAGCACAATAGGGGCTTCCCTGGTGGTGCAGTGGTTGAGAGTCCGCCTGCCGATGCAGGGGACACGGGTTCGTGCCCCGGTCCGGGAAGATCCCACATGCCGCAGAGCGGCTGGGCCCGTGAGCCATGGCCGCTGAGCCTGCGCGTCCGGAGCCTGTGCTCCGCAACGGGAGAGGCCACAGCAGTGAGAGGCCCACGTACCGCAAAAAAAAAAAAAAAAAAAATAGAAGCACAATAAAATAAGGTATGCCTGTACTGTCTGATCCTTTACAGAAAAGGTTTGTTGACCTCTGACAGCTACTATGCACAGGAGGGTTCTCTTTGTCCTGACTGTGGCTCTAACTGATTCAGGCCAGAAAATATGCCAAGGGGTTTGGCAGTGGCATTTTTACCACATAACAGCAACATTATTGATAGCTTACTGTGAGCCGGAATGGTCTAAGCAGTGTACATAAACAATAACACTGAATCCTTGTAATAATGAGATAAATATTATCACTATGGCCATTTTAGAGGTGAGGCAACCAGAGAGATTTTGTGACTCACCGTCAGTGTGTTGAAGCCAGGAATGGACCCTGAGTAATTTGATGCTGAACTTAAAAAAAAAAAATAACAGAGAGATTTGAGTAAAAAAGTTATTTTGGGGACTTCCCTGGTGGTGCAGTGGATAAGACTCTGCCCTCCCAAGGCAGGAGGCCCGGGTTCGATCCTTGGTCAGGGAACTAGATCCCACATGCATGCCACAACTAAGAGTTCATATGCCACAACTAAGGAGCCTTCCTGCCACAACTAAGACCTGATGCAACCAAATAAATATATATTTTTAAAAAAGTTACTTTGTATCCTCATGTTTTTCCTATTTTGCTGTCTTACAACACTTGCAGCTGGGACTAGACAACACAGAAAACACAGTCAAGAGTCTTTTTGAGAAAGGATTATGGGAGGGCGAAGACTAGGCTGCTGTGACAGAGATGACCCAGAGAAAAGTGAAGTTCATTCCCTCACTTCTAACAGTCCCAAGGTGAGTGGTGCGGGTGGATCGATGGCTCTTTTCCACACTGCCCTTCAGAGAATCAGAACTACTCCCATCCATGGCTCTGCCATGTTCTAGGGGGCTGATGTGTCTGCATGGCAGAAGCTGAGTGACAGTCATGCCCCTTCTGTCTGCAGATGTTGAAGAGTGTGTAAGAGCACACATCTGCTGTCCCAGAACCCATACCTAGTTGTGGTACATGTGACTTCAGCTCACAGACACTCAGGAGAATTTAGTCATCTGGTATCCTCCTGCCTGCAAAGAAGACTGGAATATTTAGGCTCCAGCTGAGCAGCCATGTGACCAGCCATGACCCTATTTCTGTGGGAGAGAGATGGATTTGGGGTTGACAAATGGCAATTTTCTTAAGAGCAAAAGAGTAAAAATTTTATCTTTTTAAGGTTTTTCAGTGGCATAACTGGTCCATCTGACTTTTGGTTCAGTTGTTCTTGAGCAGGAAAACTTTCATGATAGTTTATGAGGGGGAGAAAAAGCAAATGGACTGTTGAGTTTTAACTGAAAGAGGATCAGAGTGTGGGCCTTTCCTTGGGTCATCTCCAGAGAACATCCTTGGGTTATCCATCCGCTGTTCTACTTTGATTTTCAAAGCTCTATTATTATTACCTTTTTCCATCTCTCTGTGATCTCAATTTTTTTTCAAAATACTTAATCTTATTAGACTACAGTAATGTGAAGTATACAAATATGTATTTTTAGCAAGTGTATATCAATATATTTATAGTCTTCATATCTAACTTGTTTACTAAAATTATATTAAGTGATATTTATAGTTTATATTTCTTATGTGTCAGGAAGTTTTAAGATACTGATGGTGACTTTTCTTCTTATTTTCAATCTAATTCTTATTGTTCTACTGTATTTTAATTCTTACTGTGCATTAGCAAAACAGATTATTAGAACTGAGTATTTGGGAGCTGGAAAAGTGTGATAAAGCTTCACAGAGATCAAAACAGAAATGAGTTGAGTCTTGAAGGGAAAATAAAACTAACAACTAAATATATGTGCAATATACACACATATGCACACATTTTCTAAGGGAAATTAAAAAGCTCTATAGTAATGAATATTACAGAGTACCAGTGACTTTGTATCTGAATTTCATTTTCCTCTGATTAAAGTGACACTTTCCTTTGCCTAAGTAAGCTTAACCTGAAACTGTCTACATGAAATCATATAACTATGGATCTCTCCTCCAAAACAGTGGAAGCTGCTTGACTATCTTGCTTTTCCAGGCATTGCATCTCTCCCATTTACCTCTGCAGGCTCTTGGAGAAGTCAATGAAAATAAATGTGTGAGTTGATACTTTCTTTTCTTCCTTTCATGTATACAGTGAGATACTCACAATGTAGCAACCCTTATACTTTTAAAAGAGAGAATCCTGGTGGGAATAAAACCCTGAGGTATGCATCCCTGTAAAGCTAACTGTGCTTTAATTTGTTTCTTTGTTTTCTTTTTTAACATCTTTATTGGGGTATAATTGCTTTACAATGGTGTGTTAGTTTCTGCTTTATAACAAAGTGAATCAGCTATACATACATTCCCAAATCTCTTCCCTCTTGCGTCTCCTGTTTTCTAACTGTTGAGAGGCATTTGAAAATACGTGGAGTGCTTTAGATTTCTATGCCTGGTAATTATTTCCCGGGTCAGGGTCAGATATGACAAAGTCCTGCAACAGAGAAAGAGGCTCGCAGGTGCACATCCCAGGATGCCGGAAGCACTGGTGTGGACGCTTGAGTAGAGTTAAGCTCTCCGGCCCAGGATGCCTCATGGGTCGGGTGGGAAAGAGCCGGGTATGGAAGTCAAGGAATTCAGTGAAATGATCCATGCAGAGTGCTTCGTGTTTGGCTCAGAATAAGCAGTGCATACTCTTAACCCTTGGAGTAAATTTCTAACATATTTTTGTAAAGCAGCAACGATCATACTTACTTCATAGGTTCCTTCTAAGGCTTTAAAGATTATTATTGCTATAAAGTATCTCACCCTTGGTAGGTTGCAGATATTCTTATTCTCACCAGTCTCCACAGTTTTAATATTTTAGTTCTATATTTTTAAAAGTGCCTTCGATTTCTGAAAACAAAGTACACGTTTATGGTTTTGCATTTCTGACTTCTGGTTAATACTACATTAGTGTGTTCTCCTCATCACCTGCTGGAATTTCTTCAACCCATCAGAATCTTCTTTGTAGTTCTCCTGCCACCTAGTAATGCTCAGTCCCTATATTCTGGGTTGGGAGCTGTGATATTACTTACTAAACCATCCTCTCTGTTCCCCAGTTATTCTCCTAAAAAATATCCTTTAGGGTTTTTTTTTCCCCCCTTTTAATCTGTCCTCTTACCTCCTCTCTTTAGATAACATGTCATATGTCTTGGGAAAGTTTCCTTTTACTGACTCAAAATTTGTGATTTTACTTTTTTAAAGATTTTGTATTTCACCCTCTCTCAAAAATCCATTTTAACTCAGATTTCTAACTCCCAAATTCACAATTGCTTAATTTTCAAAGGCTTTCTTGTGACATCTTAATAGAAAGAAAATAAGATGGAAGAGGTAACATTCAAAATGTATTATTTGGATTCTCAAGATTAGACCCATTATTCTAGAATTTCCTGAAATATGCATAGAAGTTCTTTGGAGAACCCATTCCTTTATGATTTTGTGAAACAGTTTTCATTGCTTTTTGGTATCTGTTGATCTAGAAATTACTCAAATATAGTGTGGACTTTTATATTTATGATAATATACAATTCAACTGAATATCTGAATAAATACATCACAATTTACTCAGAATTTTAAAAATTTACTATGCCTCAATGGCAATTACAGCCAAGGTCCTTCCTCAATTGACTGTGATATTTTTCAAGAAAATAATTTTGCAGTTTTACATACAATGATGTATAGTATCTTTATGCAGTACTGGTTTTAAGTGTGATTATTTAAACTATTTTTAATATCATTACTTTCTAAGTATTCCAAGTGTTTTACTACATATATCAAAATATTTGAATTATTTTTTGATATTTAAGTATTTTTCTTTCTCATTCTGCTTGATTAAATATTCTTACATTCCAACCAATGCCAAAACTTAGCCCAGTTTTTCTTCCCTTTATCTTAACTACTTTTCTGTAAATGGGAATAATAATAATATAAACCTCAAATGTTGAATTCAGTATTAAAACTAATGCATATAAGTTGCATAGCATAGTGACTTGTATAAACCAGGCAATCTGTAACGATTTTGATGTATAAAGTATAATCAATTCTATCAGTTTTATTCATGAGGGTTACAGAGTCATGACCCAAGCACCTCCCAAAGGCCTCACTTCCTAAATACCATCATGTGGGGCATTAGGATTTCAACATATAAGTTTGGGGAGGATGCAAACACTCAGACCGTAGCAGATTCCTTACTCTGTTGTTGGAAATATAAAGTCTAAGTTGCACTAATCTACTAAAAAACACCTAAATCGATGATTTTCTAAATTTTTACACTTTATAGGTTTTGAAATCTGCTTCCTTCACATTTGTAGTTTCATCATTTTTAAAGTGTACAGTTAGTATCTGAACTCTTTATTTTGCTTTATATTTTTTTCTTAGAAAATAGCAGAGAACCATCTGAATGAAACATAAAATTAATAATAAACTGTTCCAAAAATTCAAATGGAGAAAAATGTCTGCTACGTAGGCCTCAAGAATAGTCGGAACTTTAAAAAATATCTATTTATTCTTTTTGGCCAGGGGAAGCAGTAATGGTAACAGAACATCTATATGGTTAATGATAAAACACATAAATAGAAACTAGAATCACCTTGTAGTATTCAAATCCCTGTATACCCACCACTTATATTGTTTTTGGCTTTTGTTTCTTCAACTATAAAATAGTGGCTACAATATTATTTCCCTCATAAATTCTTGTGCAAATTAAATAAATTAATATAAACAAGGTGCTTAAAATAGTATCTAGCACATAATAAGCACTCAGCAATGTTACATATTATCCATGATATTGAAAATAAAATATAAAATTTGATAATGATATTTGGACATTTTTGAAAAATGAAAATCAACCATGATCTGCCATCAATATTTAAAGGGACAGAAATAAAATAATGATATTATTGGAATTATTTTGCTTTTCTAACACTTAACAGTGATTTTCTGTCTTTCATTCCTTGCTTGGACAAGAAAATCAGTTAATTTTTCAGCTTAGCCGTTTCCTTCTCTCCTTAAATAAATATATTCGATGAAATTAAGTTATGAAAAAGGAAGTAAAATTCCAACAGACTGGTATTGAACTTAATTCTCTAAACAAACAAACAAGAAAAAAAACAAATACATAAGGGTAATAACTTTCTAAGTAAATACTGAAACTTTCTGCTCTGGTTAAAATATAATTATATTCAGGAAGTAAAAATTATACTGCCTTTCAATACACAGTATTTTTTCTTTAAACATCTTTATTGGAGTATAAATTGCTTTAAAATGGTGTGTTAGTTTCTGTTCTCTAACACAGTGAATCAGCTATACATATACATATATCCCCATATCTCCTCCCTCTTGTGTCTCCCTCTCACTCTCCCTATCCCACCCCTCTAGGTGGTCACAAAGCGCGAAGCTGATCTCCCTGTGCTATGTGGCTGCTTCCCACTAGTTATCGATTTTACATTTCAATACAGTATTTTGATAGTATTATTTTATCTCCAAAACACGTAAGTGCACTGTCCAACTCTCCAGAACGAAAAAGAGAAATACATACTGAGAGCAGAAATATTGGTATAAAAGTTCAAACTGGTAGACCATTTATTCAGTACTGAAAGCAAGTGAGTTGTAATAGCCTCCAGTCTTGGCAGTGCGAGCACTAAAGGAAAACGCAGCGGAACCAGAGGAAATGAGGTCATGCAAGAGGGCAAAGGACAAAGATTAACAGTCACCGTTGCTGGGTAACAACAGGAGGGATTCGCAAAGACACTTACAATTCCATCAGTCTGGTCTTGTTTTCTTTCATCATGTACTCATTCTGGATAAACACAGTGCTCATTCTGGGAGAACATGAAAAACAAAAGAATACAAATGAATATATTGTGTCCATTATATAAAACACTTTATAATTCACCAAAGCAACAGTTGTTCCTTCTTTGTGAAAGTACTGAAAATATACTAAACTATTAATAAAAATCATTTTTCTTTAGCTTAAGTTCTGTTTTTTATCTAGAATATACAGAATCAAGAGTGAAAGATTTAACATGATAAACCACGTCATTTGAATGCAACTCCAGTTTATTACTGTACACTATGAAAAAATAACAAAGCTTAATGCTAAAATATAGATACTCCTGTGAAATAAAAGAAAAATCCATTTTATATGTATGAAAAACAATATTTACCTAATAAAATCCTGGAATGGAATAGGTGCAAAAACAGTAAAATAGGCACTGAAGAGAATGAGTTTTGAATACAGAAAGTGTACTGAATATAGAAATATTCAGCATATATATAGATTTTCTTGAACGATTAGCATATAAAGCTGTATGCTTATATGTATGTGAACTGTATCACTGATTTAGTTTTTGATAATGACCAGGAAAAAAAATCACATTTCCCCACATTTCCTAAATTCTTCTCACATCTTTCTACTCCATCGTTTACACGTTTTAGATAATACAAGCCACATGGCATTGTTTTTAAATGAGAGAAATAAAAAGGGAATAGTAAAAACTTAATCTCACAAAGTATCTCTAAAACACACTTCAGCAGTTTTCTGACAATGTGAAATGTGAAGAGAATTTCTGCCTCATACGAAGCGTGTATCACGATTACCCACTAATTTAATGCTAAACTAATTTAGTAGCTATGTTTTCAGATCAGAGCAACTTTGCACAGTATCATGTAGGTATTACATTTTCCTTCTAAGCGTGACTCAATGAGTTCTTTTAATAATGAAATATTATTTTAAAGGTAAACAATGGGTACAAATATCATTTGTAAAAACAAATAAGGCAATTAAAAATAATGGTTCCTAACAGACTGAAGTATTAGTAGAGTGCAGTTGGTCACAAGAGAAGAGGGAAGAAGCTGTTGGTGCTCAAAGGAAGGTAAATGTGAGCAACAGTGAGCTAGTACAGGAAGGAGTGCAAGTAAAGTCTTGCCATGTGTCCTCGTCTGAGCACAGAGGGATGTGAACTTTGGTCTCTCCTGGGCACTAGAGGCTCAGAGAGTGGATGGCTGTGAATTTTCATTTGAAGCCAGACACGAAGCCACAGAACGATGACAAAAGAAAGTCAAAGTGACTATTGCCTCAAATTCATTGTGCTTGCAATTACGCAACTCTTGAAAACATGAGACTGCTTGATATTTTTTAAAACTCTGTATTTTACAATGCTTTTCCCCCCCAATTTTTATCATGGCTATTTTAAACACACGGAAAAATAGAATGATAAAATGAATGCCCCTGTTAACTCTATTTGATAATTGTTAACATTTTACCATATTTGCTTCATCCTTTCTGACTCGATTTCATCTAGAATCAGAACAGCCTTATTTGTCAGTTTTTCCTTCTCTGTGTATTTAATAAATGGTAATTGCTCACTTATCACACAATTATTGACTAATATCTTTATCATTGCAAGTTTTATGATTCAAGGAGCTGTAAGTAAAAAGCTTCAGGATTTTTAGAGAGATTTTCCAACAAAAGTGTTAGTATAACATAATTGCAATCTCCATCTAAAGTAGTATTGGCCTCTCTTTGAATGTTTTATGAACTGGAGCTTTTTATTTTCTTCTCTGAAAATGTTCATTCATAGAAAAAATTAAGCATACCTTCCATGATTGGATCTTTCATGGATTGCTATATCTCAACACACTATCATTTGCTCATTTATCTCAACTGTATGCCCTTAGCTAGGCCTATTAGACTCCTTTAATTTTTTCACAAGCTTTTCATCTTTCTTAGAAAGATATTATTCAAATAGTCTCCTATCAATAGACATTTGTGTTGTTTTCATTATTTTTCTGTTACAGATAGGGCTACAATTATTAATCTTGTTCATATGTAATTTTATTCTCATGAAGGTATATCCTTGGAATTGATTTCCAGAAATGCACTGACTGGGTCCAAAGCTAAATGTACTATAATTTGTAAGATATTGACAAAATTCCCTCCCTGAAGTTGTACCGTTTGCCTGTTTCCTCAACACTTGCCAACAGAAAGAGAAATGTTATCTAAAATTAATGCTAGTTTTAATTTGCATTTTTAATTTGCATTTACCTTTTCATGAGGGGAGGGTGGCAAGAGCCTTGGTCCAAAGACGTCAATAATACCATGGTACTGGGAGGTGAAATGACTACTCACAAATTCTCTACACAATAGACCAACAATAGAATGCTCTCCAAGAGCATCCTCTGGCATCAGAAGAGCTGTGTGTTTTACTATCACTATATTTAGAATTTATACTTATTGTTTATTAAGTGATTTATGAATTTTGTTAGATGTTATTTAATATTATATAAATAAGATAGATTTTCAAATCATTTAGCAGCTTTTTCTTTAAGGTGGTTTTGAGTTGACAGCCATATAACAGGTACTCTTCAGTATTCCCTCATGGATCTTTTCATTTTCGGAGTGATTCACCAAATAAAGTTTTATATAACCTCACCTTCCATCTGAAAGCACTGTTAGCCCATCTTTGAATGCTTTATTGCCAAAGACTTCTTGCTTCTCATCCTAAAGTTTCTCATGCATGAAAAAATCAAGCATGTTCTTTATGCTCAAGTCACTCATCTTTCACATATTTCAATTCACTATCATTTGTCCCAATTTTTATTTATAATATAAGCACTTTTCTAGGCTGTGAGACTTACATTTTCTTCACAAGTTTTTTCTCTTTCACAGATGATATTTTCACTGCATATTGTGGGAAAATGATGGTGATTATACATAATATTTTAAAGAATGCAATCCAATTCAGAGTACAGCCGATTATCTATTTGGATGATGAATTTTTAGGAAAACTGGTGTTGTCATTATAACAAATAATAACTTCATGTAAATTCAACTAGCAAAGGATATCTTTATTATCTCAATAATATCGACCAAAATTTCATTATTTTAAATTGTTTTTAACATCTTATTTGATTTTAAAATTGTCTAGAATATATTCGCTGCATGACAAATTACCCCACAACTTAGCAGCTTAAAAATTCGTTTTATTTTACTCATGCTTTTGTGTACTAGGTATTTGAAGGTTCTAGCTGAGCACACTTCAGGTGTCTCATATAGCTGTAATCAGATGTCGTCTGGGACAGCAGTGATCTGAAGGTTTGGCTCAGCTAGATATTCCAGAATGGGTCATTGCAATGCTGGCAATCGATGCTGGCTGTCTGCTGGAAGCTCAGCTGGGCTGTTGACCGGATCACCTGCACATGGCTTATTAACCATGGCAGTAGGGGGAGATACCGTTTCAACCATCTTTGGAAAGGACCATCTGCCACGTTAAGCTCCTATCGGTATGTATTTAATATTATCACATTAAACCAACACATTAGAAAGACAAAGACATGTGTGTGTGTGTGTGTGTATATATATACATATCTTGATTTACACCTTCCTTAGGGCTGAGGAACATGGGTACACTGCTTTGCTGTATCTCCTGACTGCTGCAGTGATTAGTCAGTTCATTTCTAACTTGATCATGATTTTTTCCCATGTAACTGATGACTTGAACTACTGTTGTATCTTTCTATCCCTTCCTGAAGTTTGAACCTAACAGGCAAATACATGTAACTGTCAACATAAATGTAAATGATTAGTTTTCCTATAAAATAATGGCATAGTTATCAATATTGCAAAGCATAGAAAGGATTTATACTTAATTCAGATGAGTCATTGCATCTAGAGGAGTTTTGGGATAAGAGTGGATGGGGCAAAATGTTATCCAGTCTCTTCTGTAATGTATATTGTTTTTGGAAATTCTGGGTTATGAGAACACATTTTAGTTTAGCTACTCTCTCTCTTTGTATGTACTTTCAAAAATTTTCAATATAACATGGAACGTTTACAGTTGTAATAGTAATAACTGTGTATAATATTCTTTTCTTTAACACATACAATTTCACTTTTTAAATACAAGGTATAATTTAAATTATATATTACCTTATTTTCATTTTGCTTGTTTTTTAAATAAATATGTATTTTGTTTTCAATTACTATTTCCATGTATTAGAAATATAATTACCAAATATTTCAATAAAATAATTGGCATTATATTTTAAATTTAATCCTGTAAAAATATTATACATATATTTTGCAGACGATTTCTATCAAAACAACTGCAAGTAGAATGATATTATTTTTCCACTTTTATCATTTCAACCTTAGCAGTCATGGCTCCTTGAGTTTGAGTACATTTCTTCCCTCTAATCTGCAAAACTTCCAGAATCAGAAGAGAGTCAGACTAATGACAATAATGAGACTCATGTCTGGAAAGCACTGATAATGCTGCATGTGCATTAATGACATCCATGTAACTGAACACTGTGAGACTTAAATGGATCTTGGAACCATAAAACTGTAGCAAGCAATTTCCCATTTTTCTGCCGTGTGGAATGGTGTTTCTTAGCAGTGTTTACCTCCTATGAGCTTCTGAATTCAATATGCATGGAAAAGCAGATATTTAATAGGGTCACTTTATTAGTTTAAGAGCTAAAATGTTATCCTAACTGAATACTGATTTGTTCTCAAATATATAAATATAAATAACTTCCTCTAGAGGGGTCATTTTGATCAATATTGAGTCTGACATGGGCTCTTTTCATAGAGGTAATGGAATAATGGTGAAAGGTGCTATAAGCCCAGAATTTTAACTGAGTTAATGGTAGCTAGTTCTCCAGAACCCAGAGGAAAATAGAAAATGACCTAGAAAGGCAGGGCAAAGTAAAGTTTAATTCCACAAATGGTAGTAATTTAGTAAATAGTTTGTAGCATTATTTAGGATGTGTCCAAATACATTTTAGCCTTTAAACATGAATGTCCAACGGATTTTTTACATTCTTTGTATACCTTTCCAAATGAGTTATTTTGGTAATACCATCTCCTCATCTATAACCCACTGCATATTTTAGACCAAGTATTAAGAGTAATTCTTAATTAGAGAAAAGGGCTGGTGTTGACATTGCACTGTCCAGGTCCTCCATCATCTAATAATAACAGTGGACATTTATAGAGTGCTTATTAGGTGCCATATTTGATCCACAGTTCAACGCATTTTATATACATTCTTATCCACCCAAATTTTAAAACAGATTAGGCAACTGTAATATTTGGCAAGGTACACAGCTGCGATTTTTGCCATGCAAATTCAAACTGAAATCCAAGTCTGAACTATTGCTTCACACTATCCCTCTAGTTTCTTTATTAATTCCCAAGTCCCAGAATTATATTTCCCACAACTAGACAATTAACCGTCTGCCCTTCTCTTTCTACTTGAATTTCTGAAGAGTCTACCCCTGCCATTATCTTCAAATTTCACCCAAAGTCTTTGGACCCCTTATCTTCAGTTCTAGTGCAGGTCTTTCACCCTTGGTCTGCTCTTATAGTCATGCATCCAAATCGTACCATCACTTGGCTAACTGGCCATTGTCTCAAAGTGAACACACTTCAGATCAAATACATTTTCTAATTTCTGCAGTACTATTTTTTCTATTCATTAACATTTTTTAATCAACACCACACAGTTTCAAAAATCTCTGTATTATTTCTAAATAGCTTAAGGTGGAAAGAGACTTGGAGAATAATCCTGGGTTTAATGCATGACTCTAGCCATGATTGGGTTTATAATATCTACCAGGCAAAGTTCATGCTCTCATGGAGCTTAGTATACTATAATTGGAGAAATAGATTTGAAACATGTTTATATACAAATATCTGTAAAATTAAAACATAATACTTGCTATATATGAAAATTTCACAATTCTGTTATATAGCACAACAAGCGGACTTTAAAATGAAAATAGTGCAACAAGGGAAGATATTAAGAGGATTTAATATTTAGTATGGGGAGGTATCATATAACATATCTCAAGGCAGTAACATCTAAACTGCGACTTGAGTGATGACTACAAATTCAGTGAATTCAGTAGATGGTCAGTGTGTGTTTGTGTGTGTGTGTCTTTAGTTGGATAAGTTGAAAAGAGAGCTGAAGAATGACTCCCTGGTATTTTCCTTGCACAATTCATTTCATGAATGGTGGTGCCTTTCACTCAGCACTGGAGAGGATACAATTTTAGAGTAAAATTGTGATATGAGGCAACAATAATTTTTTCCTAAAATGATTTTTTTCACATATATTCTACTGTTAAAATTCTTCTCCAGGCTATCATCTTGTGTCTAGATGACTTAACATAGCCAACTCACTTTTAATTTTAAGTTTTCTTCATCTGCCACTTCCATATCCCTAAACATACAATTTGATATGATATGACCTACAGAACCTATACAGATTTCTATTATTTTAGGGAAAGAATATATGTTTTCTTTCAGTGTCCTTGAACAATTAATCTTGAATGAACTGTGTCCTCAGGATCTTAGATCTTCTCTAAGCCACATGGCTGAAATAACACTGATATTTTCACTTCTTAATATATACTAAACTTATCCCTTTGCACCAGGAACTGACCCAGGCTTTTAATGTTGTGGAACGGCTCTCTTTCTTCTTTCTGTTCACTTGCCTCTTCTTTCCTTAGGGAAGACATATTCATCCCTCAGGTTTCAGGTTATATATCTTTGAGGCATTTTGATTCATTCTGCCCAATCTCAATTATACTCCCTTATCATACCTTGAGTTTTCTTTGATAGCAATCATTACTATAGTTTATAATTATGCATTTATTTGTATATTTATGTTTAAAGTCTATTTTCTCCAACTAGAATATAACTGAGCACCATGAGAAAAGAATCTCTGTCTAACTGTTGTGTTACCAGTGTCCAGCACATACCAGGGACTCAATAATAGTGGAAGAAGCTTGAGATAGGCATATTTTATGTTCCCTTCATGCATAACATGTGCTTCTTCATATTTCTGTGGGTTTGATTATATGAATTTTTTTGTCAGAAATATCCTCTCTTGTCCTTTTGCCCATTCTCCTATCCATGCTTTAAAATTCAAACCGAGATTAGAGGCTTCATAATATCTAACACAGATGTCTCAAGCATAGTTTCTTTCTACCAATTTCTATGGCGCTTGCAGTCCCTGTCATATAATTAAATAATTATCCATATGTTGTCCTCCAATTGTTTCCTTGCCAAAACTATGAACACGTGGTTGATGTCCTATGTATTCTACATACTTTTGCACGTCTCTCAATACCTGCAGAACTACTTTGGATAAATGGTGCTTTATAATAATCTTTATTTTAATTAAAAAATAAATTACTTTACTTGCCTTGATGTTTAAGTTATGAATAAGAACTGAGCAAGCCCAATGATTGTATCAATTCAACACTCTATGAGAAAATTTACATACTCAACAGAGTGAGGGGAGTGTAATGAGGGACAAATTACAAATGAAATCAACAAGGGTGATGAAATATACCCACGACCAGCCTGAGGGGTAAGGAGAAGAAACAGTTGCCAACATCTGGAGTGAGAGCTTTAGCTCTTGCTTCAGCAGTGGGAGAGGGCCCCCTCACGGGAGCTATCATCTCCAGGAGAGTAATGGAGCCATTGTCAACCCTTAGCCCAGCAAGCAATACACCAACAGAGTGAAGACACCATTCTCACTCCCCTTTCCCCCCAGTTTCCAGATAGTCTTTCTCATTGGCTGAACTCAACTGAGTAAAATGTCCATCATGGTCAACCACCCAGGGAATGGAGCAAAGTGGAGATGATCTGAAGGCACAGGGAAGATATCCAGGACATGGACAGCTAAGTTTGGTACCAGTCTACTTGCTATAACACAGAGCCCCCAATATACATTGTCTCAAGCAAGACAGGACTTTGTTTCTCTCCTGTATAACTCTCCGAAAGTAAACGGGCCAGCACTGGTAGTGCCCCTCTACCCTTCTAATCACAAAACTTCTACCTCTGGGTCCAAAGTGGTTGCTCCAGGTCCTGCCACCACTCTTTATCCCAAGCAGTGGGAATGAGAAAAGGGCAAGGAAGCACATTGCCTTGAAGAGCTCGATGTGAAGAAGGCACTATCACTTCTTACATTCCATTGTCCCATACAAAGTCATCTGCTGCAAGTACAGCCCAGCTAAGTCCTGGGGATTTTACTATTTACAGAAGAAGAAAACACTAATGCTGGTGGGAAACTATCTGGGGTGATCCAGGCAGAAGAAATGCCGTGTACAAAGGCACTAAGACAGAAAGAAGCTTGTTGGAACACATTTATGTGTGAAGAGAATAATGATCCACAGCATCTGTAAACAGGCACACACACAATCCTTTACTGAAGTTTACACATCCTATCGTATATTGTGCACAATAATCTTCCTAAAGTGCCTTGTTTTGAACAATTTTGGTACATGGCTGATAAAATGTGTGTGCTAAACATATATATTGAGTTTATTGCTGCAATCAAATAAAACCCAGAGCAAATTTAATGGATATTTTTCTAATGACATGCATAATTGTCTTTGTGCTACATGCTAATAATGTAGATATAAGTGAAATGCCATTTCCAAATAATACTAATTACAGTCATTTAGGTGGAAAATCAAATCACATATTAAATCCTCTGATGTCTCTAATAGCCATTTTCACTAAGAGTCTTTAATTCTCCTCAACATCCTTGTGAGGCAAAGCAGACACTGACACCAACAGTGGGATTTTACTTTTGAGAGGTAGGTTTATTTAACATTTTACTGAGTTTCTGCATGTTCATTTCATATGAGTGTTCTCCAGAACCTGTCATATGTCTAAAGGATCATTATATCGTCCTGCCCTCTTATCAGAGTGAAGAGTAAATTTATAGTGGAGAAAGGGTGCAGATTTAGAAAGAGGCAATAAATGGGTAGAACTTCAGTCCTCAAATCCTGCTCTCTTACATTTCACCCTCCTTCGTTCTTCATACTTAGCGGATGTCTGCCTCAGGCACAGGATAATCGCAGGACCCTTTCTTAAAACTGTCTGCACTGCTTGTGATAGGCTTGAAATGTCAAATGATTGACTAAATCACTCCCTAATTAGAGATAAAATCCACACTATGCAAATTTCTCAAAGTTAATAAATTATAAAATAGCTTCATTTACTATGTAATTGACAAAACCAGATGCCTCTTGCCAAGGGAAGAGCATTAGGAAGCAGTAAATCACTGTGCTTGAAGGAAGGGGGATTTTGCCTTTGAGGAATAAAGGGCACAAGAGGAGACCTAAATAAAAATCATCTATTTTATAATGAGTTCCTAAACTCATTATTTTTTTAAAAAAGGTTCTGTCTGTCCTTATATGGATACAGGTGCCTGGTTGTGCACACACAAAATCTTTTTTTTTTTTTTTTTTTACGGTACGCGGGCCTCTCACTGTTGTGGCCTTTCCCGTTGCGGAGCACAGGCTCCGGACACGCAGGCTCAGCGGCCATGGCTCACGGGCCCAGCCGCTCCGCGGCATGTGGGATCCTCCCGGACCGGGGCACGAACCCGTGTCCCCTGCATCGGCAGGCGGACTCTCAACCACTGCGCCACCGGAAAAGCCCCAAAATCATTTTAAAAATATTTCTTGGCCATATAAAATTTTAAATACTGTGTTTGAAACATTCTTTTCCAAATCTTTGAAATTCTGATTATATTGTGTCAAGTTGATTTAATTAACAAGTAAGTGCCAGGCACTATGCATTTATGTGTTTTATCACGTATCTCCTATATGTGGTCACTGATTTTGCTCATGACTGCAATTGCTATATTTCAGTTTTCTAGGTAATCATAACTGGTTATTCTACGTTAGTATTTATGTAAACATGTTAGGAAAATATGGTTGACTGCTGAGCCACATTGTATACTGTGTTTGCATTTTTCCATCTTGAACAACTTTTGTATTGTCCCTGGGAATAATAACGACCTCATTTTTCTTTTCATTTCCTGTGTTCTTTTCAGTATTTCATTCACCCAAACACCTGACAGAGTTACAAGAATCTAATTTGAGAAAATCAAATTCTCCATCACTTCTGGTTTTGAAATCACTTTCTTCCTCGTGCTTTGCTCTAGACTTATTGCACCTTCTGTCATCCTGGAGTTTCCTCTATCAAAGAGGGATGCCCTTCGTAGGTGGTATCCCTTTTGTCCTGAATCTTGTCGTTCTTTTTCTGAGATAACAATCTTTTGAATAAAAACATCCTCTTCTGTTAGGATGAGAAAGGCTACGTGTGCAGTAGTTATTTTTAAAATTTATATTTGAAGCTGCCATTATTCTACCCTTCCTCCAACAAATGAAAACATACTTCATTTCATAAATGGGCTGGAGATTTTACAGTGTTAAGGATAATTTCCCGATATGCCCAACTGTTCCCCAAGCTTCAAAAAAACATGTCAATATGTTCTATGGGATGTAAACACCTGTATAACTTATTAAAACTAGAAATTCCAACTCTATGACATAAATCACAGCAAGATCGTTTTTGACCCACCTCATAGAGAAATGGAAATAAAAACAAAAATAAACAAATGGGACCTAATGAAACTTCAAAGCTTTTGCACAGCAAAGGAAACCATAAACAAGACCAAAAGACAACCCTCAGAATGGGAGAAAATATTTGCACATGAAGCAACTGACAAAGGATTAATTTCCCAAATTTACAAGCAGCTCATGCAGCTCAATAACAAAAAAACAAACAACCCAATCCAAAAATGGGCAGAAGACCTAAATAGACATTTCTCCAAAGAAGATATACAGACTGCCAACAAACACATAAAAGAATGCTCAACATCATTAATCTTTAGAGAAATGCAAATCAAAACTGCAATGAGATATCATCTCACACCAGTCAGAATGGCCATCACCAAAAAATCTAGAAACAATAAATGCTGGAGAGGGTGTGGAGAAAAGGGAACACTCTTGCACTGCTGGTGGGAATGTGAATTGGTACAGCCACTGTGGAGAACAGTATAGAGGTTCCTTAAAAAACTACAAATAAAACTACCATACGACCCAGCAATCCCACTACTGGGCATATACCCTGAGAAAACCATAATTCAAAAAGAGTCATGTACCAAAATGTTCACTGCAGCTCTATTTACAATAGCCTGGAGATGGAAACAACCTAAGTGCCCATCATTGGATGAATGGATAAAGAAGATGTGGCACATATATACAATGGAATATTACTCAGCCATAAAAAGAAACAAAGTTGAGTTATTTGTAGTGAGGTGGATGGGCGTAGAGTCTGTCATACAGAGTGAAGTAAGTCAGAAAGAGAAAGACAAATACCGTATGCTAACACATATATATGGAATTTAAGAAAAAAAAGTGTCATGAAGAACCTAGGGGTAAGACGGGAATAAAGACACAGACCTACTAGAGAATGGGCTTGAGGATATGGGGAGGGGGAAGGGTAAGCTGTGACAAAGCGAGAAAGGCATGGACGTATATACACTACCAAACGTAAGGTAGATAGCTAGTGGGAAGCAGCCGCATAGCACAGGGAGATCAGCTCGGTGCTTTGTGACCACCTGGAGGGGTGGGATAGGGAGGGTGGGAGGGAGGGAGATGCAAGAGGGAAGAGATATGGGAACATATGTATATGTATAACTGATTCACTTTGTTATAAAGCAGAAACTAACACAGCATTGTAAAGCAATTATACCCCAATAAAGATGTTAAAAAAAAAAAAGACTAGAAGTTCCAAATAACTTATATGTATTATGTGTAGTTAGGTTGTATTAGAAATATAAGTTGATAAATCATAGTAGAAAATCCTATGGAATCTCAATTATATGTCCCAACTCTTTATTGTTGAAGAAAAGAAGCATCGTAATGTAATAGAGTAAAAACAATATATATATTGATGTAGAACATAGTTCTAATAGCCAATATTTAATAGATAACTCTTAGGATAAGAACTTCTTTATTAGTTTAATAGGTAAGATATATATTTTAAGCCAACTTGGACTGAATTGCACTCAGCTTTTGAGGAATATTTACCATAGAAGTTGGAAATTTTTTGAAAAATGGAAGTACCAAATTTATGTAGAATTTTAAACTTGCTGGAACTGACATCTCCAAATTCTACCAAGATCTTCAGATTTCCAAATCCAAAGGAAGTTAAATATATGCAGTTGTATCTTATGAATGCAAGTGAAAAATGCCATTTGCTAATAAATAACTATCCATTAATGTGATAGATATAGCATGTATTCATAATTCAAATTTGAGAAAACAGCCTCAGGCAGCTTTCTTTCTCTTTTCCTGACAGAACTCAGTATTTTTACTCAGTATTTCTATCCTGATTTTAGAATATCTCATACAATTTGTTTATGTATCTATACCTATCCTATATATCCACATAAGACAGAGGAAATACTTTCTATTTCTATATGAGGCACTGGTGTCTAGCACAATATCTAGACCAGAGTAGTTACTTAGGAAAATTCAGTTGAGAGACTATGTCCATGAGATTCTATGTTTCAGGAACACAAAGCAATAGAATCATCAGCTCACTGAAATTTCCTTTCGTTTATCTGTAAGGGGATCTGTGTGATGTCTCCTGCTTAGATGTGTATATCACCAGTATTTCTTTATGCTTTCCTAGACACTGTCTGATCCTCCCAGAATCAGATTTTTTAAATTTCTGGTCACAATGGGGATCTCATGGAATACAGTCCCCTCACATGTAAATCCTCAACCTCTGAGGGGTATAAAGGACCACCTCTCAGATATCTGAGACTGGAGTTTCCCTGAGACTAATATATTTCATGCGTATATTGAAGGTTCACAAACAGAGATGAATCAAGTTCTCTGAGTCAGAGAGGTTATTGTAAGTCTTGCTTGGATATCTCTGACTGCCCTCCTGTTTGCCAGTGCTTTCATTCTTCTGCTTTGTTGAATCCTTCACCTTTATTAGAGCCTGTGTGAGTACACAGGAATAATTGTTGCAACTAGTGTAGTTGGCAGGGTTATTGAAACATCTCAAGATAAATGGCAAAGGCTTTCAGAGGAAGTAAAAAATGAAAAAGGAGGATGAATCATCTCTAATGCCAAGTTGGCCCTTGAATCATCCCTGATTTGAGGTTGCCCAAGCATTATGATCAATTACGGAAATGGAACGTAGAATTATACATTCAGTGTCGGGGGAAATAGCAAAATGTATAAAGAACGAGCTACAAACCAAGGGCAAATCACCAATTAATTTGGTTCCTTGGCTGCTTTTAGCTATATTAGTGAAAGTCACAGTGCAGCCAGTTATCCAAAGTGCTAGATATGTCTAGCTGAAGCTAAATTATGACCCTGGTTAAGAATTGAAATATTATTGTGAAGGGTTTGCAGAAGTATCAGGGCATGATAGATGTGACTGATTCCACCTCTCATTATACAAAATACTATGAAGATTAGAGATTCTGAACAGGTGACTCCTGAGACTAGGGGTTATTTTGTCAAGGAACTGACTCATTTTGTGGACAGATATAAACAGCTACCAGAAGACTCCTGTTAAAATGGATTTTACATATTATTAAGTAGGGCAAAGTTCACTAGCTCTGCTCACAGCTGAAAGGAGGGGGACGTTTGAGTTAACACAGGATTCTCAGTAGGCAACTATTCACCACTGTGTGTGCGACGGATGAATCCTTCAATCTCTCCCCTAATTTATTAGTCTGTATTGAAGGAGTTAGAATAAAGTATAAGGAGAAGGAAAGCTGCTTTACTCTTCCTAAATAGATCAGTATGCTGAGAATATAAAGACTGATAAAAACATGTTTTGAGTTGTTAAAAAGAAATCTTTGTTAAAAAGAGTAAATGCATCAGGAAGATTAAACCCAGGGGAAATATTTAGATGGCTGATTAAAAATGGAATGAAAATGGACCATCACTGACCTGACTTTTATTTAATGTGCTGGTGGTCCGCTCTAAGAGACTAGGTGTCCAGACAGTAAGTCTCCTCTACCAGTTCTTCAGAGTCTGCAAGAAACTCAGTTGATCTGTTCTATATACAAGAGCCTCGATAAGGTTTAAAAATCTGAGAAAAATACAAATCAAAAATCTAGATTCTTTTAGATTTTCTGAGAAAAATCAAAACTCTAAATCAAAATTCTAGATTCCAGTGAAAATGGTATGGGGTGATAAAGAGGGCTACCATTTTCTGTAATGGGGTGGCCAAGGTTCCTTGGTACACCACCGAGATATGGACCCAAGGCCATTCACATTAGCGTGAAAAAGTGGGAAAGAATCCTTATTGGCATTACTGGACATCAGAGCACAATGTACATTCCCTAAATTTGTGATGGAGTTTAAAGAGTAATGTGATGAAATTTGAGGGTTATGATGATTTGACTGCAGAAGTCTTGAAAGGGAAAATATGCCACAGAGTCAAACTTGGTAAAAGAAAATTATGCATGATTTTTTGGATACCTTGCCCTGAACTCCTCATTGAAAGCATGTTATGTCTGACTGGGAGTCTTTTTCCTTATACTAGGCATTGGGAAAAGCATTGTCCTGCAGGTCTACTGGTCATATGCTTTTAGCTGAATATTTCTGATGGGAAACTTTACAATTACCAAGGAGCACTCAGGTAATTTGAAGCAATATAGTTACCTGCGGTGGGATGGGGAGGTCAAGGGGGATTTTGCTCTTACTTAAGGTGTGTTAGAGCAAGTATATTTGATTCTTTTACAGAGCAGGTATACTTGATTCTTTTACTTACTAGTTCAATACAGCCTATAAAAACAGCTGACAGTTCTTGGAGAGTAACAGTGGACTGCAGATGACCAAACAAAAGTGATGCTTCCAAAGATGTCACCTATACCAGAATGGTGTTAACAGGGCTTCCCTGGTGGCGCAGTTAAGAATCCGTCTGCCAACGTAGGGGACATGGGTTTGTGCCCTGGTTCGGGAAGATCCCACATGCCGCGGAGCAACTAAGCCCGTGCGCCACAACTACTGAGCCTGTGCTCTACAGACCGTGAGCCACAACTACTGAGCCCATGAGCCACAACTACTGAAGCTCGCATGCCTAGAGCCCGTGCTCCACAACAAGAGAAGCCACCGCAACGAGAAGCCCGTGCACCACAACCAAGAGCAGCCCCCGCTCGCCGCAACTAGAGAAAGCCCGTGCACAGCGACGAAGACCCAATGCAGCCAAAAATAAATAAATTTATATATAAAAAAGAAATGGTGTTAACAAATCAAGCTTTGTCACAAACTGCAGAATATTGGTCTTCTGTGCAGATCCATTTGGCTAATGCTGTCTTTTGACTCCTACTTCCGAAGAAAGTCAAAGAAAGTTTGCATTCATGTGATATGGCCAAGAATACATGTTTTACTGTGTGCCCACAGAGATATTTGTCTTCTCTTGATTATTGTCATGACTAGGTAAAAGGAAGGCATGGTATAATAATGATATCTCAACTTAAAATCAAGTTGAGCTACAAATGTGGAATAATAGTATGACCACCTGGGGATGGTTGCATCACCTTGCTAAAATACATCACCTTGCTAAAATACACCTTGTGTCATAGATGGTGGAATTCACAGGAAGAACGTGGGCATGAGCCACTATTGGGAACATTCCTCAAACAAAAATAGTTATTTCTGCCAGCAAGAAAATATTAAAAAGAGGTACAGACATGATTGGGTTCTTTTCTTTTATTTTTTTAAACATTTTTATTGGAGTATAATTGCTTTACAATGGTGTGTTAGTTTCTGCTGTATAACATAGTGAATCAGAGTCATGTACCACAATGTTCATTGCAGCTCTGTTTACAATAGGCAGGACATGGAAGCAACCTAAGTGTCCATCGACAGATGAATGGATAAAGAAGATGTGGCACATATATACAATGGAATATTACTCAGCCATGAAAAGAAACGACATAGTTATTTGTAGAGAGTCAGATGGACCTACAGTCTGTCATACAGAGTGAGGTTCCTTTATTTTTGAAGCATGATGTAGCAAATTCGGGCTTCTACTAGCTCCACTCTAACAATTACATGAAAGAATGTTGAATCTGAATGGGGCTAATGGGGTTCTGTTATGGGTTGAATTGTGCCCCCTCATTCCTCAAAAAAAGATCTCTTGTACTGACGTGCTCACCCCCAGCACCTCAGAGCGTGACCTTACTTAGAAACAGAGTCATTGCAGATGAAATTAGTTAAGATGTGGCCATACTGAAGTTAGACGGGCCCCTAATCCAATACGACTGGTGACCTTATAAAAAGATGTCATGTGAAGGCAGAGACATATAAAACAGCATGTGACGACAGAGGCAGAGACTGGAATTTTGCAACTGCAAGCCAGGGGATGCCAACAATTGCTGGCAAAGTGCTAGAAGCTAGGAAGAGGAAAGCAAGGTTCCAGAGAGAGGACGGTCCTGATGGCAACTTGGTTTCAGAATTCTAGCCTCCAAAACTGTGAGACCATATACGTTTATGTTGTTTTAAGCCATTAGTTTGTGGTATTTTATTACAGAAGCTATGCAACTAGTACAAGTTCTGAACAACAGGGCATATTGGAGCTTCACTGCTCAGTTGACCTCTTTGGCTTCTCACAATGACAGTGTGTAGATGGTATTATTAGAAATGCTGTGATCCTCGCCTCACCTTTTCAATTAGAAAAAGAAAAGATAAATTCCCTCGATGGGCAGAATTATTAATAGTGGTCTTGTAGTATCTAAGGAAATAAATTACAGTAATAATAGAAATACTAAAGTATTGACCTATACCAATTATTTTTCAGTAGGCACTGGACTGACCATATGGTCTTGAAAATGGACTTTGAATGGTTAAAGGAGAAAAGGCACATTTGTAGAAGATGCTATGGTGTGGAAACTGTTATGAACATAGAGGAAAAATTTAAGTGGGGCATATAGGGAGGGAATTCTCCTGAATATGGAAGTGTCTGGTAGCAGCAAGTGGTGTCCTCATCTGCCCTTTGAAAGTAGCACCCTTGGTACAAAAAATGAGCACTCACGGAAAAATGTAAGCAATGTACATGGACAGAAAAAGATCATTTCCTACTGCGTCCCTCCAAAACTAGAAAATTGACTAAAATTGTTATGCTGCTTGACAGGAATATCAGACACTAAAATCCATCATGACACAGACCATGAAAATCTGACCAGTCCACAGTGTGGGCAAGTGGATTGCATAGGTCTGTTACAGACAGCTCTCTGTGGATACTTATGGGTCTTAACTAGAATCAAGACTCATTCTGGGTTTGATCTCTATCCCCAGAGACAGAAGCAGATGTTTCTAACCCTACTATATGATTAACTCAGAAAATATTTTATTTCGGAATCCCTGCTTAAATATCATCAGCTAAAGAAACCGGTTTTACTGCAGGGGCAGGAAAACATTGGCTAAAAAACATGTACAAGGTATCACATACCTTATCATATACAAAGTAGCAGATTGTTTGAAGGTTGGAAAGAGTTACTAAGATATGTATTTACAAAACTGAGGGACAAGAAGTGTCTAAAGGGATGACTTAATGACTGCATGGATGCATGCTGAAACTTAATAAGCATAGAAGTAAAGAAATATCATGGTTGCATGTACTGTTGAAGTAATGTGGCGAAAATAGGGAAGAGAGGGTGGCAGTTATATGGAACTTGCATACGCTTCCTCGCCACTTCTACAAATATATTTTTTTTCTCTGACCGATCCTATAGTAGGTCAGGGACCTGGTCGCATTAATGAGTTCCAGAGCAGGGACTGATTTTTAATATGACACAATGACAATACCTTTAAAAATGATTGCCCAAATTCTTCATACAAGTTTGAAATGATTGTTTTTACTCCTCAACTCTATATTGATATCACAGTTACAGCTTCTTTCCTACCCAGTTGAGGAGATCATGCTATAAACTTTTAATAATTTAAACCTACTCCATATGACTGGGAAGAGGTAGAAGAGGGAAGCATTTGCAAGAATCATATTGATGACAATTAATACCGGTTGGGCCCCTTGGCTGAAACAGAGGCTTCAGGTAAAAATTAGTGATAGGTGGAACAATGGGAAGTGACCACAGAAAAAAAGGGTAAGACATAGTTGATGCAAAAAGACAAAATAAAAATTAGTTTGGTATCCCCCCGAAAAGTTGAGAGCTATATTCTCAGGTGCCTAGGGGCTAAAACTGTGTATCAATGGAAATTTCCTATAATTGAAGCAGAAGGTTCAGGACATGGGTTCCAGTGAAATTAAGATTGTTCAATTTGGATTTATCGTGGGATGCACTTTGATGAAGCTAACGATGTCTGTGGAAGAAAGCAGTACAGAGAATCCCTTTGCAGAGGAAACACGAAGAAACTATTGCCTCCAGAATGAATAAAAAAGCACTTGATTCAACAATAGAACCACTAACAAATGTGTACCAATTAATTCAATGGATAATTTGTAAGGAATATGGCAGGAGGATGAGAAACAGTAGCTTCTGATACAAAATACTGGCTCAAATTACTGAAATAAGTAATGACAAAGAACATGGTCCGGTTTTTCTTGCAAAGAACATGGACCGGTTGTTGTTGATGAACAGCAATATTACTTAAATTATACTATATGCAATCTTCTCAACAATCTGGAAACATATTTAATCCCATTTTAGAAGGAAGAGACTTGATATGTCCATAGGTTTAATAGCTTGTCAAAAATCACATAGCTAGCCAGTGAAGAAAGCATAATCAAAATTCAGCTTTACCAAAATGAAACGTGTGTACATGACCACATGTGTGTTTTATCTCTGTGCCATTCAAATGTTTAAATAGGTAAGATAACCCTGAAACAAAGAATCATACTTTTCTTTAATTTATTGATTACATTTACTATTTTCTCCTGTTTTTAACATTTATTTATCCAGATTAATATTGTTTCTTGACCTCCACATCTGCTGAATAGTCACTTTTTAGCAAAACATAAAATTAAACACTAAAGTTGATTTTATTTTTTCCTTCCCCAATGGTTACAGTTTTACTATTCCTTCAGAATCTCCTGGAAACATAGAAACATCTGCTATGCTTTTGGATTAACTTCAGTGTCCTTGTAAAAAGCACTTCATTAATAAGCGTTTATGGGCAAATACTGACACCAACCTGGAGGAACAAGATAGAGAATGAATAGAAATTCTGTTGCTCAAAATAGTGGTAGTGTGGCTCGGACAGCTATAGCTTTCATTCAAACTTGAAGAAAATATTTATCAGCACATAATAGGAGATGGGAAATATTTTAGGTTCTTGGGGTACAACAAAAGCAGACAACGAAGATCTCTGGCCATCACCAACTTTACATTCTCCTGAGTATGGCAATCAATTTAAGTGGCATTTTGTGGATCTGACTGATTGTAAGAATCCAGGGGAGAGGACTGAACCTTGTCCATCAACTGGTCCATCAGTGGTAAGTTGAATGGCTGTTAAAGGAGGTGTATCATGATCTTAAATTTGAAAGTAGGATATACAAAAGTGTGAAGAAGAAAAGAAAAAGGAAAGGAACTTTGCAAGCACTCTTGTTTCAGCAGAGCAGCCTCATCTGTTGCTTTCTGAACCCCAGATATTTTCCAATTTTTCACAATTTCCTGGAGTTCTATGAGGTTAAATACATTTCCTAATATCCCACAACTTTTAAACCAATGTCTTAATGTGGGGAGAATGTGGATAGTGACCACTTGGATATTCTGAATGGAAAAATACATATGTTCACACACACAGATGCAGTTTTTATAGTTTCAGAGGATTCATGAATTGCCTAAAAATCAATATTAATAATCAGCTTAGGAATTTGTGTGTTATGTAGAAGGGCTAGTAGATCAAACTTTTAAAGCATCCTACAGGGCAGTAGAGAACAGCCTTTCTCTGAGGAGGTGTATCTCTGATACCACATGTTTAATTAATTAAGATGAATTTGCACACTGGGTGTCTGGTAAGTAAGAATGGTTGCCTATCTGTGACTACTTTAACCACTAAGAATAATGTGTTTGTATATGTGATATGTGACTGTAGACAGCTTATATACAGTATACAGCTTAAGACAATTTTATGAATGAGACTTTATTTTCAAAATCTCAATCTTTTAAAAAATTAATAGCCCATAAAGTTTTAAACAGTTTCCTGTTATTCATATTCAATTCATAAAAGGTCACTTATTTAGATTATGAATCAACTCAAATTCATCATTTAGCCTATGCTGAATGCAGGATATTGGGAAATGCATCTGGTCCTTGCCATGATTTTTTTGGTAACTAAACAGCTACAGCTGTGTAGTGGCTCATGCTTCAGCAATTTTTTAGATTGATATGGTTGTCTGGGACCAAATCACTGTGCTATAAATAACTAGGCCAGAAGGCAATATACCATAGAGTTCTGAGTGCAAAAAGTGGATGTGATTTAGTCTATCGGTGGGAAAGGGAGCCCGTGTTCCACCTCTACTAAGAAATGGAGAAGAAATACTGAACAAGTGCCCCAAGAGGAACAAAATGCATCACAGATGCTGCTGGTTACAACACAACATCTGCTCGACTTCTGCATCGCTAGTAATAGGACTCCAGTCTTATTGGGGAGTCAATGAACCAGCTAAATACAGAATTACTGTATGACTCAGCAGCTCCACTCTTGGATATATACCCATAAGAACTGAAAACATGTTCAGACAAATACTTGTACATGAGTGCTAATAGCTGCACTATTTGCAGTAGCCAAATGGTAGAAACGATCCATATATACATCACCAGATGAATGGATAAACAAAAGGTAGTACACACATACAATTTAATATTATTCATCCATGAACAAGAGTGAACTACAGATACATAGGTGAACCTCCAAAACATTATGCTAAGTAAGAGAAGCCATAAATAAAAGGCCACACACTCCATGATTTTACTTACATGAAATAGCCAGGAGAGCTAAATCTGTAAACACAGAGAGCAGATTAGTGGTTTATGGGTACCAGTTGGGGAAGGAAGGTCAGAAGGAAACTAGGTAATAGGTATGGTGATGAATATGTTCTGGAACTACATAGAGATCCAGAGTTCCATCACCTCATTGAGAATGTACTAAATGCCACTGAATTGTACATTTTTAAATGTTTACCTTATGCTTTGTGAACTTAACCTCAATTTAAAAAAAAAAAAAAAAAACTCTTGAAAATAAAGTTTGTCCCAAGGGTCACAGTGAGAAAAAGGAGAATGATCCAACCAAAATATCACATTTTCAGTTTTCCTGCAACTATGTGTGGCCACATGATTAAGTTCTAGATATTAAAATGTCATTAGAAATGTTCTGAGGGATTTCCGAGAAATACCTGGTTACACAGGCATTTTTCAAGTATCATAGTATATAAAATTATATAACACTTTAGAAATACGTGGGTTTTTTCCTCTCATATCTTACATAAAAAAATGTATTTAAACCCTTCAAAGGCATCTTCGAGGTAAGAGTAGTTGTCATTGCCAGAGGCATTTTTTATGCCAGCTCAGTTTCTCAGAGTACAATGTCCCTTCTTTCTAAATTGTTTAAAATCGTGAATACTTTAAATCCATACGTGATGCTGCCATCAGATAATTTGTCGGCCTTCCAGCATCCACTCGTAAGCTAACTTACCTTGTGATGTATCTTTATGATCTCTCTACCACAGACTTTTATTACATTGTTGTGTGTGCAGGTGTGTTCTACAAAAGATGGATACAATGATTTACCTGGGAATAGATTCTAAATATAAATTTGGTTAATGTCTTTTTCTCTTTGTTTATCTTTTCTACCATGTAACTTCCACAAGCACGCTAATTGTTGTTTTTTTAAAATTTCTTCATTTTTCTGTGTTTTTGTATTCTATTGTAAATTGTAACAATATACACAGAGCATAAAAATTAACATTTTAACCATTTTTAAGTGTACACTTCTGTGGCTTTAAGTACATTCACATTCTTGTGCAATCACCACCACCATCTCCAGAACCTTTTCATCTTCCCCAGCTGAGACTGTACACCCATTAAACACTAACTCCCCATTCTCCCCTCCTTCCAGTCTTCGGTAAGCATGATTTTCTTTTCTTCTCTATGACTTCAGCTGTTCTAAGAACCTCACAGAAGACGACTCAAACAGTATTTATCCTTTTGTGACTGGCTTATTTCACTAACAATGTCAGGGTTCATCTACACTGTAGCATGTGTCACAATTTCCTCCTTTATTAAGGCTGAGTAATATTCCATTGTGTGGATGTATCACATTTTGTGTATCTATTCATCTGTTGATGTATACAGTTGGGTTGCTTCCATCTTTTGGCTATTGTAAATAATGCTGCTGTGAATGTGGATTTACAAGTATCTGTTTTAGTCCTTACTTTCAGTTATTTGGGGTATACACCAGGGAGTGAAACTGCTGGGTCATATGGTAATTCTGTATTTAGGTTTCTCAGAAATTGCATAGCATTTCAACCTGGTTTCGATTGAAGTCTAATGAATGACTTCATGTTATGACCCAAATCTGCTTTATTATTAAAAATAATGCAGGTGAAAGCATGATATAAAACTTGTAATGACCGATTGATAAAATTAGACTTATAGGTGGATACTTTTGTGAAAATGGAAAAATGTATTTTATATACAGTTCTACATAGTATTAAACCTTGTTTGAAGTTGGGGACACAAGAATCTGCACTTGGAATTGATTTATATTTGGTATTTTTTAAAGTATATCATCCTACGTTATATACTTTCCTCTCTTTTGTTGTTCTTTGTAATACACAGCTTTTATTAGAGCAGGTTTTAAAAATGCTTTCAGGAACTGGCAAATAACTAGCCAACAGAAGCATAATCACTGTTTGTGCCCTTGAATATGTGGATCTCATTAAATAAGTATGAAATATATATTATTTCAAGGACACTAAATTGCTTTGCTTATCGAGATATATCAACACAAATTGGCTTTGCCATTTGATTGCTTTGAAAAAGTACCTATTTAGCATCATATAGCTTTGTAATATACACTGCTTGAGGTAGTGTGCAATCTTCTATTTCATTATAAAGGACAAAATTGCTTCTTTATAGCAGCTTTTGGATTAACTTTGTTTTTCTATGCAAAATTTTTTTTAATTGAAAGTTAAATTAGTTTTATTCTGAAAAGGTCATAGGCTGAGATACACAAGAAATGTAACAGGGAAAACAATCATTCTTTGATGACTTTCAATTGCTTTTATGATTATTGAATTCACATTTCAAATTCTTCACATTTTGAATTCTCCACCCATAAATTTGTCAATTTTGCCTATCAACAAATTTCAGTATTACTGAGATTTTCTCATTTATTCATTTAGAAAGTTTCAAGGTATTGTCTCTTTAAGTCTCTACATTTGTTGGTATATCTACTTTTTCTGTTTTTAATTATTGATGTGTATTTCTTCTTGCTTAAATATATTTGTTCTAGATCTGTTGAGTATTTTTCCTTTACTCTAACTCAATTTATTATAATTTTTATTACTTTTCACTCTTTTACAAAACAGTTTTGATTTTATGCTAATTATGTCCTTTATGCTTTCAATGAAGTTGCATTTATTACTTTTTATAGAATTACATATCTTTCTTCCACTTAAATTATAAAAACAAAACACCCATGTGGCAGTTTTTATTACTGTTCACAATATCCATTTTTTCTTCCTACTGATGATTATATTGTTCTGCCACCTATAGTCAGTCTAGGCTGTGTGGTTCCGTTGGCCAAAGAAATGTGAGATGTGACACATGTCACTTCTAGGCAGTAGATTTAAGAGACCGATCATGATTTTCCCTGCACTTGTTTTCCTCTGCTGTGGATACCAGAACTATGACTGCATCAGTGTAATGCCAGTGTGGAGACAAACCTTACATAGGGGAAAAGACCTAGCCAACCAATGACACATTGTATGCTGACATGTGAATTGTTGCTGCTTAACTTACTAAGGTATGGTGTTGTTTGTTACTGCAAAATCAAATAGTGTCTCCTGACTGAAGAGTCTCTTACATCATTAATGGGCTAAGGAAAAGAGACATTCATGTTATTTTAAAAATACATCAATAAAGATAAGGATATTCCATTTCAAAACTCGTGGCTCTCAGTCTGTAACCCCAGACTATACCCCCAGTCCAATGATGAGAAAAACATCACACAAATTCCAATACACAGGCATCTTACAATACAGTGAACTAGTACTGCTCAAAACTGTCAAAGTCATCAAAAACAAAAAAAGTCTGAGAAAATGTTACAGTCAACAGGAACATAAGGAGACATAAAAACTAAAGGTGGTATGATAACCTGTATGGGATCCTGGAAAAGAAAAAAAAGCATTAAACAAAAACTAAGGGTTTAGGAACCAAGATGGCGGAGTAGAAGAACGTGCTCTCACTCCCTCTTGCGAGAACACCAGAATCACAACTAGCTCCTGGACAATCATCGACAGGAAGACACTGGAAGTCACCAAAAAAGATACCCCACATCCAAAGACAAAAGAGAAGTCACAATGAGATGGTAGGAGGGGCGCAATCACAGTAAAATCAACTCCCATAACTGCTGGGTGGGTGACTCACAGATTGTAGAACACAGAAGTCCACCGACTGGAGTGAAGGATCTGAGCCCCACGACATGCTGCCCAACCTGGGGGTCTGGCAAAGGGAGGAGGAATTCGTAGAGAATCAGACTTTGAAGGCTAGTGGGACTTCAAGACAGGACTTTGATAGGACTGGGGGAAACAGAGACTCCACTCTTAGAGAGCACAGACAAAGTAGTGAGCACATCAGGACCCAGGGTAAGGAGCAGTGACCCCAGAGGAGATTGAAACAGACATGCCTGTTAGTGTTGGAGGGTCTCCTGCAGAGGCGGGGGGGTGGGGGCTGTGGCTCACCGTGGGGACAAGGACACTGGAAGCAGAAGTTCTGGGAAGTACTCCTTGGCATAAGCCCTCCCAGAGTCGGCCATTAGCCCCACCAAAGAGCCCAGGTAGGCTCCAGTGTTGGGTTGCCTCAGGCCAAACAACCGACAGGGAGGGAACACAGCCCCACCCATAAGCAGACAAGTGGATTAAAGTTTTACTGAGCTCTGCCCACCAGAGCAACAGTCAGCTCTACCCACCACCAGTCCCTCCCATCAGGAAACTTGCACAAGCCTCTTAAATAGCCTCATCCACCAGGGGGAAGACAGCAGAAGCAAGAAGAACTACAATCCTGCAGCCTGTGAAACAAAAACAACATTCACAGAAAGACAGACAAGATGAAAAGGCAGAAGACTATGTACCAGATGAAGGAACAAGGTAAAACCCCAGAAAAGCAACTAAATCAAGTGGAGATAGGCAACTTTCCAGAAAAAGAATTCAGAATAATGATAGTGAAGATGATCCAGGACCTCGGAAAAAGAATGGAGACAAATATCAAGAAGATGTAAGAAATGTTTAACAAAGACCTAGAAGAATAAAAGAACAAACAAACAGAGATGAACAATACAATAACTGAAATGAAAACTACACTGGAAGGAATCAATAGCATAATAACTGAGGCAGAAAAACGGATAAGTGACCTGGAATACAGAATGGTGTAATTCACTGCTGTGGAACAGAATAAAGAAAAAATAATGAAAATAAATGAAAACAGCCTAAGAGACCTCTGGGGCAACATTAAACCCAACAACATTCGCATTATAGGGGTCCCAGAAGGAGAAGAGAGAGAGAAAAGACCCGAGAAAATATTTGAAGAGATTATAGTTGAAAACTTCCCTAACATGGGAAAGGAAATAGCCACCCAAGTCCAGGAAGTGCAGAGAGTCCCATACAGGATAAACCCAAGGAGAAACATGCTGAGACACATAGTAATCAAATTGGCAAAAATTAAAGACAAAGAAAAATTATTGAGAACAGCAAGGGAAAAATGACAAATAACATACAAGGGAAATCCCACAATATTAACAGCTGATTTCTCAGTAGAAACACTACAAGCCAGAAGGAAGTGGCATGATATACTTAAAGTGATGAAAGGGAAGAACCTACAACCAACATTACTCTACCTGGCAAGGATCTCATTCAGATTCGATGGAGAAATCAAAAGCATTACAGACAAGCAAAAGCTAAGAGAATTCAGCACCACCAAACCAGCTCTACAACGAATGTTAAAGGAATTTCTCTAAGTGGGAAACACAAGAGAAGAAAAGGACCTACAAAAACAAACCCAAAACAATTAAGAAAATGGTCATAGGGACATACATATCGATAATTACCTTAAACGTGAATGGATTAAATGCTCCAACCAAAACACATAGGCTTGCTGAATGGATACAAAAACAAGACCCCTCAATATGCTGTCCACAAGAGACCCGCTTCAGATCTAGGGACACATACAGACTGAAAGTGAGAGGATGGAAAAAGATATTCCATCCCAATGGAAATCAAAAGAAAGCTGGAGTAGCAATACTCATATCAGATAAAATAGACTTTAAAATAAATAATGTTACAAGAGACAAGGAAGGACACTACATAATGATCAAGGGATCAATCGAAGAAGAAGATACGACAATTATAAATATATATGCACCCAACATAGGAGCACCACAATACATAAGGCACTGCTAACAGCTGTACAAGAGCAAATTGACAGTAACACAATAATAGTGGGGGACTTTAACACCTCACTTACACCAACAGACAGATCATCCAAAATGAAAATAAATAAGGAAACAGAAGCTTTAAATGACACAACAGACCGGATAGATTTAATTGGTAATTATAGGACATTCCATCCAAAAACAGAAGATTACACTTTCTTCTCAAGTGCACACAGAACATTTTCCAGGATAGATCACATCTTGGGTTGCAAAACAAGCCACAGTAAATTTAAGAAAATTGAAATCATATCAAGCATCTTTTCCGACCACAACATTAAGAGATTAGAAATGAATTACAGGGAAAAAAAAGTAAAAAACAAAAACACATGGAGGCTAAACAATAAGTACTAAATAACCAAGAGATCACTGAAGAAATCAAAGAGGAAATCAAAAAATACCTGGAGACAACTGACAATGAAAACATGATGATCTAAAACATACGGGATGCAGCAAAAGCAGTTCTAAGAGGGATGTTTATAGCTACACAAGGCTACCTCAAGAAACAAGAAAAATCTCAAATAAACAATCTAACCTTACACCTAAAGGAGGCAGAGAAAGAAGAACAAACAAAACCCAAAGTTAGCAGAAGGAAGGAAATCATAAAGGTCAGAGCAGAAATAAATGAAATAGAAACAAGGAAAACAATAGAAAAGATCAATAAAACTAAAAGCTGGTTCTTTGAGAAGATAAAATTTTTAAACCAATAGTCAGACTCATCAAGAAAAAGAGGGAGAGGACTCAAATCAATAAAATTCGAAATGAAAAAGGAGAAGTTACAACAGACACCGCAGAAATACAAAGCATCCTAAGAGAGTACTACCAGCAACTCTATGCCAATAAAATGGACAACCTGGAAAAAATGGACAAATTTTTAGAAAGGTATAAACTTCCAAGACTGAACCAGGAAGAGACAGAAAATACGAACAGACCAATCACAAGTAATGAAATTGAAACTGTGATTAAAAACCTTCCCACAAACAAAAGTCCAGGACCAGATGGCTTCACAGGTGAATTATATCAAACATTTAGAGAAGAGCTAGCACCTATCCTTTTCAAAGTCTTCCAAAATATTGTGGAGGAAGGAACACTCCCACATCAATCCATGAGGCCATCATCACCCTGATACCAAAACCAGACAAAGATACTACAAAAAAAGCAAATTAGAGACCAATATCACTGATGATTATAGATGCAAAAATCCTCAACAAAATACTAGCAAACAGAATACAACAACACATTAAAAGGATCATACACCATGATTAAGTGGGATTTATCCCAGGGATGCAAGGATTCTTCAATAACATAAATCAATCAATGTGATACACCATATCAACAAATTGAAGAATAAAAACCATATGTTCATCTCAATAGATGCCGAAAAAGCTTTTAACAAAATTCAACACCCGTTAATGATAAAAAGCTCTCCAGAAAGTGGGCATAGAGGGAACCTACTTCAACATAACAAAGGCCATATACGACAAACCAACAGCAAACATCATTCTCAATAGTGAAAAACTGAAAGCATTTCCTCTAAGATCAGGAACAAGACAAGGATGACCACTCTCACCACTATTATTCAACATAGTTTTCGAAGTTCTAGCCATGGCAATCAGAGAAGAAAAATAAAAGTAATACAAATTGGAAAAGAAGAAGTAAAACTGTCACTGCTTACAGATGACGTGATACTATACATAGAGAATCCTAAAGATGCCACCAGAAAACTACTAGAGCTAATCAATGAATTTGGTAAAGTTACAAGATAGAAGATTAATGCACAGAAATCTCTTGCATTCCTATACACTAATGATTAAAAATCTGAAAGAGCAATTAAGGAAACACTCCCATTTACCATTGGAACAAAAAGAATAAAATAGCTAGGAATAAACCTACCTAGGCAGACAAAAGAACTGTATGCAGAAAACTATAAGACACTGATGAAAGAAATTAAAGATGATACCAACAGATGGAGAGATATACCATGTTCTTGGATTGGAAGAATCAATATTATGAAAATGACTACACTACCCAAAGCAATGTAAAGATTCAGTGCAATCCCTATCAAATTACCAAGGGCATTTTTTATGGAGCTACAACAAAAAATCTTAAAAGTTGTATAAAGACACAAAAGACCCCGAATAACCAAAGCAGTCTTGAGGGATAAAAACGGAGCTGGAGGAATCAGACTCCCTGAGTTCAGACTATACTACAAAGCTACAGTAATCAAGACAATATGGTACTGGCACAAAAACAGAAACATAGATCAATGGAACAAGATAGTAAGCCCAGAGATAAACCCACTCACCTACGGTCAACTAATCTATGACAAGGGAGACAAGGATATACAATGGAGAGAAGACAGTCTCTTCAACAAGTGGTGCTGGGAAAATTGGACAGATACATGTAAAAGAATGAAATTAGGGTGCAGTGGTTGAGAATCCGCCTGCCAATGCAGGGGACACAGGTTTGTGCCCCGGTCCGGGAAGATCCCACATGCCGTGGAGTGGCTGGGCCTGTGAGCCATGGTCGCTGAGGCTGCACATCCGGAGTCTGTGCTCCGCAACGGAAGAGGGCACAACAGTGAGAGGCCCGCGTATCACAAAAAAAAAAAAAAAAAGAATGAAATTAGAACACTCCCTAACACCATACACAAAAATAAATTCAAATTGGATTAGAGACCTAAATGTAAGACCGGACACTATAAAACTCTTAGAAGAAAACATAGGAAGAACACTCTTTGACATAAATCACAGCAAGATCTTTTTTGATCCATCTTCTAGAGTAATGGAAATAAAAACAAAAATAAACAAATGGGACCTAATGAAACGTAAAGCTTTTGCATACCAAAGGAAACCATAAACAAGAGGAAAAGACAACTGTCAGAATGGGAGAAAATATTTGCATATGAATCAACAAAGGATTAATCTCCAAAATATATAAACATCTCATGCAGCTCAATATTAAAAAACAAACAACCCAATCCAAAAATGGGCAGAAGAACTAAGTAGACATTCCTCCAAAGAAGACATACAAATGGCCAAGAAGTACATGAAAAGCTGCTCAGCATCACTAATTATTAGAGAAATGCAAATCAAAAGTACAATGAGGTATTACCTCACACCAGTTAGAATGGGCATCATCAGAAAATCTACAAACAACTAATGCTGGAGAGGGTGTGGAGAAAAGGGAACCCTCTTACACTGTTGGTGGGAATGTAAATTGATACAGCCACTATGGAGAACAGTATGGATGTTCCTTAAAAAACTAAAAATAGAATTGCCACGTGATCTAGCTATCCCATTACTGGGCATATACCCAGAGAAAACCATAATTCAAAAAGACACATGCACCCCAATGTTCATTGCAGCACTATTTCCAATAGCCAGTTCATGGAAGCAACCTAAATGCCCATCGACAGACGAATGTATAAAGAAGATGTGGTACATATATACAATGGAATATTACTCAGCCATAAAAAGGAACGAAATTAGGTCATTTGTTGAGACGTGGATGGATCTAGAGACTGTCATACAGAGTGAAGTAAGTCAGAACGAGAAAAACAAATATCGTATATTAACACATATATGTGGAACCTAGAAAAACGGTACAGACGAACCAGTTTGCAAGGCAGAAATATAGGCACAGATGTAGAGAACAAACGTATGGACACCAGCTGGGGGGAAAGCGGCGGGTGGTGGTGGTGGTGGTGTGATGAATTGGGAGATTGGGATTGACATGTATACACTGATGTGTATAAAATTGATGACTAATAAGGATCTGCTGTACAAAAAAATAAATAAAATTCAAAAATTAAGGAAAAAAAAGGAAGCTTTTGCTCACACACACAAGTTATCTTTTTGCTTAAAATTTGAATCTCTAAAACATTATTGTGATGATTATTATATAACAACCCCAAATAGTTAAAAGCCTTCCTAAAGTAGCTTATCATAATTCTTTCACATATTTTAGTGAGGGAATTTATTTTAAAAATATCTTAATAATAAAATCAAGTATGCAGCTGTTATAAATGAGATCAAGATAGGTTGATAAGTTACAACAAATATTTTTTTCTGTGTAATGCATTTGCATTTATAGATATGAATTAAAGTAGCCATTCCCTTATTAGAACTTAAGAGAGAAATATGAAATGAGGTTTATTTTCTTAACGTTCAGAATTTACTTCCTTATTATTTCTACATGGGCATGATTGCAACATTATCCCAAATGAATTGTTCAGTACTTCCACTGATGTAGTAGCTATGTGCTTGAAATATTTTGCAAAATTTCTTGTTATCAACTCTGTTATTTTTTCTCCTTTTACTTATTTTCAGCCAATAAAGCCATGTGAACCAATAAAACAAACAAACAAAAATACTAAGGAACTATGAATAAATTATGAATAATTAATAACATTTTCTTTAAATAACAAAAAATATCTGGAGTGAAATCAAAGAAATATTCAAATGCTGATCCAATAATTGCTTTATCTTTCTATCAACTGGGCACCTTCAGTAATATTTCCTAAGAAAGGAACTTTTACCCCCATGTCTTGAGTAACACCTGGTACATAGTAAACACTTAATAGATGCATGTGAAATTAAGGAATGAAATAAACCAGACATTATAGAAAGGTGACATAAAGCCCTCCTGGATTTGGACTTTTCTCTTTAAAAATAATAAGATTCAACAACAAAGTTAGAGTAAGAATGGGAATTATTACTGAAATTTATTTGTTCATGATCAACTCAACTCAAGGCTTATTCCATAGTAATACCTCAATGGATAAACTAGAGTTGTTTCTTTTATACTCCTACTTACTATACACAATGATCATATTGCTTGTCCTTGACAAGAATTTCTCTATTTTCTATTTTATTTTCACTCCGTGTATTTTCAAAGCAACAACTATGCTTCATATCAATCTTAACAATCCACCCAATTGAGGATGACGCTGGTGACGTTTATCCGGAATACAGTATATGATTCTAGAGTGAGCTATTTTTGAAACATTTGTAAACAACTGGACTATTGAAATCTAGATGTATTTCTATGCTATACTGTATTTAAAAATGAGGAAATGAAATATGCTATCTACACTAAATGGCATTCCTAAAATAACTGACATTGAAAATGTTGTGCTATAAACATGAGCTAAACATGAGATAAAATGCAAAATAGCCTAATGTTTAATTCACTGTGACTCTAATTTCCTGTAAACAGAAGCTCAAGTATAGAACGACCCTTATCTCTTTTATAGTTGGGAGAAACAATACTGGTACCATCTGGATTTCCATAGGCATTTTAGCATGTGGAAGCTGTACCTTAGGAATCCATTATTGAATATTTCAGGAAGTGGGTTTCATATTCCAATATGTTTTCACTGCATATTTCTTATGCTGTATTTGGGAGTAACAGAATTTGTAATTGTCCCATATAGAAACTTTATTTTTCTCTTTATTCTTTTCCCTAATTTTGCATGGCAGATGTTGGTAATCAAGTGATATGTATTATACAAAACTACATTCAGTCAATTTTTAAAGAATATTTATTATTGTAAGTAACTGCCACTAAATACTTAAATATATACTGATCTGTAGATTTGCAGCTCAACACAGCTACAATTGGAGCTACTGTTCGTTTCTGGCTTTCTACACAGTTGTTAGTATCACAAAAGGAAACCATGTAAACATCCAGAGCAGCAGAGTATGCTATCCTCAAGTTAGACTATTAAACTTTCCTTACAGGCAAGGATTGCTTTTCTTAGGATGGCATACAGCTAAAGAGTTTACATTTTGGAGTCAGACAGGTCTGGTTCCAAATTCTCTCCCTGCTGTTTAGCCTTAGACTTGTTACTTAATCTCTGTAGAGGAGGCCCATCCTTGTGCCTTCAAATAATGATTGTTAAGACTTTGTTCCAAAATGTCTTTTTTTATGGAGTAGTGATAAAGAGGGTAACACAGGCAAAGCATTTAGCAGAGTGATTGCCTCTTTCTAAACCCTTGCAAGTCCTAGCTTCATAGTCATTAGTATCAATGTCTTTGAATAAAAATACCCAAGTGATTCAAGAATTAGCATGTGAAAGTGCCCACAAGCACATGTTCTCTTGCAAAGGAGACTCCTGAATTCATTTTGCAGACAGCTAGGTTGGCTGTGGGTGCATTCCAAGGCAGTGGGAAGGATTGGGCTGTGCAGACCTTCTTAGCAAGTCTGGTCCAAACATTAGGGGGTCACCATGGGCTTACAGTTGTGCTGAGACAGGGGTCCTCAAAGCCCTGCCAGCTTAGCCAAACTCCACAGCAGGATGCTTTCCAGCTGTGAGTAGCATCCATTATTCTCAATAGCTAATCACTTTTTATGAGTGCTAAAGCCTGAAAAAGATGTATGCAGTACAAACACAGGTTTTTTTTTAATTAAATTTTGCGTTGTGGATCAATAAAAACATCAAAAATAAAATCTAACTTTTATTCACAAAATACAAAAGACTGACAAAAATATCAATAGTGTGTATATACCAAAATATTTTAAAAAATATATTATCTTTTTTGTTTTTATACGAAGGGTGGATAATAATCCAACTTCAAATTATTCCCTTGGTCAACTTCAGATTAAACATTAGGAAAATGAAAAAAAGATAAATAGAAGATTGGGATTTCTAAAACCAGTCGGAAAGTTCATCTGTTTGCAGCTGGATCAAAGTGTCTAATTATACGACATTCATTAAGCATTTTTTTCTTAGGCTCTTAAACTGCACTGGTTCTTCCTGCAGTTTTTTTTTCTTTTTTTCACATTCAAAGGGAATAATTTTCTTTTTTTTCATTTTTTGAAATAGAATTTATTTCTTAGAGAAATCTTAGATTTACAGAAAAATTAAGCACAAAGTGCAGTTTCTGAAAACACCCCCTCTCCCTTCATAGATTCTCCTACTATTAACAACTTGCACTAGTGTAGGGCATGTGTAACAATTGGTGAACCAACACCCATACATTATTTTTAATTAAACTCCATAGTTTACGTTAGGGTTCACTCTTTGTGTAGTATAATCTATGGGTTGTGACAACTGTGTAATGACACATAATCACCCTTACAGTATCATATGGAATGGTTTCATTGCCTTAAAAATCCCTTGTGCTACACTTATACATCTCTCCCCCCACCAAACACCTGACAATCACTGATCTTTTACTGTCTCTATAATTTTGCCTTTTCCAGAATTCCATATAGTTGGAATTATACAGTATATAGCCTTTTTACATTGGCTTCTTTCATTAGCAATATACATTTAAGTTTCCTCCTTTTCTTTTTGTGGCTTAATGTATCATTTGCAAAGACTGTATTTGTAAACCCAATTGAAAAATTTTTAGCAAGACTAACAAAAAAAAAGAGAAGAGGCAAATAACTAAAATCAGAAATAAAAATGGAAACATTACTTCCAACCTTTCAGAAATAAAAGAGTATAAGAGAATATTATGAAGAATTGTATTCTAACAAATTAGATAAAGTGAAATGGACAAACTCTTGGAAATAGCCTAAATTGACTCAAGAAGATATTAAAAAACTCTAAATAGACTTAAACAAATTAAAGAAATTGAGTCAGCAATACAAAAGCTTCCAAGGAAGAAAAGTCCCTAACCAAATGGCTTCACTGGTGAATTCTATTAAACATTTAAGAATTAACACAATCCTTCTCAAAATCTTCCAAAAAAAAATAAGAGGAGAGAATGCTTCCTGACTCTTTCTGTGAGGCCAGCATTATCCTGTAAACAAAACCAGATAAAGATATCACAAGAAAATTACAGACCAATATCCTTTATGAATATTAATGCAAAAATCCTCAACAAAATACTACCAAACTGAATCCAACAGCACATTAAAAGGATCATACACCATGATCAAGTGGGGTTTATCCCAAGAATGCAAGGATTCTTCAATATGAGCAAATCATTCAATGCGATACACCATATTAACAAATTGAAGGAGAAAAACCATATGATCATCTCAATAGATGCAGAGAAAGCTTTTGACAAAATTCAACACCAATTTATGATAAAAACCCTCCAGAAAGTAGGCATAGAGGGAACTAACCTCAACATAATAAAGGCTGTATATGACAAACCCACAGGCAACATCATTCTCAATGGTGAAAGACTGAAAGCATTTCCACTAAGATCAGGAACAAGACAAGGTTACCCCCTCTCACCCCTATTATTCAACATAGTTTTGGAAGTTTTAGGCACAGCAATCAGAGAAGAAAAAGGAGTAAAAAGAACCCAAATCAGAAAAGAAGTAAAATTGTCACTGTTTGCAGGTGACATGATACTATACATAGAGAATCCTAAAGACGCTACCAGAAAACTACTAGAGCTAATCAATGAATTTGGTAAAGTACCAGGACACAAAATTAATAAACAGAAATCTCTTGCATTCCTATATAGTAATGATGAAAAATCTGAAAGAGAAATTAAGAAAACACTCCCATTTACCACTGCAACAAAAAGAATAAAATACCTAGGAATAAACCTACCTAAGGAGACAAAAGACCTGTATGCAGAAAACTGTAAGACACTGATGAAAGAAATTAAGGGTGATACAAACAGATGGAGTGATATACCATGTTCTTGGATTGGAAGAATCAACATTGTGAAAATGAATATACTATCCAAAGCAATCTACAGATTCAGTGCAATCCCTATCAAACTACCAATAGCATCTTTCACAGAACTAGAACAAAGAATTTCACAATTTGTATGGAAACACAAAAGACCCCGAATAGCCAAAGCAATCTTGAGAAACAAAAACGGAGCTGGAGGAATCAGGCTTCGTGACTTCAGACTATACTACAAAGTTGCAGTAATCCAGACAGTATGGTACTGGCACAAAAACAGAAATATAGATCAGTGGAACAGGATAGAAAGCCCAGAGATAAACCTATGCACAAATGGTCACATTATTATTGATAAAGGAGGCAAGAATATACAATGGAGAAAAGGCAGCCTCTTCAATAAGTGGTGCTGGGAAAACTGGACAGCTACATGTAAAAGAATGAAATTAGAACACTCCCTAACACCATACACAAAAATAAACTCTAAATGGATTAAAACCTAAATGTAAGGCCAGACACTGTAAAACTCTTAGAGGAAAACATAGGCAGAACACTCTATGACATAAATCACAGCAAGATCCTTTCTGACCCACCTCCTAGAGAAATGGAAATAAAAACAAAAATAAACAAACGGAACCTAATGAAACTTCAAAGCTTTTGCACAGCAAAGGAAACCATAAACAAGACCAAAAGACAACCCTCAGAATGGGAGAAAATATTTGCAAATGAAGCAACTGACAAAGGATTAATCTCCAAAATATACAAGCAGCTCATGCAGCTCAATATCAAAAAACAAAGGACTCAGTCCAAAAATGGGCAGAAGACCTAAACAGACATTTCTCCAACGAAGATATACAGATTGCCAACAAATACATGAAAGGATGCTCAACATCACTAATCATTAGAGAAATGCAAATCAAAACTACAATGAGGTATCACCTCACACCAGTCAGTATGGCCATCATCAAAAAATCTACAAACAATAAATTCTGTATCGGGTGTGGAGAAAAGGGAACCCTCCTACACTGTCGGTGGGAATGTATATTGATACAACCACTATGGAGAACAGTATGGTGGTTCCTTGAAAAACTAAAAATAGAACTACCACATAACCCAGCAATCCCACTCCTGGGCATATACCCTGAGAAAACCATAACTCAAAGAGTCATGTACCACAATGTTCATTGCTGCACTATTTACAATAGCCAGGACATGGAAGCAACCTAAGTGTCCATCATCGGATGAATGGATAAAGAAGATGTGGCACATATATACAATGGAATATTACTTAGCCATAAAAAGAAACGAAATTGAGTTATTTTTAGTGAGGTGGATGGACCTAGAATCCGTCATGAAGAGTGAAATAAGTCAGAAAGAGAAAAACAAATACCATATGCTAACACATATATCCGGAATCTAAAAAAAAAAAAAGTGGTTCTGAAGAACCTAGGGGCAGGACAGGAATAAAGACACAGACCTAGAGAGTGGCCTTAAGGACATGGGGAGGGGGAAGTGTAAGCTGAGACGAAATGAGTGAGTGGCATAGACATATATACACTACCAAGTGTAAAATAGCTAGCTAGTGGGAAGCAGCCGCATAGCACAGGGAGATCAGCTCGGTGCTTTGTGATCATCTAGAGGGTTGGGATAGGGAGGGTGGGAGGAAGATGCAAGAGGGAGGAGATATGGGTATATATTTATACGTATAGCTGAGTCACTTTGTTATACAGCAGAAACTAACACAACAATGTAAAGCAATTATACTCCAATAAAGATGTCAAAAAAAAATAATAGATCTGTGACCTAATAAGTGCTAAAACCTTAAAACTCTTAGAAGAAAATATAGGCATACATCTTCATTACCCTGGATTTGGCAATAGATTCTTAGTTGACACCAAAAGAAAAAAGTGATAAATATAAAAATTAAAAGCTTTTGTTCATAAAAGGACATTAGCAAGACTGTGAAAGCACAGTCTATGGAATAGGATAAAATATTTTCAAATCACATATGATAAGGGTTTAATATCAAGAATATATAAAGAATTCCTAAAACTCAACAAAATATAAAAAAAATTCAATTTAAAAATGGGCAAAGAAATTGAATAAATATTTCTCCAAGGAAGAAATACAAATGGCCAATAAGTGCATGAAAAGATGCTCAACTTCATTAATCATTCCGGTAATGCAGTTCATATGCACAACTGTCTATGACTTTACATCTTCTAGTATAGCTATAATTTAAAAAAGCAGAAAATAGCAAGTATTGGTAATGATGTGGAGCAATCGGAATGCTCATACATTGCTGGTGAAAATGTAAAATGAAGGAGCTCTCTGAAAAAGTTAGACAGTTCCTCAATAAGCTAAACAGAATTACCCTATGGTCCATATGTTCTATTCCTAGGTATATATACCCAAAAGAATTGGAAATAGAGACGAAATAGATAACTTGTGTGCCAAAGTTCTCTGCAATATTATTAACAATAGCCCCAAAGTGGAAACAACCCAAGTGTCTATCAACAGATGGATGGATAAAATAAAAAGTGGTTGTTTTGGGTTTAATTTTGTCCCTCTAAAATTCCTAACCTCTAGTATCTCAAAATGTGATCTTATTTAAAAATAGCATTGTTGGAAAAGTAATTAGTTAAGATGAGATCGTACTGGAGTAGGTTGAGCCCTTAATCCAGCATGAATGGTGTCGTTATACAAGTGGAAAATTTGGAGATAGACATGCAGAGAGGGAAGACAATATAAAGAGGCAAAAGGAGAAAATGACCATCTACGAGCCAAGGAGAAAAGCCTGGATTACATCCTTCCTCACAGCTCTCAGAAGGAACCAACCCTGCTGGCTGCTTATTATGGACTCCCAGCCCCCAGAACTGTAAGACAATAAATTTCTGTTGTTTAAGCCACCCAGTTTGTGGCCTTTTGTTATAGCAGCCTAGAAAACTAATACAATGGTATGTACATACAGTGAAATATTATTCAACCATAAGAAAGTGATGAAGTTCTCATACAGGCTACAACATACATGAACCACAAAAGCATTATGCTAAGTGAAATAAGCCAGACACAAAAGGACAAATATTGTATGATTTCATTTGCATAGAATATTTAGAATAGGGAAACTCATATAGAGAGAAAATAGAATAAACTTTACCAGGGGCTAGGGTGAGGGGAAATGAGCAAAATGGCCTTAGAGTCTCTGGGGTGATGAAACTATTTGGAAATAATGATGATGCTTACAACTAATTCCACTGAATTATACACTTAATAACGGTTCAAATGCAAGTTTTATGTTATGTATATTTTACCACAAAAATTCAAATATATGAAAAAAAGAAGTACAATGGGTTAGAAAGCTTCAGAGTCCATATTCCAAATGGGAGAGTTTAAAACAATCTTGGAGTCTTTGGATTTATGTACAAAAGGAGTCTTTCTTGTTGACTAAAGTACTGCTTTGGATTGTTATGACTCAAGTACTGGGCACAGATTGGTGAAAGCAGAGGGTGGAGGTTAAGAGTTAGTGAGGGACCCAGGTCAGCAAGGACAAATATTCAATTCTGAGTAGCCATAAACCTTTGCTAAAATCTTTTTTTCAATTAATTAATTAATTTATTTTTGGCTGCGTTGGGTCTTCATTGCTGCATGCGGGCTTTCTCTAGTTGCAGCCAGCCGGGACTACTCTTTGTTGCGGTATGCGGGGCTTTTCATTACGGTGGCTACTCATTGCAGAGCACAGGATTCAATAGTTGTGGCGCACGGGCTCAGTAGTTGGGGCTCGTGGGCTCTAGAGCGCAGGCTCAGTACTTGTGGTGCATGGGTTTAGTTGCTCCACAGCATGTGGGATCTTCCCAGACCAGGGCTCCAACCTGTGTCTCCTGCATTGGCAGGCAGATTATTAACCACTGCGCCACCAGGGAAGTACTTGCTAAAATCTTAATGTAGCAGTTTATGTGAATGGAAAATTCACTCATATCTATTTATAATCTCTTGAGTTTCCTTTGTCAGTTCCCTTCATTATTCCCATATTTCATGCCCCTGCTTTAAAAAAAAACTAAATTAAAAAAAAATATGTAGTTGGGAAAGACTGAAATAATCATCATAAATTATAATCAAAAGATAGACATCAAGCACTGTTGTTTTTTTAATGTGATGTCAACTCATTTAAAGTTCATATTAGCAATTTAATTTTTCTATCAACCCTGAGAAGCAGGCATTTTTCTGTCAATTATGAGAGAGAAATTTGAGGCTGAGAGTATGTAAAGTCTGCAGGCCAAGATGAGGTGGAAATGGGATTAAGACCAAGTCTGTCAGACTCTGACATCCGTGGTTATTTCATTGTATTCTGCTGTGGCTTCCTGTTCAAGGAAATGCACAGTAATGAGAGGGAAGGGATAGACCTGTATTCAGAGCTTGTGGTAGGTTAGAAGAATGGTTATCCTCCCTGCTCCCTGGGGAATCCCTTGATTACTAAAATTTTCTATTGCTGTCTTTGGGGAAAAAAAATCACCTTATAATCATCAATTATCAAGAATATCGTAAGCCCCAAAGGGTGTAAATCAGTTCCTTTTGGGTAAGCAAAAGCAACACCTGTTTGCAGGGCCTCTCACTGCTGTGGCCTCTCCCGCCACGGAGCACAGGCTCCGGACGCACAGGCTCAGAGGCCATGGCTTACGGGCCCAGCCGCTCCGCGGCATGCGGGATCCTCCCAGACTGGGGCACAAACCCGTGTCCCCTGCATCAGCAGGCGGACTCTCAACCACTGCGCCACCAGGGAAGCCCACCTGTTTTTTTAAGACAGAAGGCAAGTTACTTAATATTAAAATAAAGTAGAATAAAGACAGTTATACTTAAATTTTAGCAACTTAAAATAATTTCAATCAATAGTGCAATGGAAAGACTGGAAAATCAGAAATTTCCATATCAAAGTGTCAAGTGGGGTCACAAAAAGAGACAAGTTAAGGCAGTGAGAGAAAAGGTGAGAGAGGCATGAATGTGTGTGTTCATATAACAGTTTTGGAGGAAAGAATGTAAAAGTGTCTGACATATGATTGACTCGACATCTGAGTGACTTCCCTCCCTACCTCCCTCCCCCCTCCCCCCTCACCTTCCTTCCTTCCTTCCTTTCCTTCCTTCGTTTTTCTCTCTCTAGTGCCATGAAAATACGAAACTAAATCAATCTTTCATAAATCACAAAATAAAACAAGTAACATTCTGTAAGGAGCATCTGGTGTTCTGGTGTAGAGTTGCCAAGTGTCTTTTGAATATTCACTCAGCAGGGTATCTGCAATTTAAATACCTTGTTATAGTTGATAAGGGTTGTCAAAGAAGCACATTAACATGCCTTAGGGATTAATTTTGGGCTTTACAGATTTCATGTGTGTGAATAAGATAAGCCTGTAACATGAGTGGCACAATCTCAAAAGGCTACACTTACATCTTTCATGCAGTTAGAGTTTGAACAATCAAATATATCTCAGGTTGTATTTTAGTAAAAATAATTATTCAAATATATACTAGTGAAGATGTTATTAAACAGTTAATTCTACACTTACATATTTGAATTAATTGTAATGTGTTCATATAGCCATTATAGACATTTCTCTTTAAAGGTAAAAACTAGTTTAGCATACAGTTAACAATGCATTACAATAAGTCACTGATAGGTTAATTTAGAAAAAAAGTAAGAATTGCTTGAATTAAGCAAGTTTTGCATCTCATTGCTACTTTAGAGAAAACCTTTCGTTTAACTTTTATGTCTTACAAAACTCTGCCTATGCTAACAAAAAAAATGGTGATTTCTACGTAGGAACATCTGAAATCAACCCCCCAAAGAGAGAAGAGTAGATAGAAGTAATATACACATTGGAGACTATATTTTTTCCTCAGCATTTTCAGTAAGTCTGAAAATAAGACAAATTGCCTTTTATATTACCCGTTTTGATATTTCTTTTCCTACATTGTTGTCACTGAATGTGGGATTTCTTCTATAGTAAAGAGATATATTTGTTTCAATGAGGTCACGACCATCCCTGGTTTACCAGATGACTAGTTCACCACACTCACCAACTGCCTGCAGGTATGCATACCCATATTCTCTGCCTTGAGGAAAAATCAACATATCTTGAAAATCAAAACTATTGATATTATTGTAAGTTTCTTTCAGCTTTTATTTTATACCAGTGCTTTCTGTTTTGTATTCCATAGTTGTAATATTATTGCATATAAGATCTGCTTCCATGAGGGCAAATAATTTTGATAAGTAAGCATAATTTCCACAGAATGCATCATTCTATTTGCATGAAAACTTATTAGCACTCCAGTATGATTTTTTACACCTTTATATAGTTTAGCATTGATTTTATATTATCAAAATTGTACAAATAAAAAATATTGTCTCACTCTTCAACTAATAATTTCCCCTGTGAGTTCTTTATACTTGAGAATGAATTAGTATAAATGATTAGGTATTCTATTAAAGGTAGTTTTTTTTCTTTTTTTTTTTGCGATATGTGGGCCCCTCACTGTCGTGGCCTCTACCGCTGCGGAGCACAGGCTCTGGACACGCAGGCTTCGCGGCCATGGCTCACAGGCCCAGCCACTCCGCGGCATGTGGGATCTTCCCACACTGGGGCACGAACCCACGTCCCCTGCATCAGCAGGCGGACTCTCAACCACTGCGCCACCAGGGAAGCCCAAAGGTAGTTTTTAAACTGTGTGTTTAGAGTAAATCTTAATTTAATCGAACTAATGTTTCTCATCAAAATGCCAGTCTATATTCTTTTGAAAATGACACAGGATATACAGAATTATATGTAGCATTCTTAGCACACAACTTATCAATAAATGTTAGCTTATTGATCTGGTTTTAAATCTGTAATATATTATATTTTACACACACGCATTCCTATACAGGATTTAAAAGAATGCTAATAAAAGAGCATATCCATTTAATTTTGGTATTCACCTATATCTGCCTATGATGGCCATGGGCTGCTCACCGACACTCTAGTTTATGAACTTTGACTTAAAGTCAAATAAATAAATATATATATATATATATATATATACACACACAACAACATAGATGGTTGTTGACAGAGGTCAGGTGTTAGTCTGTGGCCACTGGTCAAGTTGTCTCACTGAGCAGAGACAGCAGTCTGTGTGCATTACAAGTATAATGCACAAAAGGGAATATCATTGTTAAAATTGCTACTGTAGTTCACTGAATATTGATGTAGAGGTCCTTAAACACATATGGCTGTTGTACAGTGTTCTGGTGGTTTTGAAGGTAAAATGTCCTCTCTTACCTAAAGAACCAAAATGATATATATGATAGACGTCTTTGTTCTCTGCTTTTTTGTATATATATATATATATATATATATATATATATATAATTGTTTTTGAATATCATTTTATGTAATAATTGAAGGATATATCTACAGAAGACCAAAGTACATCTGTTGCTTTGCATTTTGGACCTCTTATTCTGGTAACAAAAGTAGTTTATTTTCATTTGGTAATGACCCCTTCCCCTTTCTCAGTCTATGTAATTTGATTCCAACCCTACTCACCCATGTGTTGATGAATAATAATAATTGTGTGTATATAATATATATACATACCTATTTTTTGACTGATACAAATTTTATTTTTCATGCTAAAACTTTTAAAAATTTGATTTTGTCATGCACAATTACAAGAGGAACAGTTACAAGTGAATTTGAAAAATAGTATTTGTGGGCACTTCTATTTGTTTTACTCTCATAAGCATGTTTTGTTACAGGTACAGCAACAATAGTTACAATTACAGAACTGCTCAACTTGGAAATTTAATAAGTATGTCATGATGGAGGCTAATATCTAATATAAACAAAGAGTAAGTGCCCAAACATAGTCTCACACTCTACATTATTCTAACGTATACACTGTGAAAGGACTCCCCCACGTTGTTAGCACATCCATCCCCTCACTTTTCTTTTTTGGTGAAAACATTTAAGTTCCTCTCTCTTAGCAAATTTCAAATATACAGTACAGTATTATCAACTATAGTCACCATGTTGTACATTAGATCCTCAGACCTTATTCATCTTATAATTGGAAGTTTATACCAACCACACCCTATTTCCCCTAGCTCCCAGTTAGCCCTTGGCAACCACTTTTCTATTCTGTTTCTATGATGTTGATTTTTTTGTTTGTTTGTTTTTGTTTTTGTTTAGATTCCACATATTACTGACACCACGCAGTAATTGTCTGTGTCTGACTTATCTCATTTAGTGTAATACCCTGAAGTTCCCATCCATGTTGTCACAAATGGCAGGATTTCCTTCTTTCTCATGGTTGAATATATATATATATATATATATATATATATATATATACACACACACACAGTTGACCCTTGAACAACATGGATTTGAACTGCCAAAGTCCACTTATATGCAGATTTTTTCAATAAATATACCATTGGCTCCCCTTATCTGCAAGTTCCATATCTGGATCCTGTACTATTCAACTGGTTGGCTCCACAGATAAGGAACCTGTGGATTCAGAGGGCCAATGATAGGATTTGAGCATCTGTGGATTTTTGTATCCAAGGTGGGTCCTGAAACCAATCCCCCTTGGATTCTGAGGGACGACTGTATAGATATATACCACATCTTTTTTTTAGTTAATTCATCACGTGATAGACACAAGTTGTTTACATATTTGCTGAGTGTGAATAGTGCTGTAATGAACATGTGTATGCAGATATGTCTTTGAAAACCTGTCTTCTTTTCCTTTGGCTATATACTGAAGAGTGGGATTGCTGGATCAAATGGAGTTCTATTTTTTTTTCTTGAGGAAAAATATTTTATTTTTTCTATCATTTGGGGGGAACCTCCATATTGTTTTCCATAGTGCTGTGCCAATTTACCAATAATATTTAAAACTAAAATGCCATGTGCTAGGCACATGCTAAGCCAGTTATTCCATTCCATTTCAATGCTTTTGATATTGTCACATCATCTATGCTAGTTCATTCAGAATCAATTCCAGCAAGTTCTCTGGAGTTACTCAGAAAAAGGCTTGCTTTGTAGTCTAGGGTTCTTAACCATAAAATTACGTTAAGACTACAGTTGCTGGTAACAACTATGAGGGGAGAACTGTCAACGAGCAAAGCCAATCCAGGAAAATCAGAAGCAAATAATGAAAGAGACTGTCTTCATGCTAAGGCTTCAAGTCCCTGACCTGATACCAACCAGTTACATGAACCAAAAATATTTTTTCTTAAAACTAAATTTGAATTAATTTTGTATCAACTAATATCTGAGAAAACTCTTAAGATTGTTTTGTATTTTTCCAATTAATCTGATTTAAAAATTCAAAAGAAATTTTTGCATAATAGACCAAATCATCCAAAGATTGACTGATGTTTAGTTTATACCAGTTGTCTTAGTTCTGTATGAAAACTGTGGAGAAAACACAGTATGTATTTGGAATTAACTCTGTGAAGAAATAATATTAATTCAACTCTTCCTCTTCTTGCCTTTTTGTTTGTTATTTTTTCAGAATCAAATAGTCATTATTTATTCCTACACAGTCACTTTAGGTAGTCTATCTAAATAGCTATCGAGAAGTAAAGTACAATTTTATCTTAAAATAGAAGAAAACATATTTTTAACAATTGCTATGAATTAAAATGAAAATTTTATTCACTTGAAAATAGCACATCATGGAATTAGCAATGACTACTGAAATGTAAGTATTTCGTTTTGTTAAAATTTCCCATCAGAATCAGATTCAAAGAAAAAATTAAACCAGAGAGTTTCATAAAATCAAGCAATCTCCATTGGAATGAAGTTTCAAAATAATGGGAGAAAATACAACCATTATATCCTGGAATAATAATGATACGGTATTCATGTAAAAAAAAAATCAGAATAGCCTTTCATTTCTTTGAGCGTGAAACAGAGGAAAACCAAAAGGAAGCATGATAAATATAAAAAGTTAGGAAATGATGTGTTAGAATTTCTCTTGTGAGGGCATAAGCTGAAATGCAATTTTCATTGTTCAGATTAATGTATTTAATTTACAGTAGAATTAGGAAGAAACCATTCCCTTTCAATGGAAATAAGATTGTAGGACCACAGAAATAGTGTTAGAATCAAACATTACGTATTTTAACTATGCAAAGCTAGACACTTATTCCTTACAGTATTTGAGGGAACTTTACAAAAATAATCATGTGCTTAAAATAGGAAATATCTGTCAGAGGGAGATGAAAGCACATTTTGCCCAAGAGCCTTCGTTTCCAGCTCCACTATACTACAACAGGCCCCTGAGTGCAAATGGCATCTGCCATTGAGCTGTATCTCTGAACTCTGGTTATTTGGTCATTTGTGTACATGTTTTCCTTTCTGAGGGTTAATTCATATATATGAAGACCCACAAAATGGCCGCCCCAGTGGCCCAGCCCACGTCGCAAATCTACACCTAGATCAGCCTGTCAAAGAAACAACATGCACCAATCACCATCCTCCAACTCAGCCTTACTAGCTCCCCTTACCCTGGAAAATAGAACCTGCTACTCTACAAGAAAATCCCGGACCTCCTAGCCAATCACGCCCCGTTTTGCTTGTATCTTCTAATGCTCCGTAAAACTTGGTCTTGCCCCAAATCCCTCAGGAAGGGCTCTCCACTGCTTGCCAGGCACTGTACTCCCCCAGTCCATGGTTGTTTTCCTTTAATAAAGGACATCAAACTCATCACTAAATTGTTTGTTTTGTCATTTGACATTTCATACTATCTTATACGTCCCTTACGGTAAGCATCCAGTATTCCTGACTCACTGCACTGAACCTAGTTATTTAATTTTTTAAATGAATATATTCAAATAATTGAGTGTTTCTTTCACTATAAAACGCATCCTTGATTTAAATGTTAACTCTCTGTTCAATACCTTATAATTTTCCTAGTGTTATCTGGAAATGGATCATGTCCCTAGACTCATATCACTGCTAATTTGGTGAATTGGAGCTAAGTGGCTGAGGTTCTTCAGGACATGAAATATCTGCAGAAATGTCACTGGGCACCCGGAGCAACAGAAATGACTCATCACATTTTTTCAGGGGAGGTGGGTGATTTGCATACCCTTCTTCTCTATCAATTAAGTAACAGTTAACTGACATAACTTAGAGGTGCTGTATCCTAATATATTTTTTCTCTAACTGCTGTGGTTGGGAAGTTTTGCAAATCAATCTATTTTGCTATTTTAATAGGAACCAATCAGAAGCAGCTTATATCTCACTATCTCAGATCAACAATGAATTCCTGTTACCAGAACTAACTTTCTAAAACACAGACATAAGTCTGAACAGAATGTACACATTTTAGCGTGGGATAAATGACACCTCACAATTTGGACTAAGTTTACTTTTTAACACTCAACCCAAGCCTCAAACCATTTCCAGCTTCAGTCTGAGATAGTCCTTGTCTGTCAAGAGCACTGCATTATATAGCAAAGACCTTAGACTTCCCTTGAGTCTACACGCACTCATTTTCTTACTGCCATGCCTGATGTCTTTGTGCCTCTTTCCTAGGGTTTAACTGCAAGACTGAATACCATTACTCTTATTCCACTACTTTCCATTAACCTTTAAGCCAACATAATTTGCTTCTTTAACACACTAAGGAGGATTTACAAACTTGGAGGTTCCCCCAAATGATCTGCAATGCGATATAGGATTCATGAAGCTTATGGGAAGAATTGTGCAGTTAGTACCTATTCAGTTTCTCCCATATCCCTCCCTAGAAAGCAGCATCACATATTTCAATCTGACTTTATTTATTCAATTCATTAATAGATATCCAAAGTTCTAACAAATTCCATATGGTAGATATAGTTAATTATACCTTTTTTACTTCGTAGGGAAAGTTTCTATGATGAATAAAAATGTATTTGAAGTCTTTCATGTCATGGGACTTCCCCAGAGGTCCAGTGGTTAAGGCTCTGAGCTTCCAATGCAAGGGGCGCAAGTTCAATCCCTGGTTGGGGAACTAAGGTCCCACGTGCCATGCGGCCAAAAAGAAAACAAGAAACAACAACAACAAAAACCCTTAAAAAATAAAGTCTTTCATTTCCATTCTATGGTTACATCCACCTAATGACATAACACTTTTTCCATCCCCTTTCAATTTTGCTTTAATTGAAGAATTATGCAGAATATAAATATATATGTCATTGAATTTTCTCAACAGAAATGTATCTAACAGCCCACAAAGTCAAGGACTGAGACATTACTAACACCCCAAGCCTTTCTTGTGTTTGTTTGTCCCATTCACTCTCCTACTGCATTCTTCTAAATGAGACTATTATTCTGCCTTCTAACACATGGGTTAGCTCTGCCTGTTTTGAATTTTATCTATATGAGTGCCTTGGCAGGCATTTTTAGTGTATGGCTTCTTTCAATTAGCACCATGATTAGGATGTTTAGCTATACTTTTTGCATGGAGTTGTAGGTTTTTCTTTGTATAGTGTCCCATTGTATGAATGAACTACACTTTCAAGTATGTATTTCACTATTGATAAAACTTGGGTTGGGATTAATTTTGACACTTTTGAATTAATGCTGCTATACATATTCTTATCTAAGTCTTTAGGTGAGGATATCATTCATTTATTTTGAGTATTTACAACAGTAGTAGAATTGCAGGCTCATAGGACTAAATTCCTTTTTGTTTTTATTAAAACATTTTTACAAACTTTTTTTGAGATTAGAGCACAGTTTGTGCAAAGTTAAGATCCTCCCCCCATTTGTCTTGAGAATTTATGCAATTTTAATATTTACTTTAGTACTATATGAAGCTATGGCCAATATGGCCGATGATGGGTTTGACAAGTGTGGAAATAGAGGTACTTCCTTGGAGTCAACCATCTGGGGTAGAGAGTTTCATCTGTTACATTTTCATGCCAAGTAGGTGTTACTTCATCATAAAATGACAACAGCCCAGAAGAGGATAAAATTACTGGATTTTATCCTTCTTGCCCCAACTGAAAATAAACCACAATCTCTCCATGTCTGCTGCTTTTTTTAAAAAAATAAATTTTAAATTTACAACGTTTTAATTTATAGAAAGATAGCATAGAGATTTCCCATATGTTCCACACTCCTTTTCCCCTATTATCAATATCTTTACATTATGCGGTCATTCTTTACAATTAATGAACTGACTTTGACACATTATTATCTGACAAAATATTATAGCATTTAATTAAATTGATTGTGTGTGTGTGATGTTATCTCCATATAGCAGTGGGCGGTGCAGAAATGTAGACTCTCATTACAATAAGTAACTAGAGGGTTTGATTCAAAGAAGAGAAAAACTAAAGATAAATGTAAATGAAGGAAGATAGTGAATGAATACATAGACCATAGGAAAAATTAAAGAATCACAAAAATAAACTGAACTATAAATAATACAACAGTATTCACAAGAATGTCCAAAATGTTTCACTGATGGAATGTTTTTTTCATATGTTTTGAAGTTTTAGGTGCATGTTTGAATAGATTGTCTAGATCAGAGCCAGACACGCAATAGAACATTCTGAGATGATTATCTGGATACTTGAAATGTGTCCAATGCAGCTGAGGAACTGAATTGCTAACTAATTTTAATTAATTTTAAATTTAAATAACTGCATGTGGGTAATCACTACCGTACTGAACAACACAGGAAGAAATATCGCAAGTAATACTTTTATTTACTTTTCTTTGCTGTATGTCTTAAGAACACATTGCTATTCATAAGTGTGAGAAATAGACATATGTATCTCTGTTTTGGTTTTTCTTTTAGAATATTTTTACTTGTTTTATTTTAGGCTGCACCGTGTGGCTTGCAGATGTTAGTTCCCAGACCAGGGATTGAACCTGTGCCCCCTGCAGTGGAAGCTCAGAGTCTTAACCAATGGACCACCAGGGAAATCCCTGTATCACTGTTTTTATTGAAAATAATTTTTAGTATCACTTTTGCCTCCTTATGAATGTTAGCCATGATTAGCATAATACTGATGTATTTTTACTTCACAGAAATTTTCAAATTGATTAGATTATTCATCTACTTCTTGATGTCTATGAAACACCAATTGTCTAGTAAACATGTAGAATTCATATTATTCATTTAAAGATTTTATATTTACTCTCAAACTCATCTAAATTACCTAATTGATTTTGCTTTTTCTTATCTTTCGTGTTGTGTTTTATTTTGTTTTGCTCTATTGTTTACATAACTGACTTACATCAAGGGCATGTATATTTTGTTTACCATTGGATCCTGAGTACAGGCATGGTGCCTACCTATGCAGTTTACGTGGTAAATATTTATTGGTTGAAAGAATTAAATATTGAATAATAAAGCTGCTTTAAAATTTTTCTTTAGAGTAGAATATAATTAAATCAATAAATATTGAATAAGTCTGAGGAAATATGTAAACACTTTGCAAATGTTGATATGCAACAATGGGTCATTTTTTAAGTGAGCTTTATTTTTCTCTTATCTTTTAATAGATTATTTAAAATATAAGTACAATTATCTAAAGACTTAAAAGGTGATCAAATTTATGTCTCTTATGTTTGCTCATTTTCTAAGGAGTTTCTATATAGTTTCTGTATATGCTAATTGGGTGGGTAGAATTTGAACCACCTGCTGTAAAATGAATACATTTAGCAACATTCTCCATGTAATAGGACTAATCTTACTTGCAATTTCTCTTCTATTAAAGTGGTAATGAATGCAAGTGGTGTTCTAAACAGTTTATTTTCATATAGTTGGTGAAGTTTAGCTGGCTGCAGAGTATGAGGGGAGGGAATGATTAAGGCGTCATTATTGTCATGGGAAAGGTGTTGCCTCATAACTAAGCAGAGATCAGAATCATAACACAGTCGGTTTCTGTAGGTGGCCTGTCTAAGAAACACTCCTGTAATGCCCTGTAAGATTTTGTGGACTATATCATGGAGAAAGAAAACAAAACTCTGCTTGAGTGAAAAAAAAGGTAAACTAAGCTAGCAATAAACAGCATATTAGGTTTTGTTTGAGTTTCCTATGTGGTAGCTCTGTGAGCTTGTAAAGTAATTTTATATCTTATTGTCTTAAAATATGCAGAAACTCAAAATGACTATACCTCAAATAATTTGAAAAAAGACCTAATTTGACTTTCAGATTGTTAGAGGGTTAAAGTTTCATGCTCCATATATATATATACATATACACCATTTATCACTAATTTACTGAATGTAATATATCATTTTCTAAATTTTCTGTAAATTGTTCTGTTCTTGAATCAATCTCTCTCTCTTTCCATATATAATATATTATATAATATTATAATATATTGAAATGTATCAAAAGAAATATATATATCTTCCATTTTTATAACTTACCATAAAAAATCCTGTAGTTAAATCTCTTTGTTTGCTTTGTACTGCATCTATTCTTGCACAGCTGAACATAGTTAAAAACAAACAAAATCTGCAACCATGCTGACCTATCAGAGTTTGGGGGAGGGAGTTAATAAGGAGAGTACAGTCTCTTTGAGTAAGGAGCAGAGCCTTGTATATACATAATTCATGAAAACTTGTCCCAGTAAATTGGGTTTCCCTATCACCAGATAGATAAATTGGAATGCCGTAGTTAAGGAAACTAAAAAATAACAGCTTTCAGACTCTGTAAATGTCATGACATTCTGATTACTGAATGCTTCAGAGTGAGCAAAAGTAAACATACTGTTGCTAGTACATAATCAAAATCCACAGTGGGAAGTAATTGCTAAAAATCCATTTGGAGGTGCTCAGTGGTTCCCTATACCTCACCTTTATAAGGTTACCAGGATTACATTGCTTAAAAAGAAGGTATGTGAAGGCAACTGCTAGATCAGAAAAGTTTCTCCACCAATGTTTCCTCAATATTACAGCCAACTTGTCCTGGTGTAACGTGTTGTCACATGAAGGATTTTGGCAATTACCCATCTAAGGTTATCTGGTGCTACCAAGGAAACCATTTGGTTTTACTAGGTTTTATAAACCTCAAGATTCTTAAAATGTTTAAAATGAAAAACATAGCACTGTCTTATGATGATAAAGTATGTACATCTAATACCTATATAAATTATCATATAAATAATGGGGGATGGATAATCCCCTATGTTTGTTAAGTTTTCTACATTTCCCATTAAGTGACACAACTCTAAGTAGATTGCACAAAGTTAAGGATGTAAGTTTTTAACTGTAGAGCAACCACCATGGTATAATGCAAAGAGGTATAGTTAAACCTCTCAATAGATTAAATAGAAGAAGACACAAAAAGAGACACAGAAAACAGATGAAACAAAAGGAAAATAAATTGTAAAACTGTGAATGTAAATCTAACTATATTGATAATTACCTTAAATATCAAACACTCCAATTAAATGTTATAATGAATAAAAAAACTAACATCAATTATGTGCTGGCCATAAGAGACATGCTTTAAATATAAAGACACAATAAAGAAGTAAATAGCTGGCATGAGAGAGCAGCATTTTAGAGATATGAAAGTGGATATTATAAACAACTTTATGCCATCAGTCATTAGATAAAATGGACATCTTGGATTGAATGGACACATTTTTTGAAAGAGATATCATTTTTTGTTTTTTTGTTTTTTTAAATTCTCATGTGTATACACCCAGCAGTGGAATTGCTGGGTATTACGGTAATCCTATGTTTAACTTATTGAGTAACTGTCAAACTGTTTTACACACAGACTGCATCATTTTACATTCCCACCACCAATATATGAAAATTACTATTTCTCTATATCTTCACCAATATTTTTTTCCATTAAAAAATAAGTTGGCTAATCTAGTGGATTTGTAGTGACATCTCATTGTGCATTTGATTTTTATTTCTCTACTAAAAAACCAGTGAGAAGTTGGACTCATTGTCCTAAAAACCAGTGCCTGGAACAAGAAAAATAACATCCAAGAAAACGGCTTAACTATCCAGAGCTCCATCCAATATTAATAGGACTTTCTAATTCTAATGCCCATCTGCATCTCTTCATTCCTTGAATACCCATGTCTAATTATATATTTTTTCCAAAACTATAAATCCTCAAATTTCCAATTATGAAAACAATACACAGGCATAGAAAAAGGAATTACAGCACAAAGAAGAAAACGAAAGTCAGCAGTAATCACACTATAGTTGGTTGACAAATGTCCCCCCCCCACATTCATATCCACCAGGACCTTCCGAATGTGACCTTATTAAGAAATAGGGTCTTTGCAAATATAATTAAGTTAAGGCTCTCTAGTTTAAATCAACTTGGATTAGGATGGGACTCAAATCACATGACTAGTGTCCTTGGAAGAAGAGAAGACACAAAGACATAGGGAGAAGGCCATGTGAAAACGGAGGTAGAGATTGGAGTTATGCTCCCATAAGCTAGGGATGCCCGGAGCCACCACAAACTGAAAGAGGCAAGAAAAGATACTCCTCTAGAGCCTTGGGAGGGTGTGTGACCCTGCTTGACACCTTTGAACATCTGGCCTCCAGAACTGTGAGAGAATACATTTCTGTTGTTTTAAGCCACCCGGTTTGTGGAAATTTGTTGCAGCAGGTCTAGAAAACTAACACACCTATTATCCCCAGATAGCTAGGTCAACTGTCTGAAGTACTTTTCAACATTTTTTTGTATGAATATATTTATGCATATATGTATGGTATATATTTATATATATGATATATATTTATATATATGATAGAGAAAAAGAGAGGGTAACAGATAGAGAAATGGAATCAGTAATTGCAAATCTAATTTTAAAAAATAACTTCTTCCTGGATGTGGTTTAGATACAGTGGAATATTACTCAGCCATAAAAAATGAAATCTTGCCATTTGCAGCAACATGAATCGATCTAGAGGGTATTATGCTAAGTGAAATAAGTCAGCGAAAGACAAATTACTTCATGATCTCACTTATATGTGGAATCTAAAAAACAAAACAAACAAGCAAAACATAACGAAAACAGACTCACCAATACAGGGAACAAACGAGTAGTTGCTAGAAGGGAAGAAGATGGGGAGGTAGGCAAAATAGGTGAAGAGGATTAAAGGTACAGACCTCCAGTTACAAAATAAATAAGCCATGGGGATGTAATATACAGCATAAGAAATTTGGTCAATAATATTTTAATAATTTTGTATGGGGATAGATGGTTACTAGACTTACTGTGGTGGTCATTTCATAATGTATGCAAATGTCAAATAACTAGGTAGTACACCTGAAACTAAAATAATATTGTATGTCAACTATATTTCAATTAAAAACTTTTAAAATAAATTTACAGTATTTACAATAATTTAATTAAGCTGACCTAGAAAAGGTCAGTGAAATTAAGGTGTAACCTTGGTGCAAACAAATGTTACACAGGTATTAGAGACTAGAAAGAAATGATCAGAGAGGAAATACATAATAGCACAAAGGGGTTCTAGCAAGGAAGAAAACAAAGCAATGGGTTTAAATCCTTCTCAGGGAGTGAAGTGGAAAGATTAAGCTCTGAAATGGATACCTAATACATTTTATATAATGTTGACATGCTTGTAAATTGACCCTTGTTACAGCCAAAATGTTTAGACATTTTGAAAGCTATTGTGGAAAATTTTCCCTTTTTATTTGTATGTAATCTGTTATCTTTTTTTTTTTTGAATTGTTTTGGTTTACCTGATGCTTTTTTTTTCAAAAGCATTCAGAGTGGAACTGTTGTTACCTTTGAAAATGAAGAAAACTGCTTTTGTCTAAGTGTGGAGTTGTGAGGCTGTGAATTATACCTTACCACAAAATGTTTTCTCAAAATCCCCTGGGCATAGAATCATATCTACTGCTCAGGTATATGGGGGAGGGTGAGGACCTGGGGTGGGGAGAGAATTTGCATTTGTTAATATAAGGGAGAAATTAGAACAGGGGAGGGAACACCTATGATTGATTTAATTTTTTTACAATTTTGAGAGCATTTACTCTTTGAATTAAATTGTACTGCTGTAGAATTCACCTGGCACATTCCAACCTGTCTAAGAGTGAATATACCAGGAATAAATCTCTCTAAAATACATTCTGTGAAACTCTGCCATTCATTTCTTCTAGAATGTGAAATGTCTTCCTTCTCTGCTTATATATGTGTATATATATATTAGTTTCTCAAATAGATACATGAGTATTTAAATAGCCCTGTAATGTTAGAAGCCACCTTGAAAATATAGCTCTTTTTGATTCCTATAGAAAGTTACAGGAATTTTTCAATTTGATAAGAAAATAATTAAAGCTTATTTTGTTAAATGAAATAATTATAGCAGCTTCAAAGCCTAATATTATTTAAGACACATATTTTCAACTGTATTCACTTGAAATAATTTTTGATAAAGTTTTATTGGAAACACCAGTGATTAATATTTCATGAGAAGTAGATGTGTTTAGTTTTATTTGTGAGATTAAAAAAGAGAAAAGAAGGAAAAAGTAAAGAGTAGAGCCTCTGAGATATGATAAAATAACACCAGAGAGCTACAAGTCACCTAAAATCCCAAAAGCCAGTGACTGGGAAGTGTGTGTATTACATGGCTGAATAGGAACGAATTTAAACTCTGTCACATGGTATTAATCAGGGGTAGCAGCCACTGTTCAGTTTAATAACGTATTCTACCAGTGTTGATGACAACACAAAGAAATTCATGAGCCATACAATTTCAGGAGTCGCTTCCCTTTTCTGATAATAATTACATGGGCTTGGGTTCTACAGCTCTAGGAGGTTACAAAGAAGTTCAATATCTATGAGCAAAAAGGAATCTCTTCCCAATCTACACAAGAACAAGAGATATAAATTGTCATATACAATTTTGGGAAGCTATAAAGTTGGTTGTGTACTTTAAAAAATACAAACAGAAAAAATACATTCATGTAGTTTTACATTATGTAATGTATAATTGTATATAATTAAAGTCTTATTAATATCCGAATAGGACATTTTTGTTTGCATTATATTCACGGTTTAGTGTCTTACTGTAACATAGCAGTGACATAAATCTTATATATATAAGACTACTGAATTATAAAATTAGTAAAGCATTTTGAAGTGTTCTTTTAAAAATGTACCATGGTTTTACACTAGTGTTAGATTAAGATTAAAAGTCTTAGTGGGTAATTTTGATCTCTAAATGAGATCTGACAAGCACATCCGAAGATGGTATCTTGGTCCACGAGGGCTACTATAACAAAACATCACAGACTGTGGAGCTTATAAACAGCAGAAATGGACTTCAATGCCTTGCTTTCTCCTCACAAGGTGGAAAGAACAAGGGGTCTCTTGAGAGTGTCTTTTATAAAAGCAGTAATCCCACCATGAGGGCTCTGCCCTTAGGACCTAATCTCCCAAAGGCCCCACCTCCTAACACCATCACCTGGAACAGTAGGTTGGCAACACATGAATTTGAGGGACACAAACATTCAGAACATAGCAGATGGTGTCTGTATCCAGCACTTCCTGCACATATTTTATTTGAGCTGAAGTGAAACCACAAGCAGCAATCTTGTGTTTTGCAGTGAAATTAAACCTATGTGAACTTTGATAATTAGTTATTCAGTTATTAAGTTCATGGGCCAATTAAATAATGATGAACCTCATCCCATACTTATCCCCACCAAGTGAAATGTTCTCTTTTAAAAATAATTTAGCATCTTCTGAAATATTTCATATTTAAAACATCCTTACAACAGTGACATATAATGTCTTTTTCTGTAAGAAAAGCAAATGTTCATTCAGCTTTTTCTCACTTGTCAATATTGCATATCATACCACAGATGTCTTAAAAACCATCTAAAGAGAGAACATTTGCTGTATATTGATTTCATTTATGTCTTTAAAGAGCTGTTTATGCTCATATATGAGGCATGTAAATGTTTACAAATGCAAGTTTATAACATATCTCAATTTCAAAAGAAAATTTTTTAAAAAGATTTTTATCCAACTAATATTAAAAGTGATTTAAATTTTCTTTGGGGTGAAAACATTAGTTTTACCCTTAAAGCTGACATATTTTTCCTGGAACCCAAGAGAGAATCATGAATTATAAATAAGCAACAAGACTATTAACTATGAAAATAAGTTAAACTGCATAGGTTAAATATATTATTTTCAGTGAACACTGGTGCATATATTACAAGGAAAAAGCAAACAACTAAGTAAAAACTTTAATGACGTTCCACAGCATACGTGAAGTATGTGTAGTACTTAAAAAATACATGTATAGCTGATTCACTTTGTTATAAAGCAGAAACTAACACACCACTGTAAAGCAGTTATACTCCAATAAAGATGTTAAAAAATAAATAAGTAAAATGAAATGGAAAAAAAAAGTACATGTATATACTATGTTTGGTCTTACTGGTAAATAAAAAGCAAGCCAAAGTATGAAATATATTTGAATCAGTAGCATGAAGATAATGTATATATCGGTAAAATATGTGTAAAGAAATGAACATGGATGGATTCCATCATTATATACATTTTTGAGATTAATATTATTAATGGGATACTTTGTATTGTTGTATTCAAATATTAGGTACTAACGTCATAGCACTAGTTCACCAATAGTAAATGCATACTTATTCTGTTGAAATTTTTTTTATATTCCTTGACATTTGGTATGAAATTTGATATGATTATTTAAGAAAATTTGTTAATTTTTTCTTAAATAATACCCTAATATTTCTTTGTGTAGGCATAATCTAAGAAATAAATTGGGGCTTGGATATTCATGATGTAGATGTGATGGATAGGGACAATTTTCTTTCTGGTCTTAAACAACTTCTATTTAACATGTTTAATCATTTTCTTAAAGGTTAGGAGGTTTTGATTTTTTTGTCTTACTTTTTTTTTCAGTACTACTAAAAATGAAACTTTTTTTTTTCAATTTAAGGAACACCAGACACCACAGAACTATCAGCAAAGTAACCTCACTTTCCCTGCTTGCTACAAATGGAATGAATGTAGCCCAGGGAAGGAAAATGTGGGGATATATTTAATTTTGTATAAATAAATGATCTTATCTATAGAAAACATTGGAACTGTGTGCACTGGTAGATTTGAAAGGAAAACTGGAATGATCAAGAAGGATACAATGGATATTTTAATACTAATAAAGTATAGACAGGTACAATTTTGCAATTCAAATCCAATTAATTATTGCTTAAGTAGTTCCAGAAAATGAATACGGTAGATTTTCCCTCGACCTAATTCCCTTCCTTATTTGTGCACCCAGAAACTAATTAGTTATTTTCAGTAAATATGGTTAGATTTTAAATCCAAGTACCTCTGCCTTACTGACACTTGTTTCAGAAATACTTCTCCTAAGTGGAGTCATTTATTATCATTTATTTATTCTGATTCTTATAGTGTTGGCATAATTATAAGGGGGATTTATGCTACTCTTATTCAAAATTGTGTTCTCTCAAAAGCTGAGAATAATAAAAGAAATAGCATTATTAAGTAAATTAGCATGTCCAAGTATGAAAGAACAAAATATCAAAATATTGATGATTCAATGCAAACCACTTTATCTACATCAAAATAAAACCCTAGCTTTACGAAGATCATACATTTTTCCTAAATGACAAAGTATTTTAAATTTTTATTCACATATTCCAGAAAATTCCCTCTTGCACAGCATGGGAAGCATTATAAAGAGAAAATGTTATCAGATAGACCTGTGGGTAATATCATAAGAAAGTTGAGCCCACAAATAGCAAATATACCTTCAAAATAAATGAACATCATAAACAAATCTGATATTCACTTATTTGCATAGTAATAAGCTAGTTTGTTTCTTTGTAACTTCCACTCTCTTGAAAAAGAAAAACAAAACCCTCATTGTATCACAATTCTGTGCCTATTCTGCACCTGTACCTATAGTTGGCTGGAGAAAAATAAAACCCAGAAACGTGAATATCAAGTTGGTCCTATTTGCTGAACTGGCATTATACTGTATTACAATTCCCAATTGCATTTGCTTTCCTATTTTCCTAAATGGCTGCCTCCCGTATTCTCTTCTCTCCTCAGTTTTCCCACATCTCTTCATCCTTTCACACACTCAGGTGATAACCTTGCTTCTTATTTCACTAAGAAAATTCCAGTTATCATATGAAAACTTCCACAACCTTCCAAACCCACAGTTCCCCTGCATCATTGCTCATATAATGTCTTCCTGTCTGTTAGTGTGAGAAAGTAGCTCCTTCTTAAAAAAAAAAAAAAAAATACAAGAATGAAGCGTAATAAACTATCAATATTATTTGATGTAAAAGACTTCAGCTATTAAGAAAATCAAAACATGTTTATAAAGTCCACACAGCTAAGCAGTTCTTTTAATTCATTTGTGTGTTCAGGACCTTCCTCTACAAGAAGCATGTGTGCCACTTACGCACTAAGTATTGTCCCAGCCTGTCCTCTTAAAGGCTTCACTCCACTTATTTTACCCCTGTCACTTGCATCCTCACTTCTCTCTCATCTGGATCACCCTCATCGTCATTTAAACATATGCCCTTGTCTCTTCCATGTAAAAAGGAACTTTCTCTTGACCTCAGCATTCACTCCAGGTCCATCTTCTTTCTAAGCTTCCCTTTATTCTATCTAATATGTGTTTCCTAGTCTCTATTAAACCACACATACAGCCTACGTACTATTCTTGTGAAGGCCCTCGATGACCAATGCATGACTAAATCTGAGAACAAGCTCATTTTTCCTGTTACATAACCCTCAGCATTATTGAGCAGTTAATCATTCCCTTCTCCTAACAGCGTCTTTCCCTGACCATGCCTTCTTGGCTACCCTCTTATTTCACCACTGCCCATCCTCATTCTCCTTTGCTGCTTCCTCTACTTTCTCCTAATTTACTAATTTTGGAGATTTCCAGGCTTAGACTTTGATACCTTCTCTTCTATACCTACATGTATATCCTTGAGGATCCCATCTAGAAATATGTCTTCAAAGATATCCTAAGTTGGTATGTTGGCCCTGTTAACTCCAATCTCCTACATCAGCTGATATGTGACCTCTCCGCCAGTCCATCTAATAAGCTTCCTAGTCTTACTATATCCAAAGCTGAATTCCTGGTCTTTTTGCTATAACCTGATAGAGTTGTATACTTTCCATTCCTCATAAGGAAAAGCAAAATGAAGTCATTCCATTCTTAGCTTTTCTCACTTGCAGCCAAAACCAAAATGAAGTCATGCTTAGCTTTTCTCTTCTGATCTATAAATCCTCTTGTCTCAACCTTCAACATATTTAGAATCTGACCACTTGGAAACCACTGGTCCAGCAGGTCCAAGCCTGCAGTATCTTCTTAGACCAGCTGTCAGCATGATCTTATTAACATGAAAGATAGATGACATCATTCCTTACCTCTAACCCTTCAATGGTTTCCTATCCCTCTCAGAGTAAGCGTTAAATCACCTCTCCCGCTTGTACTCCTATCACTCCTTCCTCCCCACTCTACTCTGCCTTGGGCGCAACAGACATGCTCTTTCCTCCAGGCTTTACACATGCCAGACTATCTATCTGGAAAAGTCTGTCCCCAGATCTCCAAATGGTTTGCTCACTCACCTTACTCCAGTCCTTGTTCAAATACCACCTGCCCACTGAACCAACTCCAATTGCTCTCTTTAAAATGTATTAACAACTCCACCATCCCAGGAGTCCCCATTATCTTTTTTCCTCCTTAAATCTTATCACTTTTTAGGATACTACAAGATTGCTTGTTATGTTTATTTTCTCTCTTTCTAAGCAGAATGCAAACTTCACAAGAGGAGGATTTTTGACTGTTCTGGTTCCTTCTATAGTCCCAGAACTTAGAATAATTTTTGGCACAAGATAGGGGATCAACAAATCCTTCTTGACTTATAAATGATTTACTGAATTAAAGCAAATGACATTTAGCCTAATATGATATTTTTTCCATTATACAAAAAAAGTATTAAATTCTTTTTTTGGGTAAAATATAGTCACCATAAGAATTTGGTGAGTGAATTAAAGTTTTATAACTTCATCAAGGAAAATATAATTATTTTTAATTTTGGAAAATATAACGAAAGTAAATATATGCTTAAAGAAGTTTAATTATGTTTACACAAATAATGCAATTCTACTAGCTGTAACTCTCAAGTTTTGATATTCATGAAACATACATTCATAACACTACGTATGAGGACTTTTCTGGTAGTGCAATGGATAAGACTCTCCGCTCCCAATGCAGGGGGCCCGGGTTCAATCCCTGGTCAGTGACCTAGATCCCACGTGCATGCCGCAACTAAGTGTTTGCATGCCACAACTAAGGAGCCCACGTGCTGCAACTAAGACCTCGTGTAACCAAATAAATTAATAAATATTTTAAAAAATAACACTATGTATGGAAAATTATTAATCGCCTTTTCATTGATTTCTATGACATTTTCAAATTTTCGCATTGCATCCTATATATTTAGAGAAGTATTCAAAAATATTATATTTGGAAGTCAAGTGCTTATAATGGCTATTTTATTAGTACACATATTAAAAATAAGTACATAAAGCTATCCCAAGAAATGTTTATTTTTTGTTTTTTTCCAAAAAAGCATGTGCGTGCATTATTTTCTATTCTGTATGATTGGGCAGAAGTGGGGAGGGAAGGGGGAAAAATGAATGAGAAGTAGTAGAGCAGAGAGGGGGAGATGATGTGAAGAAACTCAGTGGATACATTTCTAAATAACACATCCACCTATCTCATTTTTTTTCTTGGTTTATGACTTGGCCTTAAGACGTTCCATAATTTTAATTCTAATTTTCAGTAGCTTGAAATAATTATATTTATAGCTAAATTAATGTAATGTGGAAATATGGGCAATGAGAGCTCCCAAAGGAATAATAATTTTGCTATAGAGTAATGTTTTAGATTTATCTTTCTATTAGCATGAAATTTAAATCATATTCTCCCTTGTGAGTACAAAATAGCTTACCTGCAATTCTAGCTCACTTGAATCAATGATTACAACTGATAAAACTGTATTTCATGTTTCAGAGCAAATCTACTGATAAGTTTGTAAAACTAAAGCCAGTGGCACAGCTGACTTTACGAGAGATGTTATGTCTCTGTTAGACCCCTTCTATAATCAATGGATTTAAAATTTCAGTTTATCTTAAGTTGAGCTACTATTAAGAAACTGTAATTATGCTAGTATACTAAGAAATCACTGGGTTGCATATGAGATAGAACATATTCTCTTCTTTACATGGCTTGGATATCATCTATAAAGACACAGTTAAACAACATGTACCAAAACACATTTTATTCTCCAAAAAAAATTAACAGCTATAGACTAATCTGCAAAAGACAAAACATAGGAATAAGAGAAGAGTCATTGAATGTGTATTTCTGGTCATATTTTGGATGTAAAAATAATTTAAACATATTGTTCTATTGTCGATTTTTAAAGAAAATTATCATACCCAGAATGTAAAGCAGTAAAAAAGCAGCAGTTGTAGGTCAAGGGGGCTTCCGGGAAGATGGCGGAAGAGTAAGACGCGGAGATCACCTTCCTCCCCACAGATATACCAGAAATACATCTACACGTGGAACAACTCCTACAGAACACCCACTGGACGCTGGCAGAAGACCTCAGACCTCCCAAAAGGCAAGAAACCCCCCACGTACCTGGGTAGGGCAAAAGAAAAAAGAAACAACAGAGACAAAAGATAGGGACGGAACCTGCACCAGTGGGAAGGAGCTGTGAAGGAGAAAAGGTTTCCAAACACTAGTAGACCCTTCGCGGGCGGAGACTGCGGGTGGCAGAGGGGGGAGCTTCGGAACCGCGGAAGAGAGCACAGCAACAGGGATGCGGAGGGAAAAGCGGAGAGATTCCCGCACAGAGGATCAGGGCCGACCGGCACTCACCAGCCCGAGAGCCTTGTCTGCTCACCCGCCGGAGCGGGCGGGGCGAACACAGCCTGCAGGGGGTTAGTGCACCACGGCTAGCCGGGAGGGAGTCCGGGGAAAAGTCTGGACCTGCCGAAGAGGCAAGAGACTTTTTCTTACCTCTTTGTTTCCTGGTGCGCGAGGAGAGGGGATTAAGAATGCTGCTTAAAGGAGCTCCAGAGACGGGCGCGAGCCGCGGCTGAAAGCGCAGACCTCAGAGACGGGCATGAGACGCTAAGGCTGCTGCTGCCGCCACCAAGAAGCCTGTGTGCGAGCACAGGTCACTATCCACACCCCCTTGCGGGAAGCCTGTGCAGCCCGCCACTACCAGGGTCCCGGGATCCAGGGACAACTCCTTCGGGAGAGCGCACAGGCGCGCTTCAGGCTGGTGCAACGTCACGCCGGCCGGCACCTCACGCTGGTGCAACGTCACGCCGGCCTCTGCCGTCGCAGGCCCGCCCCGCCTCCGTGCCCCTCCCTCCCCGCCCCCCACCCCGGCCTGAGTGAGCCAGAGCCTCCGAATCAGCTGCTCCTTTAACCCCGTCCTGTCTGAGCAGAGAACAGACGCTCTCAGGCGACCTACACGCAGAGGCGGGGCCAAATCCAAAGCTGAGCACCTGGGAGCTGTGAGAACAAAGAAGAGAAAGGGAAATCTCTCCCAGCAGCTTCAGAAGCAGCGGATTAAAGCTCCACAATCAACTTGATATACCCTGCATCTGTGGAATACAGGAATAGACAACGAATCATCCCAAATTAAGGAGGTGGACTTTGAGAGCAAGGTTTATTATTTTTTCCCCTTTTCCTTTTTTTGTGAGTGTGTATGTGTATGCTTCTGTATGAGATTTTGTCTGTATAGCTTTGCTTCTACCATTTGTCCGAGGGTTCTATCCATCCGTTTTTTTTCTTAATAATTACTTTTTATTTTAATAATTTTATTTTACTTTATCTTCCTTCTTTCTTTCCTTCCTTCCCTCCTTTAGACAACGAATCATCCCAAATTGAGGAGGTGGACTTTGAGAGCAAGATTTATGATTTTTTCCCCTTTTCCTCTTTTTGTGAGTGTGTATGTGTATGCTTCTGTATGAGATTTTGTCTGTATAGTTTTGCTTCCACCATTTGTCCTAGGGATCATCTCAATAGATGCAGAGAATTTGACAAAATTCAACACCCATTTATGCTAAAAACCCTGCAGAAAGTAGGCATAGAGGGAACTTTCCTCAACATAATAAAGGCCATATATGACAAACCCACAGCCAACATTGTCCTCAATGGTGAAAAACTGAAAGCATTTCCACTAAGATCAGGAGCAAGACAAGGTTGCCCACTCTCACCACTCTTATTGAACATAGTTTTGGAAGTTTTAGCCACAGCAATCAGAGAAGAAAAGGAAATAAAAGGAATCCAAATCGGAAAAGAAGTAAAGCTGTCACTGTTTGCAGATGACATGATACTATACATAGAGAATCCTAAAGATGCTACCAGAAAACTGCTAGAGCTAATCAATGAATTTGGTAAAGTAGCAGGATACAAAATTAATGCACAGAAATCTCTGGCATTCCTATACACTAATGATGAAAAATCTGAAAGTGAAATCAAGAAAACACTCCCATTTACCACTGCAACAAAATGAATAAAATACCTAGGAATAAACCTACCTAAGGAGACAAAAGACCTGTATGCAGAAAATTATAAGACACTGAAGAAAGAAATTAAAGATGATACAAATAGATGGAGAGATATACCATGTTCTTGGATTGGAAGAATCAACATTGTGAAAATGACGCTACTACCCAAAGCAATCTACAGATTCAATGCAATCCCTATCAAACTACCACTGGCATTTTTCACAGAACTAGAACAAAAAATTTCACAATTTGTATAGAAACACAAGAGACCTCGAATAGCCAAAGCAACCTTGAGAACGAAAAACGGAGCTGGAGGAATCAGGCTCCCTGACTTCAGACTATACTACAAAGCTACAGTAATCAAGACAGTATGGTACTGGCACAGAAACAGAAAGATCAATGGAACAGGATAGAAACCCCAGAGATAAACCCATGCACGTATGGTCAACTTATCTTTGATAAAGGAGGCAGGAATGTACAGTGGAGAAAGGACAGCCTCTTCAATAAGTGGTGCTGGGAAAACTGGACAGGTACATGTAAAAGTATGAGATTAGATCACTCCCTAGCCCCATACACAAAAATAAGCTCAAAATGGATTAAAGACCTAAATGTAAGGCCAGAAACTATCAAATTCTTAGAGGAAAACATAGGCAGAACACTCTATGACATAAATCACAGCAAGATCCTTTTTGACCCACCTCCTAGAGACATGGAAATAAAAACAAAAATAAACAAATGGGACCTAATGAAACTTCAAAACTTTTGCACAGCAAAGGAAACCATAAACAAGACCAAAAGACAACCCTCAGAATGGGAGAAAATATTTGCAAATGAAGCAACTGACAAAGGATTAATCTCCAAAATTTATAAGCAGCTCATGCAGCTTAATAACAAAAAAACAAAAACCCAATCCAAAAATGGGCAGAAGACCTAAATAGACATTTCTCCAAAGAAGATATACAGACTGCCAACAAACACATGAAAGAATGCTCAACATCACTAATCATTAGAGAAATGCAAATCAGAACTACAATGAGATATCATCTCACACCAGTCAGAAATAGCCCGGATATGGAAACAACCGAAGTGTCCATCATCAGATGAATGGATAAAGAAGATGTGGCACATATATACAATGGAATATTACTCAGCCATAAAAAGAAACGAAATTGAGATCTTTGGAATGAGGTGGATGGACCTAGAGTCTGTCATACAGAGTGAAGTAAGTCAGAAAGAGAGAGACAAATACTGTATGCTAACACATATATATGGAATTTAAGGAAAAAAAATGTCATGAAGAACCTAGGGGTAAGACAGGAATAAAGACACAGACCTACTAGAGAATTGACTTGAGGATATGGGGAGGGGGAAGGGTAAGCTGTGACAAAGCGAGAGAGAGGCATGGACATATATACACTACCAAACTTAAGGTAGATAGCTAGTGGGAAGCAGCCGCATAGCACAGGGAGATCAGCTTGGTGCTTTGTGACCACCTGGAGGGGTGGGATAGGGAGGGTGGGAGGGAGGGATACGCAAGAGGGAAGAGATATGGGAACATATGTATATATATAACTGATTCATTTTGTTGTAAAGCAGAAACTAACACACCATTGTAAAGCAATTATACTCCAATAAAGATGTTAAAAAAAAAGTTGTAGGTCAAATAGAAAAATAAATGCTATTATATAATTAAATATAATGCTCTTTTAAGTTTTAATGTAAAATATTGTGTTAAGTTCTATGGTGTACATATTTTCTAGTTTGTTTTAGAAGGCAGAATTTCCATAATTAACACTGCAGTAAATCTTATATCTTCAATGAACTTTGCTAGAATATTTGATAGAATTTTGGGGTGGATAGAAGAGAGAAACACAAGGTTTGCTTCTATATTTGCCAGAAATGGGTACATATTATCAAAGCAAGTTGCCAACATGCTTTCCACATTCTTATGGAAATCAATGGTTTAAAGTAACTGTTTATGTCTTTATGTGTGCAAGTGTGTTACTGTTTTCAAAAATATTCATGCTCACATTCTCTATTTTCCTAAGAATAGGAAGCAACATATGAGCAGCCAGTTAGCAGTGTTGTATCTTTTCAGTATAGCTGTTGCTAGAACAAAAGCTTAATTTATGTGTAACGATAAATATCTCACATCTCTATTTTATAAATAAGGAAATTATTAATTCAACATTGATAATGTTGGATATTGCCTAAGACTAATCATATTGTGTGTTGCAAAATATTCTGATAATCGAAGATAGAATACATACGACTTTGATGTGTCTATATTTGTAGATAATTGTCCCTCTCTTTTCCCCCTCCCTCCCCTTTCTCATTTTCTCTTTCTCATCCCTCTATCATGTATTTCCCTATGTATCTATCTATTCATCCATCTATCTCCATTTGTCTATGCATCCTTTGGTAAGTCAAAGTAACTTTTTTCCTTGTTGGTAAATCAATGTTATTAAACAAACAAACAAAAAAGGCTCCTGTACCATGACAGGTACTTATTGAAGAGAGGAAAACACTATTAAGGGTTCAACCCAAGGACACAGAAGGAATTTTGTCATTTTATACAAATCAGGGACATTTTCTCCACTTTTAAGAAATGAAAAAGTGTTGACCTATGACAAACAGTGTAATATATATATTTACCAACTGCCAATACACAAAATAGATGAAATGAGTCCTTGAATGATACCTTAGATGTTTTCCTTCCTTTTGCAATCTTTCAGAAAAGAGTTATGGACAACTTTTCCTACTGGGATTCTTCAGGACCATTGTCTGGTAAGTATAGCTTCAACAAGTTAGGATAATTTTTGCTTCACCTTTGACTTTGTTAGAGAATATAGTTTTATTTAGAAAATTGTGGTGGAAACTTCTTCCAGCAATAACATAAATCGTTTTCAAAGTGATCACTAAGTCTAGAGAAGCATAATTTTTTTAAATTATTATTTTATTTCCATTAAGAAAGGTTAAAAGAGTAAATGTTCTTCTATAATCCACTTTTAGATGGTTTTCACAAAAGTAAATGCACATTTGTTTACTTAATATTACATCAAACAGTTATTGAAATGAATTGTGTCATGAGATACAAGGACTATAATCTGTAATCAGTCATTGATCTTATTCCTAATTCAGTGCCTAATAGATACTAGATGCTCATAAGTCACTTGCATGAACAGGTGAGTGAATGAATGATTGCAAATATTAAGTAAGATAGAAAGTTACTCAAATAATGACCAATTTAAATCTGGATTTACTGAAAATATGAACTAGGCAATAGGTGTTCACTTTCAAAACTAATCATTGCACATTTCCATTAAATAGAGAACTGTTTGAGTGCATTTAAAATGCTATTTAAGTTCTCAAAATTTGGTGTGTATTAAGCGTTTGTCAGAAACACATTTATTATAAAAATTGTGAGATAGCCAAAGCTGAAAAATCATTATGACTTTAGCAATTAAAACAAAATACGTGGAAATCTAGACTATTACTAGATTCTGGTACTTCAAATCACTTTCTCCCCTATTTAGTCAGTGAGAGGTACCCGAAACCATCATCAGCCTAACCTTTGAGGTGACCCCCCCTGCAGTACATTCCTCTATTTATTGCTACATGATTCTGAATTTAGGAGAGGATTCAAATTGAAGTGTGGACCCTCAAAATTTCTTGAATTAAAAGAACACTAACGTAAGTCTACTACTTCCTTACCTTTTGAAATAATTCAGATTATACTTAAGACTAGGCTATAACCTGAGAGATTCATGTCATTACTGGCTTCCTATCTCCACTAGACATTGTGCTGTTATTTGAATTAAACTTAATTTATAAAGACTGAGTCATGCTTTGTGATCAAGATTGAAAATGAATCACTCCAGGCTAATTCTTGACCTTGCACAGGAAATACTGTTAAATGAGTATCAGTGCCACCTGGAGAAGGAAAAATTTTTGTGATGAATTCCTGGAGTGAGAATATTTTCATTTCCTGACTTGTAAATAAATGCAAAAGAAGACCATGAATTTGAAAGTCTGTGGGTGATGAAAAAGTAAGGGGAAAAGAGGGGAAGAAATCTAATCGCTTCTGACAAATACAGACCAAAATATAATTCATAGTCGGCCTCCCTGTGCACCAGAGACAGGGAAAAGTGTTAGCTGTAGCATTTTGTGCACCCTGCTACTAAGCTGTCAATCACAGCCCCCAGATACTAATTAGAGGAGGCCAGGTGAGACCGACCCACCTGAGTCTCCTTGAAAACCCTAGGTGGGAAGCATTTCTAGTGTAAATGCAGAGTACCATGAATGTGTTTTCAAATAACTCATAAAAAGAAACCTAGTGTTCTTTCTACTTAGGTTTAGAGCATCACTTTACGTACTCCTTCTGGCTTTGCAGAGAATTAGAAACCGGAAATCATTTTCAAACAAACATTCTACCTGCTGGCATAGAACTATTAAATTCATTGGGCCAATACATTTCAAATGAAAAGTTTATAGTATAAAAATAAAGTAAAATGATTTTTACAGTTCTTTTCGGGCACTGGAATTGCAATCTATATAGGGAGATAAAAAGGAAATGGCAAACAGTAAACTAATGATACACTAATTTAAACTGAAATGAAAATGCACTTTCTCATATCTACCTCCTGGCATTGAAATTATCAGTAACAGACTTAGAAATGGGAAGAGTGTGTATTAAAAACAAAAAAGGCAATTTATTAATGCTTACATACAGTGAATAGAAGTAGATATCATCCTTATTCATTGAAAGTAAATTTAACAGGCTTTTGTGTAATAGTAAACTTACGATTAGTATGATAGTTAAGGGAATGTAATTCAGAGCCATGGCATAAAACTCTTCTTGTTAAAGGTTTTAAATGTAAAATTCCAGTTATTAGCAAATGTATCTTTCCCATCGTAGAGTTGATAACATTTGACTTCATAGTTGTGATAAATTTATATATAACAGTTTTGAGTGCCAATTATGTCTCTGATGTTTACTGGGGAAGTAAACTATTATTCCTTTGACCTTCTTTGATTTATTTTGAAGACTAGGATCATGGGCAAGGAAATATTCATGAGCGTAGACCAGTTCCTCTAATGCAGCTAATTCTGAATTTTTGACACTGCACATTGTAACTTACTGTCATATGAACTTGCCAGAATGCTCATGCTTCAGCACCTCTCCTCAGACTTGCTTTGATAATTATCTTCAGTAACATTTGCCAAGAGAAAGCGAGGACATCCTCCCTCTGGCTATGTTCCATGTAGCTAATTTTACAGAACCATAGATTGGCATATTTCTGTGCCACAGTTTTCTCTACAAATAGGCATCATACTGACAGTGAAAATTAGAGCTATCCATACTCCTGCAGTATCCTTTCAGTTTTATGCTTCAAAAATTTTAATTTGTGAAGTAGATTGCTTATAAGCACAATATGGGGTCTCTTTTTTCTTATTAAGTTTCACTGATGAGATAAATACATGAATACGATGACTCGTATTACCCTTAGCTTTGTTAGAATAGCTACAAGTTTCATTTGTTTTTGTTTATTGATCACGGTTTGCATTAGCTTTCCACCTAGGAAATAATGCCACTTTAGCCTGTTTACTGAATAAGAGCTGACATGGAAATATTGGTAAGATTGATTATTGATCTTGTTGCTCGTTTTCATGGATTCTAGTCTCTTTAATTGAAAAAAATGCACTTAAGGAGTCCTTTGAAATGTTTTATCATAAATATCTAAGTTCTTGATGTGTTAAGAGGGCAAGAAAATATACCTGAAATATGAAGCTTATTTCCTATAACAGCACTAACAAGACTTCATAAATATCTGGTCCTGATATATATTATCTTTACGGTTTTTGAGACAAAAATAGCTGTTAATATTGAGGCTTTCAATCATACACAATTCTGATTAGGAGAATATAATAAAAATCGGAGGTGTTCCCAGAAGCATCTCTCTGGTCTGTTCTCCTTTAGTGAAAAGCACTAATTATGAAAGGTTTTACATTGAATAACTAAGTCAACTCCAGGGAAATCTGAGGATATGTTAGATCTGCCACCTTCTTATTCTTTTTTAGCTTTATTTTGGTATAATTGATATACAAAAAAATTGCACACATTTAAATATATACATCTTGATGAATTTGGACATATGCATACACCATCCATGATACCATCACCACAACTAAGGTACTAAATATGTCTACGTCTAAAAATTTTCTTGCATCCTTTTGTGTTTGTTTATTTTGTTAAGGACACTCAACATGAGATCTACCCTCTTAATATATCTTAAATTGCACAATACTTTTTAAAATAGCACAAATTTTAAGAGTATTGTTACCTATAGGTACTATGCTATACAGTACACTTTTTGAAGTGATAGGTATGTTTTCTATTTTAATTCTATTGTTATATATACATAGATATTGCCAAACTTAATAAATTATATACTTAAAATGGATTAATAAGTTGTATGTATGTTAAAACAATAACTTTTAAAAAGTAGATGTGTATCATTTTTACACAAAGATTACACATTTTAAAACCTACATATGATTCTGAAATAAAACGTATATATTCATTAAAAAAGCATTTTTGTCAATTTCAAAGCCTGTCAAGATTCTTACCTATGTTGACATAGGAAATAACTGTCACAACAAATGACACATATATATGCTGCCCATAAGAGTAGGGGAATTTGACCTAATGAAGATTGGAGTCACATACAATTTACAGATTAGCAAAAATTAGGGAATATGTGTTTATCACTTTAGGGCTAGGTCCATAAATTAAGTGAAAGTTAAGTTGCTTTGTTCATGTATGTATTATGTGGCATCTCAAGATGAGTAGCTGAGACCTTGGGAAATTTTAAAAAGTGCAGTAAATAGGTCGACATTTCTGGCCTGACCAGTCTGAAACCCAAACTTCCACTAAGAGAATCATACAGGATTCACCTAATACAGATATAAATTGTAATAGCAGCTTTCAAGTTATTCTTCTAATTTGAAAGTTTTTGAAAAAGCAAGTTCTTCCTCAAATTTCACCTACCAGTTAAATGCATGCTACTCTAGCTGAATTGCAGTGGAGGCTTGAACACCTGACGTTTTTGTCTTTTTCTCCGTCCTTTAAGGAGTTGGCCCCTTGGACTCTGGTTCACAGTTTGAGTGCTGCTTCCCTAAACCAGTCTCTGTAGGAAATCTTATTTCCACATTTGGATTTATGAAATCAACAAAAGGATTAGTTGAGGATGATTTAACTCAAACTATAAAAGGCAAAATATATACAGTTTTTTCATTTAGGTAATTTTGCATGTGACAGTCCATTACTGGCATTCTATGGTATTTAGAGGATTTCCAATTCTTATTTCATAGGAATTAAGAAGAAAAAAGCCTCCAGTTAGCTGTGATTAAGGACACTGCCACTGGTCTGCCTTTTTCTGGACTCATTATTCTTTTATTATCCATGATTTGTGAAATTTTGAGGAGGGCTTGCTACCTTGTTTCCTTATGGATTGAATTAGTCACTATGATTTAACCCAGGACATTCTCAGTTCTTTTTAGTAGGGTCATTATTTTTCCAAGGTTCTTAGCTAAATGCTTGTTGTCTGTCACTGAAGATTAGGAAATCTCTACTGCTTGGTTTGCCTAGTCCTGTGACTTTCTGACTTGGAGCGCTCTCCCGGTAAGAAGCCCAGCTGTCCCTGCATTCTGTTTGCACTGCAGGACTGACAGTTTTCTGACTCCTTTTCTTAAGAAGAGAATTATTCACATTGAGCCTGTCCTTCAGAAGGACATCCCTCACTCAGCAGAGTCGGGGTATCATGACACTGTCTACACAGCAGTAAACGCCCCCTGAAATACTGTTTACTTCACACTTGTCATATTTTAAAGTTCTGTTATATGCCTATTTTTTAAATTAATTTTTATTGGAGTATAGTTGATTTATAATGTGTTAGTTTCTGCTGTATAGCAAAGTGAATCAGTTATACATATACATATATCCACTCTTTTTAAAATTCTTTTCCCATATAGGTCATCACAAAGTATTGAGTAGAGTTTCCAGTGCTATACAGTAGGTTCTTATTAGTTATCTCTTTTATATATAGTAGTGTGTATATGTCAGTCCCAATCTCCCAGTTTATTCCCCTCTCTTTCCCCCTTGGTAACCATAAGTTTTCTATGTCTGTTACTCTATTTCTGTTTTATAAATAAGTTCATTTATAGCATTTTTTTAAGATTCCATATATAAGTGATATCATATGATATTTGTCTTTCTCTGACTTACTTCATTCAGGATGACAATCTGTATATGCCTATTTAAATTATGATGATATTAAGATTTTGTCAGTTTACTTACCTTCAAATAAGTGTGTGCTTGTATATTATACTTCGCATTTAATTTTGACTATATCTTCTTAAAACTTGTGCTCCGCATATCAAGTATCACAGGTTTTATAAATTTCACCATTCTTTACCCTTGTTTTATAACTGCATCATGCTGCATAAATTTTACAGCATTTTACAATATTAAGATGATCAAAGTCACTTTTACCTTTATGAAATTTTTAATAATTGTACTATACAATGGACAATAAATTTATTCTGTTCAACATAGTTTATTAATAATGAATAATTTCTTGCTCTTTCAACACAATTTATTATCTCAAAAATAATAATTTAGAATTCCTTACTAAATATGTAGACATATATCTCTCAGAATCATTTATTTATGGTTTAATCTAAAGCCTTTTTATAGTGAGCTATCTATTGGATCTAAACATGCAATCAAATATGTGCTCAACTAGTGAGGAGTATAGGGGAATATCAGATATAGTATGAGGTAAACTCTCGTAAATTAATGATAGTATAATATAGATGGATACAGAGACTTTCAAATTAATATAAGTAGTGATAACTTTAGGTAAACAAAATAGGCTCTTTTTAATTATCTCATTAATTATTAAGATCTAGAATCATGGCCACTACTGGGCATATACCCTGAGAAAACCATAATTGAAAAAGAGTCATGTAGGGCTTCCCTGGTGGCGCAGTGGTTGAGAGTCCGCCTGCCGATGCAGGGGACACGGGTTCGTGCCCCGGTCTGGGAAGATCCCACATGCCAGGGAGCGGCTGGGCCCGTAAGCCATGGCCGCTGAGCCTGCGTGTCCGGAGCCTGTGCTCCGCAATGGGAGAGGCCACAACAGTGAGAGGCCCGCGTACCGCAAAAATAATAATAATAATAATAACACATCAGGAAGTGAAAATCCCATGCTGTCTGCTGCCTTATTTGTATGGTCCCAAACAAGTCAGTGTTGGGCAAAGTACACCTAAGTAAACCCCAAAAGAAGAGACTCTATTCCCTTTATTGCTAGTGTGGGTCGTGTCAGTGTTTGATAAATGACTGGCCAACACAAAACATATGTTCTCACATGTTTAAGATCTGAGCTGATAGAATGGAGAGTTGACATGTCTGACACTGGCTTGTGCGCCTCTAAATGACGAAGAAGAGATACTATCAAAAAATGTTATTTTGCTGGAACCTAAGTCTTCAGATATACAGAGCATTTTTAAACTAAAGTTGAATAGTACATCCTGAAGTACATAAAGTATTTTTATAACTATCTATAAATAATATTGGCAGAAAATATGAGTATTGACTATTTCCAATTCAAAAATATTTTTAATGTCTGCTTAGATTATTTTCTTAGCTGTTCTCTGTTGAAATATGCTTGCATATGAATTAAACACAAACTTGCTATTTTCTACAAAAGAGGGGCAAATCTGCTCTCCACAGGTGAGTAGAAAAGAAAATGAAAAAGTGAATCCAAATTCATAGACTTTTTCTTCTGGAATATATCACTGAGTTTTAGGATCTAATTTCACCTCCTTTCATTCTACAATTATTTACATACCTATATTGAACTTGAATATTAAAAATATTAGATGAAATATATAATATGAAAATGTGTAAAATGCCAATATCAAAGTAATTGCAGTTAAAGTAATTACAATCTGAAATATAATATTCAATATATAAATTTTATACTATGTTACATGAAAACATAATATATAATACATGAACATATAACACCGTAAGTTACATGACAGCATATTACATAATTCTCTGCTAAAATACTTCAATAGGTTCAAATAATATTTAGTATGTAATTATGTTAATCAACTACTTTATTGACTACTAAGTATAATACACTATTTTAAATCTGGTAGCAAGAGGAAATAAAATTTTAGTGATTATCATATTTTAATGTCAATTACACTTTTGGCTTTATATTCTCAAGGATATATTGTTTATCTTGAATATTAGAAAAAAGAGTAAAGGCTATAAAATGTGTTAGAAGGAACTACTAAATTTTATTTTTAATAAAAATAATATGTAATATTTCTGTTGAAAAAAGAATGAGTTACTAGTTCTGTTTTTAATCTCATAGATTTAGAATCTCAAAATTTTAATGTGCATTGAGGCACAAGAGTGAATTGTGATTAACATTCTCTCGGTCTCAGCACTGTAAATGCCACTGCTATCTGTAAGAGTAGCTTCTAGTCCTTTGAAACAGCAGAATCATATCTAGTAGAAGGTAAAAATGTTCCTTTTCTTTGCTCTAGGGAAACTGTGTGTGTTTATAAGAGCATATCCATGTGCACAATGACGTGAATTAAAATTGACTGAATCAATAAACATCAAACTTTTTTCTTTTCAGTGTAAACTTCTGAGTAAAAGAAAAAAAAAAAAAGGTTGAATAGCTTCTACTGTCCTGAGGAAGAGCAAGGGTCACTGGTAAACTTGAATGAGGATGCTGGTACCCTAAAATAACTAAAGTTACCAGACAAGCTTGGGACATGAGATTAATAAAACAAACTAGAGCACACAATGAAAATATTCTTGCTGCTTGTTTTACTGTTCTTTTATGAAGCCAAATTACATACATACCATATAAGATTAAGTGTGTGTGTGTGTGTGTGTGTGTGTGTGTGTGTGTGTCCTCATGGATGAAGTTGGTTACCTTGGGAAGGCAATGTAAAAGCATAATAGAAAGGCCATGGCATCAGATTGAGTGAACTTTTAAAACCTGTGTCACCAAAGAAGAATGTACAAGTGAACCATTATGTAAGTAAAATGCTTAAAGTAGGATTGAAAGGCTGGCTCTTCAGGAAATTGTTGATAGTGTCTTTTCCTTTCCATGTTGTGAGAGATGCACCCTCCACAAACCCAGGCTCCTGCATTCATAGGTCTCTTTCTAGTCTTCCAGGTTTCCCATACCACATAGTCACTCTTGCTACATTATGCTAGGTTATTTTTAAAGGGATTCACATTTGTTCACCTACTATATCTGGAAAAAGTCTTCCTTCTCTTGACTTTTACATTTACATTTGAAATGTGAAAGTTCTCTTTTGCCCCAAGCTGGCACATATGTTCTGTTTTGGAATAAATAACAATAATTCAGGGGAAAACCATGTATGATTTTGCATTCTTTGAAGAATCAGTAGGAGATAGTTGATAAATAGTTGAAAGTATGGACATAAAGGACCACTCTAGAAAGATATATTTGGGGGTCATTATCTTAATTGAAATCATTAACATGATTAACATAAGATGAAACCCTGAAGTGCATCATGAGAGAGAGGGCAAGAGAAGAAACAGAAGCCTGTGAAGAAAATAAAAAGAAATTACAGTGACAGGAAGATCAAGAGAGTAGCATTATCAGAATGGTAGAGAAGAGAATATTTAAGGGTAAGTAACATTATTGCCGCAGGAAAGTGAAGTAACATAATCATTGTTGCACCGCAGAAGAACTCATTGGATTTTGTATTAGTTGGAGACACTAATAATGTCAACAGACATGATTTCAGTAAATCGGCAGAGGATAGATTATAGTCAGTGAAAAGGCAAGAGTTCTAGACCAGTTCAGCTTAGATCTGAAGTGTTCTATTTTTGTTTGTTCAAAGAACAGCATTTTAAGAGGTACTTAAGACAGTCAAGACCATATCCAGAGAAGAATCATCATGATTTGAATGATTCAAACTTTTTATAGCAAAAATTATAAACATAGGAGAAGAACATAGGAGAAGAACATAAGAGAGAACAAAGAACATAGGAGAAGAAATTAAGGATATTTGGTGAAGGAAAAACACTAGAGATGATGAATAGTTATGTAAAAATATTTGCAAGACTTTTATACCTAAGAATTTTATATGGTTCCGATATCTCCACAAGAAACCAACAGAACCGTTTTTTTGAAATTAAAAGACATATTTTATATTTCTTATAAAAGTGTTATAAGAAACGTAAAGTAGAACATATCCATTAGTTTCTCATTTCAATGGGCAGGGCTGGTGTATTCCCAAAATAAAGCATAAGAAAAATAGTATATTTAGTTACCATGAAAAGGTTAACACCTCTATCACCTCACATAACTACCATTTTTTTGTGTGTGCTGATAACAGGTAAGATCTACTTTCTTAGCAACTTTCAAGTATAGAATACATATTGCTAACAACAGTCACTATGCTATATACTAGATCTTTTTGCAATATAACCATGTTTCAAATCATCACTTACGTGTGCTTTCTTTTAATTATATCTCAATAAAACTGGGAAAAAAAGAAAATGGTATAATTGGAAATTTACACAGGAAAACTCAAAAACAGTCGAAGTCTTTTATATATCCTTCACTCTCTTATGCATTTCCAGTAGTGAAAAATGTTGCCATCATATACTGAGGAAATTATTTCTCGTGTTCAAGCATCTATGGTATAAAAACTGCATATTACCCCTGAAAATACTGCAATGAAATAGATGCAGCTTTGGTTTATAAAAGGTTGTCTGTTTACTGAATTCCTGAGAATAATTTAATATTACTGAGGGAATACTACATTGATATACCTTAGATATATACATATATATGTGCATGTCCACATGCATATTGATGAGAAAATTTCTCTATTTTTATTATATGTGGTATACCTCTATTACATTAATATATGTAACACTGTCTCTTCTCTTCAAGAAAGTTAGTTAGACAGGCTTATAATTAAAATAATGTATGCAGTGTGATAGGTGTTTCATTATCTGTATGGTTACAGAGCATTTATCTAAACAATGGAAGTTCAGTTAATTTTCCTAGAAAAAGAGGAACGGAAGCATTGATCTGGAAAGGATCAGAAAGAAAGTGGTATTTAAACTGCAATTTGAGATGATGGAGGAAATTTTTAATTATCAGGAAGGAAATATGAGTATGAACAAAGACGATATTATAAAAAATATAGCATGCTTAAAGAACCAAAAAATTATTTGGAATGTCACAAGCAAAGGATGTGACAAGGAAAGTAAGTGTGATGAGGCTGAAAGTATGGGGTTGTCTTGTGAAGCCACACAAGTGCTGTAGCCTGACCTTTAGAGTGTAAATCTTAAAGAAATATGAATTTTAAGGACAAATGGTTAATTATAATAAAAGGTAACAATATATAGATTCTCAATAAGAGATATTGGGAAGTAATGTCTATACATTAAAAATATACCTAAACAAAAATAAATTTCTTATTTGTCCCCAATTTATTATGAACTGTGCAATTAAAATTCAGCAAAGTAACCTGTGTCTTTTAAAATTTGTTTCAGTGGTTGGACTTACACTGCAATAGCTTTATAAGGTCTGGTTTCTTTCTTAAGAAAACATGGATGGGAAGAAAATGTAGGACAACATGGTCTGAAACTGACATTTGTCCTTAAGCTTAAACACAAATGACTCACCAAAATAAATATAATGCATAATTCATCAGTGGTACAATAATCATATTAATGAGCCATATCTGAAGTCAAAAGATTATAAAGTGTATTACACAGGTATTAACTTGTAAATTGCTGCTAGATTTATGGAGTTAGCAGATTGAATGCAATCTTATTAAATGTGTTAATGATGTTTAAGTGGATATGGAAAGGAGAAAAATTCATTATGAAACACTAAGCTTTGCTAACACAGATTTCCTTCAGGATAAGGAAATAAGCTCATGCTATTTTCAGTAGACAGCAATATATTCTTCCAAAAGCAAAAGCAAAGAAAATATGTTTCCTGAATTACAATCTTCTAATATTGTTCTGACACTTAGATATAAAAAAAACATTAGCCCATCATGTGATGTACATATAAGACAAAATAATAACAAATATAATTTGAAAAATCCATGAACATTTTAATGTGTAGAATAATGTACACACATTCTATTTAACTATATAAATATGTGTATATTGCAAATGAAAGCAAATTTCAAATTTAAAACAAGTCATTCAATGATGTAGTTGGTAAAAAAAGGAAAGGCAATTACTTTCAGGTAATTTATGTAGAAAAAAAGGTCATATTTTATTCAAATTATGATTTCTAAATAAGTAATTTTATACACTGTGAATGAATTATTTTCTAAATAATCAAGGAAAGCTTACAGATATAAATATTCAAATAAAGAGAAGAGAGTGTATATAAAAAAGAGGAAGGTGCATGAGAAATATTAAATATTAACACCCATGTACATACACACATTGAGGACCATATCTGAAATAAAAACTGCAGAGAGACTTCTAAATACACCTCTGACTCTGAGGAAGCTAATCTTGTTTGTTCCCTGCTTAAAAATATGTTCACTTCCAAGGTATATTCATTTCATTTATGGATAATAGTCTAAATCCTCTTTCTCAAGGCACTGATTGAAATAGTTGGATTTTCCATAAATCTCCAATATAGAAATTTAAGGATAGAATATTTTTCCAAAAAATTCTATTCTTAAATCCCTATATTGCTGATGTCTGTATACATAGACTCTATGTCTATATACATAGTGCAGATTCTTGAAGTAGTCTGCCTTACTCATTATAAAAATAAATGATTGGTCCATGGGCTTAAGGGATAGGTCCAAGGAATTTTGTGAATGTTTAAGGAAGAGTAAAGATAATAAGACAGATTTGTTAGTTTTATTTATTGGAGTATAGTTGCTTTACTATGTTGTGTTAGTTTCTGCTGTACAGCAAAGTGAATCAGCCACATGTATACATATAGCCCCTCTTCCTTGGATTTCCTTCCCATTTGGGTCACCACAGAGCACTGAGTAGAGTTCCCTATGCTATACAGTCTGTTCTCATTAGTTATCTATTTTATACATAGTGGTGTATGTATGTCAATCCCAATCTCCCAATCCATCCCACCCCCCCACCTTGGTATCCATACATTTGTTCTCTACAGCTGTGTCTCTATTTCTGCTTTGCAAATAAGTTCGTCTATACCATTTTCTAGATTCCACCTATATGCGTAAATATACGATATTTGTTTTTCTCGTTCTAACTTACTTCACTCTGTATGACAGTCTCTAGGTCTACATGTCTACAAATGACCCAATTTCATTCCTTTTTATGGCTGAGTAATAGTCCATTGTATATATGTACCACATCTTCTTTATCCATTCCTTTGTTGATGGACATTTAGGTTGCTTCCATGTCGTGGCTATTGTAAATAGTGCTGCAACGAACATTGGGGTACATGTATCTCTTTGAATTATGGTTTTTTCCAGGTATATGCCCGGGAGTGGGATTGTTATGTCATCTGGTAGTTCTATTTTTAGATTTTTAAGGAACCTCCATACTGTTCCCCATAGTGGCTGTATCAATTTACATTCCCACCAACAGTGCAAGAGGGTTCCCTTTTCTCCACACCCTCTCCAGCACTTACAGTTTGTAGATTTTTTGATGATGGCCATTCTGACCGGTGTGAGGTGATACCTCACTGTAGGTTTGATTTGCATTTCTCTAATGATTAGTGATGTTGAGCATCTTTTCATGTACTTCTTGGCCATCTGTATGTCTTCTTCGGACAAATGTCTATTAAACTATTATAGATGTTGAATCTATACATTCCCTACTATTTTTAACCGAATGTTGTACTGTTTCCATAAATGGCAATGACATGCTGACACATGCTTGGCACTCAAATTATGTGCAGAATAAATGAATGCATAAAAAAGCAAATGCTTTTAACAAAGTTGGCCACGTATTTTTCTTACAAAAATCCAGAGAAAATCACACTCAAGTCTGAGTTCCATAAAAAATATAAGATGGCAACTTTAAATCAGGAAATAGGGACTTCTCTTGTGGCGCAGTGGTTAAGAATCTGTCTGCCAGTTCAGTGAACATGGGTTCGAGCCCTGATCCAGGAAGATCCCACATGCCGTGGAGCAACTAAGCCCGTGTGCCCCAACTACTGAGCCTGTGCTCTAGAGCTCACAAGCCACAACTACTGAGCCCACATGCCACAACTACTGAAGTCCCTGTGCCTAGAGCCTGTGCTCTGCAACAAGAGAAGCCACTGCAATGAGAATCCCATGCCCCACAACGAAAGTAACCCCCGCTTGCCACAACTAGAGAAAAGCCCACGCGCAGCAACGAATGCCCAACACAGCCAAAAATAATTAATTAATTTAAAAACAGGTAGTAAGAAATAATATTTCAAAACATCTGCATTTTTAATACGTTTCTTTAATTTTGTCATGAACATTCATTTTGTTTATCCTGACATATGAAAGCCCAGTGGGTGCCCATGCCTCATTGCTTTAACATATGCTGTTTCAGTTGCTGAAAAGAATATGAGGCAACAGACTTTGGGGGGAAATAGAGTTTCTGTCCAGCTGTAATAAAAGCATTAACATGAAAGATCATGTCCAGATAAGGTATTCTGGACCTCTGTTATCAGGATGAGAAGAGCTCATTTTTAAAATAATCTCAACTCTTGTTGATTGAATGTCTCTGTTATAGCAACTCTTTACAAATGCTTTTAGAAACTCTTTGATTTTATGGTAAAGAAAAACATGAAGCAGACTGCTGTAATGTAGTAAATTTTTACTTTTTCCTGGCTGAATATTTTAATAATGCAGGCAAATAACCAGAAAAAAAAAACCCAAAAACCTCTTACATAGCAAAGGTCAAAATTATTGTTAAATAATACAGAAGAAACCTTGGGCTTTTAAAAATAATAATTTTATATAGATTATTTTTCCAGACCTTAGAAAAGATAACTTTTTACTTCAATCTGTGATGCAATCTTAAAATTAAACTCTGACAAAAGTATACTTATTATGAGAAGACCATACTGTCATTCAGATCAACTCTCCTGATTAAGAAAACAAAAACTAGACACGCTGAACAAATTATTATGGAGAAAAAAATTGTGATGCAACACTGAGGTAGGCAGTCAGTGATGATATGAGGGGTGAAGATCCAGACTAGAAGGAAGGACCAGATATATGAGTGCAATGTTCGATGCTGCTTTTCCCACTGAAGGATCTTGTTTATCTGGAAACTGTAGAGGGAAGGCTGAAAAAAGCTGAATAGAGTATTTGGCAATCTCCAATGTCTGTACTGACAAAAGTGGGAACTCAAGCCCCACTAAAGAAGAGAGAAACCTATGAAATATGCTAGAATTAAAGTTGGGATCCTTGAAGGACTGCACATTCGTAGTAGGGATGAACCAGAAATAGAGAAGCCTCACAAAGAATTGAGTTCAGAAGAAAAGTATATTCTACATGTGTATGCAGCTAATGGTACAACCTTAAAATACAGTAAGCTGAAATCTGATAGAACTAAAAGGAGAAACAGGCAAAACCATAATCACATTGGAACACTTTACACATATATCTCACGAACAATAAAAGCAGCAGCCAAAATATATTATTCATGGATACTAGAAATTTGTCATTCCAACAAATTTCAATGAATCAAATTTGTACATGTTGCATTATCAGATAACATCTTAAAATGTGTGGATGCAGCTTTAGCCACGCTAGGAAAATATATAACCTTCAATATATATGGAAGAGAGGAAGAAAGTTTACAAATCAATGACCAAACAATAGTCTTGAGAAGAGAGAAAAGGAAGACCAACTTAAACTCAATGATAAATTAATGTTATAAAAAGCAATATCTGACAGAAGTTCAACAAAGCCAAATTATGACACTTGGACAATATTAATAAAATTAAGAGCACAATACTAAGACTGAGCAATAAATAAATGAAGAAAAGTAGAATCATGCATCATGTAGAATCACACGCATCATGAATGAAAAACTATCCATTAGTAGTAATCCTAGAGACAGTAAAAAAGATAAGAGGACAATCTGACAAATTGAAAAGTCTGATGAAGTGGAAAATTTTCTTGAAAACTATAATACCCAGTTTGACTCAAGAATACGACATTATGACTTACCCTAAAGAAACTGAATCCATATTTAATAAACTTTCCTACAGTGAAAATCCAAGGTTCAAAGAATTTCCCAATGAATTTTTCCAAACACTGAAAGAAGAAACACTATGAGTATCTTACAAACACTTCCAGAGAATAAGAAATAAAGGTCCAATGTCCAGCTAGATTTATCAGGCCAATGCAACATTGATACCAAAACCATATAAAAACATTACTAGAAGGGAAAATTGAAGTCAATATTTACTATAAATATATATTTAAAACTCATGAAAAAAATACTCACAAACATTCCAGTAATGCAAATTCGTTTAACATATGAAAATAAAACAAAGTTATTCACTACACTAGCTGAATGAAAGTTGTAAGAGCCTCTCGATAGATGCCCAAAGCATTTGATAAAGTTCAAAGTACATAAGCATAGAGAAAAGGCTTAGCAAACTATGAATGGAAGGGACTTGTATCATCTGATAAAGCATAAATCAAAAGAAGCTACAGAAAACTTCATATTTATTTATAAAACTTTTCCCCCTGGGATTTAGAATGAGAAAACAATGTTTTTTGTCACCACTTCTATTAAAAATTGAAGGTTCTAGCTAGCTCCATTAGAAAAAAAAATGAGGATTGGAAAGTAAGAAATTAAAATATCATTTTTTAATAGAATATGTGGCTATAAATTTAAAACCCAAATTAATTAGAATTTATAAGGGAGATTAGCCAAATTACTGGATACAAGGACAATAGGGAAAAACTGTTTTTTTCAAAACCCCATTCATACCCATTAATTATGAAATGTTATAAATTCTACTTACTATCAGACCCAGTATTAATCATACCTCTCTATTTAACCTTTCAAGGCACCACTACAGTCTGGTACTTTTAATCTTCTGAACTCATTCTATTCTTTTAAGACTTCATTTTTTTTTTAGAGCAGTTATAGTTTCACAGAAAAATGGAGAGGAATATACAAAGGTTTTCCGTATTCCTCCTGCCTCCGCCATTATCAGCATTCCCCACCAGCGTGGTGGATTTGTTAAAATTGATGAACCTACACTGACACATCATCATCATCCAAAGCCCACAGTTCACCTTAGGGTTTACTCCTGGCGTTGTTTAATCTATGCGTTTAGGCAAATGTATAATGACATGTATCCAACACTACAGTGTCATACGGAGTAGTTTCATTGCACTAAAAAATCCTCTATGCTCCACCTGGTCACCCCTCTGGCAACCACTGAACTTTTTTTTACTGGGTCCATAGTTTAGCCTTTTCTATAATGCATATTGCTGGAATTATACCATACGTAGCCTTTTCAGATTGGCTTCTTTCACTGGACTCCATATCTTTTTTAAAAATCCTTCCTTCAATTTATTTTCTGTTGTATTCAGAGTAAACTTTCCTAAGAAAAAATGTTTTATGGAATTATACTCCCAGGTTGTTATGGTAGGTTGTGACAGAAAAATGTTCCACTAACAATAAATAGAAAAAGTCAAGTTACCAAAATCTGGTATTTAAAAGACATCAAATGGTTGTAAAAGCAACAAAGGGCAGATGGACTAGAATTACAGAGTAACAGCCATCAAAACTAAGATAACCGGGCTTCCCTGGTGGTGCAGTGGTTGAGAGTCCGCCTGCCGATGCAGGGGACACGGGTTCGTGCCCCGGTCCAGGAAGATCCCACATGCCGCGGAGCGGCTAGGCCCGTGAGCCATGGCCGCTGAGCCTGCGCATCCGGAGCCTGTGCTCCGCAACGGGAGAGGCCACAACAGTTAGGCCCGCGTATCGAAAAAAAAAAAAACTAAGATAACCATCACCAGAGTTGTTGTTGCTGTTTCTTTCTCTTCTTTTTTTTTTTTTTTTTTTTTTCGTTTTCTAACTCTGGATAATATAGGAGAGGAGTTTGCCGGACGAAAAAGAAGTAGCCCTTAGAAGTTTCAGATGACTGAAGTAAGTATCAAAAACTTGAAGGGACTCAAACACATAGATCATTTTCCTGATGAGATGTTTGCTGAAAGCTAACACTGTAAGGAGGGTAAAGAGCTAGGACAAAGATAACCAAATCTACTAGCAAAAACTCGAGCTCACCATCCAGAGTTTAAAAATACATAAGGGACAAGAGACCATGAACAAAAGTCAGCCGTGGAGGGGTGGATGTGAATTAGATGCCCAGAAGCTTTAGAATATGGAACTTTTACCAAGAGATTAAAAAATCGATAAATATGTTCCAAAAAGCTAAAGAAGAATCTAAATTGTTAATTTATAAAAGTAATTTTAAAAACAAATGATAGGAAATGTAGGTAAACATGTGAGGTCTCTTCTTTTGGAAAGCCTCTCTAAGGGATTCTGTTGTATTAACCTGAAAGATTATGTCTCCAAACTCAAAAACCAAATTATTAGCAAAAGAAGTTATTTCTTGGAAGGTGGTGAGGGGTGAGAGAAGAATATGTGAAGCACATTTGACAAAGTTTCACTTTTTTAAAGTGAGTTCTTAAAATGTATATGATAATGATAAACGAGTTCCCCCCAAAAAGGCAAAGTGTTAAGAGTAGGAAAAATACAACAAATGCTTAGTATTGCTAATAAAAAATGTGAAAATTTCTTTACCCACATTAATTAACAAATACTGGAATTTTAAAAAAGTGAAATGCAGTTGTTTAACCTATACACTGTGAAAGATTTAAGACAACTTTGTGTTTTTTAATAGATGTGCAGAAATAGGAATTCACTTACAAATCTGGAAATTAATACTGTTGCACATTTTCTTGAGGGATATGTGGACATACACCACAGCATTCTTAAAACATAAATATAAATTGAAGCAAATTTTCTAATTCTAGTAATTTATTTGAAGACATCTATCAGCTAAGAATATTTAATCGAATGGGTGAGGCTCTTTTTTTCCCTCACATAACCAGCACACTGGGGGTTGTCAGCGGGTGGTGGTGATGTACCAGATGTGATATCAGGGTGGTATATTTCTCATTCTCTTGGCATTTTCCATGTGTTCCAAGTTGGCTGACACAGCATTCCACATCAAGAGAGGAAGGAGAGAAAGCATCCTTTTTTATTTATAATCATTTCTGTTGCCCCACTTTCTCCCTTTCTTCTTGCTTAAACCTCTCACTGTATGTGATCATATTAATAATCCTTTAATATATTTTTCCATGCTAAGTTAAAAAGATATGTAAAAACATATGGATGACAGTTTTCATTGTTTTACAAAAATAGATCACATTATTACAATCTATAACTCCATGATACTCATGGGAATTCCTACAAGACAACTTTGTAGATTAAATTTATTTTTAATAGCTTAATGTACATTTACAATAATTAAACCTCCTCAGTGCATGGATATTAAATTTATTTCAAATTTTTGCCCCTGCCAATAAATTCCAACATATTGGCATTTTTATTTCATGGTGAAATTACTGATTCAAATTGTAAGTGTATATTTACTATTAATATAACTTACAGATTGTTTTTGATAAAAACTCTATTCCACATTTTCACAAGAAATGAATAATTGAAGTTTCCCTGAAACACTGCCAAACTTTATTGCACTTATTTTTATCAATCTAATGGGCAAAAAGGGATGGTATTTTTGTTTTTTTTTAATTTGCATTCATTGGATATTAATTATGATGATAATTTTCTACATATTTAGTTGTAATTTCTTTAACATTCTGGAATCTGTTAATAACAGTTTTCACACATTTTTATTGTGTTTTCTGGAGCTTTTTGTATATTAAAAATATTAACCATCAAATATTTTCTCCCAAGTTAGCTATTTTTCTATTGATTTTTTATGGTCACTTTTGCTATATGAAATAATTTAATGTAACTTTAGTTAAGGAGATCTTCCCAACCCCTAATTTTAGTTTCAGTCCTTAAATTAACATCTAAGACTTTTTTTTGTTTTTTATGGTATAGAATTGTTATTGAACACATTGGAATATAAATTTATATAAGTATGTGTATACAGTTGACCCTTGAACAACACAGGTTTGAACTATGCAGGTCCACTTACACGTCGAGTCTTTTTCAATAAATACACACTACACCACCTGCAGTAGATGGAATCCGTGGATATGGATCTGTGGATATGGAAGGCCAACTCTAAGGTTGTATGTGGATTTTCGACTGTAGGGGCTCAGTGCCCCTAACCTCTGTGTTGCTCAAGGGTCAGCGGTGCATGTGTACTTTCTCCAACAGATGTGACCTACTTGAGAGCAGGAACAATTTCAAACTGAGGACTAAAGAGACAATTTTTTTTTTTTTTCGGTAGGCGGGCCTCTCACTGTTGTGGCCTCTCTCGTTGTGGAGCACAGGCTCTGGACGCGCAGGCTCAATGGCCATGGCTCACGGGCCTAGCCGCTCCGCGGCATGTGGGATCTTCCCGGACCGGAGCACGAACCCGTGTCCCCTGCATCGGCAGGCGGACTCTCAACCACTGCGCCACCAGAGAAGCCCTAAAGAAACAATTTTTAATGAATGACTGAGGACTTTATATCTGTCCAGGTCATGGAGCAAAATATGTATAATGCCACAGTGTATGATCAGACTGAAGAATCGCTCTCTGCAATCAAAATGCCAGTGAATTTTGCATATTTTTGGTGTACCAGTAGCTTGGAAAGTACAATGTGCAGTTTTCACCTGACGCTGTTTACCTTGACAACTCTCACAGCAAAAACATCCTATTTTTGCAGCTCAATTTTTATGAGTCTGTTCTTTACCACCCTGCTTACGTCTTGGGGCCAAAGCACTGGTCTTCTATATTTGGCACAGGGAAGGTTGTAGAAGGCCAAGAGAAAGTCTGTCTTCCCTCCCCATCACTGAGGACTTTTAGCTTGGACGATTCTTTCATACAAAGGAGATCAAGACTAACAAACCAGTCAGATCTGAGGGTCAGTGATTAATGAGGCAGCAGAAAACTATGAACAAGAATTTGGTCTCTTAGCTCTGCTGGATTCAGTCAGTTGATTACCAAGAGCTGAAACATCCTATCGAGAAAGTCGGTGCTTTTGTTTGTGAACCAGCAGGCCCAGGTGTACCATGGTGAAGCCGCACCAGCGCTATTCAAACCTGTCAAGGCTGGGTCCTGGCAAATGTATAAAGTAATGATCTGGATCTATTTTCATTTCAGAATGTGAAAAGTATGCCATGGAATGTTCTTTTTTGTTGTTAAGAAAAAGAGGAAGAAACACTGTATTCCAAGAAGCAAGAGTAACTTAATTTCATCACACCAGAGACCTTTGACGCCTCTACAGGCAGTCTCCCCTTTCACTTTCTCGTCTTCTCTTGGGCACTGAAAGATGAAGATAATGTTAAAATTCTTCACTAGATTCTCTCACAGTTTATAAATAAGATCTTCATTTAAAGATGTTTTCCAATGTAAATTTATGCAGCCACTATGGAAAACAGTATGGAGATTCCTCAAAAAATTAAAAATAGAACTATCATATGATCCAGCAAGTCCACTTCTGATATTTATCTGAAGAAAACAAAAGCACTAACTTGAAAAAAATGTATGCATCCTCATGTTCATTGCAGCATTATTTATAATAGCCAAGATATGGAAACAATCTATGCATCCATTGACAGAAGAATGAATAAAGATTTTGTGATATATTATTTGTGGAATATTATTGAGCCCTAAAAAAGGAATGGAATTTTGTCATTTGCAACAACATGGGTGGACCTCGAGGGCATTATGCTAAGTGAAATAAGTCAAAGAAAGACAAACACCATATGATCTCTTTCATATATGGACTCAAAAAAAGAAGTCAAGCTTATAGATACAGAGAACAGATTGCTAGTGGCAAAGGCAGGGGGTGGGAAGAAATGGGTGAACTGCTGCTGTTTTATTGTTTTTGTTTTTTAGTTTGAATGAATTGTTTAAAAGTTAAAGACATTTTCTTCCTTTAAAGTCTATCAAAGTGTGGAATCTTTAGATCAAGTTTACACTTTAAAAATACATATTTTCTCCTGGAAGTGGTATAAATATTGCACCATCGTTTTTAAAATGCATTAGCATCTCTTCATTTTCTACACCTTGTTCTCTCTAACATCTCATTTTGACCTTAGGTTATCCAACTTTGTGCAAATATGCAAAAGTTACATATTGATGTTTTCCATCTTTTTGGGTGTAAGAATCCATAGAAATGAATGGTATTTTCTTCCATGCAGTACCACACTAACAGCTCTTTTCTGTAGTAAAAATTAAAAAACAATCTTGCTATGTATGTAACATGGTTGTATGGTCTCACATTCATCGATGGTGTTCTTTATGCTCATTCTTTTCTCGCACAGTGAATTGAAATAATTTCTATTCTATTCACATTTCTAACCACAGTCTCTTTAAAGGTGAAAATGTCTTTAGTTTCTGGGAAGAATCTTTGTGTAACCTAATATCCTGCTAGATAACAATACATACGTGTGTGTGTGTGTCTGTTCCATCTTGGTGCTGAGTGCTGAGCCTTCACTATTCTATTTTTATGGCATCACTAGGAATTAAATTTAAAAGTTTATAAGATAATTGGGAAGTATGCTGTAAGTCTATCTTTGATTATTTTGGACTAAAACCTGCATAGGTGGCAAATGCGTTGCCATATTTCCCCATTTGAGCACATATCCTGCCACTGTATTAAAAACAAAGACAAACCAAAAATAGAGATCATGGAGTAAGGTGCTAAATGTTCCCAGAAGCCTCTTTGTTGTGAATATATGCACATTTACTGTGTAATATTGATGTACTTCTAATGAATTGAATCTCACCTAAACACTTTTATTGTATTGTACTTACTCTGCTAAACCATGGTTATGATATTTCCAGAGCTTCTATCGGATCAAGTTGGCCCAGTAAATGTAAATGCTGAATCATTTGGCAAAATGGCAAATATTGTGTTTATGGGAATAGTGCACGCTGTTGCTTTTTAAAAACAAAAATTTTAAGTTAATTCTTGGGGAACCAAGGCAGAAAAAGTATAGTCTTAATAATTTCTCTTGGCGATTTTGTTCATTTAGCATTCAACATTTTCCACTTCCAAAATGTGCCTAATACCTAGATAATTCAGGAAGTTAATATGTATACAAAAGTATTTCTATTAATAACGTTAGAGAGTGATAAGCATTCATTTTATAGCTGCCTACTAATGTACATATTACATCATTTTAAACTTCAGGACCTTATGGACGAATCAGAAAAACCAAAATGAGAAAAGACTGAAAACTGCAAGAAATTAAAAGGCAATCATTCTATTACCTATAATGCAGATAGATTACTACTACTGAACATCATATATAAATTATGATATCAATTGCTAGGGTTGCCATAACAAAATATGACCGAATAGGAGGCTTAAACAACAAAAAATTGTTTCTCATAGTTGTAATGTCTGGAAGTTCAAGATCAGGGTTGGCAGGGTTGGCTTACTCTGAGGCTTCTGTCCTTGCCTTACACATGTTTATCTTCTTGCTGTGCCCTCACGTGGCCTTTTCTCTGTGTGCTCACATCCCTGGTGTTTCTTCCTCTTCTTAAAAGGATACCAGTCCTACTGGATTACGGTCCCACCCTTATGACCCCATTTAACTATAATTACCTCCTTAAAGGTCCATCTCGTAATATAGTCAAATGGAGGGGAGGTGGTTAGGACTTCAACATATGAATTCTGGGGGACACAATTCAGTCCACACAGTTACTAAAGCTAATTGAGACATTCTTCAAGTGTATAATAATAGGAACAAGAAAGCAATTTTATTTGATTTGTATTTGATTTACTCTATTTAGCAAAAAGAAATCTACTTTTTATTAACCAATTAATAAAGCCCACTATGATTCAGGCATTGGTGTTTTAGTGATGTTTTGGCCTTGAAATTGTTTCATTCTCTACATCGACACATTTAGTTTGAAAAGATATGTCACTGTTCTCTAAGTAAAAGAGACTATGTATTTTTAAAATATGAATTAAAAAGTAATAATTACTTTTTAGATGGTCTCTTAGAATATAAGTAGGAAACTTACACTGTATGTATATAAATGAATGTTTTACTTTCTTCAAGGTTTTTTTCCCCTGATTCTTGAGGGCATAAAATATTAATTCACAGTAGCACTGGCTTATTGTTTTCACATAAACCTCAGGGGGAGAAAACAAAGACAAATCAACAGCAGTTTAAAATAGAATAAACAACTGGATCTTTTAAATGAAAGATCCAATTTAATATTCTGATTTTCAGTGGAAAAACATTTTCTGGAGTACAATAACTCTATAGAAACACTGCAAGTATTCCTATCAAATACATCATCAAATGTCCTATTTCTCTCTTTGATTCCTAGTAGGACAAATTTTTTCCTAAGATCAGAGAGCTCTAGAATTGGACTAGACATTTGAACACCTTTCGTATAAAAAGCATCCAATTTTGGTGATGAGTTAATGTAAAAATATAACTTGAGATCAAGAAACATACAGGCATATTCAGTATCCTATACACCTCTTGAATCTACTTTTTGAATATGCTGTTGCATCTTACTAACATAACTTTATCTTCCTATAATTTTATTATGTTTCTGCTGTAAAGGAAGGACATGGAGAGAAAACTAAATTTTGAGGCTCCGTTGGACCCCTTTAAATAATCAGGAGTATATTTGGTTATTGTTGTTTATATTCAGGATGGGTAAGGCTTGGCTTTTCTGGAGAGCTATTACAGTGATGGTGGGAAAATACCTGCTTGAGTTTGAATTACTGAGTTAGGGAATCTCTCTCACAAGGACCCAAATCTTACTGGTACCATTTTTGAATAGCTCTCTAAAAATGGATTTTATATTTAGAAAGTCTACCAACCTTATCATCTATAAATGTTACAAAAATGAAAGATGATCAAATAATAAAACAATAATTAAATGGAAAACACTCAGAAACCCTTAGCCTCCTTGTCCCAAACCACTGTCATTATATTCAATTATGTTAAGATCAATCCCATTTAAGATCCACAAATTATCATCTAATAAGTTATTAAGAGTGCCCCATGAACTTGGAATTTTACTCTTTGATTCCTAGGTTCTATTTTATTTGAGCTAAATGACTAAATACCACGAGATAAATACCACAATATAATTAAAAAATTCAAGTTGCATTTATTAAAGATGTACATAAACTGACACGGGGTGTTGGATTTCCAAAAATGACAGAGAGAAACTCTCCTTCACGGAACATCATTGAAAAAGACCTTATCAAATACAGTAAAACTCCAAAGAGTTGATTCGTAGAATCATATATCTCAAATAAAAAGCAATATATATATAACTTTCTCCTGACTGCTGAACATCCATTTCATCAAGAGATTTAAAGCTAAGAATTCTTAGAAATATTCCAGAAGCTATGGCTTCAGATGTCATTAAAACACTGATAGCAAAATTTTCCCCTTAGGGAAAGAGAACTGTATTAGGCTTTTCTTGCTGTAGTAAACAGTTTGTTCTATTCAAAGACACTCCAGCCTGCTTTGTAGGAACTGTTTATTTCCACTCAAACATTTTTCTCTCCATAAGGGACTTACTTCAGTTGAGATAAATTATGCTTGCATTTCCAATGGATTTTGTGCCCCTTTGAGTCTCTACTTCACATGAAAACACAACTTGTTCCAAAGACCAACGGATCAGCTGGTCTTGAACATTCATAAAAGCCTTCAATTCCTCTGAGCTAGCCAAAGGGGAATTTGAGCTATAGCAATATTTCTTGTTTGAACTATATGAATACTGTAAGTCAAGTGGAACAGCTCATGAACAGGATAAACAAAACAAAGCAAAACAAACCAAGAAAACCTTTTTCTCTTGAAAAGTCCAAGGTGATATCTGGAGAATTTTCAGTGCATGAATTAGATAATCTAAGCTCCTAGCTTTGGGGTCTATTGCAAAATGAATAAATTTTTTTTTCTGGTAATCACTATGTTAGAATTGGCTGATTTATCTTCTCCGAGATCTTAAATGGTCTTGCAAAAACGTCGTCCTGTAGATGATCCAATAACTCATTTTGCAAAAACAAACAAACAGATAAAGGAGAATGAAGGACTTGCTCTCATCCAACTATAAGAAGCATTCTTTGGAAAATCTCCTGATCAGCAAAATCTTTAAAAATGTGATAATTGATTGATGCTGTCCAGCTTAACTTTGCCTGTCCTTGGCCTGAAAGGGTAACAGAGAATATGAAAGGAAGGCCTTTCATCCAGGAGCTGCCTCACACTTGGAACTAGACCTTGGCATTTGTTCTGCTGTTGAACATAAACAATTTCATAGACTATTAGCATCAGACAAGGCAACTACAAGAACATGATGGAATAAAATAAAGACAAGACCACTTCTGTATTGATGTTTGAACACAGGCAATAATAAGAAGTTTCCCAAATGGCAAAAATGACTAAACATCCTCAGTTCCTTGCTAATATGAGCAACAAACTTCTTTTCATTATCACAGTTTTCATCTCTTTTTCTTCCTCCAACCCATTAAGATAAAATTATTAAGACATCCAATCATAGGATTAATGGCAATTCCTGACAGCACAACATCCACGCCCTTGAACATTTTCTAGGATCACCTATGACACCTATGGATACACCTATGATACACCTATGGATACACCAAACGTTAGTATGTTTAGGTAACACTTTCTGGCCAAGACACCCCACAGTTCCTCTAGAGAGGGGTCCCCTTCACTGAAAGGAGACAATAAATGCAAATGTGTTTGTCTGTTCCTGGTAGTCACTGGCTGCAGGATATCAACAGCAGTTTATATTTGAACACTTATATAGACATTGCTTTTCAGAAAGTTCGTAAAAGTGAGTCCCTCAAGCTTTAAAATACTCTCAGAAAACAATAAAGGTGAGATCACAGGATCATCCTGCCAACTGCGACGGTGAGGTCTCATCCAAAGCTTTGCCAACAGAGAAGTATTATGTAAAATATTATGTTTAGATATGATTTGTGAACTATTCAAAAAAACCATATTAACAATGTGAAATGTTTTCTGTATAAAATTATTTCAAAGCGATTCAGGAGAAAATCAGAGAAGCTCTGGCTGGTGTGAGGTCACACTTCAAGTAAGTAATAGAAAACCATTTGAATCAGATCTTCTGACTGCAGATCTGCTCATTTCACAATCTGTGCTGCCTGGCAGCATGTGAGAGGAAATTCATATCCTTTTTGGATAAGACATCATATTTTAAGATCAAGGAACAATCTCCAACCAAACACTGTTCACTTCTTTGCACCATGCTGACTTACTCCGCAGAAAGTACTGAAAAAAGTGATCACGGTGGTAAGGTGATATAAAACAGTATAAGACGAATAAAGTTAAAGAAATTAAATATGTTACAATTGGAAAAATAGTTTTTCAGGTACTTAAAATACTCCTATGGTGAAAGAAATAAAAAATGTGTTACAATGTTCCAAGTATAGAACAAGGGCACCGGATTAGGATGTTCATAGGGAAATATTTCAATTTACCATAATCACTGTCACTGTAACAACTCTTCAAGGCAGAAAGTGCTGTCTCAGAAGATCACTTACTGTCCCTGCTTGAGATGAGCTGGGCAGCTGTTGGCAGGAAGGTGGTAGAAATAGGTTCACTAACTGAAAGGGTATTTAGAGTAATTCATGTTTTTCAAAACTATGTGTCTATAATTTTAGGGTTTGGATAAGAGGATGGAGGACACACATCACTAAGTTATGTGATATTACTACTAAAGATGGGATGTAAAGTGGTCCTAAAGTTTTTGAGATATAGAAACAAGGTAGAATAAAAGTGTAGTTTGAGGTAACCATAGTAGGTAACTAGATTATATAGCTCTATTTTTAATATTTAAAGAGTTAAGGATTCAAATGTTGAATACTCTATCTAGCTGTGTAACCCTGGACAAGTATCATAAATACTAAAAGTTATTTGTGCAATAGATATAGAAAATCGTGCATACTTTTTTAGGTTTCATGTGAATATAAAAGGAAATAATATAAAGTACTATGTAGCATGGCTGACATTTAGCAATGCATTACTAAATATTTATTATTTTTTATTATTAAAATTTGGGTCTGTATGGCTGAGCTCACACTATAGACTTTTATGTGTATAGATTTATTATGAATTATACATTTTTTTCTGGAAAGAGTAGACAGGCTTAGTCTTGTTTCAAACTTACAATTCTCCTGAAATCATTAAACACTGATAACAAAACACTTTGCCACTGTAGGCAAGAGAATGTCTTTCTTCTGAGCTAGTCTAATTGTAATTGCCACATGTACTTCTGGCCGTTTCCATTCTTTCTTTTTTTTTTGTCTTTTTTTGGCCATGCTTGCGGGATCTTAGCTCCCCAACCAAGGATTGAACCCCGGGCCACCGCAGTGAAAGCACCAAGTCCTAACCAATGGACCACCAGGGAACTTCCCAGTTTCTTTCTCCTCATTACTGTTTCACAGTCAGTATCTTCTAATGTATTTAATAAGTGTTCATTTAAGCACCTAGTGTTTATCAATTTATTTTCACAGAAGTAAGCTTATTTTGTAAAATGCTGGATGTCTGCCATGTTTATTATCTAAACATGTAAAGATTTTTCTATATATCTATTGAAGAGAGAGTATGATGGTTTGGCATTCTCATTTAGCTGCTGGGTTCTGCAAGCTTTTTTTTTTTTTTTTTTTTTTTTAAATAACCTATGAACTCAGCGTGTTGCTGTGATGAGAAGACCTCTATTCTACTCCCATGATATTAACAGTCACTTTTGATGATGTCTAAGCTGGGATCATCAATGTGCAAAAGATGAACCACATATCTTTGATAATGCATTCTGAAACATTTTGACTGGGTACGGTTGTTGATGAAAGACCTTAACACTTGAGGGCTCCACATCTATCATGTTGCAGGCTACGTCAAGCACCAACATTAGGTATTTCTCTCAACATTCACATTCATGCAGTCATTGTCTATGGAGGGATTTAAACCACACATTTCTACTTGATTGCTAATATCTGGGGACAAATGTGCTTGGTTTTCAGACATTAATATATTGTATTGTACTATAGTCCTTTGTTCTATCAACTTTATCAGGAAGTAGTTAAAACTGGTCAGAAATAAATTGCCGCCCCTGAAAGACATGTTGGGTGTAACGAAAAATCAAATCTTCAGTAAGTATATAAATAGATGAACAGATTATTTTGAGTAGAATGTCTTTCCACTTAATAAATATAGTGGACAGGGGAAAGAATTTCTTGTTCCAACAGATTATGATGAAGTTAAAACAAAATGCTTTTTGTGAAAGTGCTTTGCAAAATAAATGATTTATGAATGTTTTTGTTATAGCCAACAGTAACACCACCATCTCAGCATCACCTTTGATTAATCTTTTAGATGTTACATAATACGTTTCAGATTTCAGGATATAATTTTCTCCATTCTTTAAATTCTTAAAATAATGCTGAGAGCTCACTAGTAGAATTTGCCAATTTGAACTCTCTCTACAAACTATTCACCTGAATCTCCTGATTTTAATACTGTAAGAATATTAAAGTGATAACCTAGAATTTTCTCATCTATTTTAGACCTTTCCAGCTTCAAGAGCAATGAAAACAATATTTCATAGAGCTGTCTTTTTCTAGACAATTATAAACCTGGCTTCTCATAATGACTTAGTGGACAGCAAAATATAGCCTTACATTTGTCACCTAATTAGTTTACAGTTGCTAAAAAAATAACTGACATTGGACTGACTATACAAATAATTGTTTTCCCACATACTTTAGCCTTTCTTCTGATAATAATATGTATTTCTATTGTTTTTTTCAACCATGTCATTATATATTTTGTTCATTTCTTCTCCCCACTACTCCTATTCAAGCTATATTGTACAACTTTCACTTACAAATGTATTGAGTATCCTTCAAAAAGTGCTTTGTGACCATCTTTAAAATCTTTACCATAGATGCAAGTCAACAAATTGACACTAGAAATTTTAGATTCCATGAGAAATGGATCCACACCTACTGAAATGTATCATACTCATCTAATTTACTTCTAATAAAAGTAGTTTTATTATGAATTTTTGTCACTTCTGCTTCCTCCTTTGTTAATTAAATACCAAAAGTTTTTTCTAACATCATATCAAGGCATTACCTTTTACTTGTTAGGATTGCTTACTCAGTTTGTTTCACTAAAACTTGAAAAGGGAATCAAACTGTAAATGTGTAACTGTACTGGTATGAAATCAAAGCATTAGACCTTCTCTATAAAGTGCACAAGAATAATTTGGGGTCATTTCTCCGGAAAATGTTAATAACAATTTTCTTTATTGGCTGGAAAATAATGGCTTCCCCAGTTCATCATCACAAGACTCTCTATAAAGATCGATGTGGACACCGGTATTTAATTGTAATAACAAAATTTCAATGATTGTCATGACTGGAAAGTTCTCCATCACTTTTTATGAATTTATCAAATTCACTGATTTGGGTGTCATGGGAACAGTGTCCAGGTACTGGATTTGGTCATGGGATAAAAGAAACACCATAGGCTTTGATCTTGTCTAAACTTGGTTGGTGACGTTAGATAGTCATCTACTGTTCTTGAACCTCAGATATCTTCACTACAAAAACATGGGAATAATCCTATCTGCTCTATCTATTTTGTGAGTATTATGAACAAGCAGTAAACCACAGAGAGTTTTCAATATTAGATAGCAATGAGAAGCTTGTATCTCTACACATACAAATATAGTTTGGAAGCAAACAAAGAAAATATTTTTTTTATAATTTAATTGTTTGAAGCACTTTTAGATCACTTGTTTAAAAAGGCTATGAAGGAGATACTAAAATTATAAAATGAAATATCAATGTAAGGCATTTTGGAAAATATAAACCTCTACAGGAATGTGAACTGTTATTGTCATTTGTATTTTATACCCATTTATTACTTTTTACATATGCACAATTCAGACATAGAATACAAGAAATTTGATTTTTTTTCCAGTAAAAACATAAGAGAATTTCAGTGTTATAGCATAAACTACTACTCTTTAATGCTCAAGTAATATATCAGAGTAGTTGTGTTGCTATAATTCACCACTTGTGTGTATTTCAAAGGAACCCTATTACTGTTCAACTCCTAGTAGTTTTACTGTGCTTTGTTAAAAAATTCAAGGGCTAAAGAATAAAGAGACAGAGTATAGAAGAGGTATCTTGACCAACCAGTGTAAGGAAACACACTGTTTATTTGGTTCAGTTGACACAGTCCATCATTGTTATAACCACTAAATCCAATCATGTTTTAAAGTATTTTATGCTCCAGTATCAAGCAGCACTTACTACACACCATGCACTGTTTTCATCTATGACTGATGACAATAGCTAGGGAAAAAGCCTTTTTCAGGAGTATAAAAAATGGCTTCACATGAAACTGATGTATTATATTGGAAACAGATCTAATAGGCCAAGGAGACATGACAAATAATGCCCAGGGATCTAGCTGATCCCATTTGTTTTCAGTGAATTCTTGATTCTCATGTGCATATTTTGGACTTCCTGAAACAATGACATTTTAAAAGGAAATAGAACAGAGTCATAATCAAATCTTACAATGTTCTTGGTGTCAGTAGAGCTCAGCTTGCTTACAGGGGGAGTTAGCTCAGCAATTTGGACTTCTGGTGGGATATTCATATCTTTGTCATCCCTTGGCTGTGACTGGTTGTTGCTTATTTGATTTTACCTCCTTAAGAGAAAATGAGAATGTGGTTGGAGCAGTGCCCGGCTATGTTTTAAGTCTTAATGAACTATAATACACCAGTCCATGTATGAAATTTGATGAAAATTAATTCTCCCACCATATCCTCACAATATTGACATCAACAGAAATAGAGCAATTATTCCAAAGACAGTGATTTTCTTATTAATATTGCACTGCTCAACTAAAGTGGGAATATAAAAGTGAAGACTGGATTTGAATTCCTAAACATTTAGAAGCCATGAACCTTGAATATAGTCAGAAATGTTTTTACTAGGTGAACTAAAATCAATCTCTCAATTTGATGCACAGTAGGGATGAAAGTCAACACTGAACAACCCAGAGTTGAGGTTTTGAAATATATGCTTTTAAGAAACTAATTGGTTTCTTGCATGTCCCTTTCTAAGTATGCACTCACAGTAGCTTATGGATTGATTTGAGGACATTCCCACTGTGCTGGGACCCTACGGGTCCTCCCTGACCCTCAAAGCAGGTCTATAACTTGGAGTAACTGTGTTTGAGCCATACTTTCAGAAGTTCCTAATCTCTTGCTTTCGTTACCATTGAGCACTTTAGAAGTGAGAGTCATCTCTCAAACAATAAGTAAATTTAAATAGTTGAGGCTGAAAATATGCTATTTATTGCATCAAGTGAAGTTTGTTCAGGCATTCATGTCCTTTACATGACTTTATAGAGATTCTTTATTCCATCCACCCCCACTAGACACCCTTGAAGGAACATCTTACCTACCTTTTTTTCACAGTGGCATCACCTGTCCCTATATTACTGTGTGGCACAGGGTGAGAGCTAGATAAACTTTGTTGAATAAGAGAATAAATGAATAAACTCCATTCTCACTCATGCTTTATATCTTGTACTCCTCTTATCTTCTTTTATTTCCTCAAAATCTGACTTCAAAAATTTTTATAAACAAATGTTTTCAATTTAGTGTAAAGATGTTTTAACTGTTAAGATTGTGTCAACTTGATGTTAACACTGCATCAGCTCTCCCAAGGATATTTGCTCTTTCACATTTTTCTATCAATGAAAGAACTTAAGAAACTGCCACCCACATGCAAGAGAATAATATTTGTTAGCTGGTAGGTGGGTGCCTTTTGTGTAGTTGTTGCATTTAACTACGTGTTTTAATGCTTACAGAATGCATTAGAAAGTGGATTATTAGAAATCAAAAATAATTAAGGAAAGAGGAAAATTAAAATTCTCCAAAGATATGATATACAAGAATATTTGCAAGTGTATCTTCTGAGCAATTTTACGTATGATAAATGACTTCTTTAAATTATAATTACTATGGCAAAAAATTGACAAGCCATGAATTTTTATAAACCAAAATTTCAAATGGCTCTGAAAATACTTTTCATTTTTTAGAAATAAAAATCACATTTAATTTCAATTTTGGGAGAAAGTCTGATGCTTAATTAAGCAATATACTTATTGCTCATAGTATATTTTTTATAATTTATTATTCTTGGTGCTACTCCAGTGTGACAACAGATCTATGAAGGATAATTTTATCTGTATTTTTCTTAGGAATCAGAGCATTTAAGAATTTTAGTTTCTTTAGTTTAGTTTCTTTATCAAGGAAGTGTTATCTAGTTTAGATTACTTCCATTAAATAAAATTTAAAGACTGATTTATTGCCTTTGTAAGACATCAGAACTGAATTTAAAGATGAAATTTAATAACACTGCCTAGTTCCTTCTTTTACAGGAAGTTGAATCTGATATTAGTCCTTTGAGTAAATTTGTTTTAAAACTCACATCCTCTTGACAGGTAATTTTTTTTTTTCTCATTGGTCTTTTGGGAATATATAAAGGTCAAAGCAACACTGGTATATTTAAACAGACAACCAGCCACAGAAAATATAAAATGAATCATCAATATAGAACATGAATATTTTTATTATGGATTAATGTTTACTTCAAGCTGGAATTCAGGAGACAAACCAATTGCTTTCAAGTAATGAACAGCACTGCTCCCACCTCTTATCAGGGATAACTCAGTGCTTTCTAGGTAACATGAGACTGCCTATTTTCTAACGTTTAATCTCTCTTAGTCCATTGGATTAAATTATTGAGCTCTCATTTTTGGTTAAATCAGTGGCTATCAGAAGCGATAAATTACTGGGGAGACAGGAAAACAAAAAAGCAAGAAGAGAGACATTAAAAGATAATAGATAAAAGTACTTAGAAAAAATCTTGATTGTCAGTCATTCTTGGGTATTTTAACATATTGCCTGGAGAGCCAGCCACTTAGAGGTGGAAATTTGTTATTTTCGCCCTTTCTATCCTCTGTAAAAATATTAGTTTTTCAGATAACATCATTAACTTTTTTTCCTCTTTTCAACTTTTGTTCCAGGGTCTTATTTTATGTCACGTTTCTTGCTGCAAATACATTTACTCTTATGCCTCCTGACAGCCTGAATTGCAGCATGCAGCTAGCACGGTGACCTCTGCAGCTGGAATGGGAATTGATTGGCAGGCGGCCTGTGTGTCTAACCCAGGAGAAGTGTCTTCACACACACACACACACACACTCCACACACACTGCCTCCTCCCCATGACCACACACACACACACACACACACACACACAATCCACACACACTGCCTCCTCCCCATGACCACACACACACACACACACACACACACACACACACATCCATACACACTGAGCGACTTCAGTTGGCACCAACTTTGGGGAGTCTCGTGGAGGCTTTCACCACCACGGTCTTCCAGCTGTCCAGCTGTTGAGTCACTCTGGAGCATCACACAAAGCAGGAGTTCACCAGCAGTTGTGTAGTCTGGCAGCCTAGGCAATGTACCTAGGAGGCCCAGGGGAGGTGATGCGGGTAGTTGACGCACGAGGATTACTTACTCTAACTTTCTAGTGGACCCGTAACCACAGCTCTTGTTGGTTTTTCTGGTCATACTTTTGCTTTGAATTCATTTCTTCCTTTTTGCTATTGATCGCAGCTCCTCTTTAAATATAAAGTTTCTAAATCACTTAATGTGACAGATCCCTTCTGGTGCTATATCTCAAGGCCTTTTGAATTTGCAGTTAAAGTAGCAACTAAAAATAAATAAATAAAATAAAATAAAATAAAAAGCTAGTTAAAATTCCGAACCAGTGATGCATTCATTGCTCAGATATGTTCCATAAGCTTTCAACCTCTTCTCATCATACAGACACATTTTAAGGCATTCAGAGTAGTGTTTTCTTTCCCTTGTATTACAATTTCTTCATCCCTGTTCATATACACCTGGTTTCTGCAAGGGAATTTGGATTTCCAGAGATAAGCAGATTCAAAGCACATATGCATTTGTGCTTATTTTCCTGAATCTCTTCTCTCATATTTAGAATTTTTGGAGATTATCCCTTTATGTTGGCCCCTTCAAGTGGAATATTTTCCCTGTGAATAATGAACTGAAAAGTTCTACATATGCTCCTATTGTTTTCAAGATTGGAACAATGTTCAATTGATTTAATAAATATGGATACCATCCCTTTATACTCTGAGTCATAATTATATACATGAATGATAGCTGCAAACTTCTATTTATATGCTATTCTTGAATGATTTAAAGGTGTATATCTATACTTATTTTCTTTTTAAAATGTACAGGCACAATAAATTTACATAGTTAAGTAAAAATGGATAAATATAGTGAACTTTTAAAATCCTGTGTTTAAAAATGTCATCACAATTTTATTGATCTGAGTTACTTTGAGAGTGAACATCTCGAGGAGGGACAGGTGGGAAGAGACGGGACATTAGAGTTTGGGGCTTGAAGAATTTTTCTCTAACAACAACAACAAAAAGCTTTTAATTATTGATTTTGAGAGCCAAAAAAATGTGAATAAAAATGCAACTGAGCAGCTACAAACAGACAGATGGGGTCTGGGAAAAGGCAAAGCTGCCAACCATTTGAGGAGAAAACGATGACAGAATCTAGTGCATGTTTTTAGCACAAAGGTGAGAGACAAGCTCTGTGACATATGTTATGCAATGTCTCGTAGACACTAAAAATGACATGGACGACACAGAAGATGAATTGAGATCTTTTTGTTTCCTCTACTGTCAGAATCACTGTAGAAATAAGAAAATGGTGTAAGGAGAAATAGCAAAAAAAAGAAAGATCTTGAAATGTTTAAGATATTTTCAAGATTACATTGGAAAGCTAAATAAGTTCTTGCTCGTACATAAGAAAGTAATTCTGAAAGTAATCTGCAGAGGAAAGCTTTGAGCTTCCAGGTGAATCCTGAGTTGTGCACTTAATCTTTACTACCGTAAAATATGGCTTATCCATGTCACTGTGTAAGCTAATGGGGAATGAATGTAATAGGAGAGCAATTTGTACAAACAAAGATAGAATGTCAAACTCCCTTGATTGAGAGGCTTATATCACTGTACAGTAGCTGTAAAAAAGCCTGATCAAATAGTAACCAGATAAGATGTTGCCATGGTAATACCCTGCTAATGAAGGCGTATTGGAAATGAAGACATATACAATGAATTCTTTAAAATCTTGAAAAATGAAAACACACTGAAAATGGTAAATACACTCATGTGTATACATGTACATATACAAATATGTGTACATATATACACATGTATATATGTGTGTGCATATATACATATATGTATTGTAATATTTATATAATGCATATAATATATACATTAGTGAAAAAGTCAAACTAATTTGCTCCTTGGTTTTATAAAAAATTTACATTTGTATGAGAAGGACTTAAGGAATTGTTCAGATGCTATAATGTGGGTCTCTGGCCCTAGAAGGAGAAACTGAAGAATATAAATCAGGCAATTATTGAGATCTGGAACAAAGAAATTTACATAAAAGCCTAACAAACCAGCCAGCCCTCATAATGGAGAGGATGGAGAAAAGAGGTATTGAAGATGAGATTTCTTTCTGGTCCCCCTTAGCACAGTCACAATTTATCACACGGTAATAGTGAGTTAAAAAACAGATCCTCTCGTCAGGGGAAAAGGTTATTTTCACATTATTATCCATGTTCGGGCAGGAAGACGATAGGAATAGGGGTGCATGTTACCCATAGGAAAGAAATACTTAGAGGATTAAGCTAAAATGAGCTAAGAAATGCAAAGACAGAAACAGTCAGGGGGTGAATGACATATTCACTACAGCAAGTTATATCAGATTTGTTTATGAGATCACATATGATTTTCCCTAAAAGCATGGGTAGGACTATTTCAGAGTCCTGTGAATGGTTTCCTAACTCTGAACACTGATATTAATTCTGCCTTCTGTATGATGCATATATGATTTCAAAGTTTCCAATAACATTAGGTAATGATTGATAATCATCCAATGTTTCAGGATACTAAATCTAAACTATGTATACCATGTGGGACCAATATCAGAAGAAGGTCATCATGGAAGCCCGATCAATCGTCATTTTGGACTGAGAGAGGAAGAAAAAGAGTGAAGGGCTAAAATCTTTCCACCATGTATTTGAATGGGACAAAAATACCCAGAGGAGCCCACTAGCTGGGCAATGCACTGTATCCCCATGAGTTTCTTCTGTATCTGTGAGAAGTGTACTACTCTTTGCAGTGCCATGAATAAGCCTTCAACAGTTATTAAAATATGCACATTGCTTTGCAGTTAGGTGAATTTTCAAAATAATTAATTACACTTAGTCATTCCTCCATATGCATTTTCCAAAATGTAAAGATTTATTATCAGTGTTACAAACATCATAAATTATAATATAATGGGAACGTGTTATATTTGATTTTCGGAAGTACCTCTATTGTTTATTTTTAGGAAAACACTCTTTTATTTCTATTTTTAAGTCTCTTTAAAGATCATCCATTATAAATTCCCATAGAATACAGAAATATTCCCAAGCCAAAGCAGGAGGGATACTCTCATATCAAAATCTGTGGTTCCCTAGGCTTAATATTTCCAAAAAAAACAAAAAACCTTACTTTTCAAAAACTACATATTTTTAGTCCCGAAAGTATTTATTAAAGTGAATTTAATTGTGTCAAGATAAAATTTACCTCTCTGAGAAGTACAAACCCTAATCAAAGTTCAGTTTTTTGCAGATATTCCAACTGAATCTGTTGCTTCTTCCAAAATAGAGCTTTTTTATAGTAGTTGGTTAATTCTAAGGCAATTCATACCCTGCAAAGTTCAGGAGGACTTTGATCACATACCACCCCTTAGCTTTCCACCTCTCTCTCAGTCTTCTTAGTCTGAATTCATATTAAAGCCATGTCATTCCTTGCTTATTTCATTGTTACTCTTGCGCTTCTCCTACCTTATTACCAAGTTTTGAGGTGCACAGCTGAACTTGCTTGGTTTATTTGAATGATATTGTCTCATTGAAAGTTAAATTATGTTAAGCTAACATATGTAAGATAAATACTGAAAGAGATTATCATTTGAGAAAAGCAATTTTTAAGCAGGTGATTTTCTATTGACTTGAGACTATAGATTTCTAATTCAGAAAAAAATAAGTTATGAAACAAATTTTAAGACTGAGACAAAATAGCTGCCTCACTTTTCTGTGAGAAGATTGTTAACATTATTAGGAGAAATTCAGTGTAATTTTTCCAGTGTAATCTGGAAATATGCTGAAGGTGCCCAGAAATGCATTTTCTACTATGGTTTATTGCTTTATTAGTGTTTGCTTTAAATTTTAAATTATGCTTTAGACTGCTGCAACTGTTATAAATTTCTCAATACAAAAATGTTACTTTTGAGGAATTTTGCACAAAGATTGTGGTAAACATCATGAGCGTTACTTGGCAAAGCCTGGAAATAAGTCCAAATGCCAGCAGGTATATGAATCCCTATTCTCCCAGGGTTCTGTACTAAGGTGGGCTTGGGTTAGTGCTTAGATGGATAAAGCATAGGGCTGTGTTTCAAGAGGGTAACTCCTGCCTCTATGTCAGTTACATTTTAAGCATCAGGGTGACATTTTAGCTCAGGAAAAAAAGGCAGAACCTTGAACATGACTTTAGATAAGTAATGAAAACCCTACAGCCCAATACCTGGAGAACAGGAATCTATGTTGCCATGGGAATTGAGTTAACGCATATTCCTCTCACTGCAGGGAAGAGAATGCCAAGCCCCTGAGAAGGCACATTTGGGAAAGATGGACATAGTGACCACAATTAGCTTGTCCTCTGGCTCACAGAGAGCTCCCAGAATCCACCCTGGGGTGTTTCTCTTGGTCTCCACATAGAACTCACATTCCCACTAGAAATGGGCTGGTGACATTCTCGATACTCCCCACATCTCACGACACCATTCTAAGCAAAAAGAAAAATGCTAACAACAACAACAAAAATCTACAACTTATATTTCAGCTAAACTAGAAGAGAGAAAACACTTCAAATTTGCATCTTTTAAATTGCTAAATCAACTGAGAGCAGCTCATGCAGCATCGCAGGGGATTGCAAAGTATGGAGGGGACCTAGCAGTCTAGGTGTCAGGAATCAGCAGATAACTTTAATGGCAGAAGGAGCTCTTCTCTGACTAGGAACTGCCATGAAAAGGACTGACTGAAACAGGACAAACTCCGCTACCAACGCAGAGAAAAAGCATACAAAGTTCCTGAGGGTTCCAGAGACAATAAATCTCAGAAGAAAGGGAAAGGAAGTGGAATATCTTTCAACTTGAGTTTTTCCTGGTGGCAACATTCACTGAAGGAACTAGGTTTGTGGTTTTCTTTTACTATGTTAAATATTTTCACTCCACCCTCTTCTTGCTTGTGTGGTTTGTGAAGAGAAGTCCTATGTAGTTCTTAACCTTGTTTCTTATGGACTAGGTGTTTTTGGTTTTGTTTGCCTCCTTTCAAGATGTTCTTTTTCTCTAAGGTTTTGGCAGTTTGAATATAATATGCCCAGGGGTAGATTGTTTAGTATTAAGCCTGCTTGGTATTCTCCAACATTCCTGGAAATGAAGCTTTATGTGTGTCATTATTTTGTAAACCACTAGCCATTATTACTGCAAATATTTCTTCTACTCCAATCTCTCTTACTTTTCCTTAGGATGCTCTAATTACATGTATAGTAAACGTTTTGAAATTCTTACATGGTTCTTGGATATTATTTTGTTTTTTTTTAATGAGTTTTTTGTTTGCATTTTAGTTTAGGAAGTTTCTATCGAGATATATTCAAGCTCACTGGTTCATTTTTTAAATTGTGGTAAAATGTACAAAACTTAATCTTTATCACTGTAACCATTTGCAAGTATATTTCGGAGGCAGGAAATATATTCACAAGGTTGTGTAAATTTTCCCATTACCCCCAATATAAACTCTGCACCTATTAAATAATAACTCTCCATTTCCCCTTCCCTCCAGCCCCTGTAAACCTCCAGTCTACTCTCTGTCCTTACCAATTTACCCATTCTTTGTGTCTCATATAAATGGAATCATATGATATTTGTTCTTCAGGGTCTGGTTTATTTCATTTAGCATGATGTTTTTAATGCTCATCCATGTTATAACATATACTGAAATTTTATTCTTTTTATGGCTGAATAATATTTCATTGCATGCATATACCATATTTTGCTTACACATTGATTTATTGATGCACACTTGGGTTGTTTCCATCTTGTGGCGACAGGGAATAATGCTGTTAGCAACATTGGTGTACAAGCTCACTGATTCCTTTCTACACTGTGTCCAATCTACTGCTGAGCTCACGGGAGGCAATTTTTGTTTCCGTTACAGTGTATTTTTTTTTTTTTTTTTTTTTTTTTTGTGGTATGTGGGCCTCTCACTGCTGTGGCCTCTCCCGTTGCGGAGCACAGGCTCCGGACACGCAAGCTCAGCGGCCATGGCTCACGGGCCCAGCCGCTCCGCAGCATGTGGGATCCTCCCGGACCGGGGCACGAACCCGTGTCCCCTGCATCGGCAGGCGGACTCTCAACCACTGCGCCACCAGGGAAGGCCCGTTACAGTGTATTTTACTTATAGTATTTCATTTTGATTCTTAGAGTTTCCACCTCCTACTTACATTACACATCTGTTCTTGTGTATTGTCTACATTTTTCATTAAAGACCTTAACATACTAATAATTTTATTTTTTTGTTTCTGAAAACAAATTTTATTTAAATAAGTGTTTAAATACATTACATAACATTAAAACTGAAGGGGAAAAAAACCAAAAAACCAGCTTGTTACTTCACATGGCATCGGGCAGCTGTTGCTAGTAAGTTGCGAGCTCTACAGCTACATGACTGATACATCGGTTTGAAATTTGTTCCCTTGTCAAAAGGTTAACTCTGATAGAAGGTTGGCCTCACATTCTAATTTGGACATCGATCAGCTAGGATATGTCTGGTCAAAAAGACCTTGGTGGCAAGACAGATGTCCTATCACCTCACTAGAAGGAAGGTGGCTGCTCTAAGCTCTGTCCACCTGGTCACGTTGGAGATACCAGGGGATCTTTCCCCTGATGACCAAAGACTCCCTCTAGCAGTACAGCTGCCATTGCTGCCTCACCCCATCCTCCACTCTCATGGCTCAGTGACTGAATAATTCTATTTTTAATCAATTACTTATTTGTCAGTTACTTAATTTAATTTTAATTTAATTTTACTTTAAATTCTTTGGTGATTCTACAATCTGTGTCTGGCTCTGATGCTTGCTTTGTCTCTTCACACGGTGTTTTCTCTACCCTTTTAATATGCCTTGTAATTTTTGGCTGAAATCTGGTTATGAGGTATCAGATAATATAAACCAAAGTGAAAGACCTTTCTTGTGGGTTTTATGTTTATCTGACTAGGAGTTCAGCTGTATTTCATATTTATTGTAGCTACAGATCCCAGAGGATTCAAATTCCTCTGATGTTCTTGTTTTTAACTCCTCTGCTATCTCTGGGCTTAAGAGAACCTAAGAACTCCTGCCTAATTAGAATCTGGGCCCTGCAGCTTTCTAAAATGTAATCCACTTTTATAATTCCAGATTCTCGTTAATGTGGCGGTAAAGCATCAGGGAAGGGATTCCACAACCTTATGATTAAATCTTAGTTTTCAGTGGGGCTGTGCCCTTGGACTGTGGCCTTTACACGTGTTTTTTAGCTCCCTTTCACCTCTTGGGTGAGACAGACAGGTAGGCTAGAGGGGAGGAAACTGGGTAAATGTCCTCTCCCCTCTCTGGGTAGGAAAAGACAGCTGGTATAATGCCCTTTCTCCTGGAGAGGAGGCCTTTGTGATGGAGACTATTCAGAGCATTTTTCAAAATGGTTATTTTCCCTTCCTCCTGCCAGGAAGTGTGCCTTTTAAAACAATTTCAAAATTATCAGCATCACTCCTCATTTTACAAAAGAATTTTACAAAGACATGAAATAGTCACAGAAGCTTAGTATTTCTAAAATTTTTGCTGGCGATCCACAGACCATTCTTAGGCAATTGATCTTTTAGAATTGGCCCTATAGAAAATGGAGCTGGTTATAGTTTGAAGAGGTGTGTTTATTGACTATTTATTTGAATTTTTAATAGTGGATTTTTCAAAATTGTCATCGACCACAAGGATTAGAGTTAAATACTCTTTACTTAGTTCTGTATTTGAATTAAGCAGGTTAAAAAGCCTGAAAGGAATCCTTTGCATTGTTTGCCATATTTTGGCCTCATAGTGTGTTTCTACAGCAAGAAGAAGATAACGTAATTCATTATTTAATTTTTTTTTAGCATAGATCTTTCTCTGCTATGGCTGATTTTTAATGATGTTGAAAAGGTATCTAAATGAGGACAATCCTCTGTCCACAAAACGTCAATGTTTTAGTCATGAATTTGTCTATCGTTTCTTAATAGGTGTGCATCTTAAAGAAATCAGGATACTTTACATTGATTATGGTAAATATTTTTTCTGAAAATGTATTATAAAGGAAGAAATAACTGTTTTTTTTTTTCTATATCACAACTGAGTCTCATTAAAAATGCTACACTTTGTTGGATAGAAAGGTTTAAAATAAATCTGCTATTGTTTCATGTTAATCCCTGTGGCCCAGTTGGTAAGAATCATGCATTTGAAAAGAAGCAGGACTCCCTGGGGCTACATGATAAAGAAAAAGTAAGTCTACAGACAATCAATATTATAGCACCATGTACCACAGCACTGAATCTTTGTTGTTTAGATATAGATTCAAGAACAGTAACCACTGCAACAATTATAGTATACTTATGCATTCTGGCAGGACAATATCAATGAAATATTCCATTAATTTGACCCACATCTAACAAATTACATGAAGCGTAAATCCTAGCATAAAATCCAAGTCACTTTTTTCCTTCAGTTTTAAGGTGCATGGTTTCTATGTTGCTTGTATAATTCAAACACAGGGACACTTATTTTATAAGACTTGTAAAACTGAAAATTTAACCTAGTTTCTATGTAGAACAAGACAAAAAAAAAATCTCACTAATTAAATTTAACAAAAGCATCAACCCTTTTTTCTACTGAATTAGCACATTTTTGGAGTCACATTTCTGACCCTAAAAAGGAGCTCACATCTGTTGGAAGTAATGATATATTACTGTAATATGGAATCATATTGAGCCAAAAAATCAAAGGTGGCAATGGAAGTGGGATCAATGATGGAGTTTCTGTGAAAAAGACTTTAAACAGAAAAAACACCCTAATATATTTAAAGATGTTATTAATTTTGAACAAAATAATACAGTAGCTAGACAATGGATAATAAACAGCATTTAACACAAACACCAGTATCTCACTGCACATATTCTATAAGCTGTGAAAGTTGTTAAAAGATAAACCGAAACTGTATTTGAGCAAAAATCAATTCCAACTGAGCAATGCCAGACCAGAAATGGTTATGAGGGCTCTTCCCATAGGAGCCAGGGGAAAGCGTGGAAACAAACGAACAACATACTGATAAAATGACTCAATAGGTAGTAAGCATATTGCATGGACTGAGGCTATTTGCCAAAGGTCCTTGAATCTTCTAAGTGAATTTTATTACAGGAGGCAAAGTGGAATAATTTGAGGAAGGGAGATAATATGGTTTAAGTAAGATACTAATATTTCTTATTAGTATTATTTCCAAACAAAGATATCTTTGCCATATTTTAATGCAGTTCACATGAATCCTTATGTGTCTGGATGAAGAGTTGGGTGGTAAAAAAAAGAGAAGAAAAGTTGGATTCAGAGATAGAACACAAAACATTTTAGTACATAATTCCACATAGTGAACATAGGACTGGGAAGAGTGAAGGATGATTCATAGCTTATGAGATGTAGGGGTTAACAAAATTAGAAAAAAAAATTACTGGAACGGGAGAAATGAGAGAGAGAGGCAAATATTTGGTCCCATTTATGATCAAGAAAGGTCCAGCAGGCTGTGTAACACATGGGGACAGAGCAGGAGAGGGGTCAGGTCTAGAAATATAAATCAAAGTCAACCTGGTAACACTGATATTTAAAGTCATATGAATGGATAACCAAGAAAAATAAGGGCACCACATTTCAACCCTCAGGAGCATTGTTTCTTATTGTTTAACAATAAGAACAGGTATAGAAAAGCATACAAGTGATTTCATTTGAGAAAACAATGTACCATTTCCAGGCTTTCAGTATGACAGGGATCAGAGTGATAAAATGGCATGTTGAAAAAAAGATGAATGGAGCAAGAATTTCTTCAAAATGCCATTTACTCACACATGCTTAAAGGCAAAGGAGAATGTACTGTTTGCAAGATAGTGTTTAATTGCCTGAAAAAAGAAAGCAGACTCTGTGAGGGAAAGTGCCTTCAGTCACTATGACACTTTTTAATAACTGCATCTTATCTTGAGTAAACTACTTTAATAGAATAAATCACTCACGGAAGATTAATCCTTTCAAAAGGCACTGTTTAGGAACATCTTCCTTCTTATATGTTTTAGTACCTTCTTTTATAACTTCAGCAAGTTTTTAACAGACATATTATACTTGCAATAATCTGTGAATATACTTCAATATTCTTGGAGTGGGAAGTTATAGGAATTCTAGGAATTTATTATTTTTCTGTTTGGTTTGATACATAGACATTTCAATGATTGTGATTACGCTGCATTTACCTTGGCTGCATGACTCGCTAACGAGAGAATGCAGAATCCCTGATTCTCCATTTAACATTTATCTTTCAGATTTGAATTAGTTTGGTGTACTAAGAATCTGAGAATCTGCACATGGCTGTTGGCAAGAATTTTCAGACTTGGAGTTTGCATAAATGCATGCTTTACTTTCTATGTAAAAAATTAGAATACATAAACTGTAGTTTTAAAATGTACTTATTTTTAATAAATTAATTCAGCATTCAAAACCATGCCAGGTTGAATCTGAGAAATGAGCCTTAGGGAACCGTTGTATTACAAATCTAGATACTTATTATTACTTAACTAATTTCAAACCACAAAGCTAATCAACCACATGATAGCTTCGTATATTTTCATTAAACTCTCAAATTAAAAGTCAAGTATTCCACTGCCACAAGTTTTTACATTCCAATATAGTTTGTTTGATTAAGCTTTCTCATAAAAATTCTCCAATGATAGATTTCCTTTACATGAATAATAATAATATTTAATGCTTATTGAGGTTTTACCGTGTTTCAATTACCTCCTAATCCTTTTTATTGTTTAACTAATTTAATTTCAAAACTTATTTCAAAAGTTATTATCTGTATTTTACATATTTAAAAGTATGAACAAATAGATTAAACAGTTTGAGCAAGGTCATATGTGTATAGATGTGAAAATGCATTTGTGCATATATGAATGCTACATTTTACAAGATATAGTCGTATGGTTAAAACTTCTGTAAGACTTTTTTTCCAGATAAAAGAATGTCACCAAATTTCCATATATCAGCTATGATAGTAAAAGATGACAGTTACAATACAAATCCAGAAACCTTAAAAGAGGTTCCTAAAAATTATGTCACAATGATTGTTACCATTACAGATAGTTTAGCAAACAAAGATCTTTGGCTGCAGAGATCATATCCATATGGCCAACAATTACTTAATAAAATATTACCTATAAATTCCCTGAATTACTTTGCTACATTCTACTACAAATCTTCAAGGAAGAGCTTTATAATTAACTGAGACTACTTCAACTCTTCCATTTATGAACTTCAGCAGCTGGTACCATTTGATGCATATAGAAACTGTTTATTCTTCCTTTTTTATTTAGGAAACATATAATAATTGTTTGCTCGGTGTCAGAATATGTACCAAATACTGGAGATACAACATTAATAACACATAATTTAATTAAATGCGCTGACAACTGAAAAGTATAACCGATAAACCTCTGTAAAAATAGATTAGCAAAGATATGAAGTAACAAGGGGGCACAACTAAACTTCTTTTGGAGGTGAGAGAGATCAAGGAAGTATTTTCTGAAGTCCTGGAATGTCTACTGGTGTGGTCGTGAAGGGATGGGAGATGGGCATGGACAGCATCTCCACCGAAGAGATTATTACCAAAGTCTTTCAGAAATTTTTTCTAACAAGTATAGTATTTTCACTAGTATTTTTAAATTTCCTTTCCCAATATCAAATGACATATATTTTATTGGCAACAAATTTCAAGAGCATGTCCAATGCAGTGACCAAAACAGATGATTTAGTTTTATTTAATCCAGCAAATCTAAACAAACTCCTGCATAAGCTTTTCCTTAGCTGTGTTTTGCTGTTGGTAGCAGGTGAATTTTAACTGTTTCCTGGCTGTGTACAATAGACCTCTGACCAAATTGTTCCCTTTTGGCGTACCATTTTAGAGACCTTGAGAAACTGATTTAATCTTCCTGAAAATATTTGACTCTGATGTTAATAGTACTACTTAGCACATGGACTTGATATGTTATTTAAATGAAATATGTAAATCATTTGGAACAGTTTAAGGCATAGCAGGCACCCAATAATTAAATACTAATGTTAATATTATTATTCTCTAAATATCAAGTCTAGAAAAATACAATTTACTTACGGTAGACATTGACATATATGTAAATTGTATCATTCTTATTTCTCACTAGCTATTTAAAAGGCAATGTTAGTTAATTTAAAAGTTAATCAAATGCTCTTATATGACTCAGATAATTGTTTTTTTTAATGCCCTCCAGAAATTGTCTATGTTATAAGCAGAAACTCATTTTAACTGAAAATTACATCATAGCTGATCTTTCCTTGTGCACTTTGCAATAGTCTTTGTGCCAAAGCAATAAAATACAACATAGATATGTAAATGAATTTTGTTTTGCTCTTAGTTATTTTTCTGTCTTTTATGGGATACTTTCAACATATTTTCAGCTAGTGTATGCATTACAGTTCAAATTATAAGAATTATTGCATCAAAACTACAATAGTTAAAAGTATGGTATCCATACATTCACTGACCATTTATCCTTTTGTCATAAAAGGATTCAGTCACACCATTTAATGATTATTTATGATATGGCAGATAAATATCATTAGCACATTATGATATATCATAATATATCAATATCATATGTCATTTTAGCATCTGGGAATACAGAGATGAATTTATTTAGTCCCTATTTTAAAAGGAGAATGTGTGCATGTTTTGTTTGGATGGGATTTTCAGAGTTTAGAAAACAAACAGGAGAACACACATTAATGATCTGATGTAGTATGATATATTCAATACTAGAGAGGTAATTACAAAATACTGTGGAGAGCAGATAAAGGAGGAAAAACACTGCAGATGAGAATTACGGAAAGAGTGACAGAGGAGTTTGCATTTTAATTGGACTTTTAAGAAAAAGCATACATATATGAAATCCAGGTGTCAGCAAGAAGTTAGCTAGAAATTTAGATTCATTGCCTCAAATCCCCATGCAATACACTGTACATGTCCAAAGCCCTACCGTGATTTCTGGAAATTTAGACTTTTAGAGACACTTATACTTCTAGGCTCCCACTTCCACAGAGTTTTTTTACCTGATTTCATAGCACCAACCCCTTCAGGTACTACTCAAAACAAACAAACAAACTAAATAATTTTTAAAAATATTTATGGTTATGTTCAGAGAGCATAATGTGATTTGTGATTTTTATTTTTCCTGAATCCATTAACGTGAAGCATGTTTTGATGGGGTTCCATTGTGATATAATTCCATTTAAATGTAAAGAAAGTCAATGAGGGCTTCCCTGGTGGCGCAGTGGTTGAGAGTCCGCCTGCCGATGCAGGGGACACGGGTTTGTGCCCTGGTCCGGGAGGATCCCACATGCCGCGGAGCGGCTGGGCCCGTGAGCCATGGCAGCTGGGCCTGCGCGTCCGGAGCCTGTGCTCCGCAATGGGAGAGGCCACAACAGTGAGAGGCCCACGTACCGCAAAAAAAAAAAAAAAAAAAAAAAAGTCAATGAATCTGAGTGAAATCTGCTTATATTCTTCAATAAATCTTACTCTTTCTCTCTAATCCACACTTGTATAACTAATACAGTTCATTGAAAAAAAGCTGGGTTCCCTGCACAATAAATGATATCGAATATTTATTACAGATCTCAAAGGACACAGATGGATTTTCAGAGCCCTTGGTTGACTTGGCAGTGATGGCCATTAGAATTTTTTCTGTGTGTGACAGGTATACACTCAGTCAACTTAATGTGCATGTCAGAGCAAATCCTCATATAATACATACAATACCTAACTCTGCAGGGCCTTCATGTAAGGTTTATGTTCAATAAATCTGCCATTTACACAGAAAAGAGAAGATAATGGATCACTATCTCTATGAAATGAGAAAAAAAGAATATCCCAGTCCATTTTTCTTATTTTCTAAATATACATAAATAGAGCCAAATTTAATTTTAAAAGTTTTGGTCTGATGATTTAAACTGGAGTAATCTCTTTTTTTACGACCTTATTTCCCCAGTGTTCTTGGTGGCAATATTTCAAGTCAATTCAGGTTAAATTAGCTGACAGGAATTTTAGGCTTTGAGATCTCCTGTATTTTCTAAATGCAGATATGAACATTTGTGGGTCATTTATACTGCATCAAATTGTGTTCTATATTTTTGGCATGCAATAAAGTTTAATTGAATATTTTATACACATTATTTTGATGCGCTCTGTTTTTTTCCCCTTACCATATATAGCGTGATCATCTAAATTATTTGAAACAATTTAGATTCTAAGCAATTTGAGAATAGTCTTTTTTTTTTTTTAGTCTTTTTTTTTGAGTTCCCACACTATTTAACACTTTGCTTAGACAATTATTTATAATTGATTTCTTTTTTTCTTTTTTTTTTTTTTCGGTACGTGGGCCTCTCACTGTTGTGGCCTCTCCCGTTGTGGAGCACAGGCTCCGGACGCGCAGGCTCAGCAGCCATGGCTCACGGGCCTAGCCGCTCTGCGGCATGTGGTATCTTCCCGGACCGGGGCACGAACCCATGTCCCCTGCATCGGCAGGTGGACTCTCAACCACTGCGCCACCAGGGAAGCCCATAATTGATTTAATTTTATAAATGAGTTGAGCCTTTTAATAATGGATGTAATATGAGTTGGGTAACTACTGGTTTAATTAAAGAGTGAATGAAAATCAAAATAACATCTAATATTAAAACCCTGTTGTAACATCTTGAGGGAGCTATTGAATTAACTGCTTCTTCACTGATTTTACACTTTCCATCAATTTTTCCTTAACGTTGGTGTCAAATACTTGGACTTACTATCTTGTGCGGCCTTTCCATCCTGTGTGGCCCTTAACAAGAAGATAAGGGCCAAATGCAGTTTGCTTGCTTATATTTCCCCAGAACTTCACAAAGGACCTGGCACTTTGTATGTATTCAATATTTATCCAATTAAGGATTAATTTGGCCTAAATGACCTCACCTTAATTTGGCCTATAAGATTGCACATGAGTTGGTCCCTCCCTAAATTTCTAATTTCATGCTGTGCTTCTGGTGACACTGATTTTGTACCTTCTCCTGCTGCTTTACTAATCCCAGCCATATTGTTATCGTTTCCCTCTTAACAACCATTGCCTTTGCTCTTTTCTCTGCCTGGCATGCTCTTCACAAGATTTTCAAGTGCCTTATTATTTTTCATTAGTCAAACCTCAGTTTACTGTCTTATTTTATTCATGGTACATTTTCTTATCTGAAACCTCCTTGCATATTTATTCTTTTATCTGCTATCACTTTAACATCCTGGATGACAACTTGGACCTTCTTCATTTTGTTCACTCTTGTCTTCTCAAAGTCAAGAACAATATCTGGTACACATTAGGTACTTAACAGAAAATACTGTATAAAGACACACATTCTGGCATATGATAAATGATTTGCAAAGTATACTGCAGGAATTGTCTAGGCTTCTCTAAGTTTTAAAGCAGCACTATTTAATGGATGCTCCTGGGGGCATTCCTGAGGGCCACTGAAACACACTTAAACAGAACAAAGGAGCACACACTGAGCTTGAAACACGGAAAGATAATCCCACATAAGGTGGTAAACCAAGAAAAGGCTCTGTGGACTCTTGATCTCTGGGTAAGGAAGTGTTCAAGGCCCAGGGCTCATTCTTATCTGACAGAGCAGAGGTCATAAAACTATGCAAGGGACTGCCTTTCCCAACAGTGTAGAACATCTTCAATTGTTGCAGTCAGTCTCCTGAAATCCAAAGTAGGCGTGTTCATCCTTCATAAATCTGTGTGATTGCGTTATTTGGTTCTTTGTGATTGAATTTTAAGATATCCTCATATATTTTAGATATTAGCCCTCATAAGATGTATGGTTTGCAAATATTGTCTCCCATTCAGTAGGCTGAGTTTTCACTTTTTTGATTGTTTCCTTTGCTGTGAAGAAACTTTTCTAGTTTGATGTGATTCTCTTTGTCTATTTTTGTTAGGGGAACCACTCACTAAAACGGCCCACCCTGGCCAGGCACCATAGTAACTACTTGCATGAGTTATCTTACAACAGGATGTCCTGGTAAGGAAAGTGGAACTAACAAGCTACCACCAACTGGAAGAATTCGGGAAAGATCAAAAGGAGAGAGGAGACGCCAGTCCATATGTCCTACCACCTCCCAGAATCCTTCTTGCTGGAATCCATCTTGGCTGAGCAATGCATGTGCCACCAGGAAGGACCCTGAGTCAGAGTGATTGGCCAGACACTTGACCGGAAACTAACCCCTTTACCATAAAACCCGAGACTGCGAGCCACATGGCAGAGCAGTTCTCCTGGGCTCCCTTACCCTCCTGCTCTCCTCCCGGGAGCCCCTTCCCAATAAAATCTTGCTTTGTCAGCATGTGTGTCTCCTAGGACAATTCATTTCCGAGTGTTAGACAAGAGCCCACTCTCGGGCCCTGGAAGGGGTCCCCCTTCCTGCAACATTTTTGCTTTTTGTGTGTGTGCTTTTGATGTCATTTCCAAAAAAGTATTGCCACGGCCAATGTCAAGAAGCTTTTTCCAAAGTTTTCTTCTAAAAGTTTTATGTTTTCAGGTCTTACATTTAACTCTTTAATTCATTTTGAGTTGGTTTTTGTGTGGGCTGTAAGATAAGGGTCCAATTTCATTCTTTTGCATGTGACTCTCCAGTTTCCCAGTATCATTTATTGAAGGCTATCCTTTCCCCCACTGTATATTATTAGTACTCTTGTCAACAATCACTTGACCACAAATGCATGGGTTTATCTCAGGGATAAAAAATGGGAAACGGGCCTGAATAGACATTTCTCTGAGAAGATATTCAAATGGCCAACAGTATTTGACAAGGAGCTCATCATCACTAATCATCAGGAAAATGTAAGTTTAAACCACAATGAGATATTACTTTATACTTGTTAGAATGGTTATTATAAAAGAAAACAAACAAGTGTTGCTGAGGATGCAGAGAAAAGAGAACCCTTTACACTGTTGGTGAGAATGTATTTTGGTTAATCTGCTATGGAAAACAGTATGAAGATTCCTTAAAAATTTAAAAATAGAACTACCACATAATCCAGCAATCCCACTTGTGGGAATAAATTGAAATGAAATCAGGATCTTGAAGAGATATCAGCACTCTTATATTCACTGAATCATTATTCACAATAAACAAAACATCAGAGCAGTCTAAATGTCTGTCAGCAAATGAAAGGAAAAAGAAAATGTAATATATATAATAAAATATTATTCAGCTTCAAAAAAGAAGGAAATCCTGCCATATACGACCACATGGATGAACCTGGAGGACATTATGCTAAGTGAAATAATCCAGTCACAGAAGGACAAATATTGCCTGACTCCACTTATATGAGGAATCTAAAATAGTCAAATTCATAGAAACAGAGAGTAGAATGGGTGGTTACCAGGAGCTGGGAGAGAGGGAAATGGGGAGATGTTGGTCAAAGAGTACAAAGTTTCAATTTTGCAAGATGATAAGTCCTAGAGATCTTAACTTTGTTAAGAGGATATATTTTATATTGTGTTCTTATCACAATAAAATAATAAAATAAAAAGGGTAGGAGGAGGAAAGTAGTAGAGGTAGTGGATATGTTTATGGAATAGGATTGTGGTGATGGTTCCACAGATGTATACTTATCTCCAAATTCATCAAGTTGTATACATTAAATACGTATGTGTTTTGTATGTAAATCATGTCTCAGTAAAGTGATTTTTAAAAAAATAAATAAATGTGATATTTCTCATTATTTCTAATTTTCTAAATTCACAGAATATTAATCCCCGTTATTATATTTTATTCTTTGCACTGGTGATGAGGTATGTATGTTTACTAACTGTATTTTTTCTATAGTGTCTGTGTGGGTACACACGGATGTGGTCATGTCCATTGCAGTGTGTAAAAAAATTATTGCTATATACTAGTAAGACTTTATCTTTTGTCTCCGCAATGCTGAGAAACTAGTGAACCTGTTGTAGTATGTGTTAACATGAGTACCATTAAGGGAATAGTTTTCCTTCTCTCTCTCTCTTTTTTTTAAAAATTTATTTTTGGCTGCATTGGGTCTTTGTTGCTACACGTGGGCTTTCTCTAGTTGCAGTGAGTGGGGGCTTCTCTTGTTGCGGAGCATGGGCTCTAGGCGCATGGGCTTCAGTAGTTGTGGCACGTGGGCTCAGTAGTTGTGGCTCACGGGCTCTAGAGTGCAGGCTCAGTAGTTGTGGTGCATGGGCTTAGTTGCTCCGCGGCATGTGGGATCTTCCCGGACCAGGGCTTGAACCTGTGTGCCCTTCATTGGCAGGCGGATTCTTAACCACTGCACCACCAGGGAAGCCCTTTTCCTTCTCTTTTAAGAGTAGAATGTACAGTGTATTCTGGTCCATTCACACCCAGCATCATTGTGAGTGGTGGCTATGTTGCAGCGGAGACCGCAGGCCTGCTGAACTGAGGCTCTGATTTGTTTCAACAGGTCATCCACTGGTGTATTCCTGTGAGAGTGGCCCAACCGGGAGTGCTGAGCTACAGAAAAAGACCTCTGTGATTAGATGATATTTAATGTAAAAGGATAATCATTTAGGATATATGTGTCTCATGAGAAGAAAGAAATATAGCAACTGAGTTTTACAGGTGTATTATTGAATGCCTGACTGACATAACAGAGAATTAGATTCAAAGAAGCTTTTATTTTTTGCGGTACGCAGGCCTCTCACTGCTGTGACCTCTCCCATTGCAGAGCACAGGCTCTGGACGCGCAGGCTCAGCGGCCATGGCTCACGGGCCCATCCGCTCCGCGGCATGTGGGATCTTCCCGGACCGGGGCATGAACCCGTGTCCCCTGCATCGGCAGGCGGACTCTCAACCACTGCGCCACCAGGGAAGCCCCAAAGAAGCTTTTAAATACATCATGTGAAAATTAAGTTACAATTACAGGTCTGATAATAGCGACAATTTTCCAGGTAACCTACCCAGTCCCAGATACTATATTATTCACTTTAGATCCATGATCTACAAAATCCATACATATTAATCGATCAATAGTTTAGTTTACTGTGTAAACTAAAGTTACTGTGTAATCATATATGGTGCTCATTCATGTCAAATGCTATAAGAAAGCTCAAGTATAGGCTGACATGATCACTGCTCTCATGTTGTTTATATATTATTTGAAAGAAGACAATAAAACATTTTATAAAAATAAATTATTTAATTGAGAAGTACAGAATGCTCTGCAAGAACATAATCAAAAAACAACAGCAATCTAGAGGGTGAGATAAGAATCCCGTCAGAATAGATCAACATTACCCTGATACAGAAAGGGTGGATTTTATTATGGGAAGTGGTGTGAGGAAATGACAAAAGATTTAGGGAGAGAAGGCAAAGAAAATATTTTGCAGGCAGCCATCCAAGGTGGCATGCGTGGAGTGAAGACTGGCAGGCAGTGCTGGGGAGTTTCTGGTGTGTTTGGAACGTGAAGTGGGCAGGGCTAGGAGGGAGAAGTGATGCTGGAGTGTCAGCAGTGACGTCACCGCACACCTTATAAGATCAGGAAAGGAGGTTTTAGTTTTCTACTGAAACCATGTACAAGCCCCTGTGTCCTTGTCTTTTGAAGTAAAAGGCTGAGTTGAGAGTTAATGATGGGGAAATGTGAAGCTGTAGAAACAAAGAACAGCTGTTGGACTGGGGAACTGGCAAAAATTTAGACTGTAAATCTGCCACATAGCAGAATCACCAAACTCCCAGTTCCCTGAAAGATATCGATAAAGGCCTGACACACATTCCTAAGCTGTGTTTACAGGAAGCCGACCCACCTGATGAAAACTGCTGACTGCAAGAACATAGACCCTAGACTGCTTGGAACCAGAAAGTTGATGATGCTGACTCACAATTACCTCACCACCAACCAATCAGAAGAATGCCCATGAGCTGACCACGCCCTGTTCCTTGAGCCATTACTATAAGACTCCTCACTACCCACTCCAGGATGGGACACGCAGTCTTGAGGGCATTGGCCCCCTGTGGCCCCTTTTGCCTGGCAAAGCAATAAAAGCTATTCTTTTCTGCTTCACCCAAAACTCTGTCTCCAAGATTCAATTCAAGGCCGGTGTACAGAGGCTGGGTTTCGGCAACACTACCCGGGCAATGAGTAGCCACTGATAGACTTTGGGCAGTGGAGTGTTAAGTGTGAAAAGATATGTGTTTTGGAACCATCCCTGAGAACATAGTAAGGAGAGTAGCAAGAGCGAAAGGAGGGAGAAGTCACAGGAGGCTGTAGGTTTCAGGTGAGAAATGGTGGCAGCATCGAGAGGGTGACAGTGAGGATGGACAGGAGTATTTAGCAGGCAGAGGGGATAGAATTTTGTGATTCCATGGATGTGGCGTGTGAAGAGCTCCACATCCATGGAAGAGTCTCTATGCTTTTGACTTTGACACTGAGTAGTGATGACATTTGCACAGGTAAGGAACATCAGAGAGGTGAGGCTTTACAGAGATAAGTGATACATTTATTTTACACGTTGAGTTAAGGTGATTTTGAAAAGGAACCAGTGAGGATAGATGATAAACAATAGGGTATAATGATCCAGAGCTCAGTAAAAATGTCTGGGCCATTATCAGCACCCGTTATGCTATGGAATTATTATCCCATGATAACTGAATCATGGAGTAGATGTTCTCATCTAGGAATGTAGTCTGACAATGCAATCTTAAGGAAAAACCAACATTCGATGAATAGAAAGTAAAAAAAAAGGAATTTGTAAAGTTGTGGCAAGAGAGAGAGAAAGAGGGTATCTCTGTTACATCTTCACTGGGTGGTGGGACTGTTAGGATGTTACTGACACGTCAGTAAGAGGACAGAAAGTGTAGGCATTCAAGCACTTTGACGGTGGAGATTAAATGATAATGAGACCAGTCAGCACCTAGAAGAAGATGTGGCTTGTGTGTGTATGTGTGAGATTCATTTTTTAAGGTTTGAAAGACTTCAGCATGTTTATATGTTTATTCAGAAAAGCCAGTAGGAATTAAAGGTAGATTCTATTGTATAATTTTAAAGATGAGGAAATTAATTGGTTTAGGAGGACTAAAGGGATTTCAAATATCAAATTATGCATTAAATACAGATATTTAGATAGGAGAGATACAGATGGTAAATGAGCACATGAAAAGATGTTAGACATCACTGTTCATAAAATAAATGCAAATTAAAACCACAATTATATATCACTACCCTCCTATTAGAATGGCTAATATATATATAGAGAGAGAGAGAGAGAGAGACAGAGAGAGACAGAGAGAGACAGAGACAGAGACAGAGAGAGACAGAGACAGAGAGAGGAGAGACAGACAGAGAGAGACATCACAAAGTAGTGGTTATGGAACAACTGGAACTCTCTCACACATTGCTTTTGGGACAGCAAAAGCCACTTTGGGGGCAATAGTGGTAGTTTCTTATAAACTCATACATACACTTAAAATATGACCTGGCAATCTCACTTCGATGTGTTTACCCCAAAGAAATCAACACTTATGCCCACACCTGTATGTGAATGTCAGCAGCACATGGAAACATAATACTCCAACAATGGAAACAAGGGAAAGACCAGCAACTGAAGAATAAATAAATAAAACTTGGTAAATCCATAAAATGGAATTGTTCTCAGCAAACAAAAAGGAATAAACTACTGATATATGGAACAACATAGAAAAACCTCAAAAATATTTTGCAAGTGAAAGACAGGCACCCTCTGATTTCATTTACACAGACGTAAATCATACTGGGGACTGCCACAGTTGGGCTAGGGGTGGAGGACTGATTGCAAAGGACACAAGGGAATTTTTTGGATGATGGAAATGTTCTATATTTGCTTGTTATGATTCCATGATTGTATACATTTGTCAAAACTCAATGAACTGTACACCTAAACAGTATAAATTTTACTGAGTGTAAATTATATCCCAAAGAAAGTAATTGATTATATTGGGTTAAATAGACATGAACATGCTTGTATATATTTAGATTTTTTAAAATTTTTTTTCGGCTAGTTTTATTGAGATAAAATTGACATATAACATTGTATAAGTTGAAGGTGTACAGTATAATGATTTGACTTACATACATCATGAAATGATAACCACAGTAAGTGTAGTGAACAGCCATAATCTCATATAGATACAATATCAAAGAACAAGGAAAAAATCTGTTTTTTCCTTGTGATGAGAACTCTTAGGATTTACTCTTTTAACTTTTATATATAATATAATGCAGTGTTAATTATACCAATTATGTTGTAGCTTACATCCTTAGTATTTATCTAATAATTTTAAGTCTGTGCCTTTTGACCACCCTCATCCAATTACCCCTCCCCTCCCCCCCTGCCTCTGGTAAACACAAATTTGATCTCTTTTACTATGAGTTTGTTTGTTTGGGCTTGGAGTTGGGGGGTTCAATTGACCTACAGCACTATGTTAGTTCCTGGTGCACAACATAGTGATTCGGTATTTCAGTACATTACAAAACAATGATAGATTTTATCAAAACTAAAACCAAGTCATATGTGAAGAAACTATTTGGGCACAGGAACAAGTTAATGGGTGCATTAAATTTTTATTCAACGTCTTCATCCAACTATCGTGGAAATCATCAAGCAACAACAGAAATGATAAAAATTCATAATTATTAGTGTTATTAGTTTTTAACCCATTGTTACAAAAGACGGAAACTCAGACACACTCATTTATGGACTCATTTCTGTGGATAACTGGCCTGCCTTTATTGAAACACAAGATCAATGAGCACAAAATGTATGTCTTTGTTATAGTAATCTTTTGCAATATGAAATTTTTTGCTGTCAATCTTTCAGAAGATTCTTTTGGTCTGTTTATCTGCATGTTCAAATATGCAAACATTGATGCTCATAAAAATAAATGTTCACTGTCTACCTTTGTCACTTTATTTCTTAGACAGTTAAGTATCTTAAACAATATTTATCTTTGTAGGCTGTTCAGTTTTATAGCTGGGGAGATAGTTTCTATACGTTAAGAAAGGGTGAGACAGTGAATATAATTTCCAGAGAAAAAGGAACTAAGTATGCACACGTGAAATTCATGGCACAATTTTTATCGTATGTATTTTCCTATTATCCATATTTACATCTTCACAGATAAGAGAGAGTAACTCATACATATAATAACAAGATGATGAATTTTATGTATTTTATTTTTCAAATGAGGTTTGTAATACTCTCAGCCTGAGAGAATCTCCATAGTTATCTGAGATGGCAATCTAGTTCCATATAAATGCAAATTAACATTGTTTGTCTCAGAAAGTCCTTGCATCTCAGATTAGTCATAAAAATTTAAATCACATTATGTCGGTACCAATTCCTCAATCTAAAACTCATTGGGAGATGGGTAGGAGAAATTCCTCTTTTCTTTTCTTTTTTTTTTTTGTTAATAGTGACCATTTATTTTGAAGTGACACAAAACAGTTCAAATTGAAATCCTCAGGTCTAGAATCTTAATTTTTGAGAAGTAAAACATTTATTTGAGAGTAACCACCTTAATGCAAGGATTGGGGGGTGGAAGGAAAGAAAAGCTCTACTTTATAGAAGGATACCTAAAATGCAATAGCTCAAGCAAAATATCTTTTTTCCTCTCTCTCATAGAATAGTCTAGTTCTCTATCCAAACAAAGATGGATGAGTGAGTATGAAGTGTACAAGTGAATGAAAAAGATGGCATCAGCACAGCCATTATTCCTGGAAAGAATGGGACGGCCAGTCAAGTCCCATGGTCACCTTTAATACTTTACTCAGGCTTATGCCCATGTTTCTATACTGCACTTTAAGACTGTCTTTTCTCTGTGGAAACACTTTTCTAAAAGTTGTTTAGCAAAACAAATAGAATAAGATTTATAAAATACCAGACATTTTTTAAATGGGGGGAAAAATGGAGGTTAGAAAGTAAAAGCACTTCTCAGATGGGTAAGACTAAGAATGGGTATTAAAATTAAAACCTATACTGGTGCCAGGCTATTTATATTTGACTTTGTTAAATTTTCTTAACTACGATATGGACGGATGGTGATGATAATGGTGGTAATTATGATGATGGTGATGATGATGGTGGTGATAATGGTGGTGATGATGGTGGTGGTACTGGTGGTGTTTTAATACTAAAAAGTTTAGAAAATAAATTCCATATTTGCCAATTAACTAAGATTGAAAAGTTAAACATCTAGCTATTTTTGAAACTGATGTTCAACTCCAAGCTTATGATTCTAAACTCTTTTTTCTATTTTTCTCTAAGTAAAAAGAAATTAGTTTATATTTAAGAAGCAATCTGAGTCTAACAGTGAAAAAATCTCAATACCCAGGGAGACTTCATATCACCGCGGTTAAATCTACTTTGGAATAAAATTTAAATAATTTAGCAGAACTTCCCAAACCACAGAAATGAGATTTTCAGTGGCTCATCATGGTTTTGGGCATTTAATATGATCTCATACTTCTCCAAAGTGTTTGATTACAGTAGCCCAAAGACCACAGCATATGGGGAACAGATATGAAGGCTCTAGCACAACTACTATTTAATCCAATTTCCCTTCTGAAATACAAAGTACTAAAGCATATTGTGACATTTGAAAAGCACTAAATCGCCACATGCCCCAGAGCAACCAGGCCCATGCGCCACAACTACTAAGGAAAAAAAAAAGCACTAAATTGGGGGACCTTCAAGATGGTGGAGGAGTAAGCTGTGGAGATCACCTTCCTCCCCACAGATACATCAGAAATACATCTACACGTGGAACAACTCCTACAGAACACCTACTGAACGCTGGCAGAAGACCTCAGACCTCCCACAAGGCAAGAAACCCCCCACGTACCTGGGTAGGACAAAATAAAAAAGAATAAACAGACAAAAGAATAGGGACGGGACCTGCACCAGTGGGAGGGACCTGTGAAGGAGAAAAGGTTTCAACATACTAGGAAGCCCCTTCGCGGGCGGAGACTGCGGGTGGCGGAGGGGGAAAGCTTTGCAGCCGCGGAGGAGAGCACAGCAACAGGGATGCGGAGGACAAAGCGGAGAGATTCCCGCACAGAGGGTCGGTGCCGACCAGCACTCACCAGCCCGAGAGGCTTGTCTGCTCACCCGCCGGGGCGGGCGGGGCTGGGAGCTGAGGCTTGGGCTTCAGTCGGAGCACAGGGAGAGGACTGGGGTTGGCGGCGTGAACACAGCCTTCAGGGGGTTAGTGCGCCACGGCTGGCCGGGAGGGAGTCCGGGGAAAAGTCTGGACCTGCCGAAGAGGCAAGAGACTTTTTCTTACCTGTTTCCTGGTGCGCGAGGAGAGGGGATTCAGAGCGCTGCTTAAAGGAGCTCCAGAGACGGGCGCGAGCTGCGGCTATCAGCGCGGACCCCCAGAGAAGGACATGAGACGCTAAGGCTGCTGCTGCCGCCACCAGGAAGCCTGTGTGCGAGCACAGGTCACTCTCCACACCTCCCTTCCCGGGAGCCTGTGCAGCCCGCCACTGCCAGGGTCCCGTGACCCTGGAACAACTTCCCCAGGAGGACGCACGGCGCGCCTCAGGCTGGTGCAACGTCACGCACGGCGCGACTGGTGCAACGTCATGCCGGCCTCTGCCGCCGCAGGCCCGCCCCGCACTCCGTGCCCCTCCCTCCCCCCTCCCCCCCCCCCCCCGGCCTGAGTGAGCTAGAGCCCCCGAATCAGCGTCTCCTTTAACGCCATCCTGCTGAGCAAAGAACAGACGCCCTCAGGCGACCTACACGCAGAGGCGGGGCCAAATCCAAAGCCGAACCCCGCGAGCTGTGCTAACAAAGAAGAGAAAGAGAAATCTCTCCCAGCAGCCTCAGGAGCAGCGGGTTTAAATCTCCACAGTCAACTTGATATACCTGCATCTGTGGAATACCTGAATAGACAGCAAATCATCCCAAAATTGAGGAGGTGGACTTTGGGAACAAATGTAGACTTGGGGTTCGCTGTTCGCGACTGACATGTTTCTGATTTTAGGTTTATTTTAGTATAGTTTTTAGCACTTGTGATCATTGGTGGATTAGTTTATTGGTTTGGTTGCTCTCTTATTTTAATATTATTACTTTTGTTTTTCAATTTTAATAATTATTTACTTCTTTTTCTCCACCCTTTTCTTCTGAGCCATGTGGCTGACAGGGTCCTGGTGCTCTGGCCTGGTGTCAGACCTGAGCCTCTGAGGTGGGAGAGCCAAGCTCAGGACATTGGTCCACCAGAGACCTCCTGGCACCACGTAATATCCAATTGGTGAGAGCTCTCCCACAGATCTCTGTCTGAACACTAAGACCCGGCTCCACTCAACAACCAGAAAGCTACAGTGCTGGACACCCTATGCCAAACAACTAGCAAGACAGGAACACAGCCCCACCCATTAGCAGAGAGGCTGCCTAAAATCATAATAAGGTTACAGACACCCCAAAACACACCACTGGACACAGTCCTGCCTGGCAGAAAGACGAAATCCAGCCTCATCCACCAGAACACAGGCACCAGTCCCCTCCCCTCCCCTCCACACAGACAACAAGAACAACAGGAACTATGAACCTGCAGCCTGCAAAAAGGAGACCCCCAAACACAGTAAGGTAAGCAAAATGAGAAGAAAGAGAAATATGCAGCAGATGAAGGAGCAAGGTAAAAACCCACCAGACCAAACAAATGAAGAGGAAATAGGCAGTCTACCTGAAAAAGAATTCAGAGTAATGATGGTAAAGATGATACAAAATCTTGTAAACAGAATAGAGAAAATACAAGAAACGTTTAACAAGGACCTAGAAGAACTAAAGAGGAAACAAACAATGATGAACAACACAATAAATGAAATTAAAAATTCTCTACAAGGAATCAATAGCAGAATAACTGAGGCAGAAAAACGGATGAGTGACCTGGAAGATAAAATACTGGAAATAACCACCACAGAGCAGAATAAAGAAAAAAGAATAAAAAGAATTGAGGACAGTCTCAGATACTTCTGGGACAACATTAAACACACCAACATTCGAATTATAGGGGTTCCAGAAGAAGAAGAGCAAAATAAAGGGTCTGAGAAAATATTTTAAGAGATTATAGTTGAAAACTTCCCTAACATGGGAAGGAAATAGTCAATCAAGTCCAGGAGGCACAGAGAGTCCCATACAGGATAAATCCAAGGAGAAACATGACAAGACACATATTAATCAAACTATCAGAAATCAAATACAAAATATTAAAAGCAGCAAGGGAAAAGCAACTAACATAAAAGGGAATCCCCATAGGGTTAACAGCTAATCTTTCAGCAGAAACTCTGCAAGCCAGAAGGGAGTGGCAGGACATATTTAAAGGGATGAAAGGGAAAAACCTACAACCAAGATTACTCTACGCAGGAAGGATCTCATTCAGATTTGACAGAGAAATTAAAACCTTTACAGACAAGCAAAAGCTAGGAGAATTCAGCACCACCAAACCAGCTTTACAACAAATGCTAAAGGAACTTCTCTAGGCAGGAAACACAAGAGAAGGAAAAGACCTACAAAAACAAACCCAAAACAATTAAGAAAATGGTAACAGGAACATACATATCAATAATTACCTAAAATGTAAATAGATTAAATGTTCCAACCAAAAGACATAGACTGGCTTTGGATACAAAAGCCAGTGGATACAAAAACAAGACCCATATATATGCTGTCTACAAGAGACCCACTTCAGACCTAGGGACACATGCAAACTGAAAGAGAGGGGATGGAAAAAGATATTCCATGCAAATGGAAATCAAAAGAAAGCTGGAGTAGTAATTCTCATATCAGACAAAATAAACTTTAAAATAAACACTATTACAAGAGACAAAGAAGGACCCTACATAATGATCAAGGGATCAATCCAAGAAGATATAACAACTATAAATATTTATGCACCCAACATAGGAGCACCTCAATACATAGGTAAATGCTAACAGCCATAAAATGGGAAATTGACAGTTACACATTAATAGTAGTGGAATTTAACACCCCATTTCCATCAATGGACAGAACCAAAATGAAAATAAATAAGGAAACATAAGCTTTAAATGACACATTAAACAAGATGGATTTAATTGATACTTATAGGACATTCCATCCAAAAACATGATAATACATTTTCTTCTCAAGTGCTCATGGAACATTCCCCCCGACAGATCATATCTTGGGTCACAAATCAAGCCTTGCTAAATTTAACAGATAAACAATGTTCTTGGATTGGAAGAATCAACACTGTGAAAATGACTATATTACCCAGAGCAATCTACATATTCAGTGCAATAGCTATCAAATTACCAATGGCATTTTTCACAGAACTAGAACAAAAAATTTCACAATTTGCATGGAAACACAAAAGACCCTGAAGAGCCAAAGCCATCTTGAGAAAGGAAAACAGAGCTGGAGGAATCAGGCACCCTGACTTCAGACTATACTACAAAGCAACAGTAATCATGACAGTATGGTACTGGTACAAAAACAGAAATATAGATCAATGGAACAGGATAGAAAGCCCAGAGATAAACCAATGAACATATTGTCAACTTATCTTTGATAAAGGAGGCAAGAATATATAATGGAGAAAAGACAGCCTATTCAATAAGTGGTGCTGGGAAAACTGGACAGCTACATGTAAAAAATGAAATTAGACCACTCCCTAACACCATACACAAAAATAAACTCAAAATGGATTAAAGACCGAAATGTAAGGTGAGATACTATAAAACTCTTAGAGGAAAACATAGGAATAACACTCATTGACATAAATCACAGCAAGATCCTTTTTGACCCACCTCCTAGAGAAATGAAAATAAAAACAAAAGTAAACAAATGGGACCTAATGAAACTTAAAACCTTTTGCACAGAAAACGAAACCATAAATAAGATGAAAAGAGAACCCTCAGAATGGGAGAAAATTTTTGCAAACGAAGCAGCTGACAAAGGATTAATCTCCAAAATATACCATCAGCTCATGCACCCCAATATCAAAAAAAGAAACAACCCAATCCAAAAATGCACAGAAGATCTAAATAAACACTTCTCCAAAGAAGATATACAGCTTGCCAACAAACATGTGAAAGGAAGCTCAACATCACTAATCATTAGAGAAATGCAAATCAAAACTACGATGAGGTATCACCTCACACTAGTCAGAATGGCCATCATCAAAAAGTCTACAAACAATAAATGCTGGTGAGGGTGTAGAGAAAAGGGAACCCTCTTACACTGTTGGTGGGAATGTAAATTGATACAGCCACTCTGGAGAACAGTATGGAGGTTCCTTAAAAAACTAAAAATAGAACTACCATACAACCCAGCAATCCCACTACTGGGCATATACCCTAAGAAAACCATAATTCAAAAACAGTCATGTACCACAATTTTCATGGTAGCTCTATTTACAATAGCCAGGTATGGAAGCAACCTAAGTGTCCATCAACAGATGAATGGATAATGACGATGTGGCACATAAATACAATGGAACATTACTCAGCCATAAAAAGAATTGAAACTGAGTTATTTGTAGTGAGGTGGATGGACCTAGAGTCTGTCATACAGAGTGAAGTAAGTCAGAAAGAGAAAAACAAATGCCATAAGCTAACACATAGAAATGGAATTTTAAAAAATGGTTCTGACAAACCTGGGGGCAGGACAGGAATAAAGACACAGACGTAGAGAATGGACTTGAGGACACGGGGAGGGGGAAGGGTAAGTTGGGATGAAGTGAGAGAGTGGCATGGACATATATACACTACCAAGTGTAAAATAGATAGCTAGTAGGAAGCAGCTGCATAGCACAGGGAGATCAGCTCGGTGCTTTGTGACCACCTATAGGGGTGGGATAGGGAGGGTGGGAGGGAGATGCAAGAGGGAGGAGATATGGGGATATATGTATATGTATAGCTGACTCAGTTTGTTATAAAGTAGAAACTAACACACCATTGCAAAGAAATTATATCCCAATAAAGAGGTTAGAAAAAGAAAAAAACATAATGGAAAAGAACATGAAAAAGAATATATGTATATATAACAATCACTTTGCTGTACATTAGGAATTAATATAATATTGTAAATCAGCTGTAATTCAATAAAATAATATTTTTTTAAAAAAAGAGAAAAAAGTAAAAATAAAATAAAAGTAAAAGCCACTAAATCTCTACTGTTCAAGTCCATGGACTCCTTAAATCTGGCCCAGTTGACTCCCTCTACTGCTTTTCTGCTAGCAAACGATTTAGTTCCATAAATTGAGGCAGTATGTATTGTAGGTTTGACAAATCAACCCGAAAACATTGTCTCGTTCATTGTTCTCTGCAGAGAAATGGATGCAATCACAGAAGAATGAAGAAGATCCTTCAGTTTGTGCCTGCCACCCTCCCACATATACACACACCCACACATCCTGGGAAGAAAAGAAGTCCAGCAGCCTTGTAACTACATTGTCTACTTACTGAAGATAAATATGTGATAGTGCTCAAGCTATACAATTTTAGGAAAAATGAGAGTCTTTGAGAGCCCATGAAATGTTTGCTACTATATTTGGTCTGCCCTACTCCCTCTTGCCATTTTATATGTATGGAAGTAGTTTTCAAGGTAAAGACCAAAAGCCAAGGGACTAATGTGGATATAGTTGTTGTTCAGCTCTGGTCAATTTAGCTACGTTTGTGATGGATCAAGCATCCTTTCAAGAGAGATTCTGGTTACAAAGACATTTTTGTTTATGGTGACTACTTGCAGAGCACGAATGATTATACACTTGAGGTGCAGTGTCCTAGAAATTTTCTCTGGTAAGTGAAATGTGTTAAGAAATATAGTAAATACATCTTGATTTCCTCTATTCAAAAAAAAAAAAAATCAAGTGACTTTAAAAACAGGTAAATCAAGGAGACTGTGTGAAAAATGAAGAGGCCAACCCTTCTTAACCTGCCGTCGCCCTGATTCCTGAGTTGGAAAAGTAGACAATGTTGTTGTCTCCTTCACATTCATCAATGCTCATCATGGCTCTGTCTCTAAGCCTCAGAATCTTAAAGACCAGAAATGCCTCAAATTTATCTTTGCCTTTCCATTCTGACAAATGCAATTCTCCTTTTTTACCTTGGCACCCTAACTGATCTTCTCTTTCGCTCTTTTCAAATTGACCCCCTGCATACTTGGCATACTCATATCTAAAATGTGTATTATACTCTGCCCATTTTCTCTCTTTTAAAGAAACAAATAAGTAAATAAATACCTTTCAATGAAACCTCGCATGAGCAGGACAAAGGCTGAGCTGATACCGGACAGCACGCGGCCACAGCAATGGTCCACGTTCCCTCTTTCCACCACCACCCCTGGCTCACTGAACACGGCAGCACTCCGGAACGACAGGTGGTCCACATGCCATGCTATCCCAAGGCTCCTAGTGGTTCTTACAGTTGATTGTTACTGACTTTCTGAGTTTGGAGGGGGCTGTGATAAGCCATACTTACATAACCAGGAGGAGGAGACTGTGCTGGTGAGATTGGGTTTGGGACCTAGAATTGTTGACATGAGAGTTTATTCTTTTCAAGATCTCTGGAACTACTTATGCTCTGTCAGAATAAATGACCTCTGCACTCCCATTGTCTTGACTCCCTTTTCAAAATCTGCACCTAACAAGAAGGGAGGAGAATGTGTTTCACTTAGGTTGCAGAATCTCCTTTTCCAATTTTCTTTGGGTCCAGGCTTTGGGCTCAGACCTTGAGCAGTGAAAACCCATACTCCCCACATGGCTGGGTGGGTGGTTAGAATATAATGGTTCGTTTTCCTACTGGGGGAAGTATATGAATGATCTCTTCTTCTTTCTTATATAGGTACATTAGCATCAAGTTTCTTATATTGGTAAATAAATACATAAATATACGACAAGATAGTTTTCTGTTCCTCCCACATCATTTCTCTTCCCTTCAGAGTAACCTTCCTTGTAGAGTAGACTTAACTGGTCTCTATCAAAATTTTCATTATTCTTTTATTTGAAATAATCACTGAATGATTAAATGTACCTAAAATTATGGAGGAAAAATTGGATACATCTATGCATTCACTTGTGTTACCTTTGTGTAACACATTACAGGAACACATTAGTCAACCGCTCACAAAGTAAATGATGATATAGACAAACAGAGAAAGGGTAACCCTACTAACTTTTCTTGTCAGTCCTGCCTTATTCATCAGTAAGCCAAAGGTAGAGAATGTCCATAGAATGTGCATATTTCAAGATGTCAGATAAAAATAGTGATGTTACTTTTGTGCAGTGTTTACACTCTTCTGCCAAGAGTGAAACACATATGCAAGCCACAAGCCTCAAAATACAAATTGTACAATTTTGGTTGAGTCTGTGTGCTAGTTAAATGTTCATTTTTGCACTTGACACTATTCTTGTTCAATATAAAGATGAACATAAAACATTTAGATTAATCATTTAAAAATTTTAAGTGTAAATGAATAAAATAGCAAATGCAAAGAAATGCCATGACTAACAAAGAGAAACAGTACAGAAAAAAAGGGGGAAAAATCTTTATTTCTTAGAATCTTTAGTAGCATCTTTCCATGCTTTTTGAACAAAAGCACCACAGTTTAATTTTGCACTGGGCCTCACAAATTACAGAGATGGCTTTGCCTCTAGTCTCTCCTTGGGGGACAATTTCAGATTCTTTTAAAGACAGAGAGAACTAATTCTAATTTCCAGGTTTATTGAAAATATGGAATATGGACTATAGCAATAGAGAACATTATCCTGAAGCTATAAATAAACAGAGTATTGGCTACCATGTGTTGAGTTCACTTCACTATTTGGATAATGTAAAATTGGTCTTGTCTGCCAAATTGAATTAGAAATTGTTGATTATCTAAATATAATGATGAGTTTAAATTGATTATTCAAATGATGCTAAGAATATATAACATGGTAAAAATCAATTCCAAATAATAAGTTATGGCAGAATTAAATAATTCAAACCAAATGATTCAAATCAAGTGCGATTTTTGCCATTAGTATTATTTACAGATTAAATGATACTTCTTTTAACATATGATAAGAATGGGAATAATTATCTTACAGTTATATATATATCATATACCATGCATAGACAAATGAATATCTATATTAAATGTTTGTGTTATAGTTTTTAAAAATTTTATATAATTTAGTATATGCAATAAAATATCAATGTAATGACTTTTACCCTGACTCTAGTTGTGAATTTTTGAGAAGAAAAATATTCAAGGAATCAATTAATTAAGTTCCACATTTTGTGCATGAGGAAATTAAAGGACAGAATTGTTGAATGACGTGGGATCATGGAGTTGCTAGGAACTGGGACTAGAAACCAATTATCAGCTCTGGAGAAAGAAGCACTATTTCATGCTGTTCTCCTTAGAAAAGCTTTTGGAAAGAATTGAAATTCAATATAGATTTTGAGTGTCTCCACTTTTGGTGTCTTAAAGGTTATGAGATTAGATGCTGGCTAAGAATAAGGATCAATAGAGCTTACAGCCTGTATAACAGGAAATAAATAATGGGGAACTAGTGAACACTGACTTCGCTGAGAATGTATCTGCTCATATTTTATGCATCCTCAGTTGTGCTTACATAGAGATGAGCAAAAAGATAAACACCAAGATTAAGAATATCAGACCGGACAGTAGTATGCTAACTCTATGCTCTGCAAATAGGGTTTGAGAAGCTAGAGCCAGTGCCCTCATGGAAGCACCTCCTTAAATCAAGGGCACAACAGGTAATCAAACTATCAACATTATGTGTATCTGAAAAATCTACTTATAAATTCAGAGGAAAGAGATACATTAATGGAATTGACTTTAAAAATAATAAGGAATAACCAGAATGTTTGAATCTTGGAGTTTTCTATGTTACCAAATTGAACTGAGTTCATTGGAAATATTTTTGAAATATTTCCCTCATATTTGGGTACTCATAGAAGTAAAAGGCTCGTTTACAAGGTAGTTACTAGTTAGATATATACCAAAATAAGTGCAAATATGAGTTATCCATCTATATCTATATCTATATATATATATATATAATGTGTAAGTGTTTAAGTGTATATATATATGAATAAAACGGTGATAGTTGCTATGAAGAGAAGCAGTAGATGGGAACAACAGAATACGGCTAGTTTAGGAGCTCAAAGGTGACTGCCTTGGGGAAGTTATATTTGAGATTTAAAGAATGGGTGTTTCCTGCACAAGGAAGGAGAAAGGGTATTTGAGACAGGTGAGCAGTATGTGGTGGGAGCTTTCTATTTCAAAGAACTGAAAGAGTGCAAATGTGACCGTTGTGGAGAGAATAGAGTATGTTCCACACAAGGTGAAGCTGGAAAGAAAGGCAATGACCAAAAGTACATACCCAAAGAGACACGTGGAAGATTTCGATTTTTACTCTAAAAGTAGTGGAAAGTCATTGAACAGCTTTAAGAAAGAGAATGACATCGTTGTATCTGTATTTAGAAGGCCCTACTCTGGCTGTATCATGGAGAAAGATTACACCAGAACAAGAAGGTAGGTGGAAAATTCAGCTAAGAGGAGATCTGTAACTTGACCTTGGGATGCTTCAGGTGGATTGGGAAAAAAGATTGACTCCAGAGATACTGAAGAGAAGAAATTAAGTCGATAATGTATTTATTACTGGGAGGAAAAAAGTGTGGCCTCAAGTATGGGTGCTAGGGATGTGGCTTTTATAGACTTCTGGTTACGTTCAGAGATGTGGAACAATGGGAAAAGAAGAATTGTGGGGGAAGATAATGAGTTTAATATTTGAGATATTTGGGGACACATTTCAGGTATGTAACTGGGTATGTTAATTAGACAGTATATATACCAGTCCTGGGTTTACTGAAGAATTTGGAATTCATGGTCATATATATTTTAACTGAGGTTGTGAATATGAATGAGATTGTTTAGGGAAAATAAGAAGAAAAATGTAGTCAGGACCAAGTCCAGAGAACTCCAAGATATAATACCTACATGGAAGAAAATGAAATAAATTTGCCATATTTAACCATAATATTAATTATTTAACCATAATATATTTAACCATAATAATTTAATATTTATATATTTAACCATAATAATAATTATTATTTAACCATAATAATTATTTATATTTAACCATATTTAACCATAATAATATTTAACCATAATAATAATTTAACCATAATTTATTTAACCATATTTAACCATATATTTAACCATAATAATAATTATTATTATTACTATTTCTGCTATTATAATTTTCATTATCTGTTGTTATGTAGCAACCAGAATAGTAGAGGGGAAAGATCAGGAGAGGTTGGTTTCAACAAGCATAAGAGAAGATTGTTTAAAAAATAGACAGACTGTCTTCTCAAAAATAAAATCAAATACATCTTAGACCTAAATGTAAAACTCAAAACTATAAAAATTTTAGAAGATAACATAGGAGAAAACCTGGATGACCTTGGGTATAGCAATGCATTTTTAGATACACCAAAGGCACAATCCAGGAAAGAAAGAATTTATAAGCTGGACTTCATTGAAATTTTTGAATCTTCTGCTCCACAAAAGGCAATGTCAAGAGAATGGGAAGACAAGCCACAGACTTGGAGAAAATATTTGCAAAAGATACACCTGATAAAGGATTATTATCCAAAATACAAAAAGACTTCTTAAAACTCAGCAAGAAGAAAACAAACAACTCAAAGAATGGACCAAAGACCTTAACAGACACCTCACCAAAGAAGATAGATGATAAATAAGCATAGAAAAAGATTCTTCACATCAAAAGTCTTCAGGGAAATGCAAATTAAAATAATGAGATACCTCTACACACCGATTACAATGGCCAAAATCTGGAACATTGACAAGACCAAATGCTGCCAAGGATGTGGAGCAACAGGAACTCATTTGTTGCTGGTGGGAATGCAAAATAGTACAGACACTTTGGAAGACAGCTGGCAGTTTCTTACAAAACAAAACATACTCATACCATTAGATCTAGCAACCATGCTCCTTGGTCTTTACCTAAATGGGTTGAAAACTTATGTCCACATGAAAATCTGCACGTGAAGATTTATAGCAACTTTATTTATAATTGCCAAAACTTGGAGGCAACCCAGATGCCTTTTGCTTAAATGAACAAATTGTGGTACATTCAGACAATGGAATATTATTCAGCGCTAAAAGGAAATGAGCTATACAGACATGAAAAAAATATAGAAGAACCCTAAAAGCAAATTACTAAGTGAAAGAAGCCAATCTGAAAAGACTACATACTGTAAGATTCCTACTATATAACATTCTGGGCTAGGAGACATTTAGAAAGATCAGTGGTTGTCAATGGTTAGGGTTTGGGAGAGAGATATAGAGGCAGAGAAAAGAAGAGTTTTAGAGCAGTGAAAATATTCTGTATGACATTATAGGAAGGCACACATGTCATTATACATTTGTTCAACCCTACAGAATGTACAACACCAAGAGTGAACCACAGTGTAAACTATGGACTTTGGGTGAATACGATGTGTCTGTGTAGGTTCATCAATTATAACAAATATACCAATCTGGTGGGGGACGTTTATAATCTGGAGGTTGTGCATGTGTGAAGTGTATCAGAAATCTCTGTACCCTCCTCTCAATTTTGCTTTAAAATTAAAACTGCTCTAAAAAAACCCTTAAATATTAGATGGCCAATATTTTTGAATGCTACCATGAAGGCAAGCAAGATGGCAGACACGATCCTGATATGAGCAAGGACCTAAGTAAGATTACAGATAAGGCCCTCAAACCATTTGCCTAAACAGTTAAGTGTTGTAGAGCAAGCTAATGAACAATTACAGAACCTATATTTTATCTTCATAACTTGACAAATATACCTCTAAAAATAAATAAATAAATATACCTGACAGTGTGGTTTTTATATGACTGAAAGCTGCCAAAAGGGCAAAAATGATTGAAATTACTTATTATTGTGCATGTTGAGGATTGCGGTGATGTGCCAATTTAGGTGAGCAATAAATAAAATATATACTTTAAAAAGAAATTCTGTTTTTTTATTAAAGTATTTTACTGATTTCATTTTAGCAAAGGATATAATCATTCTGTTGTAAAGGTTTTCACATAATTCCTATTCTATTGATAGCAATGCCATATTAGACAATGTTTCTTGATTCACTGTCAGTCTCAGTTTTTGGGTTAATTTTAATTCCAGAGAAAATTTATTAATTACTAAGTGTTTATGAAATTTTTAAAACAATTTGATGTAGAAGTGAATCATCAATTTACATACTATATTCAGATATTTCAATGGATTGCACACAGAAAACTTTCATTATTAAGAAAATATTACAAAATAATTTCATGTCATAATACAAATCTATTATATAAATTTTGATTTTCACTCTCTTACAGCAATATCTAAATATACGTATTAAGTTAAATGCACATTTATTATTTCACAGCAATATGAATTATTCAATAAAACAAAATATTGTTCAGCTACCTCCTGCAAATATTGTGAAAACCCATTAATTTGTGGGTACTTCCAGAACCATGAATTGGAAACTGAAGAAAAGTAAAAGTTGCTCAGCAACACAAGAAATAGTACTTTTTATGCAATAAACTTTGAAGAACTTATGCTGAGATGAAAGACTTAGAAAATCAAGTAATTTGTCATTTTTTTCACCTAAATGCTTCTACTGCTCAAGTGCTCTGCACAACATAGCAAAGAATGTATCTGATTTTGGCAACCATGCAAAACATAACTCTCTCCTCCATTCTGACACAGTTGCTTTTCATTTAGAGAAGATAGGGCTGACAAACACCACAGGGATAAGAATGGATATTTATGGTTATAGCATTTCCTGTCCCACTGTGTTGGTTTTTGAATGAGAAAGGCATTTTCATGTTTTCAAAAATATTTGTCTTGAATTTATGTAATTATGATATGCAGGACTCTATAAGATGGGGCCCCAAGAGTGGTTCTGCAATTTGAGGACTGAGAATGTCCAGTAGATTTACCAACACTAGGATTTAAAATCTGTAGCAAAAATTCCTTCAGTAGAATGATGGAGATGAAACTCAGAGTTGAAGAGTGAGCAGAATATTGACTTTAAATGGAATACAACCTAAAAGTGGAGGGAGAGTTAATTGAAGGAATATGTGTTAGAGAAAGTAGACTTTACATTTTAAAAATGCAAAGTTTAAAGGACACTAAATTAGAGTGAATATGTGCTGGCTTCCACAATTATTTATTTGTTCATTTGTTTCTGATATCTATCAAATATTTATATAGGTTCTTCTCATTCACATGAAGCTTCTCATAAAAGTAGAAGGCAGAGGAAAATGTATTAAGGCCATAGTTTTACAATGTTTTATTCCATAAATTATTAATTTATGAGCTTATTTTGTGTAAGTTTGTGACTTTCAGGCAACCTGCCTGTCTCCAAACCAATGGAAATAATACAGAATATACCCATTAACATAAAATATTTATGGTCAGTGTCGGAGGTACTGACTGATTTGTATCATCCATAGTAACTCAAGTTGGAATGTTGATTGATTCCTGTGTTTAATGCTTATAGTAGAAATGCATTCAATCATTTTCTATGCATTGACTACTCACACATGTAGTGCCAAACACATAATTCAAAAGAGAAAGCTATTGCATATGCAGCCAAACAGTGTTATTAGTTTTACTAACTTAGAAGGATGTAACATGTTTTAGACGAGCAGATTAATAAAGAAATAGAAAATAAAAACATATTGAGGCAAAATATGCTTACTTATAAATAGGAGGACCCTTAAAGCATAGTTGGCCCTGATTATAGGGCAAAATTTGAATCTGCTATGAGAATTTTCTCCATTTACAAATTTAACTGGAGAATTCTTAAATTATTTTTAGAAAGTTAAAATGTTTGGAAAAATATTTCCTTCTACATTTCTAATTTCCCAATTCAAATTATACAAATGTATGTTCTGACTTGATTTAACACATTTTCAAGTATTTTCAAAGGTACAGATGAATGAAGAAAAGGTTTTTTATTTAAAGAATACTGAATTTTTTTTAATGGAAAATAAAATACGGTGGCAAGATTATACTTTCCTAGTAGTGAAGTAACCTGATATTATTTTGAAAAGTGAGAATATACACACACCACTATTAAAAAAAATCTGGATTCCATAATATTGATACACTAAATCCTGAAGAAACTAACTCAATATAAAGCTTGTACCAAAACAATTAATAATTCATCCAAAGTATATACAGTGGTGGAATTACATTTGCTTAAACATTTACACTTAAACAGGTGTTGTTATCATTTAAAGAAGAGATCTATTAAAAATGGCATATCAAGGGTTCCGATTTCTCCCCATTCTCACTAACATTTGTTCTTTTCTGTTGTTGTGATGATTTGACAGCCATCCTAATATGTGTGAAGTGATATTTCATTGTGTTTAATTTACATTTTCCTAATGATTAGTGATGTTAAGCAACTTTTCATGTGCTTGTCAGGCATTTCTATATCATCTTTGGATATATGTGTACTCAAGTCCTTTGCTCAGTTTTGTTTTTGAGTAAACTGGCTAATTCTAAATTTTATTTCTTTTTTTTTAATTGAGGTAACATTGTGGACTATTGGTAAGGATGTAAAATGATGCAGCCATCATGTAAAACAATTTTGCAGTTCAGCTTCAGTTTTGCAAGAGAAAAAAGTTGTGAAAATTGGTCATACAACAATGTGAATGTACTTAACACTACTGAACTGTACACTTAGAAAGAATTAAGATGGTGAATTTTATGTTATGCACTTTTTATCACAATAAAAAAAATCATAAAATAAACACATTTGAAAAACATGGCAAACATCATGATGTAACAGCCTACAAGTTCATCTCTAAATTTTAGAACATGACAATAAGAATCAAAGGAAACCATACAGGTTCTATAACATATTTGGTAATATAAAAATTGCATGTAGGGTTTTCTACGCAAAGAAAAGATGCATGTTTTGGACACTCATGGCATTTTCCTGTCTATCTTGTTTAATCTGTACACTAACTCTGTGAGGTAGTCTTAAATTATTATCTTAAGTGTATAAAAGAGAAAGTGAATGTCAGGAAGATTTGTCCAACTTTACAGCTGAGTGAAATTTAAAACAGAAAAAACCCCAAATGAAAGTCTTTGCTATCGAAGTAACAGTTACTCACATTTCTCTGCAAAAGCAGAGTGGAAGAGTAGAGATTGGCAAGAGGACATTTTATGATTTTTTCCCCAGACCCTTAAAAATCTATTTCAATTTATTTAAAGGCAATCCGACTTTCTGCTTTTCTTTTCCTCTTTTGAGGAATCATAAGAATTTTAAGAGAAGTCTGGAAAGTGACCATATTATTGAGCTTATTTACATCATCATTTAAATTTCAAGAAATGGTCAATTAAAAGGTAATTTTTTCAGTTGTTATATCAATAGTCTATATAAAGCGATTTCCACAACTTCTCTAAGATACTTCAGCTATTAACTCTGTCAGTCTCATAAAATCTCACTTTCTTGACTAGTAAATTAATCTCTCTTCCTTCAGATGTATGTAATAATAGTTATTATATACAATAATTATATTAATTTGCATGTAATGAGTCCGTATTAAATGCTTGCTTGAATTATTAACTGTATTAATCTTGTTATATTACATTTCCCATTTTATTAGTTACAAAATAAAAGTTTAGTATTACTCTAGGTAATATCTTATACATTCAACACTAGAAACTATAAAAATTATCTACACTATTCAGTGTGAGAGAAAATGATTAAGAAAATCTATATACAGTAAGCAGTGCTCTGTGTGAATTTGGAAATACAAGTAGATCTGTCTCAATTAATGCATATCTCCCTCAACTTGCTCAATATTTATATATGATATAACAGACTGTGAAAACCAGATTTATATTTAAATATCCAAGGTATCAAAATAAATAATTTTATTGCAAGTTTAGATAATGTGTTCTTGCATGTAAGCTGATTTCCTAAATACCAACTTTTATAGTCTTAAAGAATAGGTTTACAATAAGTATTTTAATAAAATTTTTCCTAAAATCCACAGGAGTAGATCATTTTAATGAAAACTATATTTTTCAAATTAACTTAAGGCAGCATTCGAACTCTTTGTTTTAGCACTGTAATGGGAACTTTAAGAAGTGTTGGCCTTACACTAATTGTCCCCAGAAAACTATAGTTCCTGATCTCTTCTGAATGTAATTTAACATCTAATAAATAATATTACAAATTTTCCTTCACGGTAACTTTTCAACTTGTGGTGCTGTTAGCATTTATATTTCCAGGAGCCCTCTTTTAAAATGTGTTGCTTATAAATACTATTGTGTGGGAAGAATCCTAGGAGATATGATAGAACTGCACATAATAGATTAAATAGGCCTTACTTTTAATGCTTTATTTTTTCCAGGTTTATTGAGGTATACCTGACAAATATTGTATATATTTAAGGTGCACCACGTGATGATTCGATATACCTATATATGGTGAACTGATTACCAAAATCTAACTAATTAACATATCCATCATTTCACATAGTTACAATGTTGTGTGCATGTGTGTGGTTAAGATCAACTCTTTTAGTAAATTTCAAGTATAAATACAATATTATTAACTATAGACAGCATGTTTTACATTAGATCTCCAGAAGTTACTGATCTCTCATAACCAAAGCTCTGTACCCTTTGACCAACTTCTCTTCATTTCCTCCTGGCAACCACCATTCTAAACTACATGGATTTTTAATGTGTATCTGAATGTGTAAGAACGTCTACTTGAAATAAAGTTATCATGTAATCTATTTTGTCTCCTTACATGTTTGTTTTTGTTTTGTTTTTAATTTCTTCTTTCTTGGCTATATTCTGAAGAGTTGAGAATATATTGATACCATAAATTACACTTGTATATCACAGTATTATTATACAGACAAGTAACAGAGGTCCAGAAAAGTTCAGTAACTAACCCAAGGATGTATAATAACTGGTAGTCTAGAAAGAAGTCAGATCTACCTTGCAGTTTCCTGAGAGACCGGGGCTCCTAAGGAAGACATTGCTCTTCCTAGTGATCAAGCTGATGGTCCACTGTGAGTTTTCCACCATCCTGGAGAGGCCAACAGTCCCTGCAAACCTTCACAGAGCCTCAAATTCCCTTGAAACTGGTCTTTCCCAAGGAGATAGAGCCATCCAGTGGACACAGAATTCTAATGTAATATTGTACACTATTTGTCATGCTGGATTGTATATCAGCCTCTGATGAAGTTCAGGGCTAATTCTGTTATCTCTTTTTACCTCAAATATCACCAGTTCATTCCTCAGGTTACTGATTTTTTGCAGTATCCATTGCCATCGGAACCATCATTCCCAATATTCCTCTTCTCTCCCAAGCTCCCCTTCTCTTCCAAGCTCATGCCCTGTGCTTTCTTCAAGTCATTAAGAAAGTGCTCCTATATTCTCTACTTCATGAGTTCACCTTTGTGCTTAAATGAAAGGCTGGCTGGGTCCATGAATACCTGTCTCTCCAAGAACCTCTATTTCCACATTTCTGTGGAAGATAGTCTAGCCCTCTTGACCCTTGAACTCCCACCACCATTTGTTTTATTTACCACACTTCACCCACATTTTCTCAAAAGTGTGCACTTGGGCTTGCCATCTCTAATAACTACCATGTTTAAAATCGCAACTTCAAGTATTCCTTTTTTTCTAAACTTGTACCTGCTCTCCTTCCAGCTTATTTAGTATGGTCTGTGTACTCTATCACTTATGCAACTTCATGACTACCAATTCATTGACATAAACTTGATTTCTTTAACTATCACTCCCTTATGGGTTCTCCCTTCCTTTATTATCTGGCCTAGGCTTTATGCTACATCAAAACATCATTCACTATAAAATGCACTTAACTCTTTGTATCTACCTCCCTCCTAATTTACCTGTTGAGCTATGCCCCAAAGCTGGTCAGATTCAAATATTTGCATATTTACTTAATGCTTTCCCAGCTGAACATCTTGAGTCAATTATCTAAGGGAGTAAGGGGATATGGAGCATTCCTTATCACAGGTAAGCAATCATGGGCTTCTTCAGGGGAGGGAATGAGGATGGTTGAGTTCAGTGTTGAAGTGATAGGTAATGACTCATGAAAGAAAAGCAACAACATTTCAAAGGAGGTAAAGCAATTATCTAAGCAGTGTCTAGTGTTTGTTGTCAATAGAAGAGTGTGTACAGCATGAGGAATCATTATGGTAAATACCACAGAACTAAATTAACTGAAACGTTCACATGTTTGCAATTGCTGCCCTATATCTTAGACAAGGTAGAAATGTCTTGGCTACTGAGTGTAATAAAATAAGTAATAGTCCTCTGATGTGTAATTGAATCAATACTACTAGAGCCAATCGACATCTTTCATGAAAAAAAAAATTAGAAAAGATTTTGGAAATCTAGAACCATGGAGACAAATAGATTTACATAGGTTTTTCCAGTTTTTTTTTCTTAAATGGAATTATGCTTCTTTTAGTTTGAAAAGTATGAAAAAGTTTAAATATATTTGCATTAACAAATGCCCTTATGTAGTTTTAAAATGGTGATATAAGGCAAAGTTTTCTCAAGACATGGATAGAAGGAGATCTTTTTTTTTTTTTTTTTTTTTTTGGCCCTATGCGGGCCTCTCACTGTTGTGGCCTCTCCCGTTGCGGAGCACAGGCTCCAGACGCGCAGGCCCAGCGGCCATGGCTCACGGGCCCAGCCGCTCCGCGGCATGTGGGATCTTCCCGGACCAGGGCACGAACCCGTATCCCCTGCATCGGCAGGCGGACTCTCAACCACTGCGCCACCAGGGAAGCCCAGAAGGAGATCTTTTCAACTCCTCAGATCCTGGATCACTTTTGAGTAAAGACTTATTTGTCCTATGCCCATCTTAATTAAATATTTTACCTTCTTCACAATAAACACTGAAGACACTAAACACGTAAGCAGACCATAGGCTCCGGGGTCAGGATGTTAGAAAACAACTTCACTGAGGAATAATACAAATCTATTCAGATAACAATCACAACAGCCAATCCAAGGGACCCTACTACTAGGAAATCAGGCAAAACTAAATAAGCCAAAAAATGAAGAGACTCAAATAAAGATCCAATCTCAATTCAGCAAGAGCTCACCAGCCAGCTGTGGACAGCGTGGCATGTTGAACTCATGTTCAACAGCATGTTGAAATAGAGAAAAAGGGCAAGGCAGACCTGCTCAATGTCACTAAATTGGGTCTATGGCAGTGAGGTCTTATCTCTATAGAAACTTCACTTTGTTACCATTCCATATGGTATTTTATACCTCTTTGCACCAAGTAAACCACACAAAACAAGGAGCATCTCAGTAAAAGTAGGTTAGAAAAGACATTTTAAATAGGGGATTATGACAGATGATTCTGGGGAGGATTTATGGAAGTAGGGCCTTACTCAGGATTAGATATGTTCAGGAAACTAGAGCAATTCTGCAATAGATGATCTTAATAACATTATTTAGAATAGGGGAAGAATAAAGTTAAAACTATATGTGCTGAAGAAGAAATAGTCACTCATATTGGTCAAGATAAGAGGATGACTTTTTGTGTTGCTCATTACCGTCACAGAATGGTTTGTCTAAGTTTGGTATTCAGTAAAATTATTACTGTTCATTAGGAAAACATTGAGGATTAACTTTAAGTGCCAGGCCAGCTGCTAGAAAAACCAACACCCAACTCTTAGATACAGGCTAGCGCCCATCTTTCAGAGCTTTCTTTTTCCCATTAATATCAGTTTGAAATCTCTTAAGTAAAATTTCAGTTCATAAGATTTATCCATCATCTAGTAGCCCACGTCACTTTTGTGACTAACATTACCTTACTTGGAATGCACATTATACAGCTTGTCCTCTATGTAAAGGACACAGTCGTTGGCGAGAACAAGCAGAAGTTAAAGAATGTTTCTTCCAAGTAACACATGTAAGCACATATATGCCTTTATGTTTTCCATTGCATATGATAAAAATATAACAATAAATTAAAGGTCTTTTATATTCATAATTAAGATATCAGTATTCCTTCCAAAGCAACTTAAGGCAACTCATAATAAGATGCATATACTGTAAAACTCTTATGATAAAAATGTATATAAAACTCTTATAAAAAATATATGCACATAGAGCTTTCATTTATTTCCAAAGGTAATCTCAGGAACATGGGAGAGAGAGAGAGTGAGACAGAGACAGAGTCAGAGACAGAGTGGGAGAGAAAGGTAGAAATAATTTAATAAATCTGGCTAACATAAAAACTGTTATTGACCACTAAATTTATCATTGAATTTCTGGCAACAAACAAGAGAAAAGAGTTATATAATTTCATAAAGAAAAATTTTTTGCCTTTTAACTAATTCTAAATGTAGTTTAAGAGCTACTTTTATCAAAGATAGGCAGGAATATTACAGACTATTTCATCAACAAACCAAATAAAGAAAATATACTTAATATATTCATGGAACTTTATGACTGAATTCTCAATAAAATTTCAAGATAGAGAATTAATTAAAACTCAGGAGAGTAATTTATTTAAGTGGGAGGAGGAAAATAAAAGAAGAAATTAATAAGGGCCAAGTATGTAACTTCTTACAGATGGTCATATAAAAGAATTTAATTTAAAATATCTATAAAATAAATAGATTGATTTTTAACTGCCTTTGTAATACCCTTGCCTCTTTTTCAAATGGGCTTAAGGAAATTATTAGCAGGCTTTTCAAAGATAAAACTCTCAGACAGGAAATTGAGAAGCCTATTATTCCATGTAATTAGTGAAAGACAGAATCCTACCTGAGGCTACCACATGTGAATTTGAAAGAAGGAATGTCTAAAAAATAAGTTTTAAATATGCTTCAAGTAACAGTTTTATAGCAACCAAGAGTTCTAGTGTTCCTAGCAACCCAACACATCATAAAAGATGGAAGACATGATGTTTTCAACCTCAAAATTCAGAAGGAGATGTGGTCCACAGCAACGATCATAGACTTGGTTATGCTTCCATGAACACCTGGACTTGAGCAGCAAGTATTTCCTGACTCATTTCCATGATGAATTATCTTGAAAATATCTCCTTACATAATAGGGCAAGTGGTCTGCAGGATGGAGTTTGGAGAATTGATGTTCTGACTTTTAGAGAATTTCCGGAAAGGTATTTCTCTCAGCATATGGAAAAATCTTCATGAGACAGGTCTTCGTCCATGTAAAATGGGAGTTTTAGCATAAGAAAAAACTATTCACATATTATTTGCTCTTTGCTATAGCTGGACAGCTCTTCGCACATCTGGTTGCCACATCAGGGTTTCTTGGGTTTGTTTTTTTATTAAGTTAAATTAAAGAAGCCACATTTAAGACACAGATTTTTTTTTCTTTTAATCACTCTAGACTGAAATCTGCCAGAGTACATGATCCCATAGTCTCAAAGTAGGATTGCAATATTGATTTTGTAGAAACATCAATAACCTGGGATCTATTTTGAGTGTAAACAACTTCACCTATAAGTTTCTGTGATGCTAAGGTTTGGTCGCAGATTGACCAGAATCAAGCAAGTAAGCCCATTGATTAAAACTATGGAAATAAGATAATCTATATTCTCATTAAGAAGACTGGATAGCTTGAAAGATCAGAAGGCAACATTGTTCCTGCTGTGCACCTGCTATATCCCTGAAGTTGGGTTTATGGTTGTAATTAACATAGGGGAGATTAGAGTCTTTAGTCTTCAGCTCTGGATCATTATTTAGAGTATAATATGCTACTTTTACTTTTGAATTTCAGAAAGAGCTGACAGAGTGGTGAGGTGCCCTGTGTGATAAACCACATGCAGGACTCAGGAGGTTTGAACATAAATGGTGGTGAATAATAGCATCTCAGCTATTACGGGAAGGGAAAATTTTAGGTTTAGTGAAGCCTTGGCAACTCCAATTTTCTCACTCTTCCTCATGTTTTCCAAGGGAATAGAGGAGCTAATAAAAAAACAAACTTGGATATAGCAAAGCAGTAAAAGCAACAATAATTCATGGTATGCTGGTAAACAGAGTCCCAGAGCATGGGGACCTCATTTGTAGTACTTGCCAATGTCCATGGTGTGAACACTACCATCATTACAGATTTTGAGCTACCACCATGACATCACTAAGTATATCATTCTGAGAGTTCTGAAGGAAGATATATGGAAAAAGTCAAAGAAAATCAAACAGGATTACAATGGTTGTGTTTCTTTGTTAGGTTATAGGAGTCTTTTTTTTCTCTTAATTTCCCTCTCTCTTTTCCTTTTTCTTTCTTTATTTCCTAAATTGCATGTAATGCTTATATAACATATTTACTATAATATAATATTAGTATTTTTAATAGGAGTTTCACAAGTTTTCTTTATTAGGAAAACATTAGTAAAAATAATTATAATAAAATAAATATTGTTATATAACCAAAAACATAATCACAAAAGGAGTTTGAAGCTTAAACATCACACACAAGCTGTTGGAAGAAGCAGATGTCTAATAGATTCATCGATTTACTTAATAAAAATAAATAAGAAGCTCTACTGTACTGCAGCTATGCTTTTGGTCAATGGAGTTTCCCTTTCCTCTCCAGAACAGTGTTTTACAAATTGTGGTCCCTGGATCAGCAACATCAAGACCTGGGAATTGATAAAAATGCAAATTCTAGGGCTCTGTTTTAGACCTACTACACTGGAAACTGGGTATGGATCCCAGCAATCCGTGTTTTTAACAAACCCTCCAGGAAATTCTGATGCATTCCGAGTTTGAGAACCTCTACTCTCGGACACATGTTCTAAGTCACTGGAACACAAGGAATTCTTCAGAGTGAAGAAGTGTTTGCTGAGATGTTCCCAAAATCACTGGAAGAGAATCAAGCAAGTTTGCTACCTCTTATTCTTTTCTGCAAATATTTAATATTTTAGATTCTAGGCATTAACCACCTAGGTAATCAGTAACAAAGCCCAAAAATATAGTCAACATGGGGGCTAGCATTCAGCCTTAGTTTGTTCCATTTAAAATTGTAAAAAATTAATTAACAGAAACCTCAACTAAATAGAGCTGGGAGACCAGAAGGGGATGCTCTCATGACCTGCAATGATAGAGTCCAATAGGAAGAAGAAAACTCCCTCTTCTTGCCTGGCAAGAGTTCAGCCAATGAGAGATGGTTACAGCTCAGCCAATGAAAAGCCATGGACTCCTTATTTACTGTAGGTCTCCCAACTTCCTCTTCGTCTCTATAAAAAGTGATCTTCTTTCCCTGCCCCACAGGGACTTGCACAGGGCTCCTCATGGTTACAGACCCTGAATTGCAATTCTCTGTTGATGCCATATAAACACCTCTTTGCTGAAAAAGTATCTGGCAGTCTCTTTTAGGTCAACAAAATACACTACTAATCACACTTTTCCCAAATAGGTTATGTTGAATTAAAGGTAAAGCTTCCCCCAAACATTTTAATATTTGTAGTTTGATCACTATCACAGTATCACATAATTATTACAATAGATTCATTTTTGTACTTGCTTGAAAATAAGATTCTTCAGACTCAAAGACTATTTCTTCTACATCTATGAATATAGGACATGTAAGGGGCTAAGTTAACAGTTCACAATACTCAAAGTTTTATATTTCTCACTGTAGGTAACAGAAACCTCAGTAATTTGTATAACATATATTATGTAACTTGTGTATCTTACTCAAATCTAACAGCATTTTAAATAAAATTAAAGTCAAATTCAATTCAGTTTACAATGATTTTAAATTAGGTATTAATATAGACACACTGGCAAAGGGTTGTGTACTTGTCTGTTATAATTTTAGAAAGTAAAATAGATATTAATTAGTATGTCAGTAAGGGAAAACGCCTTCTACATAATTGCAAAACCAGCACATTCTCAGTTTATATGCTTGTCACTGCAAGTTTAGAAAAAAATGTATTTCTTTTTAAGGTTCAAATCACATTTTCAGACGAAAAAAAAAAGGTAAGAAGGCTAGCCCATTACTTGAGGGCAGAGTCAGATTGACTCATTGCAGCCTTATGGTACCTTCTGTTTGCAACAATCAAATGAAAGGGCACAGGCACAATTCACAGTGAGGATGAGCTCAGCTCTAACTAATATAAAATCTATGGACATTTAAATTCCTGGCTGTCAAATGAAAGAAACTTATAAACAAAGGAAACTGACCAAAACCCATAAACCTATCTGTTAAGTGGTAGATAGCAAAGCTTTTGATTTAGTCATTAAATTAGAATAGTATAATATTGGTTCACCTGGCTTTATTGGCTGAAAATAAGGAAAAGGAGCAAAAATAAGAGTTGTTAACAAGAATTTTTGCTAAATATTTCAAGCACATAGCTACTATATCAGTGAAAGTACTGAACAATTCATTTGGGATAATGTTGCCATCATGCTCATATAGTTATAATAAGAAAATAAATTCTGAACGTTAAGAAAATAAACCTCATTTCATATTTCTCTCTTAAGTTCTAATAAGGGAATGGCTATTTTAATTCATATCTATAAATGCAAATGCATTACACAGAAAAAATATATTTGTTGTAACTTATCAACCTATCTTGATCTCATTTATAACAACTGCATACTTGATTTTATTATGAAGATATTTTTAAAATAAATTCCCTCACTAAAATATGTGAAAGAATTATGATAAGCCACTTTAGGAAGGCTTTTAACTCTTTGGGGTTGTTATATAATAATCATCACCATAATGTTTTAGAGGTTCAAATTCTAAGGAAAAAAGTAACTTGTGTGTAAGCAAAAGCTTCTTAAATCATTCCCTTTCATAAGTATTTGAAACTCTGTAGTTTTTATATTATACTTTAGAAACAAATAACTGGCCTAGTCAGCAGTGTTTGAAGTGTTACATAGCTAGCTCTTGAAAAGCTTAGGTTATTCTGTGACAACTCAATATATTTATTAGATATTCTTCTCAGGAAGTTAAGTGATAGGACCAGAAGCTACATGATGTAATATGGCCCTTTTTTTGTAAATGTCTCCTAATTTCCCTGGACAACTCATCATTCTGTACAGAAAAGGAGCAGTTTAAATGCTAAGTACTTTATATTATTAAAGCATGTAATGGTTTAAAAACACCTCTGAAAAATTAATATTTAAATATATATTCCTTACAAGAGTAATTAAAGATTTGGGAAATACTGAGATCATAATCTAATTGCTCCATACCATCATTTTTCAGGTATCAACTGGGTAAAAGTTTATGAAATCATGCTCAGGGGAGGATTTACGAAGCATGTAGTTCATCCTCCTGGTAAGGATTCATCAAAACTGTTCAAGACACATGAGAAAATATGTCCCTTCTAAATAATTCTGTAGTTTTCCTTATAGCCTAGAAAAATCGTATTCCTCTATCAGCTCTTTACTGTTAGGAAATAGACTGTTTTCTTTCCTGCTCAGACAAACACTTAGTTGTGATCACATATGTGGCTCTGTGCTCATCCGACCTGCTCTGTGATTTTCAACACACTTTTCTAAGCCCTTAACCGAGAGTAATTAGAAGATGAAGAGCTATTTGGCCTCAGTGCATCATGTTCTTGTGACAGGTGGCCAGAAACACGCAAAGAAAAGGAAAAAAGTTGTGGCTACTGATCAAGATAATTAAATTTATACATTCTGGTGATATCAGAAATTATTAACAACACTTATTACAGAAGGAAGAGGGAAAGAGGTGGGAAAATAGACTTCTCATGCAAATGAAACAGCATGACTGCTCCAAAGTTCAGAATATAATAATAGTAACAATAATAAACTTGAAAAGACCCTAAGTTACTCTTTTTCCTTAATATTTTATGACACATTGAATTTTAAATTACTAGTACTGTCTTCAATTTCCTTATAACAGGCATATTGTCAAAAGTCTTTTTAAAGCAAAGAAAAAAGTGATGATACACACTACTCCAAACTAATGTATCATTTGAAAGTTCTCTTAAGATAAACTGTAGTAGAAACCTACACATAGGGACTTCCCTGGCAGCGCAGTGGTTAAGAATCCACCTGCCAATGCAAGGGACACAGTTTTGAACCCTGGTCCGGGAAGATCCCACATGCTGCAGAGCAACTAAGCCCATGCGCCACAACTACTGAGCCTGTGCTCTAGAGCCTGCGAGCCACAACTACTGAGCCCGTGTGCCACAACTACTGAAGCCCACGCCCCTAGAGCCCGTGCTCCTCAACAAGAGAAGCCACCACAATGAGAAGCCCACGCACCGCAATGAAGAGTAGCCCCAGCTTGCCGCAACTAGAGAAAGCCCGCACGCAGCAACGAAAACCCAACGCAGCCAAAAATAAAATAAATTAATTAAAAAAATACACAAAGAAACCTACACATAAATAATTGTAGATAACATTATCAAACTGTAACATACTATTTAAAACATTTGGAAGCTATATTTTTCCCCAGCTGTACTGAGATATGATTGACAAATTAAAATTGGATATATTTCAGTTGTAACACATGAAGTTTTTAAAGGGGTACAACATGATTTAATGTATATGTTAATTGTGAACTGATTACCATGATCATGTTAATCACCTCACATGGATACCATGGTGGGGGAGGGGAGAAAACAAGATTTACTCTCAGCAAATTTTCAGTATACAATACAGTATTATTAGTTATAATCACCCTGCTCTACATAATCCCCAGGGTTTATTCATTTTATATCTTGAATTAATTGAACAACCACTTTCTAATTGGTAGTGGGAAATGATTACTAAGTATTAAAAAAATTAGTAGAAACAAAGAGAAGATGGCATATGTGAGAAGACAATTTTTACTTAAGTACAGTGATGTCTAAAGAAATATTTGACATTTAGGGTTGCTCTCAGCCAGCAATGTGAAGAAATATGAAATACAGATATCTTCTCCTCATTGCAACGGACTCTCTGTAAGTTATTGTGAGCTGACACAATTAGAGAAACCGGAATCCTAAGGAACTCTGATAGGTGTCCACATTCTGTAAACTCACATTCACCCTTGTGGCTTCGTCAGAAATACACTATCAGAGAGATGAGAGAAGAGGTAGCTCAGCAGTTGGAAGAGCTGAGCCAATGGCCCTGAATAATTTTACGGGATCTCAGAGAAGCTAGCAGCAGTGGAGGGGCCTCAGGGTGAACGTTTGCTGTGTGGGGTTCACTTCTAAGGTTTCCTCGCTTCAAGGGTTGAGCCTTTTTTGTCTAACAAGATTCACAGATTCACGCTGAGAAAAAGTCAAAAGTTCAGCTCTAAATAACCTCAAGGACAGAGTGTTTTGTATTCATTCCTTTCCTATTCAATATGAGAAAAAATATCAGAGACATGGCAGAATGGCATGGACCTCAAAAAGGTTTCTGCTTTACAAGCTGTATTAAAAAGTAAGATAGAAAGAAAAAGTAATGCCTTGGCTATAGACATGTCAAAACCCCACTGAAATGCCATCTTACCTCTTTGACCTTTAAATTAGTGATCACAAGTCCATTATTCTTTTAAGTATTTTGAACAACGATATATGTACTTCTGCCCCAAAGAACTGCATTCCAGAAGATGATCACTGGGTGTCTTTGCTTCACCAGTTTTATATTCTGCTTGAACAAAAGGGAAGTTGCCAAGAACTGGTTTTACACATCTGGGGAGGGAGAGGAGCAACACCTCCGCTGAGAAGGGTATTTAGAAGGATATGAAGCAAAGGAAAAACACCTGTTTTGTTTTTTTTTAAAGCACTGGTGAAGAATTCTGGATAAGTAAATTGATTATTTCTCTCTTTTTTTCTGTTAAATAATCCTGAAGTAGAACTAAAAATGAGATGCACAAATTCTTAGCCACAGTTAAAATTGAAGAAGTGGTTATTAGAAATCCAGAATCCAAAATATGAGGCCTCTGAACAACAATTAAGATAAAACAAAGATACAAGAGAGGGCTTCCCTGGTGGCGCGGTGGTTAAGAATCCGTCTGCCAGTGCAGGGGACACGGGTTCCAGCCCTGGTCTGGGAAGATCCCACATGCCACGGAGCAACCAAGCCCGTGCGCCACGACTACTGAGCCTGCACGCTAGAGCCCTCGAGCCACAACTACTGAGCCCGCGTGCCACAACTATTGAAGCCCCGCGCCTAGAGCCTGTGCTCTGCAACAACAGAGGCCACCGCAATGAGAAGCCCGCGCACCTCAACGAAGAGTAGCCCCTGCTCGCTGCAACTAGAGGAAGCCCACGTGCAGCAACGAAGACCCAACACAGCCAAAAATAAATAAATAAATCTATTTAAAAAAAAAAAGATACAAGAGAATGTTAGGTGTAACATTCATGGCTGCAGATCTCAGACAAACCCCAAACTAGACCCTCATCCCCTAAATAAGTGGGCTGTTTTAATGTGAAAAATTCTAGTTATTTGTTTCCCACGAAAGAAACTCAGAGTTGAGGCATCTAGCTGGAGCAAGCCTGGGCCCCGGTTGGTTTCAAGGAGTAATCAAAAGAGTTGGGCTAAATGAGGAATCAGTCAACCACTTAGACCTGGAAGACAAGCCTTGACATCCACCTCCGCTGGGCAGGGCTGAGCTGCGCTGGCTTCCCAGAGTCAGATGCTAAAGAAACTCAGAACACAACCTTGTATTACAAGAAAGAACACAAGGAACAATAAAGGTTAACTACAAAGAATCCATTAAAAAAAAAAAAGTGTAGGAAAAACAAATGATTTCAGTAAAAACAGGAGATTTTAGTAAAATTATCTTTGGACTAAAATGAACCAAAAACATGTCACTGAGTTAAAGTGAAGTGTAAGCTATGAGGCAGAACTTCAAATCATGAGGCATCTTTTCCTGATTATGCCAAGCATTGATCTCAGTGAATGGACTTGTGTGGTGACCTAAGAAATGTGTGAAATTTGGAACAATAATGCTTGTTTATGAAGGACATTTGTATTTTCATTACGTTTGGCACTCAGCCAGACAGAATTTCAAGTTTCCAAAGTAATTCCAGCATCTGGCTTTACACCCCACAGCCCAGCTCCACCCAGACATCAGGCCCCAGTTGAAAGAAGAAACTCCTTTAGAATTCTAGAGAATGCCCTTTAATAATTAACAATCAATTTAATTTAACGGACAACTGTTTGAACATTTGGTAGCCAACTTGCCACCTCTCCCACTTCCCTATTTTAAAATTGGCTTTCAGTAATTTTACACACAAATGGTTAATTTGTTCTTAGAGCTATTCAGATCGAAGAGAGACCTAAAGTTGTTTTGTGGTTAACTCAGCCCCCTGAGGACCCCATTGTTCAGAGCGCTGAGCTCAATAAACTTGCTAAAAAATCTAGGTACAAAATGCAAATTGACTATACTTTAGATTCCTCCTAACATTCAGCTGAATCTTAATACTTACACATCTCATATAGCACACCCTTTAAACTGATGGGGTTCAGGGCAGGCTGCCTCAAGATATGCCACTTGGGCATGCAGATTATTTTGAGTTGAAAGCAATCAAGGCCCAGATGATTCAGGAAGAAACTTTTATCTTCCCCTCAACTGCCTAAAAGAATTTAGATAGAGGACCTGCTCCAGGCAGGGAGCTTTCACCATAGATAAATAACTACAGTATAGTAAGAACTGGGAGTGTGTAGACAGGGAGGAACCTACCAAAGTCTATTTTTTTAAATTTCCTCTCTGTGTCTCATTGTTTCCATATGCCCAGCAAAAACAGACATTTGTTCTTCTCAGCCAACTGTGAATGTGAATGATATTCCTCCCTTTTCCAGTCCCAGATGCCTACCCTCTTCTCTTCATCTCAGAACAGCATAGAAACCTAAATTGCCTGACTGTCGTTTGGCTCTTACGGAGTCCCGGTACATATGTAATTAAATTTCTTTTTTCTTCTGTTACTGTCTCATGTCAATTTAATTATTAGGCCAGTCAGAAAAACTGAGAAGGATAGAGGAAAATTTTTCTTCCCCAACAATACAAACATTCATCATTAGAATTTTCCATAATTGCTTTTGCTTGTTTTTCTTTTGGTCCCCATGAACAGATGTCTTTATACTAATATCCTGTTGAGAGAGTGCCCCAATCATTTGATACACTGCATTCTCAGAAAGCTTACCTTTTTTTTTAAACCACTTCTACGCACACTTTAACAATGACCTATATTTAGTTCCCAATTCACGTAGAAGTAATAAAATCATGACATTTCCACACATATGTATATAGCATTCTCAATGAGAATATCAGAATGGCCTTGCAATAATCTTGTCATATTAAATTTAAAAAGTGAAGTGACTCAGCTTCTGAGTTCTTTAATACATCAGATATTTTGCTTGTTTAATAGGAACAGATAGTCATTAAATTGTTTATACAAGCAGGAAAAAAATCAGTCATATTTATAACTGTGGCAAATAACTAATGAACTATTAGCCATATTCAGGAGGAGAGTGCGTGCACACACACACACACACACACACACACACACCCCTTTATTGTTATATTTGATATACTTGAAGATTTTTCAAGACAAAGAATTTCTAGAATTGTTACTTTCACTCTCAGAAAGTTTTATCTCTGTGTATTTGAGCAACCAAAGCAACATGAACCAAAATTTACAGGATCCTTCCCAAATATTGTAATTGGTTTTTCTTTAACAGCATAATGCTATAAATGTAAAAAAAAATGTTTGCTATTATATATAACTAATATTAGTAATGTTAATAAGGGGAAAACTATTTTGAAAGGCTAATATGTTACATAAAATTATATATACTCTACCAGGGTGATGTTTAAAATACCCAGCTGTAACAATTTTGTCAATATGTAAAGTAATTAACTACAACTGTAAATTGAAGCATCTAATTTAATAGTCCTAATGATATTTATAATTCTCCTCCAAAGTGTCATGCAAGGATTGTCAAGTACTTCATAAAATTAATACTCTACTTCTCATTCCTGCTTCTGGCCAAGAATATCATACTGCATCCCTAAGAGACATTTGAAAGAAACTGTTGTGCTTGAATTTTAATACTAAAGAGTAGAAAAAAAGAAAGAGGCACTTCCATATAAAAGATCAGAAATGCACCTGAGATCAGAGGTTTTCTAAGTTATAATATTTAGTTTGAAATAATTTACAGTGAATCATTATGAATTCCATAAACTTGGAAAGCCAAAGTTTTAAACTTGGGCTTAATTCTCCAAATACTATAGCCAGGAGGGATTCAAACAAGGACAGTCTACAGATGTGATTCTAATTCCAGGCTAGGTGGGTGAAGAACAGCTGGACCTAGGACCAAACCCTCCCTGCAAAGTGAGGAACTTAGGAAACTCTCATCCAATATCTATCCAGCACAGAAAATTCATTCTGTTCCCAGGTAAATGCTGCCCTTATAGTTTCATCCAGAAACCAGACTATGAACTAAACAAGAACTTTTCAAACATTCTTGGAGTTGCTGGTACTAGGATAAATCTTTGCCTAGACACTGGTTCTTCCGTAGCTTTATTCTCACTTTCCTCATCAGAGTTCCAGACACCCACATCTTTTGAAAACAGAAGGTAATTCATGTAGATCTTTGGGAAATGTAGGCAACACTTGGTACAGTGGAGCTTAGTGGAATGTTGTTCGGACAAAAAAAACTAATGTGTAAAATCTCTGTCTGCTGTCAACCAGTTGTATGGCTTTGGGGCCCTTCCCTAACTTCACTGAACTTCCCTTTTCTTGTTTATATTATGTGGTATCAGACATATACGGTGCTCACGGAGTGGCTGGATAGATTAAATGAAATGCACAGTGGGGATAAACAACTTGAATTATTTCAAAGTTGTTCAATAAACACCACTTGTTTCTACAAATTATCTTCTTTCTCCTACCGCTGCCCTCTTGATACCCCTTCGTCTTCCCTGCTCACAGCCACCCACCTTCAGCTCAATATAAGCAACAGAATAAAGTAACTAAGAATGCGTTTCCTTCAGCGTGGCACAGCTGACTTTTAAGAGGTCCAAATGTTGATTTTTGAGGTTTCATAAAACATAGTTTGTGTTGCAAGAGCAAAGAACCAACAATACTTTGGAGGGAAGAGTCCAGAAGAAAAAAAAAAACAGCAAAAATTTGTTCTAAGTGCACTGTATACTGCATGTCTAAGTGATTTAAGAAGTACAGAATGGTATTTAAGCTGTGAGGAATGAGGATCCCTGACACCGTGCATGGATGGTTGGCAGGCAGCTAGAGATAGATGACACGTAGTCCATGACCATGAGGTTCTCAAGGTCTTCAAGGTCATACATCTGTAAGAGTCCTTAACAGGCGGTGTACAAATCTGTTATTTCAGCATCCGCTCAGAGCTCCACCTAGCCAGATGACTTTCATTAAAGGAAAGCAAATACACAGCAGGGTTTTGCTGCTTGTAATGTCTATTAACAGTGGAAATCAAGTTTCATAAAACTGATGTTTGATAAAAAATATTTTTTCTTCTCTGTGAACAGAATCTATATATACATACATATATAAATGCCTTTCCTAAGGTTTGTTTCTGTCTCTAGTGAGATAGAAAAAAAAAAACCCAAACCTTGTCAGAATGAATAATGCTCTAGAGGAGGGCCTTAAGTGAGAAGGACATAGAGGCCCACATGATATGCAGCCTTAGAAAGAAAAGAATTGTTCCACATGTTTTTGCCAAAATTTCTGTTACATAAGTGCTTCCTAACCTGTTCTTTACTAGGGCAGCAGCATTTTTGTTTGGTCAGATTTAACAGAATACTCTTCAAGCATACTCAATGTGACTTTGTACACTGAGATATGGAATATAATTGTAAAATGAAGAGCACGGAGGAACCAGTGGTATTCACTTATTCTCATTTTTCTTAGTGTGTCTAAAATAGGGGAAAACAAATAGTATTGTATTCTGTCTTTTACAAAAAGGAGATAAGCAAAATCCAGTAGTTGCCTAACCAAGATGATTTTCTGATTTTAAAGAAAGCTGAAATTGCACATGAAACTCTCCTGCATTCTCTGGCAAAGAACCCCACAGAATAAGGAGAGAATACCAAATCAAGTAAACTATTATTAAGAGCAGAGCTATTCATATCTAATGAGGCCAAAATTGCGTGAAGAATGCAGAAGGAAATTAGGATAATTTGTCCCCAAACATCCAAATCAACAGGGAAAAACTGAAAAATGTAAAGAAAGGATGAACTGGAGGTTATGTGCTGCAGGGGATTTTAAAGAGTACATACCTATTATTTTTCCCAATGATGCTTTTTGAGATCAGTGTACGTAATAAAGCCTGTGGCTTTTCGTCTGTTTCCTCTCATATTCTTTGGCGTTGTTGTCCAAGGGGAGACTGGGAAGGGCTGGCTATTGTGGATGGTTATGATCTTGTCCTCTTGTGAATCACCTCAGTGAATGAGAAATTCCAATGAATTGCTGCCTAAATTGTCCTTCCTTCTGCTTACTTTTGCCAGAGAGTTATGGATTTACCCAGAGGGGAGATGAAGAATCAAACAAGAGCATCCAGAAAGGCATCACTCATAACAGGATAACCTTCTCTCCATTGGGACATAACAAGCACTTATGCTCTGTATACAAGTTAGAGGTAAAGTCCTTCCTCCTTCTTTAAAAAGAAAAAAAAAAGTATCATCCAAATGGGATGTTGCAAATGTATGTTACAGAGGTAACGGTGAAATACAAAGAAAGGCTGGTTAACCAAACTGTCAAATCACTCTGTTATACATGCTACCATTTTTTTGAAACCTAATTGGCATGTAATAAAGTACATATACTAAAAGTGTACATTTTGATAAATTTTACATATGTATACATCTGAAAAACCATCACCCTGCTCAAGACAGTGAAATTAATCAACGCCAAAAGTTTCCTGATGTCACTTTGCATTCCTGCCTGATGATCATAATTCAATCAGGGGAAACCACTGATTCACATTTTAACTAGATTTGTTCATAATTTACAGAATTTTCTATAAATGGAATAACAGACAATATGCTTCTTTGCCTAGCTTTCTTCACTGAGTAAAATTATTTTGAGATTTATCCATTTTGTTGCTGTACCAAGAGTTCATTTTTAAAAATCTGAGTGGCATCCCATTGAATGGATATGCCATACATTTTTAATCCATTCATTGGTTGATAGAATTTCAGGGTAACTCCATCTTTGTCCTGTAACAAATAAAGTTGCTATGAACACTCGTTTGCATGTTTTTGTATGGACATATGTTTTTATTTATCTTTGGCATGTACCTAGGAGGGGAACTGCCAGATTATATGGCAGATCATCCTTTTATTATTAAGAAACAAAATGTGTTTTTCAAAATGGTATAACAATTTAAATTTCTGCAGCAGAGTATAAGAGTTCCAGTTCTTCCACATTTGTGCTAACACTTGCCATGGTGAGGATTTGAATTTTAGCATTTCTGATAGGTGTATCATGACATATTGTGATTTTAACTTCCACATCCTTAATAAGTAATGATGGCCATTTGTCCATGTGCTTACGTGCTATCCACACATATCTTTTGGGGGGAGCAGTATCTGCTCAAATCTTATGCCCATTTTTAAATGGGTATCTACTTTCTTATTATTGAATTTTGAGAGTTCTTTATATATTCTAGGTACAAGTGCTCCAACAGATATAAAATTTGAAACATTATCTCCAGTATGTGGTATTTCTTTTCATTACCTAAGTTCTTTTCAAAGAATAGAAGCTTTAAATTTATCAATGTGCTTTTTTTTAGATATCTTTTATTTGTAAATTTAAAAAATCTTGGCCTAATGCAAGGATGTATTTTCTTCTTAAAGATTTATAAGATTTAGGGTTTACATTTACATCCATATTGAGTCGATTTTGTGTATGATGCTAGGTATAAAGAGTGCAGCAGGTATTATAGGGTCTATTTTTGTCCCACTATTGAAGCAATGAAAATTTTAATACTCTACCTTTTATACTTAAATTTTAAGGTTTTATACTTTGGCTGGTGGTAACATGAACTAAACATGACCCTGAGTGATTTCCAGCACTGCTCCCTCTGCTCCTCTGAGCTGGTTTTGCTGTGAGCCTAGGTTATTTTCCTTACATATACCTCCTGATCATTACCCAGATGGAGGTATGAGAAAGACCCTTTGCAGACCTATGTAGCACTCTTTCTGGGCAACTCTCTCCTCTCCACTACCCTGCCCTGCACTGTCTACCTGCCTTGGCATCTGCAGACCCCAACTTTGTATGTTCAATTCAAAGAGACTGCCAGGTTATGCCTGGGTTCCCTTCTCTATATTTTGTTTTCAAAGTTCATTATAGGAAGTCAGCTGGTACAACTGTAGGGTTCACCTCATTTATTTCTCCCCTACAAATACCTGTGGCCTATAATATGTGATGTCTGATCTCCTAAGAGATTCTTTCACATACATTTTCATGTTTTTAAATTTTCCTAGGCATGGGATTAATACCAAATCTAGTATTTCTTCTTGTCAGAAAACCAATGTCCTTAATTAAAATTTTATTTATAATATTTTTCATTTATTCAATAAAAGAACTTTCAACTGATAATCTTGTTTGTGTAGCATCTTTCCTTTATTTCATGGATATAACATTTTATTTCTCTAAATAAAGTTTTCCTGAGGTTTTCTTCTGCCTACTGCTAGCCTCAATCTAGAAAACTTGCATTGGTTGTACTGTCAGAGGGGATGCATTCCCATAAAATAATATTGCATTTAAAAGTCTTATACAAATTAATTAAATAGCAGACAGAGTCACAGGAACACATGGTCCATCTTGTGTTTTATCTGGATTGTAACTGAGGGGAATATTTATACTCCAAAGGATGAGATTAATGGAGGGAAGATTTTAAATTATATATAAGGATGTAGTTTAATAATTTATAACTAAGAGATAGTCTGCGTAATGTATACCACTACTGTTCAGCACATTGACGTTGATCAAAATCAGATCCAATAATACATCATATAGTTGAATAACCTATTTTTGCTTTTCTCCTTTTGGCCAGTCATATGGTTAATGATAGATGTTCACTATCCTATTAAACACTGCCTAAGTCAGAAAATCAAAAGTTCAGTTCTGGATCACTAAAAATTAAAAAATAAATATCAACTAATCCAATAATATATAGACATTGTTGATTAATAAATATTGGTATAATAAGCAACAACCTCCAACTGCCTGTTAGATTTTGAACCCATTTTTATATCATTCTTGCTTAATTTGTGCAGCTAATACAAGTAATTGTTGCTTCCACTAACTTGGAATTTTTTTTTGAAGCATGTAACACTTTACTGGATTAGAAAGAGGAAAGTTGCTCTTAGATACCCTCATCCACCAGACGGCAGACAGCAGAAGTAAGAAGAACACAATCCTGCAGCCTGTGGAACAAAAAACACATTCACAGAAAGATAGACAAGATGAAAAGGCAGAGGGCTATGTACCAGATGAAGGAACAAGATAAAACCACAGAAAAACACTAAATGAAGTGGAGATAGGCAACATTCCAGAAAAATAATTCAGAATAATGATAGTGAAGATGATCCAGGATCTCGGAAAAAGAATGGAGGCAAAGATCGAGAAGATGCAAGAAATGTTTAACAAAGACCTAGAAAAATTAAAGAACAAACACCTAGAAGAATTAAAGAACAAACAAAGAGATGAACAATATAATAATTGCAATGAAAAATACACTAGAAGGAATCAATAGCAGAATAACTGAGGCAGAAGAACAGATAAGTGACCTGGAAGACAGAATGGTGGAATTCACTGCTACAGAACAGAATAAAGAAAAAGAATGAAAAGAAATGAAGACAGCCTAAGAGACCTCTGAGACAACAATAAACCCAACAACATTCACATTATCAGGGTCCCAGAAGGAGAAGAGAGAGAGAAAGGACCAGAGAAAATATTTGAAGAGATTATAGTCAAAAACTTCCCTAACAGGGGAAAGGAAATAGCCACCCAAGTCCAGGAAGCACAGCAAGTCCAATACGGGATAAACCCAAGGAGAAACACACCGAGACACATAGTAATCAAATTGGCAAAAATTAAAGACAAAGAAAAATTACTGAAAGCAGCAAGGGAAAAATGACAAATAACATACAAGGGAACTTCCATAAGGTTAACAGCTGATTTCTCAGCAGAAACTCTGCAAGCCAGAAGGGAGTGGCATGATATACTTAAAACAATGAAAGGGAAGAACTACAACCAAGATTACTCTACCCAGCAAGGATCTCATTCAGATTCGATGGAAAAATCAAAAGCTTTACAGACAAGCAAAAGCTAAGAGAATTCAGCACCACCAAACCAGCTCTACTACAAATGCTAAAGGAACTTCTCTAAGTGGGAAACACAAGAGAAGAAAAGGACCTACAAAAACAAACCCAAAACAATTAAGAAAATGGTCATAGGAACATACACAGCGATAATTACCTTAAATGTGAATGGAATAAATGCTCCAACCAAAAGACACAGGCTTGCTGAATGGATACAAAAACAGGACCCATATATATGCTGTCTACAAGAGACCCACTTCAGACCTAGAGACACATACAGACTGAAAGTGAGAGGATGGAAAAAGATATTCCATGCAAATGGAAATCAAAAGAAAGCTGGAGTAGCAATACTCATATCAGATAAAATAGATTTTAAATTAAAGAATGTTACAAGAGACAAGGAAGGACACTACATAATGATCAAGGGATCAATCTAAGAATAAGATATAACAATTATAAATATATATACACCTAACATAGGAGCACCTCAATACATAAGGCAACTGCTAACAGCTATACAAGAGGAAATCGACAGTAACACAGTAATATTGGGGGACTTTAACACCTCATTTACACCAATGGACAGATCATCCAAAACGAAAATAAATAAGGAAACAGAAGCTTTAAATGACACAAAAGACCAGATAGGTTTAATCGGTATTTATAGAACATTCCATCCAAAAACAGCAGATTACACTTTCGTCTCAAGTGCACATGGAACATTCTCCAGGATAGATCACATCTTGGGTCACAAATCAAGCCTTAGTAAATTTAAGAACACTGAAATCATATCAAACACCTTTTCTGACCACAACACTATGAGATTAGAAATGAATTACAGGGAAAAAAAGTAAGAAACACAAACACATGGAGGCTAAACAATACGTTACTAAATAACCAAGAGATCACTGAAGAAATCAAAGAGGAAATCAAAAAATACCTAGAGACAAATGACAATGAAAATATGACAATACAAAACCTGTGGGATGCAGCAAAAACAGTTCTAAGAGGGAAGTTTACAGCTATACAAGTCAACCTCAAGAAACAGGAAAAATTTTAAATAAACAATCTAATCTTATACCTAAAGGAACTAGAGAAAGAAGAAAAAGCAGAACCCAAAGTTAGCAGAAGGAAAGAAATCATAAAAATCAGAGCAGAAATAAATGAAATAGAAACAAAGAAAACAATAACAAAGATCAATAAAACTAAAAGGTGGTTCTTTGAGTAGATAAATAAAATTGATAAACCATTAGCAAGATTCATCAATAAAAAGAGGGAGAGGGCTCAAATCAATTAAATTAGAAATGAAAAAGGAGAAGTTACAACAGACACCGCAGAAATACAAAACATCCTAAGAGAGTACTACCAGCAACTCTATGCCAATAAAATGGACAACCTGGAAGGAATGGACAAATCCTTAGAAAGGTATAACCTTCCAAGACCGAATCAGGAAGAAATAGAAAACATGAACAGACCAATCACAAGTAATGAAATTGAAACTGTGATAAAAAATCTTCCAACAAACAAAAGTCCAGGACCACATGGCTTCACAGGTGAATTCTATCAAACATTTAGAGAAGAGCTAACACCGATCCTTCTCAAACTCTTCCAAAAAATTGCAGAGGGAGGAACACTCCCAAACTCATTCTCTGAGGCTACCATCACCCTGATACCAAAACCAGACAAAGATACTACAAAAAAAGAAAATTACAGACCAATATCACTGATGACTATAGATGCAAAAATCCTCAACAAAATACTAGCAAACAGAATCCAACAACACATTAAAAGGATCATACACCATGATCAAGTGGGATTTACTCCAGGGATGCAAGGATTCTTCAATATATGCAAATCAATTTGATACACCATATTAACAAATTGAAGAAGAAACACCATATGATCATCTCAATGGATGCAGAAAAATCTTTTGACAAAATTCAACACCCATTTATGATAAAAACTCTCCAGAAAGTGGGCACAGAGGGAACCTACCTCAACACAATCAAGGCTATATATGACAAGCTCACAGCACACATCATTCTCAATGGTGAAAAACTGAAAACATTTCCTCTAAGATCAGGAACAAGACAAGGATGTCCACTCTCACCGTTATTATTCAACATAGTTTTGGAAGTCCTAGCCATGGCAATCAGAGAAGAAAAAGAAATAAAAGGAATACAAATTGGAAAAGAAGAAGTAAAACTGTCACTGTTTGCAGATGACATGATACTATACACAGAGAATCCTAAAGATGCCACCAGAAAACTACTAGAGTTAATCAATGAATTTGGTAAAGTTGCAGGATACAAATTTAATGCACAGAAATCCCTTGCATTCCTATGCAGTAATGATGAAAAATCTGAAAGAGAAATTAAGGAAACACTCCCATTTACCATTGCAACAAAAGAATAAAATACATAGGAATAAACCTACCTACGGAGACAAAAGAACTGTAATCAGAAAACTATAAGACACTGATGAAAGAAATTAAAGATGATACCAACAGATGGAGAGATATACCATGTTCTTGGATTGGAAGAATCAATATTGTGAAAATGACTATACTATCCAAAGCAATCTACAGATTCAAAGCAATCCCTATCAAATTACCAATGGCATTTTTTACGGAACTATAACTAAAAATCTGAAAATTTGTATGGAGACACAAAAGACCCCGAATAGCCAAAGCAGTCTTGAGGGGAAAAAAATGGAGCTGGAGGAATCAGACTCCCTGACTTCAGACTATACTACAAAGCTACAGTAATCAAGACAATATGGCACTGGCACAAAAACAGAAACATAGATGAACGGAACAAGATTGAAAGGCAAGAGTAAACCCACGCACCTATGGTCAACTAATCTATGACAAAGGAGGTAAGGATATACAATGGAGAAAAGACAGCCTCTTTAACAAGTGGCCCTGGGAAAACTGGACAGCTACATGTAACAGAATTAAATTTGAACACTCCCTAACACCATACGCAAAAATAAACTCAAAATGGATTAGAGACCTAAATGTAAGACCAGACACTATAAAACTCTTAGAGGAAAACATAGGAAGAACACTCTTTTACATAAATCACAGCAAGATCTTTTTTGATCCACCTCCTAGAGTAATGGAAATAAAAACAAAAATAAACAAATGGGACCTAATGAAACTTCAAAGCTTTTGCACAGCAAACGAAACCATAAACAAGATGAAAAGACAACCCTCAGAATGGGAGAAAATTTTTGCAAACGAAGCAACTGACATAGGATTAATCTCCAAAATATATAAACAGCTCATGCAGCTCAGTATTAAAGAATAAACAACCCAATCCAAAAATGGGCAGAAGACCTAAATAGACATTTCTCCAAAGAAGACATACAGATGGCCAAGAAGTGCATGAAAAGCTGCTCAACATCACTAATTATTAGAGAAATGCAAATCGAACCTACAATGCGGTATCACCTCACACCAGTTAGAATGGGCATCATCAGAAAATCTACAAAGAAGAAATGCTAGAGAGGGTGTGGAGAAATGGGAACCCTCTTGCACTGTTGGTGGGAATGTAAACTGATATAGCCTCTATGGAGAACAGTATGGAGGTTCCTTAAAAAACTAAAAATAGAATTACCATAAGATCCAGCAATGCCATCACTGGGCGTGTACTCAGAGAAAACCACAATTCAAAAAGACACATGCACCCCAATGTTCGATTCAGCACTCTGTACAATAGCTGGTCATGGAAGCAACCTAAATGCCCACGGACAGACGAATGGATAAAGAAGATGTGGTACATATATACAGTGGAATATTCCTCAGCCATAGAAAGGAATGAAATTGGGTCATTTGTTGAGACGTCGATGGATCTAGATACTGTCATATAGAGTGAGGTAAGTCGGAAAGAGAAAAACAAATATCGTATATTAACACATATATGTGGAGCCTAGAAAAATGGAACCGTTTTGCAGGGCAGAAATTGAGACACAGATGTAGAGAACAAACGTATGAACACCAAAGGGGGAAAGCTGCGGTGGTGGTGGTGGTGGTGTGATGAATTGGGCATTTGGGGTTGACACGTATACACTGATTTGTATAAAATTGATGACTAATAAGAACCTGCTGTATAAAAAAAAGTAAAAATAAAAGAAAGAGGAAAGTTGGGAATGATAATGACATCAGGAGTAAGAGAAATGGGCTTAAGGAGTTAAGTATTAGTAATGTATTTGGGAAATAAAGGAAAGTGTGTCTCACAGAACAGATGGTCAATATTTAACAAGCTCTATGAAAGACAAGAAGGAAGTCCATTTTGCACCAAAAACATGCCATGACTGTGACATATAGACATAATTATTGGGCTACCTTTGGTCTCTTCTCAGCTTTCACATTTTTTTAAACTGACAGCATCCCAAGAATCCTAGAAAACACAGCCTAAAGCAAAGATAAATTGCTGATGCTGTATCTGGGAGATGAAAATCCAGGTCAATGAGAGTGAGGACAAAGAAAAACGAGGCAGGGAATGACAGAAGAAATGCAAGGTGATTTGTAACCAACATGCCCACTGCTTACAAGATGTGAACAAATGCTGCAGATGTGTCTACTTGCCTCAAAGGATGTCACCAGACAGGCTCTACTGCTACATAACCTCTCAGAAGGGGCTACTGGAAGGAGAAAGGAGGTGGAATTTCTCTGCTGAGCTCCCTACCACCTTTTACTTCTCACTGGTAAAAATTCAGTCCACGGAGAGTTAACTCCCATGTACTTCATGCTGCACTGTTTAGCCTCTCCTAGGTTTCACCCAAGTATGGAAATGGCATGAAGAGGCCACACATGCCAGGAACAGCTGGTCCATCCATGTATCTCTGCAGAAAACAAATGGGTCATGGCAAATGCTGGAACGAACCTAGTATCTCTATTGGAGCAGAAAAATATATACTTAGTATGTGGCAATGATTTGGTGAATATTTTCTTTCATCAGGCAAGAGGATTAATATAATTTTGCCACTTGATGGTAAGGACAGCAATAGCACTATCTTACCTCAAGGCAATGCTGACTCTTCTGCTCTCTATTATAGTATATTTCCATTTTACAAAACATCAAACTTCTCCATCATATTGATGCTATGCTAATCTGACCTGGTGAACAGAAAATGGTAAGTATCCCAATCACGCAGGAAAACGTATAAATGCAAAGATAAACTTCTGATGATTCCAGAGCCTGCAACATCAGTGACATTTTTTAACGCCCACATAAAAACACCTTGCATCTTCCACAATTTATAAAGAAGCAGAGTTCTGTAGCTCACTTTAGGCTTTGTAGGCAACTGTGATAGGCCAACAGCAAACTGCTTGCCATAATTTCTTCCCTTTATCTACGCCTTTAGGAGGCCACCACACACACTGATTACAGACTCTGCCATGTACATTGGGTTGGTCATTGGGAACATAGTAAATGTGACACAAGCAGAGATGTGAAACATGTTTGTACACCCAACTCTCTCTCTTGCTGTCAATGAACAATAGACTAGTACCCAATAAATATTTTGAGAGTAGGTGTATTTGTTATTAGTTTTGAATGAAATGAGTGCAAGTTAGTTTAGTTCAATTTTGCTTAGTCCTGAATTATGTTTTATATTATATTACTGAACACTTTCTGTTATAAAAACAAAAATATGTACCTTATAGACAGGTTTATAATATGTTCTACATATTTTTTCTAACTAAACTCATTATAAATTTCATTGGACAAATTAACTCCAAAGTTACCATCCACTTGAACATATTCCACACATTACCTAGGACTTACTTTTGATGCTATTTCCCCATCCTCCAAATATAATCATCTGCATATGTTTTTAATTTATCTTTTAATGATAGATTTAACTTATTTTTAAAAATAATATGGTTTTCTAATGGAAATAATTAGATATCTTTAAAATCAGCTTTTACCTCCACTTGAATAAAGATTAGATCTATTATATTATATAATATTATTAATTATATTAGATTAGATCTATTGTATTCAATAGGTTTTGGAGTCTAAAAACTCAGATTTAGTTTCCATTTACAATCTGCTCACATTTCCTGGAAGATCAATGCATTAAATCTCTAGGCTTCCTCATCTACAAAATATTTCAAATTAATATACCATATGAACTACCATTTTACTGTGTTATACTGAAGATTATACCAACTTTACAAAGTGCTCAGCACAGAATTTTATCTGCAAGGGACACTGAATACAAATTATTTCCCTAATTTTGCATGACTTATTATAAAATGACCACATGTATTAAGACTACTTTTTATACATTATATGCATTAAATAATACTGTTTGAAGTTATGTGCATGCATTACAGTCCAAAATTGTGTCATTTTATAAGAATCAAATTATAAAAAAGCTCGGTCAACTCAGTGCTTTGTGACCACCTACAGGGGTGGGATAGGGAGGGTGGGAGGGAGGCTCAAGAGGGAGGAGATATGGGGATATATGTATATGTATAGCTGATTCACTTTGTTATATAGCAGAAACTAACACACCATTGTAAAGCAATTATATTCCAATAAAGATGTTTAAAAAAATAACTGTATAAAAACATTAAAAAAGTTGTTTATTCTAAAACTTAACTTTTGAAACTTAAAAATAGAATGAGTGCATTGATTAGTCAAAAAAAAGAATAAATTATAAATCAAAACCTTCAAAATGATTAATAATCTACTGTCAAAACCTGTGTTTCAATATTGGAAAGAAACAAGAGCTTATCAATGTTAGAACTGATACAGATCAGGAATTGTTTTAGCCCAATTCCATAAGTTGACAGATTTATAAAATTAGGTTCAGAAAAATTGGCTTTTGAGTTCTGTGCCCAATTCCAATGTGGGGAGGGGGATTCCCACACACACCACCAAACAATGCTAGGGACATCTGCTGGGTGTCCTGTGAGTCAGTTCAGTTCTCACACTATCTACCCGGAGATAACACCAGATTCCACAGGTAAAGGGTTCGATCCCATAAGACCACCATCTACTTCACAGGTCAATTGCAAGCCCTGGTTGTTACAGGTACTGCTGGCCAACCGTCTGTAAGTCAAGTTCCCATGCTCTCCTCTTTGGGTTTTCGATTACTCACTAGATGTTTTATTACAAAGGATATTAAAGGATACAAAGCAACAGCCAGATGAAGAGATACTTAGGACAAGATGCCAAAGAAAGGAGCTTCTGTCCTCTTAAAATTTGGGGCCCAGAACGAAGGGATATGGAAACATTCTGGTTCCCCAACCTGAAGACTCTCTGAAACCCATTATTTTGGGGTTTTATGGGGGCTTCATTTCGTAGGTGTGATTCATGAAATCATTTGCCATCAATGATTGATTTACTCTCCAGACCCTCTCTCAGGGAGTGGCACCTAAAAGTTCCAATGCTCTATTCCTAGTTGGTTCCCCTGGCAATCAGCCCCAAATCTTAGGTTCTTTCTAAAAGTCACCTATTAATAAACCCAGTTGTGGTGGAAAGGGGCTTGATATGAATGACAGGACACCCATTTCAGCTTAATGGCTCTGAAGTGATTTCAGGAACTGAGGACAAGAGAGCAAATACTCTAACAAAAGATGCTCCCATTGCTCTTGTCACTCAGGAAATCCAAAGGGTTTTGGGAGCTGTGAGCCAGGAACCATGGACGAACATGAAATGTATATGGAAGTATATTTTGGTCATCTGAATGACCAAATATTTGTTTCTTATAAATCACAATATTGCAGCTGTATGTTTAATTTAGTGTGTTTATCATCTAAAGCTTACAAGACACATAGAATCTTAGAGGTGGGGGGGGTTCCTAGAAGTATATAACCTAAACTTTTCACTTTCCAATGGAAAACCATAAATTCCATGGTTTAATTTCCCTTGGTCTTATATTAAGAGCAGCTAGGATCCAGCTGTCTTGATTTCTGTTTTTATGTCTCTTTCTACTGTATTCTCATTGTTGTTACTGACTCTACAACAAAGACTGTCTTACTTTTCTACCTTATTCACTTGCTTACAAGGCCTTTAGACATTCCTATTTGCCTAAGTTCAGCCTCAGCCTTCCGCCATGAAATTGCTAGCTTGAGCAAAATCCTGATTTATAACCCCAGATTATTGAGATAATGTGGTTTTGAAAGAGCAGGCTCAAGTCGTCTTGAAGAAAAAAGCACAGGGACCAACCAGGAACTGAAATGCTTAACTCATCACATAGGCTCCAAGTAAATAATAAAATGCCTCAGCCATTGTTTTTGTTCTCTCCTAGAAAGATTAAAAGACCACGACTTATCAGTTTGCTTTGCAGGAACATGTAGATCAATCACAATCATCAGTGACACACTGAGTCACAAGACAGTGCCGGGAAGTCTGCAACTGAGATCTTATTTGGAAGCTGAAGTCACAAAGACCGCCTCTCCTTTACCCTTTTTGCCTTAAAAGTCCTACATCCCAACTAGCCGGCAAGATGGATCTGAGACAAACCTGGGTCTCCCATCTTCTCGGTTGGCGTTCTCTCCATCAGTAAACCTTTCTCTGCTCCAAACTCTGACGTTTCAGTTTGGTTGGCCTCACAGTGCATCAGGTACGTGGACTTGGGTTCCACAACAATTTCACTGAATGTAGTATAATTTTACAAAAACTTTAGCAAAATATAATAAAGCACATATATTCGATAAACTAAGATGGAAGCCATTTTAGCAAGAAAAGAAACTGGCGCTGTTAGTTTGCTTTTGGATCATTGGGTACCAGTATGTACACTGCTCATTTTTTTTTTTTTTTAATAACATGCTTCCGAGAGTGCCTGAATAGCTGGTTTAGAAAATATCCATGGTGAGTGGCTATTCATTTTTATTATACTGTTAAATATTATTTTCTCACACTTGGAAATTATGATCAAATTTAGTGTTATTACAACAACAATTCAACTGTAATGTTTAACCAGACATTTTTACTATATATTCTGAGACTCAGTCACAATTTTTATACTTTATTTGGATCCACAAGCCTTTGCATCCTAGAAAATCTCAAGGTTTGAAAATTCAGGTAGACCTCTGCCTGAAGCCCATTGAAATATCTCAGACAAATGGTTCTCCAAACAATCCCAATGAAAAGGAATAGAAAGCCTCCTAAAGCAATTCTTTCCATTTCTGAAAAGCTCTAATTTCTGGCAAACTCCTCTTTGTATTAGGACAAAATATGTCTTGTGAATATTTCTACCTAATTTTCATAACTTTGAACTTCCAACCAACTATAATAATTTAATGGTTCTTTATTTCAATTCAAATAAGCACTTAAAACAAGGTATAGTACATGTCTTCTGCCAAACCAGATTTCAAATATAAACAGAAATACTTCTTTTTGTTGTTCATCATGTAATATTTCCAGACAGTTCACTTTTTTCTGGCTTATATCAAGTTTTTAATATCTTACTTTAAATATGGCAAATGCAACCAAATACTTTTTTATGAGTCTATTTTTTATCACTCAATATTTATTTAGCATCCCCTATGTTCCTGTCCATGTAAACAGATACACACATTTCTGCACTCCTGAATCATGTTTTGGTGTGTTTATTTGGATGGGGATGGGTGATAAAAATGATTCATATATAAATTTTATAATTCGTTAAAAGGTTATAAGTGTTAGGAAACAAATATCATCCAGAGAAGATGGATGGAAAGTTGTATTGGAATGGAGAAGAGGGAATATTTGCAGTTTTACAAAATGTGGCCTAGTAACGACCTGAGAGTCATTTAGAAAAACTTGAAGGAGATGAAGGGATCAAACCAAATTTGATGAACCTAGCAAATTCTTTCATAATTTTCAACAAATGATTCGATCTGCACATGTTCTTTTATACTCTTATTGTGAAATTACTATTTTCTAAGCCACAGTACAGGAATTTATATCTATTCCCATTAATGTGTTTGGCGTATTAAGACCATAATTCTAATTTGCTATATAATTATAGAGACTCCGTATATAATTGTCTATAACATATCAAGACACTGCATAATAGAAACCATATATATTCTAATAAAATCAATACTATTAATTCTGTAAAGTTGAGGGTAAACTATTACACTTTATAATGCTATGAGAGTTTCTTTTTCAGCTTATTATCTATGTTTAAATAAATCTAATGATTATCATCCTTTGTTTTAGCTATCCATTTCCACATACCAATTATATTTTCATTCAATAAACATATCTTTAATTTCTCACGAGAATGTCATGAGTGATTTTTGCAAATGTTTAGATCAATTCACAATTTCAGCATTTACCCATATCCAACAGTCCAGGGATTATATTCAGAATAAAAAGGTAAGTCAGGTGTCATAATCTATTAATTTTCACTGGTTTTAGTGGTCAGAATATACATAAGTATCCAAAAACAATAAATGTATTTCTTTACCAATGAGTTTTGTTTGCACATTAATATCAAGCTCAAATACATAAATTGAGATGCCTAAGCTCTCCTGCTTTCAAAGCAATCAATTTGCTCTTTCTACTCTGGCTTTGGAGGAGAATCTGCACCCAAACTCTTTTGGTTGCTGGCAGTACCTAGCTCCTTGTGATTCAGGGCTGAGCTCTCCATTCCCTTGGCAGCTGTTAGCCAGGAATTGCTCACAGCTCCTAGAGGCCAATCTCCTTGTTCATGATCCCTCCAGTCTGCAGGCAAGCAGTGCTGTACTGATTTCCCTTGTGTTTTGAAAATCTCAGACTTCTCCTACTATGGTCAGTTGGAGAAAACTCCACTTTTAAAGAACACATTCAATTAAATGGGCTAATCTACCTGGCTATCCCTAAATAGCCACACAGTGAATCCTTCTTTGTTATTTCAGTGTCAACTGACTAATAACCTTCATTACATCTGCAAAATCCCTTTAGCCATGTTACATAATCACAGGCACAACACGTAGGAGCAAAGTCATGCGGACCATCTTAACATTCTGCCTAACACACATGAAAAGCACAAAAAGGACAAAGATAAAAATACTAACATTGTGGCCTTCCCTGGCGACGCAGTGGTTGAGAGTCCGCCTGCCGATGCAGGGGACACGGGTTCGTGCCCCGGTCCGGGAAGATCCCACATGCCGCGGAGCGGCTGGGCCCGTGAGCCATGGCCGCTGAGCCTGTGCGTCTGGAGCCTGTGCTCCGCAACGGGAGAGGCCACAGCAGTGAGAGGCCCGCGTACCGAAAATAAATAAATAAATAAAAACTAACATTGTAAGTCTATTTGGATAACCATGAATAATTTTTTTAAAGCTTCCTTCAGAGTTTGTTAGGCAGGGTTGATTGGGGTGTACAGAGATGAAAAAAAAAAATCTAAGCCTGAAAAGAAGTAAGAAGATAATTGTTGAAGGTTCTCCAAACTTCATTCAGAACTTCATATTAATCTGCAGATGGATTTCAACTGTAAGCACAGGTGACTGAGACTATGAATCACCAACAAACTAAAAAACTCTACTTTTGAAGGTGAATAATGTCAAGCTTAAGTGTATCAAAGAGCAGCCACTCAACTTCTGTTTCTCTGATCCCTTCTAATAAAATTTTAAAAGACTGAGTTAGTACAACAAACACTGGTTTTAAATAACTGAAGCAACCAGTTGCTTTAAAGAAATTAAACAATGGCAAGGCAGACAGTTTTCTCATATGTGTCAGGTACCACCAACAACCAAAAAAGCCTGGATGCAGATTCTTTTCCAAAGCTTCAAGAGAAGAGACCAGTCTGGCTGACACTTGACAGTCTTGTCAAGGTCTTCTGTGACCTTAAGCAAAGAATCCATCAGAGCCTGCCCAGACTTCTGTTCTTCAGAGCTGTGATATAATGCTAAGTGTTGTTTCAGCAGCTGTATTTGTGATAATCCGTTATGTGACTATAGAAAATAAATCCCCTGTGGAATGCCTTTCTGCCTGGTAAACTCCTATTTGTCCCCCAGGACTCAATCAAATCACTTCATTTCTGGAAACTTTTGTTATTTCCCTGACTTAGTCTCTCTTTGGTCTGTGATCCTTTTTACATACCTTTCTGTGTGCTTCATGTTTTATCTTATTCATGTAATAATGGTTGAGTAATTAATGTAATAATTACTAATTACATTACTAAATTAGTAATTTAGTAATAATGGTTTAGTTTAATTAATGTCATAATCATTTTATACCCAACTTTCTCAGTAGACTGTTACATCTTATAGACAAATCATATATTATTAAAGTATCAGGATCTGTAGTCATGGCATGCCCTGAAAATTGTGCATGCTTTGTTTGTGATTATTTAATGAATACATGCTAAATGACTCTACTGATATCAGGGAAAAATATCTCTGTATTTAAATTAACAGCTGTTCGTTAGAAAACCCTATCCAAATTCCTTAACTAAATACACAAATTCAATGATTTACTTTATATTTCACCTACATATAATATCACTATGATGGAAAAGTTTCACTTTCAAATACTTTAACTTCTGAATATATTTTTAAAAATTTATTTTCTTAATATTCATCATTGATGTATTCAATCGCCAGTACTCAGTATCACATTTTATGTATTGCTAGTTGAGTAAGGTCTCATTTATAACAGTTTAAAAATAAGAATCTAAAAAGCCCAAGAAAAAGTTCCTAACAATTGAGGACTATTTGTAGTAAGGTATATTTAATTTTGTTAAGTATCCAATTCTCTCATTCTTTAGCTGATCATAATTTTGGTGTCTATAAGTGACTGAGGCAAAAACAGAGAGAACTCTTGCAGTCTCTTGTAGAGAGAACTCTTTCTACATAATGCTACTATCAAACATGAATACTTTTCAGCTAGCGAGCTGGATAAAAATTAATATTGAACATAAAATATGGGAATTAGTGGGGCCTTCTACAGTTCATCATTCGTTATTCTGTTTACCTTACTAGATTGGATTAGCATAAACTTTATTTTAAGATGTTTCTACATATCATTATATTATTTGAAAATAAATGAGATTATTCAAAATATTTAGAATAGGAATATGCCAGTGTGTGTAATGTTTAATTTAAAATAATTTTGTGAATTATATAAAGTCATGCAAACAATGAAGTAAATAATTTAAAATAATAGAATATTCTATTTTAATCAAACTGTTGATTTTTTAGCTCAAGTTATAGCACAGACTAAAGCTAGCTTTGAAAATAATCTACTTCATCTTTGAAACAAAAATCTATCTTCTCCTCTTGTTTAAATGTACCTACCCGTTGAGACTATGTCCTAGATCTAAACATACACTCTCATAACAAATAATTCTCAGTGGTATATAGTATAGACTTGAAGAACGCAATCCCTGTTATCCCCTTAAGCTTGACTAAATAACCAACCTGGATATATTAGTTTTTATTCATGCACCTAGTAAAGCCTTTAGGAATTTAAACTAGGAGGAATTAAAAATGAATGGGAGGAGGGCATTCTTAATGAGTCAGAGAGAAGAAAGGAATCTGTACTATTTTTCCTTAATGATGATGAAATTTTCTCTTTTTTTCCTATTTCTTTGTTACATTTGCTCAGAAAAAATATCTCTATCTGGCCATCGTGTGACACTAAGCAGAAATTACCTTCACAGTTCTATACATCTTTATGGTCTCCACTGCCAGAGAACTCTGTAGTATTCATTTAACTTTTTAATCCTCCTTGAAAGCAAATGATGCTAAAACACATGATATTTAACAAGAAAAGTCCGCGTTCGAGGAAGCAAATGAGAGAGTAAACAGATATAATGAGAAAAAAATAATAAAACCATGAACGCTTAATGAAACAGCTTTGTATATTTTAAGAGAAATTTCATATGATTATTGATCTCAAAGAAGTAAACTGAAAATATGCTCTTGCCTCTCTGGCACTAGTAATGGCTCAAATATTACATCCTAATGGAAGAGATTCTCGTTGTTAGTGAATGCTAAATGATGATTCCCCAAAGGAAAGTTGCCTGGAATAATCACGCTATTTTCTATAAGTAATAATTTATTTATTTATTTTTAAGAGCAAACAGTCCAGTAGGTGGTAGAGCTAAGCCTTCATGCCAGAATGGAAGTGCTAAACTGTATTGTATCTGTATTTTGGTGAGCCAGCATGATCCCTGGTGGAGGGCAGAGAGCAGGAAATGAGGGGTTTTCTTCTCAAGCTCTTCCGGTATTAGATCAAGATAAGATTTAGAAGTTTTATTCTAATTTCAAAGGTAAAATTGAAAATAAAATAACCCAGCTGCAAAGACAAAGCTCTGCAATTACTAAATTGTCTCTCAATTGTATAAACCTAAATCATCACCAATGTCATAAATGAAAATGTCAGACAAATTGGATTGTAATGTGTACCCAGATCTAACTCTGATAATGTCTGAGTTATTGTTAACAATTAAAAATCCTTCTGGCTTCATGTCCACCTACAAATTGTTTCTTTTAAATTATATTTTCCTAGGATTGCAACAAACATCCCCACCAGACCTACTGTAATCCTGCAGCTTCTGTATATGGGAAACACAACATTCCTCATTTGTGGTTGAAGCTGTCAGTGTCAGACATCATTCTCTTTCAACTCTTCACACTAATGTTAATGTATTCTTTCAATCCTTTACAAAAATAGAGAAACATTTTAATAGTCTTTGTTTCTTAAAGAGAAGAGATATCTAATTCTCTTTTTTCAACATATGATTACTTTCTTATTTTCTATCAGTTAACAGAAAAAAAAAAGACTGATGCAAATTAATAAAGAAATAATGACTAGAGTGTTTGATTTCCCAGAAAAATATGGTTCCCATAAATTGTAGTCTTGTATTTCAAAGGGAATACCATTTTAAAACCATTTATATGAGAAACTAATCCTTTGAACACCATTAAATGAGATGAAAGTTGACTGTCTTTGAAAGTATAACAGTTGTTTTTCCAGTTTCTCAAATATCTTTTCTATACGGTTTCTATATTGAAGAATAAAGTCTGAAGTCATTTAGTGTGGCAAAACCTGAGTGCTTAATTTCCTCTTGCAATAAAATAAAATGAAATTGTGGAAAAAATATAAATATAAATAAATTAAACTAAAAATATATAAAAATCTTTGCATTGACTTGAGAATTCAACATCAACATCACATGCAAGAACAAAGTTGGTAAAGTTTTGAACAATGCTTTTTGTTTCTTAGAGCAGATGAAACAATTTGTAATTTACCACAAAGCTATAGTTAAGCTGCATTTAAATAAGAATACCTAATGAAAAAAATCACTACATCCTCTAAACCCTTGAATTTCCTTTTCATTATTCTATACATGCTTCAAGTTCAAAAAGATATTTCTAAGACAAATTGGCAGGGACAGAAGAGAAATGAGAGGAGGTAGGGTTAAATTGAGAGGGATTGTGGACTTTTTTCAAACAAAGTGATCAGGCCATTTGAATATGTAAGAACCCAAAAGGTATCCTCAGGGAACCATAGCTGAATTGCAAAGTTCCATACAGTTCAAAGAGAAAGGACATAAAAGGCTTCTAGACAAGACAGAGCTGGATATGAGTATTGAAGTCTGAGTTATTTACCTAAAAAAAGTTGGAAGAGATATTCAAGGAACAGGAAATAACAAGAGAAAGTTAAAAAGAGTATAAATAGAATAATGCAACCAAGAAACTTACTGGTCTTAGTCATGAGTGAAATGAGAACAAACAGAGAGTAAGAAGGTAAAATAGGAAAGAGTAAAATGGACAAATCATGGCAAGTTTCCCATGCCACACTTCACTTTGTCTTCAATGTATGATATAAAAAATACCCAAGGGGCTTCCCTGGTGGCACAGTGGTTGAGAGTCCGCCTGCCGATGCAGGGGACATGGGTTCGTGCCCCGGTCCAGGAGGATCCCACATGCCGCGGAGCGGCTGCGCCTGTGAGCCATGGCCACTGAGCCTGCGCGTTGGGAGCCTGTGCTCCGCAACAGGAGAGGCCACAACAGTGAGAGGCCTGCTACCGCAAAAAAAAAAAAAAAAAAAACAACCCAAGAGTCTCTTTATATGATGGTCAACCTGGTTATATAAAACTTGATTATTTCAGTTCTTATGTGTGAATATTTATGTAATCTCTCCCTTATTTAAAATACAAGGAAAGACTACTTTGTACTATCAATGAGATGCTAGAACACAAAATTAGATATTCAAAATTAAAATGACTAAATCACCTAGGTTTACTGAGGACTGTTTCACACAAAGATAACTGGCTGCCACGCAAAGCCTAGCAATATCAAAAAGCTGTGTCAGAAACTATGTACGGCCACAAATACAAACAGAGAGAATGGCAATAATCCTCACAAATTTAGGAAATATTTGCTATTAGTACAGCGTAACTCTCTACAACTAACAGGTAGATATAGGATCAGAAGTTCTCATACAGTGCATTGAATTATTACAAGGGAAAAAAAAACTCCATGAAAACATAACCTTCAGCAAGAACATATGTAGATAAAAGCAATACAGTATTGAAGATTAAGTGGAGGCGGCACATTGGACATTCCTACCACTATACATATACAAGGTGGATGGCAATGGCAAACTGAGTCCCACCACAAGCAGAAACCAGCCCAGGAATCATGCTGCCTCTCCACCTGCCAGAGCTCCTCCCCACGTTTGTAGGCACCAGGTGGTCCAGACTGGGGAAGCTTCTTGTGTTTGTTCCAGCATCACCAGGACGAAACAGGGAGCCCAGGTGCCAAGAGAAAAATCAAATAGACAAAAATACCACCACAAATGCTGTAAAAAAATAAATAAATAAATAGTCATTGGAATCACAGCCCAAAAGTACAGGTCAGGAGCTGCACACCAAGTCTACACAGCATGACTCTGCAAAAATACAAGATTCAAATACCACATGAAGAACCAATGACATTACAAGAGAAAAGACAATCAACTGATACCAACACTGAGATGAATCAGATGTTGGAATCATCTGAAAAGGATCTTAAAGAACCATCAAAATAATGTCTATTAAAAATGAAAGTATAAGATTTTCAGCAAAGAAATCAAAGTTATAAGAAAGAACTTTATGGAGGCAGAGACCGGAAGCAGCCACAGCACAGGGCACAGATCCCTCAAGTCGGTGCCTGGCAGATCGGAGTCTGAACGTTGGAGCCAGGGCCTGGAGCCATGTGGCTGAGAGGGTCTTGGTGCTCCGGCTGGTGTCAGGCCTGTGCCTCTGAGGTGGGAGAGCCGAGTTCAGGACATTAGTCCACCAGAGACCTCCCGGCCCCACGTAATATCAAACGGCAAAAGCTCTCCCAGATATCTCCATCTCAACACTAAGGCCCAGCTCCACTCAAAGACCAGCAAGCTGCAGTGAGGGACACCCTATGCCAAACAACTAACAAGACAGGAACACAACCCCACCCATTAGCAGAGAGGCTGCCTAAAATCATAATAAGGTCACACACACCCCAAAACACATCACTATACATGGTCTTACCCACCAGGAAGACAAGATCCAGTCTCATCCATTAATACACAGGCACCAGTCCCCTCCACCAGGAAGCCTACACAACCCACTGAAACAACTTTAACACTGGGGGCAGACACCAAAAACAACGGGAACTATGAACGTGCAGCCTGCGAAAAGGAGACTCCAAACAGAGTAAGTTAGGCAAAATTAGAAGACAGAGAAACACAGAGCAGATGAAGGAGCAAGGTAAAAACCCACGAGACCAAACAAATTAAGAGGAAATAAGTAGTCTACCTGCAGAATAATTCAGAATAATGATAGTAAAGATTATCCAATATCTTGGAAATAGAAAGGAGGAAATAAAAGAAACGTGTAACGAGGACCTAGAAGAACTAAAGAGTAAAGAAACAATGATGAACAACACAATAAATGAAATTAAAAATGCTCTAGAAGGAATCACTACCAGAATAACTGAGGCAGAAGAACGGATAAGTGACCTGAAACATAAAATAGTGGAAATAACTAATGCAGAGCAGAATAAAGAAAAAAGAATGAAAAGAATTGAGGACAGTCTCAGAGACTTCTGGGACAACAGTAAACGCACCAACATTCGAATTAAAGGGGTCCCAGAAGAAGAAGAGAAAAACAAAGAGACAGAAAATATTTGAAGAGATTATAGTTGAAAACTTCCCTAATATGGGAAAGGAAATAGTTAATCAAGTCCAGAGAGCACAGAGAGTCTCATACAGCATAAATCCAAGGATAAACAGGCCAAGACACATATTAATCAAATAACAAAAATTAAATACAAAGAAAAAATATTAAAAACAGCAAGGGGAAAACAATAACATAAAAGGGAATCCCCATAAGGTTAACAGCTGAACTTTCAGCAGAAACACTGCAAGCCAGAAGGGAGTGGCAGGACATATTTAAAGGGATGAAAGGGAAAAACCTATAACAAAGATTACTCTACCCAGCAAGGATCTCATTCAGATTCAACAGAGAAATTAAAACCTGTTCAGTCAAGCAAAAGCTAAGAAAATTCAGCACCACCAACTCAGCTTTACAATAAATGCTAAAGGAACTTCTATAGGCAGGAAACACAAGAGAAGGAAAAGACCTACAGAAACAAACCAAAAACAATTAAGAAAATGGTAATAGGAATATACATATCAAAAATTACCTTAAATATAAATGGATTAAATGCTCCAACCAAAAGACACAGACTAGCTGAATGGATACAAAAACAAGACCCGTATATATGCTGTCTACAAGAGACCCACTTCAGACATAGGGACACATACAGACCGAAAGTGAGGGGATGGGAAAAGATACTCCATGCAAATGGAAGTCAAAAGAAAGCTGGAGTAGCAATTCTCACATGAGACTCTTAAATAGACTTTAAAATAAACACTATTACAAGAGACAAAGAAGGACACTACATAGTGATCAAGGGTACAATCCAAGAAGAAGATATAACAATCATAAATATTTATGCACCCAACATAGGAGCACCTCAATGCATAAGGCAAATACTAACAGCCATAGAAAGGGAACACGACAGTAACACAATCATAGTAGGGCACTTTAACAACCCACTTTCACCAATGGACAGATCATCCAAAATGAAAATAAATAAGGAAACACAAGCTTTAAATGACACATTAAAAAAGAAGGACTTAATTGATATTTATAGGATATTCCATCCAAAAACAACAGAATACACTTTCTTGTCAAGTGCTCATGAAATATTCTCCAGGATAGATCATATCTTGGGTCACAAATCAAGCCATGGTAAATTTAACAAAATTGAAATCATATCAAGTATCTTTTCCAGCCACAATGCTTTGAGACTAGATATCAATTACAGGAAACAATCTGTAAAAAATACAAACACATGGAGGCTAAACAATACACTACTTAATAACCAGAAGATCACTGAAGAAATCAAAGAGGAAATCAACGAACACCTAGAAACAAATGACAATGAAAACACTATGACACAAAACCTATGGGATGCAGCAAAAGCAGTTCTAAGCGGGAAGTTTATAGAAATACAATCTGACCTCAAGAAATATGAAACATCTCAAATAAACAAGTTAACCTTACACCTAAAACAACTAGAGAAAGAAGAACAAAAAAACCCCTAATGTAGCAGAAGGAAAGAAATCATAAAGATCAGATCAGACATAAATAGAAAAGAAATAAAAGAAACAAGAGCAAAGATCAATAAAACTAAAAGCTGGTTCTCTGAGAAGATAAACAAAATTGATAAACCATTAGCCAGACTCATCAACAAAAAAAGGGAGAAGGCTCAAATCAATAGAATTAGAAATGAAAAAGAAGTAACAACTGACACTGAAGAAATACAAAGGATCATGAGACATTATTATAAGCAACTCTATGCCAATAAAATGGACAACCTGGAAGAAATGGACAAATTCTCAGCAAAGCACAACATTCTGAGACTGAACCAGGAAGAAATAGAAAATATAAACAGGCCAATCACAAGCACTGAAATTGAGACTGTGATTAAAATCTTCCAACGAACAAAAGCCCAGGACCAGATGACTTCACAGGAGAATTCTATCAATCATTTGGAGAGGAGCTAACACCTATCCTTCTCAAACTTTTCCAAAATATAGCAGAGGGAGGAACACTCCAAAACTCATTCTGCAAGGCCACCATCTCCCTGATACCAAAACCAAACAAAGATGTCACAAAAAGAGAAAACTACAGGCCAATATCACTGATGAACATACATGCAAAAATCCTCAACAAAATACTAGAAAACAGAATCCAACAGCACATTAAAAGGATCACACACCATGACCAAGTGGGGTTTATCCCAGGAATGCAAGGATTCTTCAATATATGCAAATCAATCAATGTGATAAACCATATTAACAAATTGAAGGATAAAAACCAAATGATCATCTTAATAGATGCAGAAAAAGCTTTCAACAAAATTCAACACCCATTTATGATAAAAACCCTTCAGAAAGTAGGCACAGAGGGAACTTACCTCAACATAATAAAGGCCATATATGACAAACCCACACCCAACATTGTTCTCAATGGTGAAAAACTGAAACTATTTCCACTAAGATCAGGAACAAGACAAGGTTGTCCACTCTCACCACTATTATTCAACACAGCTTTGGAAGTTTTAGACACAGCAATCAGAGAAGAAAAAAATAAAAGGAATCCAAGTTGGAAAAGAAGAAGTAAAGCTGTCACTGTTTGCAGATGACATGTTACTATACATAGAGCAACCTAAAGATGCCACCAGAAAACTACTAGAGCTAATCAATGAATTTGGTAAAGTAGCAGGATACAAAATTAATGCATAGAAATCTCTTGCATTCCTAAACACTAATGATGAAAATCTGAAAGAGAAATTAAGGAAACACTCCCATTTACCATTGCAACAAAAACAATAAAATACCCAGGAAGAAACCTACCTAAGGAGACAAAAGACCTGTTACAGAAAACTATAAGATGCTGATGAAAGAAATTAAAGACAATACACATAAATGGAGATATATACCATGTTCCTGGATTGGAAGAATCAACATTGTGAAAGTGACTATACTACCCAAAGCAATCTACAGATTCAATGCAATCCCATCCCTATCAAACTACCAATGTCATTTTTCACAGAACTAGAACAAAAAATTTCACAATTTGTATGGAAACACAAAAGACCCCGAAGAGCGGAAGCAATCTTGAGAAAGAAAAACAGAGCTGGAGGAATCAGGCTGCCTGACTTCAGACTATACTACAAAGCTACAGTAAACAAGACAGCATGGTACTGGCACAACAACAGAAATATAGATCAATGGACCAGTATAGAAAGCGAAGAGATAAACCCACGCACATATGGTCACCTTTATTTTTGATAAAGGAGGGAAGAATATACAATGGAGAAAAGACAGCCTCTTCAATAAGTGGTGCTGGGAAAACTGGACAGCTACATGTAAAAGAATGAAATTAGAACACTCAGTAACACCACAAAAACACAAAAATAAACTCAAAATGGAATAAAGATGTAAATGTAAGGCCAGACACTATAAAACTCTTAGAGGAAAGCATAGGCAGAACACTCTATGACATACATCACACAACAATCCTTTTTGACCCACGTCCTCGAGAAATAGAAATAAAAACAAAAATAAACAAAAGGGACCTAATGAAACTTAAAAGCTCTTGCACAGCAAAGGAAACCATAAGCAAGATGAAAAGACAGCCCTCAGAGTGGGAGAAAATATTTGCAAATGAAGCAACTGACAAAGGGTTAATCTCCAAAATTTACAAGCAGCTCATGCATCTCAATATCAAAAAAATAAACAACCCAATCCACAAATGGGCAGAAGGCCTAAATAGACATTTCTCCAAAGAAGCTATACCAACAAACACATGAAAGAATGCTCAATATCAGTAATCATTAGAGAAATTCAAATCCAAACTTCAATGAGGTATCACCTCACATCAGTAAGAATGGCCATCATCAAAAAATTTACAAACAATAAATGCTGGAGAGGGTGTGGAGAAAAGGGAAACCTCTTGTACTGTTGGTGGGAATGTAAATTGATACAGTTACTATAAGAACAGTACAGAGGTTCCTCATAAAACTAAGAATAGAACTACCATTTGACCCAGCAATCCCATATGCCCAGTATATACTGGGCATATACCCTGAGAAAACCATAATTCAAAAACAGTCATGTACCACTATGTTCATTTCATCTTTTTTACAGTAGCCAGGACATTGAAACAACCTAAGTATCCAACGACAGATGAATGGATAAAGAAGATGTGGCAGATATATACAATGGAATATTACTCAGGCGTTAGAAGAAACAAAAGTGAGTTATTTGTAGTGAGGTGGGTGCACCTGGAGTCTGTCATACAGAGTGAAGTAAGTCAGAAAGAAAAAAACAAATACCATATGCTAACACATATATATGGAATTTTTAAAAAAATGGTTCTGACAAACCTAGGGGCAGGATAGCAATAAAGACGCAGATGTAGAGAATGGACTTGAGGACACGGGGATGTCAAAGGGTAAGTTGGGATGAAGTAAGAGAGTGGCATTGACACATATACACTAACAAATGTAAAATAGATAGCTAGTGGGAAGCAGCCACATAGCACAGGGAGATCAGCTCGGTGCTTTGTGACCACCTAGAGGGGTGGGATAGGGAGGGTTGGAGTGAGACGCAAGAGGGAGGAGATATGGTGAAATATGTATATGTATAGCTGATTCACTTTGTTATAAAGCAGAAACTAACACACCATTGTAAAGCAATTATACTCCAATAAAGATGTTTAAAAAAGAAAAAGAACTTAATGGAGATGGTGGAACTCAACAATACAGTAATAGGAATAAAAAACTCACTGGATAGGCTCAGAAGTAGAGCAGAAGTGATAGAGGTTAGAAGCAGTAAATTTGAAGATAGTTCAGTAGAATCTACCCAATCTGAACAGGAGAAAATAGAATTTTTTTTTAAAATGGAGAAAATCTTAGAGATCTGTGAGAAATTACAAGAGATTATAATATTTATATTATCAGATTTCCAGAAGGAATCCTAGTTTCCCTGAGAAACTGGAAGACTCTAGAACAAGACACTGGCAATAATAAAACTTTTTTAATAAAGCAAGAGAAGAGGGCAAAGAAAACTCCAGCCATTTTGTTGACCATGTTAACAACAGCAAAATATCATATGTAAGCAGTATTTTTAAAAAAGTTTTCCATAATATAATTTGTGTTTTTCTTTTCAATGTGAATTTTCAAATAAACATTCTTTCAATATAAAGTTTTGATTTCTAAATTGTGATTTCACAAATTTTAAATAAAATAACAGAGAGTACTCAATCAACTGCAATCAATGTGCAAAATTTCTACTTGCCATTAATTTTTCTGGGACAGGAGACAAATTTGGCAGGTAGCTCTCAAAACAAGGAAGTGTCTAATGAGGACATCCATCTCTTGTCATGCTAATGAGGTAACTCTGGCTAGTGAAATAACTGTCTTCAGTAATTAACAGCTCAGGGACATTTTAGTGTCTGACAAAGAGCTTTAAAATCCTGCAAGTACCCTTAGTCATTATACATAGCTGTTTAATGAACATTCCTAATACTCAATACTTATTTATTTCTTCTCATATTTAGTTTCACAAACTAAATGGGAAGTAGCACTGATAATCCATATTATTTATTTTGTGATTAAAATTTTATTTATTTTATTTTTGGCTGTGTTTAATCTTCGTTGCTGGGTGCAGGTTTTCTCTAGTTGCAGCAAGTGAAGGCTACTCTTCCTTGCAGTGCACAGGGTTCTCATTGCGGTGGCTTCTCTTGTTGCAGAGCATGGGCTCGAGGCATGTGGGCTTCAGTAGTTGTGGCACATGGGCTCAATAGTTGTGTCTCACGGGCTTAGTTGCTCTGCGGCATGTGTGATTTTCCCAGACCAGGGCTCGAACCTGTGTCCCCTGCATTGGCAGGCAGGTTCTTAACCACTGCGCCACAGGGAAGTCCAACAATCCAGATTTTCTTATTCATTGCATATGGTTATGAAGTAGATATAAAAGAATAGAAACAAACAACAGAAAGGTATATAACTGAATCACTGTGCTGTACACCTGAAACGCATGTAAACCACTTCCAACAAGTCCTGGGAAATAGCAAGTGCTCAGCCACTACTATCATTACTTGATTGACCTCCTCCAACTCAACGTGATCTATAAGCAATTAGACAATAATTTAGGAAAAGAGAAGAAATACAATCAGCTAAGCATAAAAGTAGGATATATAGTGAAAATAGGATAAAATGTGTATTGAAGACAATGGAAATTATCACACTGTTGTAACTGGTTTAACTTATACACAAAGTGATGTAATACTGTTTGAAAAGAGATGGTAATAAATATTTTGTCTAATTCCTATGTCTATGTATCTATATGTATTTATCTACCTATATTATTCATTCTCATTATTCACAGACTCCATATTTTTGAATATGCCTACTTCCTAAAATTCATTTGTAACCCCAAATCAATACTCAGAGTGCCCTCCACAGATATTCCTGGATCTGCATAGAGCAGTGAAAAATTTGAGGTGCTCAATGTGTACCTTCCCAGGAAAGCTGAACAGGTAATGCTCTGCCTTCCTGTAGCTGATCTGGTACCTGTTATACAGAGATGACCAGAGGAGGGACATGGTAGGGGCCTGACAGTGTAGTGCAAGAAACTCCAGCTCTGGGGCCATTTAGTTGGGGTTTGAATCCCAACTCTGGCATCTATTACCTACTACTGGGGCCACTTCTGGCAAGATACTTACTTCTGAACCCTGTTTTTTCATTTGTATAATAAAGAAAACAGTCCGTATACTGGGTTTATGGATCAGATAAGTCATCATTTTTTCCAAAATATCCAGGTTACAGTAATATAAACTTATGTGTTCAACAATATTTTATTACAATAAACGATACGTTCTTTGGGACTATGGTAATGCTGCAAATCATTTTTACTTAGTACAAACATAAACTTTCTATGTAAATTATTGTCTGGCATTTCTATGATAAAATTCTAATATCAACAAAAATTATGATGCTCTGTAATGTAAAGTAAATAGCATTTATAAGACATTTTATGGATTAATATAATATTGGGTGAATGAATGGCAATTTTGGTCACCTAGATAATTCCTAAGTAGATTAAACCTAATAAATACAAATTATGCAAAAGCACCAGGTTATAATACATTGGTTTTTATTTGTACATTCTATGAAAAGTAGATCCACATTTAATAAAAGAGCAATTAATATGGCAAATTCAATGTGATATAGGAAGTGCTTATAATATGCTAATAAGCTTATGTTCTAATGAGGAAGAGTAAAGAACATTCCAGGCAACTACATCATGATTGAAGATTTCCCTGAAGTGTTTTTGCACTGAATTTTATTTATTTATTTAACATCTTTATTGGAGTATATTTGCCTTACAATGTTGTGTTAGTTTCTGCTGGATAACAAAGTGAATCAGCTACACATATACATATATCCCCATATCTCCTCTCTCTTGTGTCTCTCTCCACCTTCCCTATCCCACCACTCTGGTGGACACAAAGCACCGAGCTGATCTATGTGGCTGCTTCCATTCGCTATCTATTTTACATTTGGTAGTGTATATATGTCCATGCCACTCTGTCACTTCATCCCAGCTTACCTTTCCCCCCACCCCGTGTCCTCAAGTCCATTCTCTATGTTTGTGACTTTATTCCTCTCCTGCCCGTAGGTTCTTCAGAACCACTTTTTTTTTTTTGATTCCATATACATGTGTTAGCATATGGTATTTGTTTTTCTCTTTCTGACTTACTTCACTCAGTATGACAGTCTCTAAGTCCATCCACCTCACTACAAATAACTGAATTTCATTTTGTTTTATGGGTGAGTAATCTTCCATTGTATATATGTGTCATCTTCTTTATCCATTCATGTGTCGATGGACACTTAGGTTGCTTCCATGTCCTGGCTATTGTAAATAGAGCTGCAATGAACATTGTGGCACATGACTCTTTTTTTTTTTTTTTTGGCAGTACGCGGGCCTCTCACTGTTGTGGCCTCTCCCGTTGCGGAGCACAGGCTCCGGACGCGCAGGCTCAGAGGCCATGGCTCACGGGCCCAGCCGCTCCGCGGCATGTGGGATCCTCCCGAAGCGGGGACGAACCAGCGTCCCCCGCATAGGCAGGCGGACTCTCAACCACTGTGCCACCAGGGAAGCCCCACAGGACTCTTTCTGAATTATGGCTTTCTCGGGGTATATGCCCAGTAGTGGGATTGCTGGCTTGTAAGGTAGTTCTATTTTTAGTTTTCTAAGGAACCTCCATGCTGTTCTCCACAGTGGCTGTATCAATTTACATTCCCACCGACAGTGCAAGAGGGTTCCCTTTTCTCCACACCCTCTCCAGAATTTATTGTTTGTAGATTTTTTGATGATGGCCATTCTGACTGGTGTGAGGTGATACCCAATTGTAGTTTTGATTTGCATTTCTCTAATGATTAGTGATGTTGATCATCCTTTCATGTGTTTGTTGGCAACCTGTATATCTTCTTTGGAGAAATGTCTATTGAGGTCTTCTGCATCTATTAAGGTGATCATATGGTTTTTATCCTTCAATTTTTAACATGGTTTATCACATTGATTGATTTGTGTATATTGAAGAATCCTTGCATTGCTGGAATAACCCCCACTTGATCATGGTGTATGATCGTTTTTATGTGTTCTTGGATTCTGTTTGCTAATATTTTGTTGAGGATTTTTGCATCTATGTTCATCAGTGATACTGCCCTGTAGTTTTCTTTTTTTGTGACATGTTTGTCTGGTTTTGGTATCAGGCTGATGGTGGCCTCGTAGAGTGAGTTTGGGAGTGTTCCTCACTCTGCTATATTTTGGAAGAGTTTGAGAAGGATAGGTATTAGTGCTTCTCTAAATGTTTGATAGATTTCGCCTTTGAAGCCATCTGGTCCTGGTCTTCTGTGTGTTGGAAGATTTTTAATCACAGTTTCAATTTCAGTGCTTGTGATTGGTCTGTTTATATTTTCTATTTCTTCCTGGTTCAGTCTCAGAAGGTTGTGGTTTTCTAAGAAATTTTCCTTTTCTTCCAGGTTGTCCATTTTATTGGCATAGAGTTGCTTGTAGTAATTTCTCATGATCCTTTGTATTTCTGCAGTGCCAGTTGTTGCTTCTTTTTCATTTGTAGTTCTATTGATTTGAGTCTTCTCCCTCTTTTTTCTTGATGAGTCTGGCTAATGGTTTATCAATTTTGTTTATCTTCTCAAAGAAACAACTCTTATTTTTATTGATCTTTGCTATTGTTTCACTCATTTCTTTTTCATTTATTTCTGATATGGTCTTTATGATTTCTTTCCTTCTGGTAACTGTGGGGTTTTTTTGTTCTTCTTTCACCAATTGCTTTAGGTGTGAGGTTAGGTTGTTTATTTGAGGTGTTTCTTTTTCTTGAGGTAGGATTGTATTGCTACAAACTTCCCTCTTAGAACTGCTTTTGCTGCATCCCATAAGTTTTGTGTCATAGTGTTTTCATTGTTATTTGTTTCTAGGTGTTTGTTGATTTCCTCTTTGATTTCTTCAGTGATCTCTTGGCTATTTAGTAGTGTATTGTTTAGCCTCCGTGTTTTTGTATTTTTTACAGTTTTTTCCTGTAATTTATATCTACTCTCATAGCACTGTGGTTGGAAAGATACTTGATATGATTTCAATTCTCTTAAATTTACCAGTGCCTGATTTGTGACCCAAGATATGGTCTATCCTGTAGAATGTTCCATGAGCACTTGACAAGAAAGTGTATTCTGTTGTTTTTGGATGGAATGTCCTATAAATATCAATTAAGTCCATCTTGTTTAATGTATCATTTAAAGCTTGTGTTTCCTTATATATTTTCATTTTGGATGATCTCTCCATTGGTGAAAGTGGGGTGTTAAAATCCCCTACTATGATTGTGTAACTGTCATGTTCTCTTTATATGGTTGTTAGCATTTGCCTTATGCATTGAGGTGCTTCTATGTTGGGTGCATAAATATTTACAATTGTTATATCTTCTTCTTGGATTGATCCATTGATCATTATGTAGTGTCCTTCTTTGTCTCTTGTAATAATCTTTATTTTAAAGTCTATTTTTTCTGATATGAGAATTGCTACTCCAACTTTCTTTTGATTTCTATTTGCATGGAATATCTTTTTCCATCCCCTCACTTTCAGTCTGTACGTGTCACTAGGTCTGAAGTGGGCCTCTTGTAGACAGCATATATATGGGTCTTATTTTTGTATCCATTCAGCCAGTCTACGTCTTTTGGTTGGAGCATTTATTCCATTCAGATTTAAGGTAATTTTCAATATGTATGGTCCTGTTACTATTTACTTAATTGTTTTGGGTTTGTTATTTTAGGTCTTTTCTTTCTCTTGTGTTTCCTGCCTAGAGAAGTTCCTTTAGCGTTTGTTGTAAAGCTGGTTTGATATTGCTAAATTCTCTTAGCTTTTGCTTGTTTGTAAATGTTTTAATTTCTCTGTTGAATCTGAATGAGATCCTTGCTGGGTAGGGTAATCTTGGTTGTTGCTTCTTCCCTTTTATCTCTTCAAATATGTCCTGCCAGTCCCTCCTGGCTTGCAGAGTTTCTTCTGAGAAATCAGCTCTTAACCTTATGGGGATTCCCTTGTATGTTGTTTGTTGCTTTTCCTTTGCTGCTTTTAATATTTTTTCTTTGTACGTAATTTTTGATAGTTTGATTAATATGTGTCTTAGCGTGTTTCACCTTGGATTTATCCTGTATGGGACTCTCTGCTCTTCCTGGACTTGATTATTTCCTTTCCCATATTCGGGATGTTTTTAACTATAATTTCTTCAAATATCTGTTTCCGACCCTTTCTTTTTTTCTTCTTCTTCTGGGACTCCTATAATTCGAAAGTTGGTGCGTTTAATGTTGTCCCACAGGTCTCTGAGACTGTCCTCAATTCTTTTCATTCTTCCTTCTTTATTCTACTCTTCAGTTGTTATTTCCACTATTTTATCTTCCAGGTCACTTATCCGTTCGTCTGCCTCTGTTATTACGCTATTGATTCCTTCCGGAGAATTTTAAATTTCATTTATTGTGTTGTTCATCACTGTTTGTTTGCTCTTTAGTTCTTCTAGGTCCTTGTTAAATGTTTCTTGTATTTTCTCCATTCTATTTCCAAGATTTTGGATCTTCTTTACTATCATTACTCTGAATTATTTTTCATGTAGACTGCCTATTTCCTGTTCAGTTCTTTGTCCTGGTGGGGTTTTACGTTGCTCCTTCATATGCTGTGTATTTTCCTATCTTTTCATCTTGCTTAACTTACTGCATTTGCGGTCTCCTTTTTGCAGGCTGCACGTTCATAGTTCCCGTTGTTTTTGGTGTCTGTCCCCAGTGGGTAAGGTTGGTTCAATGGTTTCTGTAGGCTTCCTGGTGGAGGGGACTGGTGCCTGTGTTCTGGTGGATGAGGCTGGATCTTGTCTTTCTGGTGGGCAGGACCATGTCTGGTGGTGTGTTTTGGGGTGTCTGTGAACTTATTATGATTCTAGGTAGCCTCTCTGCTAATGGGTGGGGTTGTGTTCCTGTCTTCCTAGTTGTTTGGCATAGGGTGTCCCTCACTGCAGCTTGCTGGTCATTGAGTGGAGCTGGGTCTTAGTGATGCGGTGGAGATCTCTGGGAGAGCTCTTTCCGTTTGATATTACATGGGGCCGGGATGTCTCTGGTGGACCAATATCCTCAACTTGGCTTTCCCAACTCAGAGGCTCAGGCCTGACACCCGGCCAGAGCACCAGGACCCTGTCAGCCACACAGCTGCTAGTGTTGGATGGTTTCTTGTAGAGGCAGTGGGTGGCTGTGGCTCACCTCGTGGACAAGGACGCTGGCAGCACAATTTCTGGGATGTACTCCTTGGTGTGAGCCCTCCTGGAGTCCTTGAATTTTAAATAGAATCAATTAGTGCAGTTGTGAGTTTACCTCCTATCACAGGAAACCGCAGAACTGCAGATGCAAAGTATGTAGTTTAGCCAATTATTGGCTTTGGTTTTTGTTGTTGTTTATTTGTTTGTTTTTTTGCCCCCCAAGCAACAAAATGTTGAAAAAAACAGAGGTAAAAATTTGTGTGATTGAGTAAAAAGAATCTACCAAAGAGGAAATGGGCAGTGAAAAGATGGCAGTGTCTTTCGCAGTGGTGTTGAAAAATTATGGAGTCAGTGTGCTAGAGAGAGCGAGCTGTTAAGATAGGCGGTAGTGAGAAGGTGTGCATGGTAGTTACAACAAGGGCCAGGACATTTACTGTAAAAGCAATTAGCTGGGTGGAGGAGAAGGACACAATTATTAGAGAAGAAGAATTGAAGGGAAAAAAATCCAAGTTTTTGAAAAAACATTATGTAAATGTTGAAGTTAAGAAGCATTAAGAAGGAAGTAATATGGAAGAGAGTAACCATGAGCCAAAAGCCAAATTCTTTGAGAAATGAGGGGTCAGTGGATTATGACTTGAATGAGGAGGGGTGGCAACTGAGATAACCTGATAACATGAGGTTCAAATATTGATGATTTTAGAGGAGAGATGTAGAGGGTGTCTGTGGGAGGTGGAGATGGTTTGGAAGGGGCAATAGAGAACAAGAAGAAAACCTACCTTATGTATAGTCCTCACAGTTAAGAGATGCTGAGAAAAAATATAATATTAATTCCTTAAAGAAAGCAAAAAAAGAAAACAAAACAAAATTTTAAAAACCCTCTGTCCATAGTAATCGCCTATTTCAACATTTACACAAAAAAAGTAAAAAAAAAATCCAAACATAACTCAAAAAACCACCTTCCCCTTATCCATAAAATCATTTTCAAAATTATCATAGAAGTTATTAAGTTTTATGGCTTTTCATGTCTTCAGCTCACAGAATATTTCCAGCCTTATCACTTAGCCTTTTACCCCTAAGTACCTAGAGTCTGAACTTGATCTTTCTGGAGGGTATCCTCCCCTCCCCTCTTCTGGGAAAGTACTGAGGTTCTGTAAATAAACTGAAGTTGAACTTAATGTTCAGCAACATTCCCAAGACACTTGCAACACTTCCCATCAACTTGTTAATCATGATAAAAACAGAACTTGAATTTTTCCCTTCAGTTGAAAAAGTCTGGAGGATAAAGACAGCCTCTTCACATGTTTGTTTGGTTTTTTTTTTTTCCCCCAGATATTTATATATGAATTTCCTGATTCAGATTTGACATTGGGGTATATTTGATCAATCCTTGGTAGCAAATCATCGCCAAACTTCTCATGTCATTTCTCTGCAAAGTGTTCTAGGTATTTAACAGAATAATTTGTGGGTTTTGTTTGTGTTTATTGTATTATAATTTAGTTAACTAGCCAAGGCCCTTAGGTGCATAATTTTTCAGGTAGTCAATGATCTGAATTGACCTATATGGTGACTGAATATATTGTCCTCCAAGGTGGCTAAGGATGCATGAGAATCCTTATCATTAACTAGAAGAACATTTCTTACTTCTTTGTCTCTCGTTACCCCAGCTTCATCTTTAGAGATCAAGCTTCAAGCTTTTACCTGGGCTGCCAGCAATAGACCAGAGATGAGATTAGTTGCTCATTGCCATGATGCTCACACCCTGTTTCTATCCACATTACAAATTCTCAGGGTCAAACTCAATTTTCTTCAAATTCTTTTGTTAAGATTTGTCTGCTTTCACCACTTCACACCAAGGATGGGTAAGATACCATCCTGGCATCAGTTCCTCATCCACATTTTTCCATCTTTATTTCTTTGTCAAAAAGTGACAAAGTGACCCTTAATGAACAGCACTGGGAGTTGAAAAAACAATCAATCATTCGCATAGTGCCAATTTAGGGTAACAATAAATATTCAATTATCAAATAGGACTCACAGTAACAGGAAATTCCCTTTAGTAACAAATTTTACTAATGATTTAAAGGGTACAAGCAATTGTATGGCAGAAACTCAGCATTTTTCTCTTGGAGTGATCTGAGATCATCAACGCAGCTCTCCACAATCTGCCTTCTCTCATGTTAGGATTAAATATGTGAGTTTATTTTTAGCAGTGCATGAGGATATATGACAAAGAACCAGTCATTTTATAGAACATCTCCATTTTATATGTCATTAATTACAGAGATTACTGAACTCTCTTCACCTAGCTATGCCTGCAAAAATCCATATATACCGCTAAAGCATTTCACTGATAAAGAGCCTCCATTACCATTCTGGGAGCAAATAGTATGTGTGTGTTGACCAAAAGGCCTGGTTACAAGAATGTAAATAAGATAATTTGACTAGGTCACTCCTTCTTTCCCAAATGTCCTAGTGAAGTTTATAGTTGCACTGCCAATTCTGTTATTTGCAGAAGAGAATAGGAATAGCTATTAAAGATCATACAACATGTCAAATAATGAGTATTCTATTCACTGAATGAAGAATTCCCTGAACCTTTTCATTTTTCTGTAGTTCCAATTTGGTAATATTAGAAGTGATATGATTTTGAAAGAATGTAAGCTCCAATGTATGCTCCCTGAGTGATAGATTTTTTAGGAAATTTTTTCTCTGTGTGTGTTTTAACATTCAGTCATAGATTAGGGCAAAATATATGTCTATTGAGGAAAACGTGTTTCAAAGAAAAAAAATTTGATTTCTATGTACACGACCCACATTCCAACACTCAAACATACATAAGTCCAAACACACACACGTGTGCACACACATGCTCACACGCACACACACATACAGTCTTACAAATGAATGTTTAACATTTTCTAAGCTTGATTCATATGGGCATTCACTTTTTTTTTTTTATCTCTAATCCCTTCATCAGTGTGTGGGTTTGAACATTTCTTGCTATTTTTCATGGCTGTGAAGGCAAGCAATCATAATTCAACTGCATGCCACTTCTTAGGCTGTGCTGGTTAATCAGCTGAGTCAGTCCCCAGCTGGACATGCTTTGATTTCACAGAGTCATTAATCTCATTTCCAACTGAGTCAAAACATTACCAATGTTAGTGAAACCCAGTGACTTTCCATTTCCTAGTCAGAGATGTACATGTTCTTCTCAGGACACCCAGGGCGAGAACCTTTAACATATACAGCTGGTGTTTTTGTCACTTATTTTTAAAACTTTTTCTTACTTATCTCTGGGTTTAATTATTCTGCAGCCTTGATCCTTGAGGGAAAATTTATCTGTTGTCTTTCAACTTTTCTTTAGTTTACATGTTATTTAGATGTCCAAATATTAACTCTGTTGATGTTAAGAGAAAAAAATTATAACTCTTAAAAATTTGTATGAAAATACATAAAATATACAAAAAATGTGACCTATAACTATATGCTTGGCTATATACAAATACACACACATATTCATAGGTCCCATACAAACACACACACATGCACATACACATATACATGCATACACACCTATATATATAGCATTTTAGAAAACATATTTACGAAAAATTAAACTAATGTTACTTCTAGATAGATATAGCCTTTATAGAATTATTTTCCTTTATATTTTTTTGGAATTTTCTGTTATCTACAATGTATTCATATTGCTTCTATAGTAGAAATGATGCATTCCTATGTAAAGAATATTATTATTCCTATGTGATGAAAACAATACAATAATGGAATTTTATGATTTGGTTTCTGAATTCTGATATTTGAATATGAATCAAAAATTTGCATACTGTATGAACATTTACAATTCCACTATTGATCACAGACATTTCTTTACAAATAACTGATTTGTAAGATCTGAAATGCATTATTTTGTCATTTTATTCTAGGTGGGAGAATAAATTTTAGTATTACTAAAATATGGAAAATCTTTTAATATGAAAAATTACTATCTATGTTGATAATTAGAAAACATACTTGAAACAAATATAGTGATAATATATTCTATTAACCCATTATGTGGGTCTATGTATTATATTTATTGAATGGCTAATACAAACAATGAATTTTACAGAATTATTTAATATTTACAACAATCCCCCAACGTAGGCAAGTTACCTCCAATTTATAGGGTAGTTCAGGCTTGGAGAATTGCAACAACATGAAAGGAGCTATAGAGCTAGGATTGAATCTAAATTTTTGAGTTTGCTTATGTATTTGTTTTAAATTCTAAAATCAATTTTCTTTTGTCTCAAATTAATGTTTGCTTTTCTACGTATTTTGATGTCACTAGAAAATATTTAATTTCACTTTTCTATGTAGAGACAGTATAAAAATATTTCATTATGTTCAGATATAAATTAGAACCAGAAAAAGAATAATGATACCATATAGCAGAAGTCGGCAAACTATGGCCATGAGGTCAAATTTGCCATTTCTCCCAATGTAACACTTTTGCATTTAGGATACTGAAGAAATAAGTTCATCCCTTTGTGTATTATCTATGGCTGCTTTCTCACTACAACTGCAGAGTAGTTGTGACATAGACCATATGGCCAGAAAATCCTAAGAGATTTGCTATCTGTTCCATTATATTAGACATTTGCCAACCCCTACATGTGTTCAAAGTCATTTGTTTTGCAATCAGTCAACTCAAGTTTAGATCAAAGATCTGACACTTCATAGTTTCATAACCACAAACAAATCATGAGACTATTTAAGGCTTTTTCCCTAAAGTGGAAATTAGGCATGATTATAATACCTTCTCCACTGAGATGTTGTGAATGAAACAATATTTTGAAGGCATTGCACAATGCCTGATAATAAGAGAATATTTATTATTATTATCATTCAGCAACATTTTCTAGGTAATTCCATTTTTATTTGCTTGAAAATAACATGAGCATCAGAATCTGCTTCTATAAGAAAAAATATATTCCTTTCATACTTTCATTATGTACTTCAGCAGCATACTAAAAGTAATATTTTTTTGCCATAAATCATTTTCTATTCTTATATAGGTCTTTCTGGCGAATTCAGAATCTTGCTTTATTGAGTAGAAGTATTGATAGTATAAAATAAATCTACAAACACAGTGTGCAAATATAATCCTATATCTTTTACTTTTCCAAGTAATCTCTCCATAACCACATTTATTTTTGGAGGAATCCCATTCCCACATTCTTCAGATCACTGCTGAAAACTGTTCATAAACTCTAGGGAGTTGTTAAAATAATTAGGTCTATTTTGTCCCTACAACAGGTTTATCTGGTCAGCCTTGATGATTCTTGGTCCCTAACTATACCTTAAAACAGTTGCTAAATTCTCTCTTGGGCAAAGACTGGGAAACAATATCAACATATAAACCCAATGTCATCTGTTGTGGCCCACTTGCAATAGGGCAGTGCATCATTTCAACTTGTTTTTAATACATAAATCATAACAAACATCAACTTCTAAGCCATCTGTAATTGCTAACAACTATGTTGTAAATAGTAGAGTGTGGTCGTGAAGTGCCTCTTATACACATCTAATATTTTATCTTTGCTCTTGGGACATATCCTCAATTAATTTGTTAGATCATAGATTTAGGCATAACTAATCCTCTCATTGTGTGGGCTGCTTCTTTCATTATTTCCACCAAATTTTTGTCCACAAGTCTATAACTTCAGCTTTATTTGGCCGGAATATACAATCTACCCAAACATATCAGTTTGGAAAATAATTTGAAGACATATATTTAACATCTAAAATAATGTTAAAATGTTAAACTGAAGCCATAGTTTTCATTTTTCAAGCCACCTACTAGCTTTCTGTTTGAGCAGTGATTTTTTTTTTTCAGTTGCTACGGAGTAGCTTTGGTAGTTCAATATAATATTCACCAGACTATATGGTCTCTCTGTATTGATTTTTTCCAGCCCTCAGCCACAGTTTCTCCCTAGTTCTTTCTATCTGATTCTGCTGTTTATTAGTATTTTGAGAAACACAAATAATTTTGAGGAACATTGCTTAATTCTATGTGGATTAGCTAATGCAGTATTACTTTCAACATTCCTAACACTTACTAAAATAATCTGCTTTTTTTCTTTGCGGTACGCGGGCCTCTCACTGTTGCGGCCTATTCCGTTGCGGAGCACAGGCTCCGGACCGGGGCACGAACCCGTGTCCCCTGCATCGGCAGGCGGACTCTCAACCACTGCGCCACCACGGAAGCCCGAGAAATTATTTTTTAAAAGCAGATTATTTGGCCTTCATTGAATAAATCCATTTGTATATGTTTTCTTTATCTCATAGAACAAAGCATCCAATTGCCTTACTGGGAAAATATTCAGAGAGAAAAAATGTAAATAATTGTTGCTATTTATGTCTGGGTCCTAGACCTTAGATAGCACTCCTCTTTGTATTCATTAATTTAAAAAAAATGTTTACTGATTGTCTACTAAATGACAGGCATTTTTCTCGTCATTGGGATAGAGGATGAAATAGATTTAAAAGAATCTTCATTCTTACATTACTCTCAGGTATAACTCCAAGTAAGCTTTTCCCATAAATTGATTAATTTGTTTCTTCTCAGCTGAAATGGTTCTTTTACTTTGATATTTGCTTGTATAGGCAGAGCACAATTAATTATTAGAGTCAGATGAATGTATTTGACACTTGATTATGCTTTCATTTTTATTGTCTCCTACAGACAGTTAAAGATAATTGTGCATCTTCTGTAGAATGCTTGAAACATAACAAGCATTGCCTAAAATAAAAAAGAATCAAAAGCATGACAAATTCACAGCTTAGCCATAAATATCAAAGCCTCTATTTGCTATGGCAACTAAAATGGAAATCTTCCCTGAATGGGCATTAAATGTCTTGACTGTCATAACTTGTTATTAAGGCCTTGTAAGCAACATTTATTGTAAGCAAGATTATTAGAGATGTCAAAATCTATGTTTCAAAAGTAATGTTTTTATCAGGAAGAATGGCATGATGTCACAGCTCATATTTTCTTGAGCATCTACAGCTGAGAAATGCACATATAAAAGCAAACAGTGGCAATAATAAGCAGGTTGTGTTGGAGAGTTAGCCAAGATGCCTTCAGCAGGGCAATTGTGATGCCATATAGGTGGTTTCGTCTGGAAAAATTTGTCATCCAACTGATAGCAACATATTTTAGCTAGTGAAGCAGTTACATTTTCTCACTGCTGAAAATTTCTTAAATTGTTCCAATAAAATAAGAATGCATCTTTTATTTCAATAAGCTTGTCTTTTGTGATATGTCCATTTATCTATATTTGCACTCAAAAACCTTCTTGGGAGTTCTTTCCTCAAAGTACTATCAAAGAAAAATACTTTAGACAAATGTGTTAGTGCTTGTGTGAAGCTGTATAAGCATGTAAGCCCACTCACCAGCACAGAGAAAATATAAAACTTTGTGAGAAAAGTATAAAAAGTGGTTATTTGCATACTAAAAAGTTTGTTTAGAGATGCAGATTAAAAATATTTTTTATTTGAGTACTGTCAGGGGACAGGTCTCCATAGATGGGTCCCTTGTGTTTCTACCTGCCTTAAGAGCAGAGGCACTTACAGCTTTTGTTCTAGCCTATCTTTCCATAATGTTTAATTTTTTCAAAGATTTATGATATTTGTTTATTATTGGATGATCTGCCTTCAGCAAGTGGTGTGAATAAGAATGGGCTCCCAATCTTTTTTTTTTTTTAATTTTTATTGGAGTATAGTTGATTTAAAATGTTGTGTTAGTTTCAGGGGTACAGCAAAGTGAATTAGTTATACATATACCTATATCCATTCCTTTTTAGATTCTTTTCCCATGTAGGTCATTATAGTGTATCGAGTAGAATCCCCTGTGCTATGCAATAAGGCCTTATTAGTTATCTATTTTATATCTAGCAGTGTATATATGTCAATCCCAATCTCCCAATTCATCCCTCCCCATAATGTTTATATAGTAATCAGCCTGGAAAGAAATAGTGTCTCCTTCCAGGGCACAGGATGCGTCACTGTGCTTTTAAAGCATAATAAAGACAATTTCTCGCATCTTGGTGAGGGTCTGGGTGAGTTTGTTGCAGCATAATAAAAATGATCCCCTAAGCGGGGGATTCTTTAGCTGTAATACAAACCCACTTTGTACACAGTATCCACCTGGGTAATCCGCATTGCCTCACGGAGTTTGAGGGGCAAAGAGAGTCAGCACAAACCACCTGCTGTGCCATAAAGTTCTTTGTCTTTGACCCAAGAATCTCAATGTTTTCTGCCAGCATCTATGAAACTGTGGCAGACTAACATTATAGTTTGTAAACAGGGCAAAAAAAAATCTGAGACCCATCAGAGTTTCTCACAACTGACAATTTTAGGATTTGGAGCAGTAAATCTTGTGTACATTGGGAAGCAATTTAGAAGGTCCTAGAAAATAACTTCCGAAGAACAAAAATAAAGACTGAATGAAGTAAGCCTTTATTAATTAGAGCACTTTGTCCCTCAGTTACAATAAATACCTACAGCAACCAAGAAAGGCTGGCAACTATGTTTTTTCTTTAGAGGGCACATATTTTAAGCATTTTGGGCCGTATGGTGTCTGCTGTAACGACTTAACTCTGTCACTGTGGTATATAAGCAGTCATAAATAATCTATAAATTAATATAAATGAATTAACACATCTTCTAGGTCACCTATTTTGTTGGAGCATAACAGTATTCTCTTATGATCCTTTGTATTTCTGGGTACCACTTGTAATGTTTCCTCTTTCACTTCTAATTTTATTTTAGCTTTTTTTCTTTTTTTTCCTGGTCTAACTAAAGACTTGTTGATTTTTATTTATCTGTTCAAGACCTCTCAGATCTTACCACACAACTGTTGATTATAAGTGGTCTTTTGTCTCCAACATCCCTTTCCGCATAGGACTTCCACATCGCTGCCATGGTTGACTTTCTAACACACAAATCATTGTGTTTACTTCTTGAGCTATCTCCAGTGTGCTCACAGGATGCCATTGTCAATGCAAAATCAGATACTTTATTTACTCCCTGCTCTTGTCACACTCTTCTCTGTTCCACAGCTAAACCATGCACTTTTGAAACTTTTGGAAACTAACTCATGCTGTTCTTTTTAAGTGGAATATTATTCCAAATCCTCTTGTCTATTTGATGACCTTCTATTTAAAATGCACATCATTTTACCTATTCTGACCAAATGGATTGGTACATTATTTGTAAATATGTAGCAATTTTAAAGTCACTATTAAAGCAGAGGTGAGGTTGTATCATACTCTTGTATTTGCGTGTTTGTTTTCCCTAATAGAAAGTAAGCCTTGATGGACCTTTCTTTCTCCTAGTCCAAAGTACCAAGCACAATGCCAGATATGTAACAGGTATTTATTAAATGTTTGTTGAACTTAATAGAATTTCTTATCACGTGTCTAACACTGCTGAAATACTTGATCCATCCACTGTGTTTTCCAGAGTCCTTTTAAACTTTTTAAAAAGTGCATTACTTTTTGTCCTAGCCCTAACTCCAAACATATTCATCATATTAAACTAACTCTTAAAGCCGAAGGCCCATCCAAAAAAGAATTTCAAATGTTAGATACATTGAACAAATATTTATTTAGCAATGACTTCATGCCTAGTATTCTGCTAGGTCTTGAGAATAAAATAATAAACAAGTTAGAGAGGTCGCTGCAGTCTGTATTTTTCCAGAAGACACCACTTTTTTGTGCAGAAGAATATAGTTAAGATTTCCTACCAGCTATTGAAATCTTGAGAAATCTATCGTATCTGCGTAAGCCTTCTTGTTCTTTAAAGCCAGGATAATAACATTAATTTTCTTTGATTTTAATGATAATTCAATAGGTTAACATATATCAAGTACATTAATTGAGCAAATGCTAAATGAATATTAGCTTTTATGGCTATAATTTTTATAATATTAACGTTGGTGATAATAAATAGTAAATAATTGAAGGAGAAAACAAAAAGGACTCACATTATAATAAAGTAAACATCATATTGTTTAGAAATTTTATGATAACACATTTATAAGGGAAGTTTCAATTTAAAGCATTTAGTTAGATGTCTTCTAGCTAACTATTTGTTTTCTGGACCTAACAAATCACCTTGGTACAATTTTGGTTTTATGCCATTGTCTAGCTCCTCTTCTGAATATGTAGATAGGTAGGAATCAATATCAAATGATTTTTAAATTTAATCGATCAAATAATCAATATCAGATCGGAAGGGTTTTATTTTTTTAACAAAAACTATTGTGATTTGGATAGGACTTCTGTCGGTACCCCTTTATAGGCAAAGTTTATTGCTGAGAAGGTATTGCAAAATTTTGCAAAGTATCTAGAAGCATTTTGATAGAAAAGGTGGGAGTAAGATGCATTGAAAAACTTAGTTCCCATTAGAAAAAGCTAGTGGTTGAACTGAGGTCTCCAGTTCTTTAACCTATATGACCTAAGGAGAGGAAAACATTCTCTTTTATTCAATAAGGAAAAAATATAGTGGGAGATCTGAGAACTAGGGAAATCCCTGTAGAAACAAGAAGTCTCTTATAATGTGAGTCATGGCTGAAATCTGTTTCATAGTGAAGAAATTTAAAAGTAGATCTGTTTTACAATGTTCAGGTTGAAACTGAATCTATGGATCATTTTAACTGATAATTGTAGGCTCGATCCAGTTCATTAGTTATTGAATATTTATTTCAATAAATAGTTTTTCAGCTTTACTATGTCTAAGAGACTATAATGGGCCCTGCAAAGATAGCTATGTATTAGATTGATCTGGCCACACAGTACTCACAATGTATGTGGAAGAAAGACAATGCATCAGATACACACAGATACGATAATATACGGTGGGGCATGCAGTCAAGCAAAAAGGAGTCATGTTAACTTTCCTGGAGGTGTTAGTATGTGACTGAATTCTAAAGAATGACTAGAAGATTGGCAAATTACAGGAGAAGGTATAGGAGTCAAGCATCCCCAGCCTCCTAGGTAACTAGCAAAGCCAGAGAACTGAGAACGAGGATTGAGCTATGTGAATTGTAGTCAAGGAGTCAGGTGGTGCCAGAACACATGTACTGCAGAGTTGTGTTTGGACAAGTGGACAAGGGCTAGACCAGAGCATGCACGCTCTGCAGTGGGGCTTGGTTTTTCTCATATAAATATGTAAGCAGGAGCACAGCATGGTCAGAGTTACAATTTATTCAGAATACTTATGCACCCTGCCTAGAGGGTGGAATTAAAGGGTCTAAGACAGGGACTGGGAAGCCTTAAAGTCATTATTGTGGTATCCTGGGTGAGTGATCATAATGGCAAATTAAAGCAAGGGTAAAGACGAACTACTTTTAGAAATTCCCAGGAAGAACAGGTGGCATAACTTACTGAGTGGATGAAGAAGATCGGTGACAGGCAGGTTTCAAAGTTGACTGCCAAGTTTCTAACCTGAATAAATTAGAGAATGATGCTTCCAACTACTGAGAGAGAAATTACTCAATGGAAAATAGATTTCACTCTTTGAGATGAGCAGATTGGTATCCACTTTCAAACTGTAAAAATCACCACATGCATCGTTCGTTTTGGGGAACTCATATCAGAGAACTTTTGGTGTTTTTTTAGCATGCTATAACCTCATGTTCAGACTTTGACATAAATATCACCCTGTTCTTCTTTCATAGATAGCACAATTTCAAAAATCTCTGTTAGTTTTTATAAAATGAGAACGTTCCTTTGTTAAAAAAACTCCAGTACACCAGAAAAACATAATGATGAAATAAATTCTCCTAAAAATGCACCAAGAAAAAATAGCCACAAATAATGTTTTGGTACACATACTTCTAGTATGACTTCATAGATAGGTAAACATATATTAAAACATACAATTGTGCAAATGGAGATATATTATGCAACAATATGTTTAGACATCATTCTATGCCATACATTTAAATTATATTTTTAAAGTTTAGAAATTATATGCCATTTTTATTTGTGTTCTATATTTCACATTCCTGGTCCACGAGCATAAGACCACCATGGTGAACATCTCCAAGTACCCCTCTGTTCACATTATGAATTTATCTTCTTAGAATGAATGCCAATAAGGGGAATTGCTTTTCGATATCACATAAATATGCATGTATTTGATACATATATTGCCAAATTTATTTCCAAAATGGAAGTGTCATATTGCATTTACAATAACATTTTTGATTCTTTGTCTTTGTGCATTTAATATTTCTCAGTTTTCTCTAATTATAGGGACAGTGGTATATTTTCCATGTTTTTCTGTTTAAAATGCAGCTTTTATTTCTACAATATTGTTACTATTATTTTCAGTCTTTGCTAATCTTTGCTGGGTAAAATTCATGTAGAGTGAGATGTTTTACATTTTTACATTCTACTAAAATAGGGAATACTTCAGGAATTTATGCATAGTCAAATATCAAGTTTTTGAGATTTATTGTGCTGCATACATGTTTTATCTTCATTAAATAATGTATAACTATAAGTTTTATAATTATGAGTGTCATCCTAAAATTGCTCTCTACCTCAAATGTTTATTGTTCAAATCAAGTAGTCTCGAGCATTTTACATTTATTCAGTTAGTCATATTAATATCATCAAATAAAATCTCAAAATTCAATTCTTTGATTTTTCAATTTAGAAATTATATGTGGATTTATAATATAAAAGAGATTTTACATTTTTCTATACTCACTGTGTTATCACAATATATTTGAATTAAAATTTAAAACAATATTCTGAATGTATATTACCTTGACCCCTTATTCACAATACAGGCAGAGAGTGTGCTTTAATTATCTGTTTTCTTATAAAATCATGTGGTTCCCTTAATCTTAGTTAGCTCTTTAATTGCTTACCTTTCCATGTAAGTATTAGTATTTCATTGTCAAACTCTCTAGCAGAACCATAAAATATTTCAAATTGATCACATTAATGGAATTAATTGATCATTAAGGAATCATAATTTCATTATTTTATTCTCTTGAATTGCTTATTATCTCATGCACTTAAGTCTTGCTGCAACTAACCTCAAGCAGAATTCCATGGAGCCATAAACTGGTAGGAGGTGTGCGTGTATATGTGTGTGTGTGTTTGTGTGTGTATGTGTATGTCCACACAAAGAGATTTTTTTGTAATAGTGTAAGGAATTGACTCGTAATTATGGAGGTGGGCAAGTCTAAAATCTGCAGGGTGGACTGGTAAGTTGGAGACTCAGGGAAGAACCAATGTTACAGTTGAAGTCCAATGACCATCTGCTGACAGAATTCCCTCTTGCTTGGTGGATGTCAGTCTTTTGTTCTATTCAGGTGTTCAGCTGATTGAAGGCAACCAGCAACATTATAGACAGCAATTTGTTTTACTTCAAGTCCACTGATTTAAATGTTAATCTCACCCAAAAATACCCTCACAGATACATCCAGAGTAATGTTTGACTACATGTGTAGGTACCGTGGCCCAGCCAAGACTATACCTAAAACTATCCATCACAAGAGGAAGAGTTAGAAAAGCAGAAAAGCATGAGGGGAGGTACAACCAACGACCCTAGAGGAATTTGAAGCCTCTGGCTCCAATACTTATAGCAAATATTAAACACAACTAAACAGCCACAATAACATAAATTATCATACTAAATAGCATCCTATTTACATCAGTCACCATTACCCAGTACGACGTGCCAGGCTCTCCACAAAAAATCACAGGGCATGGAGAAAAAAACCAAACCAAACCAAACCAAACCCAGCAAAACCCCCTCCCACATATATACAATGGAATATTATTTAGCCCCCCAAAAGGAAGGAAATCCTGCAATTTGTGGCGACATGGACAAATCTGGAGAGCATAATGCTAGGTGAAATAAGCCAGACAAAGATAAACAAATACTGCATGTTATCACTTATATGTAGAATCTAAAAAACAATGAATGCATAGAAACAGAGAGTTAAGTGGTGGTTGTCAGGGGCTGAAGGTTGAGGAAAATAGGGAGAGGCTGATAGAAGGGTACAAAGATGAATCGAGTATGAAGCGCTAATTCAGAAATAATCAGAAATATGCAAGTTAAAAAAAGAAAGTGAGGGCTTCCCTGGTGGCACAGTGGTTGAGAGTCCGCCTGCCGATGCAGGGGACACGGGTTCGTGCCCCGGTGCGGGAAGATCCCACATGCGGCGGAGCGGCTAGACCCGCTGAGCCTGCGCGTCCAGAGCCTGTGCTCCGCAACGGGAGAGGCCACAACAGTGATGAGGCCCGCGCACCGCAAAAAAAAAAAAAAAAAAAAAAAAAATCACTCCACTTTTTTAAAAGTTCAAAAACGGCCAAGAAGTTAGATATATTATTTACGGTAAAAATTATAAAGAAACAAATAAATGATTAATACTAAAGTGAGGAAAGCTACAAATTTTGCATTTATGTATTTGACTTTTCATTTCATGTCTCAGAAAAAGGTTGTTGTTGAGATCTTCTGTTTTCATTGTGGAAACCCAATTGTTTGTCTCTTAGTACTTTCCTTTGGGGCTTGTGAGTTTCTCTAGAAAGGAATCATCCATATTTCTGTCTGGAATGCCAATGTGGATATTTTAAACCTAGATGGCAACACTCTGAGAGCAAGGAGAGGCAGAAGGTGAAGAAGCTCATCACTGAGTCTGCAAAGTTTTAATTAATATTCCTGTTTTTAGTAGGCACCTCATCTGACCCTCAGCTGGTTTCCTAAATTCCAAGCTTTTGCCTCTACCTATCCAAAGAGTGAATTTAACTTTCTGTTCTGCTAAAAAGGAATGCATATTTTGTTGGCTGTGCAATAGAGGTGAAGTGATGTAGATCACACTGTTTGTGTTTAGCATTTTTCAAACCATTCTTTCGTTTGTTTGTCTTAGCTTATCATATCCCGAAATTAGAGATGTCTGTTGCTTATGCCTGAGATTTCTGAGGGATCTGAAAAGGGAAGTGACTTCCTTTCTAAAACATCTTCCTATAGGCTTCGATATTTATCTCCCTCCCTTCTTTTAAATCAGATTACTACACATACTTCAGTTATCATATATGCATACTTCCTAGCTTGAAATTCTGTTCAGACTACTTGGCTTCCTTTGTTTTCTCTTCCATTCTCTTATATTCTGGTTTCCTGACTCTTTTTTATTTATTTTCTACCATTTTGCTAGGATTTATTGAGGAAAAAAAGACTGATATCCATTATTCACTTTGAATTGTTAAAATTTACTATACTTAATTTTTTTCAAATCCAATCCATTTTAATAATGCTCATTTTTTAGTATGCTGCATTCTCACATTTAGACACTGTGATTTTTTTTTTCTTATAATTTACTCCTTAGCCGCTTCAGATATTTTTTCTAGATGGGCCCAATTTTTAACACTTCATCCAAACTTGTTCTTTTTATGACAAGTTCTATTGATTTTATGTTAATCATCTAAATGTTTGGTCCTCTCTTTTAATTCCACTAAAAATAAATCACTGAATACAGAGAGACACATGAATATTTATATCACCTAAACAGTTAATTGATGCCCTTTGCTGAGGGTTAGCACTGAAAATATGGCATTCAACCTTAGGGCACTCTCCACAGACTGATCTCTTATTTGTTTGCTTTTACTTATTATCTACATCACTCTGTATTACCTTATATAATGCAATATTGATGATAAATGTATAAACTGTTTTTTTTTTTGGGTATTTTAGTTTAAATCCACTAAATGATATAATCTTATGTTTAGCTAATATAGGTCGAGATAGGTTGTGGCAGTTAGAGGAAGTTTTCTTATGGATGAATATAAGCATTTCATTACTCCTAAAAAGATCTGGTCCCTTTCTATACATTATTCCATATTTTGAAGGCTTAGTTCAGGTCCAGATATTTCAAGATACAGATTGGCTTTAATTCAAGAGAAGGCATTTATTTTCAGAGAAATAATAAGGAACTTGGATAGCTCCACTCTATGCTAAATTATCTTTTAATTGCTAGCTATTACCACAAATTACTACCATTATTTTAATAAATACCTATAATTCTTTAAAATTTCCAAGGTAAAATGATTATTTGCATGAGTAGAACAGGGTAGTGATACCAAAATCCTTACTTGTGATGTGATGTTTAAAGAAAGCATGATTAAATAATTCAAGTGCAATAGTTTAAAATTAAGAATTTTTAGGGAACTTAGATAAAGGTATTAGATAAGTGAAATTTCTGAAAAAGACCATGAAATGAATATTTTTTCCAAATATATATAAATTGGGAGGCCCCTCTTCAGCAGAAAAATGTCCCTCTATAAAATAAATTATATCAAAAAATTATTTAAACTTGTAAACATTAGATAGCTTTATCTTATTTTAGGCACAAATAGTCATATTTAATGACTGTTTTCTTTATATTTTCTTTTTTAAAAAAAAGAATGTCACTAAATACTATAACCCTGAACATAACTGTCACAGAACTAGGCTTTATTGCTTTGGTGGTTAAGCTTAAGTGTGAGAGAGTGTAAACCAGGGAAATATACATAATAATGAATCTGGCAACATTTGGATTAATTTGTGCTAATAATACAAGCAGATGATTTACATATAATGTAATTATGTTGCCAAGGTTTTAAAAAATTATCTAATTTTAAACTTATTTTCTGAAAAGTAAACACTTATTTTTGTTTCTTCTTTCCTATTCAAACATTCATTGTTTATACATTCTTTTAACAATATTGCAATTTAATAAAAATTGCAAGACATAAGTTTAGCAAAATATTAAAAAACAATTATAGGGTTTATTAGCTAGTTACTTGGCTTTACTTACGATGAATTTTAAAACAAAATAAGAATCTCAAGAAGAAAAACCAAAACACAGGTTAGCAATACTAAAGAATGCCATAGCATTTGTAACAGAGGTGATGTCATTACAATTAATGAGTAGGACAATCAAGTAAATTTTTCTGCCCCTAGTTTTTATTCTGTATGGATACATATGTTTGAGAGTAGAAATAGAAAAGCAGAACTTCATAATTTACTTACTTCTGGGGAGTTTGGCATTTATCTAAATGCTCCTATTGTTTCAGCTTTTTCCAAGTTGTTGTTATGGATATATTTTTTTCTTTGTTTCTTTCCATATAAAAATCTCATAAAAGTGCAAAGTCAGTTTTAAAAGGTTTCTATATGGCAGTTCCCACGTAAATGGTTAAAATTTTCTCAATTTCGAGATAAAATTAATATAACAACAGTTATTGAATGAGTCTACCAGCTGAACAAATGAATTGATAATCAGAAAGGTCTTGATTTTTTAAATGTCTTAATTTATTTAAAAAGTGGCTACATTAGTTCAATAAAGTATTAAAAACTAATAGTTTTTATTCATTTTCATTAGAATTTAATATACTGTTCTCAGTGACTATGGTAACAGTAACTCAGAAAGAACAAAGTAAATGACTCAGCTATAGGGTTGTTATAATGGGCATCACTTGAAATGTAACCATAAGCTTTAAATTCTTATGATATTATTGTTTGAATCCATGGTTACTATTCTACATATGCATTGAGAAAAGAGTCTGCTTTATAAACATCTATCATTATGGTAGTCATAAACAAATATTTATTGAGTACCTAATATTTGCAAGGCACTGTAGACTTCATTATAAACAGGAGAAAAATATGTCAAAATTAATTACACATAATTTGATGAAGGTCATTAAACTTATGTAAATAGAATAATGGGAAAACAGAGCTAGAAACCGAATATCACTGGGGAAATGACAGGATTTTCAGTAAAGGTAATATTTGCATTAGATGTTTGAAGATAGGAGTTTCTGAGTGAGAGACATTCAGCCTTGAGGAAAGAGCACAAGCAAACACACACGATGTAAGAAAAACTACTCACCGTTTTTTATAACACATTAAAAATGAATTAAGAGAAAAGCAATCAAGTTTATTTTTTTAAATCAAAATAAAAAGGACTGGTTGATAGACTAGGAACATTTAATAAGGAGAAGAAAGTACAAACATCTCCAAATATTTGAAAGAATTTAATGTGAAAGGGAAATTAGATTTTGGGAGGTAGCAAAGTTCAGAACTGAAAAATGGGTACAAAGCAGAACTTGCTAGTGGTCAAATTTTACTAAAATAGGAAAAGCCTGGCTGGTGGAAGTTTGATTTTCATGACACTGGAAATGATCAAGTTTAGCTGGTATTGCTTTAAATCTCAGCTATAATTATATATTCCCTAATTCACCTTTAAAACAAACATTGTTACGTGTTTAAATGACATGGAAAATATTAATAGAAATTATATTAAACTCTAATGAAATAATTGTTTTTCTCATATATGTATCTTATTTTTCATTACAGAAAAATGATTTCAATATTGTAGAAAAATAGCTATAATGAAATACAAACTCTTACTATACAAAATCCTTCCCAGCTTCTTAGAATTTGGGTATGGCAGGTTATAGAAAGTAACCACTCCTTGAAAATATATACCTTCTCAGAATCCCAATAGGTAGCCACTGTGGTAGCTTAGAAAGCCAAAATGGAATTACTCAGAAGTAGTGAGAATGTTGCACATCTTCTTGGAAAATTCTGAATTGTTTGGTGCTCCCCAATGTTAGGGCCCAGGGCAGACCAACTACCCCAAAATATGACTCAATGGCATATTGATTATTTTGAATTAAAGTTACATAAGAAACAGTAAATGAGAGAGGGACACTCTGACACTGTGCTCTGTCTCACTGAAATCTGGAAATAAATCTCTCCTGTAAAAGGTCTTATTGCCAGAGATAGGGAACTTGGGGGCAGAGAAGCCTATATAAACACACCTTATTACTCTTTTAATTTATTGCCCCAAGCCCAAAATATGTTTAGATCCCTCACTAATTAAACACCCAAAGCCTAAGTTTCTTTGACCTGTCAATTTCTCACAGATTTATTGTTTCTTTGTCTAAAATGCATAAAAGCTGCCTGCTTTGGCCACTTCTTAGGTCCTATTTATATGAGACCTCTGCAGACATTAATTAAATTCTTTTTTCTCCTGCTAATCTGTCTTGTGTCAATCGTATTATTAGTCCAGCCACACAATTCAAGGGGAGTTGAGGGGCAAATTGCATCCTCTCCAACACAAACAAGTTTCTCCAACCCAGTTTAGTATCTTCTAGCTACTCTCTTTGCCTCCCAAACCATTCTTAGTCTTAAATCAGCAACACACAGCACACAATGTAAATAAAATGGATTTGGTACGTTTATTTATCCCAAATTATTGCTAATTTTTAATTGGTTCATATAAGTTTTCTTAAGTTCAAAGAAAAATGTTATCATGGTGCTAATGAGAAAAAAAGGCTAATTTGGGGAATTTTCACCATCATTCCATCCTTCTTGGCAAGTTACATTAATGTTTTACGTATTTCTGGGATAGTGTATAAGGCATCCTCAAAATAAATTCATTACCTAAATTCCAAGCTGAGAAAAGCTTCGAAATGAATTTACAATATGAAATTGCAGGTAGATAATTTAACAGAAGACAATTTAAATCCCTACCAGAAAATATTCTTTATTATCACAAGACCAGAGCTCCTAGTATTATTGACAATCACATATAATAAAATAGTCATTCTATTCAAAAATAATAATAATAAATCAATTTATTATTTTGAAATAACAACCTATTGCAGAAGAACTGTTTCCTAGAAAAATATTGGGTTCAAAATATAGCAAACATACAAAAATGTTTCTGGCCAAGTGAATCACAATACTAACTTTTTCTTTTCTCTTTTTTTTCCCCTACATTTACTAAAAGTGAGCATGGACACTGAAATAGAAGCATTTTTCATGATTACCCTCTTACTTTTGATATTATCGTAGGTTCCTGATAATAAGGCTGGGTGCTCTAAAGCTGGCTCATTGCTTAGAGAAAGAAAAGAAAGGAACTTAAAGCATTTTATTAGCAGAGAGAATGATGCAATTTCTTCTCTAGTGTCTCCTTTAATTTAAATTTCATTCCTTAAAAAGCACACAAATACCCTGTAGTAAAATATAAATAGAAAGTACAAAATGAAGGAAAGCTATATTTTGGAAGAGTTCAAGCATTGTGCTAAGGTGCCCAGAGGTGTTATATAGATGATCAACTCTGTGTGTCAGCAGAGAATTCACTTGCCAATCAACACTTGCAGGGCTGCGAATTTCCTTTTCCACCTCACTAAATCTCTTATTTCAGGCTACCACATATTATTTTTAAGACTATACCAAAAGTAATCGGTACCCTATTTCTAATTAATGGTCTTTGTGTTGTGCATGGATACACCTCGATATACGTGCTCTAATAATTCATTAATGAGGAAATACCCTGCTTAAACAAACAAACAAAATCTTTTTTTACCCATACTTGATCACAGTGTTGTTTTCTTATTTTTCTCTTTCTCCCTTCTTCTCTTTCTTCCTTTTTCCTTCCTCCCACCCTTCCTTTCTTTTGTCTTCTTTTTCTCTCTCTTCTCATTTTTCACCAACTCTATTGCGAAGAAATTTTCCCCACAAATATTGGACATTGCTATGAAAACAAGGTTACTTATATCTTGGGAGTAACAAGCACAAAGGATCTCACATTATACAACCTATACCAAAGTAAGGGAGCAAAATTTGCCATCCCAAGAGTGTCTCTTTGGCATGAGGACTAATTTAGGCTAATTATTTTTAAGAAACAGAAGACTCAGGAAGTTTTTCTTGTTCTCTCTCCCTTACAGGCCTAAAAGAATGTAGATAGACGGCCTATGCCTGGAATAGAGCTAATACCAGAGACATCTGCAAAGAACATTGGCTATGTGTGGTAGGGGAATCTCAGCAGGGCCTGGAGATCAGAGTCCGCTCTGTGCACCATTGTCTCTGCCAGACCCAGCAAGCATTTGTTTAACAAAAATTTGCTTTTTGATCTCCATGTGAACTGCCTTTCTCCCCTTTGAAGTCCCAAACCACTACCTCCAACATCCTCTTTTTTTTTTTTTCCTGCAGTACACGGGCCTCTCACTGCTGTGGCCTCTCCCGTCGCGGGGCACAGGCTACGGACGCGCAGGCTCAGCGGCCATGGCTCACGGGCCCAGCCGGACCGGGGCACAAACCCGTGTCCCCTGCATCGGCAGGCGGACTCTCAACCACTGTGCCACCAGAGAAGCCCTCCATCATCCTCTTTTGTCCTTAGCTGAAGATGGTATTTAAGATGAGGGTTTTTGACACTTTTTGGGAGTTACTGAGTTTTCCTGTGTTTCTCCCATGTGTACATGTTATTAAACTTTTGTGTTTTTTTCTCCTGTTAATCTGTCTCATGTTAATTTAATTCTTAGACCAGGCAGAATAAGTTAGAATGGTAGAAAAAAGTTTCTTTCTCCCGACACCAAGAATCTCTCATTTCTACCCTGAGACACTTCTAATCTAGTCTGTGCAATAGAAACAACGGCGACATTGCCTTGTTTAGAAATTAATTTCTTTGATTTGCATGGCTGTAACATAAGAGAAATCTGCTCTGAGGCCAAAGGCAGCCTTTTGGCAACAGACTGAACAATCTTAGTCCAAATTTGCCTTTAAGGGCAGTCCTGCACAGAAACAAGTTAAAGCAAATTCAGAATCATCCTTTAGTAAAAAGCAAACACACCCTACAAATGTCTGTTAAATATTAACTCATGAATTTAATAGTCAAAGAGCAAGGAAGAATTCTTCTTATGGTAAATTAATTATACCTTCTATAATAGGAGAATTGAAATAATTACAAACAATTCTTGCCCTCCCCAAAACAGTAATGGATGAAAAAAAGAATACACAATATGCTCAAACCACATATCCAGTGTCTTTCCCAAGGAGGAAAAGTCATTAATAAATTATAAGGGGGCAATATAACTTATTAACCCATGATCTATTTTACACACAAAAAGTCTGATGCTCAGAGAGTACAAGTCACTTGCCATAGGCCAAATAACTATAAAATTTTATACTTGGAACTAGAATATAGATTAAAAAAAACAACTGAAGTATATTTGATTTACAATATTGTGTCAGTTTCAGGTATACAGCAAAGTGATTCAATTATATATTTTTTCAACTTATTTTCCATTATAGGTTATTACAAAATATTGAATAGCGTTCCCTGTGCTATACAGTAAATCCTTGTTGCTTATCTATTTTACGTATAGTAATTTGGATCTGTTAATCCCATACTCCTAATTAATCACTCCCCCCTCCCTTTCCCCTTAGGTAATGAGTTTGTTTTCTATGTCTGTGAGTCTGTTTGTGTTTTGTATATAGATTCCTTGCCATTATTTTTTATATTTCACACATAAGTGTATCATGTTATATTTGTCTTTTTGTCTGACTTACTTCACCAAGTATAATATTCTCTAGATCCATCCAAGTTGCTGCAAATGGCAAAATTTCATAGAATTCAGAACTTTTGATTTCTATTCCAATATACATTCAGCAATGCCATATGATGCCATTTGTTTTGTCCATAATCAAAATATTCCCAGTGCCAAAGAAATAATTACACTGGACAAAATTAAACAGGCAAGAAAGACTTTACTTAAGGCTATTACAGTTGGCAGTGGCCAGAACTGAGTCTGAGCTGGACTCTGATGAAATAAGAGGAGGTAGGTTTTCAAGAATCAGGGTAAAGGGGAGATGGTAGGCTATTTCTGTTACTTGGCTTTACAGCTTGAAGCATTGAGGCAAGCTCCTACCCTTGTACAGGGACCAGGAAATGGGGTATTCTTTTCCTAGATTATATTTCAAAGAGATGATTCCCAGGTTTTTGAGAAAGACAACCCTAGGTTGTAAAACTATCAAGAGCCTTAAGAAAATTTATCTACTGATTTATCTGGCCTCTCGGCTTGTGGGATCTTAGTTCCCCAACCAGGGACTGAACCTGGGCCATGGCAGTGAAAGCACCACGTCTGAACCACTGGACCACCAGGGAATTCCCCAAGAAAATTTACATCACAAAGGTGCAGATAGAGGATTTACACTGATAAGTTTTCTAAAGTAAAGTATCTAAGAAAAGAAAGATAAGGGGCCTAGAGTCAGGAAGAAGCCCATATGAAGTTTAGTCCAGATAAAAGGACATTTAAGGGCATCTTGAACACCAGTCATAGTGGGAAACAAAAGTGTGGCTGTATTAAAAACGGTAACTCAGATTTATTCACATATTTCACTCATCTGCACATTTCTGTGCAAGTTCCCCTCAAAACAAATTGCAAATGTGTGGAATTTTTAAAAATAATTTTTCAATCTGTCCTAGTCTATTTGGCCGGCTATAACAAAATATCACAGACTGGGTAGCTTAAAAACAGTAATTTATTTTTCCCAGTGCTGGAGGCTGTATTTCCAAGATCAGCATGCTAATGTGGCCTATTTCTGCTGAAGGCCTTCTTCTGGTTGCATATTAGCAACTTCTCACTGGGTCCTCACATGGTGGAAGGGATGAAGCAGCTCTCTGGGTCTCTTTCACGGGAGCACTAATTTCATTCATGAAGGCTCCACCTCATGACCCAAGCACCTCCCGAAGGCCCCGTCACACTGGGCATTAGAACTTCAACATACGAAGGTGGGGAGGACACAAATGTTCAGGCCATAGCAGCATATACATGAGCACAGATATTTATTTATTCAGTTATTTTTAATTTATATCAGTATAAACAGACAAATATTTATTGTGTACTTTGGGTTATAGTAAAATACTGCTTTAGTTACTTCGTTACTTAGACCGTCTCAGATTTGGCTATTGAGAGTTCTTTCCTTCGGCTCCCACGGCTGTTGACAGCTCATCATTGTGAGCTTTTCTTTAAAGCACTTCCTTATTCTCTGGCACTATAAGATACTTCAGACTCATCTTGGATACATCCTCCTGACCCATTTTTCCAAGAGACTTGGGCATCTTTCCAAGAAGACTTAGTTCCTTTATTATAGCATATTAGAAACCAAGATGGGCTAGGAGTATTGGTGGTTCTTGAGGTGTCATTATTTCTGGGCCCTCTCAGATGCTAGAGCAAGGAAATATATGTACATATACCATCCCATGCATAAACGGAAACATGTGTTCCTATAAGGACATAAGCTAATCACACACTCAAACTGAAGTCTCTTAACTCTATTCCATCACCACATGGCTTATTTCAGCCTCCTCCCCAGGCTTATCTGTAAACTCTCACTCCAACAGTGAGAAATCGGGCTCTCGCCATCGTCTCTCCATTTACACAACCCTTGAATTCAAATATGCATGAATATTATTACCAGTCAGAAGTGTTAATCTGTACTCTCTTAGAAAACAATTTTATAAACTAGAGTACAGTGTTAATGTACAGTTTTGGGGTGTTTGTTTTGTTTTGTCTTGCCTTTAGTCTTACTGACTCAACTTATTTCAAAGTTACTTAGGCTTCTGCTTATAGATTCTCTATATCTTTTTCTAATATTTAAATCTTTAATTCATTTTTGATGCTATTGTAAGTGGTATTTTTAATTTCAAATTCCAATTTGTCCTTGCTAATATATAGATAAATTTGAATATTAACCTTGTGTTATGGGTTGAATTTAGTGCCCACCCCCCCAAAATGTATATTGATGTCTTGTTCCCTGGTTCCTCAGAATGTGACCTTATTTGGAAACAGGGTCTTTATAGAGGTAATTAAATTAAAATGAGATCACTAGGGTGAGCCCTAATCCTACGTGATTGATGTCCTTACAAAAAGGAGAAATTCTGGTCAAGGAAGCAGTCACACATGTGAAGATGATGTGAACACACACAAGGAGAAGACAGTAATATAAATGAAATGAGGCAACTACAAGCCAGGGAAGACCAAGGATTGTCCACAAGAACCAGAAGCTAGAAGAGGCAAGGACGGATTCTCCCCTAGAGCTATCAGAAAGAGCCTGGTCCCACTGACACCTCCAGAATTATGAACCAATAAATTTCTGTTGTTTTAAGCCACCCAGCATTTGATATTTTGCTATGACAGCTAAAACACCTTGTATCCACCTTTCCATTCACGCTCATTTGTTCTAATTTTTAAAAATTCTTGGGGCTTCCCTGGTGGTGCAGTGGTTGAGAGTCCGTCTGCTGATACAGGGGACACGGGTTCGTGTCCCGGTCTGGGAAGATCCCACATGCGGCAGAGCGGCTGGGCCCGTGAGCCATGGCTGCCGAGCCTGTGCGTCCGGAGACTGTGCTCTGCAACAGGAGAGGTCACAGCAGTGAGAGGCCCGTGTACCGCAAAAAAAAAAAAAAAAAAAAATTCTTTGTGATGTTCTACATAAGCAGTCTTATCATCTATGAACAAAGACAATTTTATTTCTTCCTTCCAAAAGTGTACACGTTTTCTTATTTAACTGAAATAACTAGGACTTCTTGTATGGTACTCAATAGTTGTACAGAGAGAGGATATCCTTGTTTTTATTCCCTATCTTAGAGGATAAGTGCTTGGTTTCTCACCCTTCGAACTTTCTTGTTGCAGGTTATTAATTATTCATTCATTTTTAAAAAGAAATATAAGACTATTCAGGTTATGTATGTCTCCTTGTGTGAATTTCAGTATTTTGTGTCTTCAGGTAACCCAGGATAATCTTTCCATCTCAAGATCCTTAATTTAACCACACCTACAAAGTACCTTTGGCAATGTAAGGTAACATATCCACAGGTTGCAGGCATTAGGTTATGGACCTCTTACAGGACTCATTATTCTGCCTACCACAGTGCGCCCTCTGGCCTTCAAAAATTCATGTCAGTTCCACATGCAAAATGCATTTATTTCCCAATATCCCCAAAGTCTCCACCCATTATACTTGGTAAGTGTTCCATGTGAACTTGAAAAAAAAAATGTGTATTTGGCTGGTGTTAGATGGAGTAATCTACAATGCCAGTTAAATTAAGTTGATTGATATTGTCAACTATATCCTTTCTGATTTTCTGCCTGTTTGATTTATAGCTGACACAGGGATATGAAACTCTCAAACTGTAATAGTGGATTTGTCTATTCCTTCTTTCAGTTATATATTTTTCCTCATTTATTTTGAATTATTTTGACGTTCATTTTTTTCTATTGATATTAATTATATTAGGTTCATGTTACCATCATGTAATGCCCCTTATTATCTCTGATAATTTTCACTGTTCTGAGGACTGCTTTATCTGAAATTAATACTGCTACTCAATCTTTCCTTTCTTTTGTGTAAACAAGACATTTCTTTCTCCATCCCTTCACTTTGAGTCCGTCTGGGTCTTCATATTTAAAAATTTTGTAGACTGCATAGAATTGGGTGTTGTCTTTTTCCTCCCACTTTGACAATCTGTCTTATATTTTGGTGCACGAGGATCATCCACATTTAAAGTGGTTAGCAATACAGCTTGATAAGTATCTACCATATTTGTAACAGTTTTCTACTTCTTTCATTTTTTTCTTTTTTTCTCCTCTTTTCTAGCCTCCTCTGGTTGTTTTTTTTTTTTTTAGCGTTACGCAGGCCTCTCACCGTTGTGGCCTCTCCCGTTGCAGAGCACAGGCTCCGGACGTGCAGGCTCAGCGGCCCTGGCTCACGGGCCCAGCCGCTCCGCGGCACGAACCTGTATCCCCTGCATCGGCAGGCGGACTCTCAACCACTGCGCCACCACGGAAGCCCGCCTCCTGTGGTTTTTATTGAACGTTATATAATTTCATTTTGTCTCTTCTCTTAGGTGTCAACGATACTTTTTTAAAAAAATTAGTGGTTGCCCTAGAGTTTACAGTATACTTTTAAATCAATCTAAACCCACCTTCGAATATCAGTATACTGGCCCACATGTAGTGCAGGTCACTTGTAACACAGAATTCCCAATTCCTCCTTCTTGTCTGTTGGGATATCCTTTCATTTGTTTCACTTATCCATATGCTATAGTCACTCAATACATTGTTACTATTATCACTTTAAATAGTTATTCGTCAAAAGAGCTGAGCATCCAGGTGTTAAGCTGGTCAATTTAAACAATGAGCCAAACTGAAAATAACTATCAATCTTTTATTCACTAACTGCACTAGTACAAGAAATGGACTTTGCAGGAAAGGGAATTTTGGCTCCTACAATGTTTTTGCAATGTTCCTCTCAGGAGACGGAGGATCAGGTGAAACAGCAGGTAACATGGACTGTCTCACTGCCACAGAGTCTCCAAGCAAAAGGCTCCTGCAATTTATAGACCTGGGGGGCCAGGGAAGGAAGGGGCAGAAGGGTTAGGAGAGGACATGTGCAAACACTGGTGAAACCATCACCACAATATCAATGTAACAGACACATCTATCACCTTGAAAAATTTCCTTATGTTTCTTTTTTGGTGCGTGTTGTGGTATATACCTTTTGTTAATGCTGGAAGAGAACAATCTGGGGTAGAGACGCAGCTCTGACCTTGACAAGAGGAAGAAACCAGAAAGTCATCACAGGTCTCTAAGTATTGAGGAAAGTATTATAGTTTATTTAAATCCCTGGGAAGTCTGCATAGGCCCCTATAAAGAAGAGTGATCACTGTCCTTTAATAGTTATGCAAATTATGAAATCAGGGATTCAACTGAGAATAGAGTTTTGGTGAAAATAGATCAGCTAAGCTCAAAATACTTAGGAGATGAGTAAAAATGAGAAAGTAAACTAGCAGATTCAATTTCCTAAAACATGAGGGGTTTTTCATAGTTTGATCCCGCAAATAAGATTCCATCTTCCCAGTTTTCATTTTTTAACCAACTTATTAAAGTATAACAAACAGAAATGTGCACACATCTTCAATGCACACCTCAATGAAATATCATGAAATGAACATAGCCCACATCAAGAATAGAATATTATCAGCAGCTCAGAGGTCCTCCATCTATATGCTTTGAAACATAAATATTTTTCTAGACCACTCACTGAATATGCATTAAGAAAAATAATACCATTGTTTTTTTTTTCATTTTTTAACCACACTGAAATCTTAATGGCTATTTAGAAATGTTATTATATGCATGCACACACACCTGATTTGATGAGAAAATGCAGCATGCTCTACTTTCTGTGACCAAAGCAGTCTGCATTTTTCAGAATCTAAATTATTGAGTAAGCTAAAATACATTTTTTCTTAGGAAAGTATTAAAAACACACATTCAAATATAGGTATCTTGGTTAAATACATGGAAGAGACCGTGTTAGGTAACCAGTGCAGAGCAGGGATTAAAATAGACATAGAATCTGACCTCTTGCATTGAAAATGATCCATAAAAATTCTGTCAAGGTGCAAATTCATATATATATATATTCAAAATAGCATAATCAAGTTTTATGAAAATTTAAATTTGTAGACAGTAAACATTTGGAATAGAAAGACTGTTTATGAAGTAATTAGGTGTTTATAGTTATTTTCTAAGCTCTAGGAGCACATGAGAAAGTACATTTATCACTTTTATTCCCATAATGCTGAAAATAGACTAAAAAAGGGATCAGATATTTTAGTGAGACCAATCATACATTTTCTTTATTACGGGTTTACATAACTTAAGCCTTATGCTTTATGTCTGATTGTATTTGGTGCCTACTCTCTTGAAAAAAATATAATCATATAATGGAAATAACATCAGAAGGAAAACACACACTTGTCTCACCGGACTATTGTAAGCCATCTGTTGATGTTAAACTATAAAAGGAAAATAAGCATATTTGTCAAGAATCACATGCTTAAGAGATTCAGCATTGACATTTTATATTTTCCTTGGAATTGCGTTAAAGAGACAAACAGTACTGCCAATTTGCCTTCAAATGGTCTAATCTGTGCTCATCCTCATAAGTGATCTCCCATATCAAAGAGATACATTGAGAAACTGAGGCACGTTTGTCACTACATGTTTCACAGGACTGGTGTCTCTTTACTTCTAGATATGCAATATACATTGAAAGAAACCAATTGTGTATATATAACACAGCAGGATTGACCTACATTTTTCTTTTGCAAGGGTGAGCTTTGTAGTGACAGATATGACTGCAACCAATTGACTAGAATGATATATAATGCAAGACACTATGACTTCTCTTAAGATGACCAAGAACGATGTTTAACTGCAAACTTTCACGGTTTTGTGGACTGACAAGAAGAAAAATTTGCTGTTTAAGGAGACCTGTTGACTTTTATAGCTCAGAATTAATTTAGGTCACAGCAGTTGCTCCATCTTTGTATCCTAAAAAGGGGTAGCTCTGTAGGACAAATAGAAACATGAAGTTTCATAACTTTCTATCTTTGAGATAACACTGTGATACCAACAGGAAATCACAAGTGAGCAAGGCACATTCATTGTTAAAATACGATATTCAAGAAGTTCTCTCATATGAAATGTATTTTATTGAGTAACAATTTTTTCACCTACTCTTTGCACACTAGTTGAGAAAATCCTTATATTATCAAGTAGTATTATATCAGCAAATAAAGGCAAGTAATTTAATCATCTAAATATATCAGGGACACTTCCTTCTCTCAAAATGTAAATTATATGTTAAATCAATTATTCAAAAAAAATTCTATATTTACTACACATTATACTTAGAATCAGATGAAAAATGAGCAGGTTAGTGATCGCTATCATCAATCTTTTTCTGTCTCAATTAATGAAAAACGATATAGGGCCACATACCCACATCAGGATGTGGACTGAAACTCTTGGGGGAAGAATAATAGTTAAGATTGAACAGCCATCAACAAGGCGGCCAGAGTTCTGCCAAAGGCTTCAATCTGCCTGACAGCCTCTCCTCATTGAGCACTAATCATGGATCGGGCACTGTGCCAGCATCTCACCTCTATGATGTTTTATGCGTAATTAAACATCTGCAAATCCACAGCGTGAAGCAAAGTCAGACCTCGTGCTCACTTTAAATAGACTTGCTAGAATATCACACTGCTTCTCCTAATTGTAATCATTTAAGCCGAACACAAACTGTGTATCAGAAAATTTAAAGGTGGCTTTGTTATTTTATTTTTTAAATGTTTTCAAGATTGAAACTTCAGACTTTTTTTAATAACTGAACTATAGTCGACTTATAATACTATATTAGTATCAGGTGTACAACATAGTGATTAGACATTTATACACATTATGAAATGATCACGGCAAGTCTAGCAACCATGTGTCACCATACAAACTTATTACAATATTGTTGACTATATTCCCTATGCTATATATTACATCTCCATGATGTATTTATTTTATGACTGGAAGTTTGTACCTCTTAATCCCATTCCCCCACACTCCTCTCCTCTGGCAACCACCAGTTTGTTCTCTGTATGTATGAGTCTGTTTCCGTTTTGGTTGATCATTTGATCATTTGTTTTGCTCTTTAGATTCCACAGGTAAGTGATATCATACAGTATTTGTCTTTCTCTGACCGACTTACTTTGCTTAACATAATATCCTCTAGGTCCATTCATGTTGTCGTAAATGGCAAAATTTCATGATTTTTTATGGCAAAGTAATATACCTAATATCCCATTATATATACATATATATATATATATATGATATATCACATCTTCTTTATCCATTCACCTAGTGATGAACCCATAGGTTGATTACATATCTTGGCTATTGTAAATAATGCTGCGATAAACATAGGAGTGCATATCTGTCTTCAAATCAGTGTTTTTGTTTTCTTCAGACAGATATCTAGAAGTGGAACTGCTACATCGTACAGTAGTTCTATTTTTAATTTTTTGAGGACCCTCCACACTGTTTTCCATATTGGATGCAGTATATTTCACATTTCCATCAACAGTGTACTAGGGTTCCTTTTCTCCATAACCTCTCCAACACTTGTTATTTGTAGTCTTTTTGATAATAGCCATTCTGACAGCTGTGAGGTGATATCTCATTGTGGCTTTGATTTACATTTCCTTCATAATTAGTGATATTGAGCATATTTTCATGTTTGTTCACCATCTGTATGTCTTATTCAGAAAAATATATATTCAAGTTCTCTGCTCATTTTTAATCAGATGGCTTTTTGATGTTGAGATGTATGAGTTCTTTGCATATTTTAGATATGCTGACACAAATCGCTGCATAGATTATGTCTATGCAGCCACGATGCCCATGATACCACGACGGGTACTTGGTGGCATTTCTCCTTTCCATCAGAGCAACAATTTGTTCCTGTGTATCTGTTATCTTATATGCATTATATGCATTAAAATTATAAACACAAAGGTATTTCACATGTTGATTAATAATTTACAGTTTTATTTGTTAATTTTCTAAAATAATGATACAATCATCTTTTTGCATTTTATTAAAGCAACTTCCTAAGATATTTCTTTCCATGATCCTAGAATAAAAATACTGTTTTGCCCCAGACTTCTGATAAGAAAGTATAAGAAACTGAGGATAAATTTAGCATACAAAAAAATCAACAAGGTGTTCACAAAGAGGTATTAAATAGGAAATGAATTATATTTTTGCCATGTTGATTTTAGAATTATTAGCAAACAAAACAAAGTAATGATAAAGACCCAAGCATGGAAATTACAGGGAGACCAGTATTCTTTCAATGCAAAGATGACAAAACATCTTGTCAAAGCTGCCCAAGATAGAATAGGCAGTGAAAGGGAAACCGGGAGGGAGGACAGTGAAAAAGGTTACATAAGAATAAGCTGATCAGTTCATTAGCCATGATGTGATACACACTTTGACAGTGTTTGGTCTAATATAAATGCTTCATTTTTTTCCCAGTACTGAGATTGTGTGAGTCAGTGACTATAAAAATATCTCCTTTTTATAGACCTACATTTTTGGAATAATTATGTGTCAAATCATTTTCTAAAAGGCGAAACTTATTGTGTCACTGATTTACATTTTATACTGGTTGTTATATGGTACTGGTATAATTACCCCAAATACCATAAGTCAAGAAGTTTTAGTGAAGACAAATGATGGCAATAACTCTTATGAAGTGCTGAACACCATTATAAATTAGCACTGTTATAAGTATTTAAAGCTGTATATCCTACATTAGTAATTTATTTTTTTTCTATTCACATATTCAAATAGAGTTTCTATATCATCATTTGTATACTGATTCAGAGAATATTCTTCCATATCTGGAAATTTTCCTGAGTCTATGTCCACCTCTGTGAGAACTGTGCTTCTTTTTCTGACTGTTTAACTTATACATAATTATACATGACTAACTTATACATAGTGTGAATTTAAACCTATTTATTTCAAAATGCTCCAGAATTAAGTAAAATTTGAGTAGTTCTAAGAGGGAAGTTTATATCAATACAATCCTACCTTAAGAAACAGGAAACATCTCGAATAAACAACCTAACCTTGCACCTAAAGCAATCAGAGAAAGAAGAATAAAAACCCTCAAAGTTAGCAGAAGGAAAGAAATCATAAAGACCAGAACAGAAATAAATGAAAAAGAAATGAAGGAAACGATAGCAAAGATCAATAAAACTAAAAGCTGGTTCTTTGAGAAGATAAACAAAATTGATAAACCATTAGCCAGACTCATCAAGAAAAAAAGGGAGAGGACTCAAATCAATAGAACTAGAAATGAAAAAGGAGAAGTAACTGACACTGCAGAAATACAAAAGATCATGAGAGATTACTACAAGCAACTCTATGCCAATAAAATGGACAACCTGGAAGAAATGGACAAATTCTTAGAAAGGCACAACCTGCCAAGACTGAATCAGGAAGAAACAGAAAATATGAACAGACCAATCACAAGCACTGAAATTGAAACTGTGATTAAAAATCTTCCAACAAACAAAAGCCCAGGACCAGATGGCTTCACAGGCGAATTCTATCAAACATTTAGAGAAGAGGTAACACCTATCCTTCTCAAACTCTTCCAAAATATAGCAGAGTGAGGAACACTCCCAAACTCACTGTACGAGGCCACCATCACCCTGATACCAAAACCAGACAAGGATGTCACAAAGAAAGAAAACTACATGCCAATATCACTGATGAACATAGATGCAAAAATCCTCAACAAAATACTAGCAAACAGAATCCAAAATTTGAAAGTTATTATTTTAAAAGTATTAATTATACATTGAAATTAGAAGTGTATTAAGAAGTTGAATGTTTTGTACTTAAAAATAGTAGGTCTTAATAACAGTCAAGTTAAAATATCCATTCCTTTTTCAAAAAATGTTATATCTAGTTTGTATCTGGTGATGCTGTAGAAGATTCCATGATTTATTCACACACATTCATACCCACACATAATATTGGAATTATTTTGCATGTATAATAATAGCACATTTAAGGCTAACAAAATAAGTGGAAGACATTAAGATTTTACCATCTTGGAAATTATATGTTTCAGAATTATACAACATACATTCATAAACACTAATGTGCATGTGTATATAATATTCAATCCTTGTATCTTCCTTTCCACTTTCATAGCATTGCTATGACACATGGCATGGCGGACACAATTCTGCTACTATAGGTTGCCCTGATCACACATATTTGTAAACCCTCCAAGAACATGCAGTGTTAATTTTCTAAGAAAGTAGAGAGCTCTATTATCTTTTATATATTTTAACAACATAATAATGATTTCTTATAAAGTTTCTGTGAGTTACAAATAACTCCTAGAAGTTAGAAAAGCAAAAAAAAACATCAACTGCATGAAAAGAACACATTTTAAAGCAGAAAGGCTTTCTTGTGCACCCTGTGGGAAAATATCTTATTTTTCTGTGTCTCCATGGCTTTTTGATATTACCTAGATTATAGCATGCTTATATTCCTGTAAGCATATATTTGTCTTCTTTCACTATTACATTATAAGGCTTTCAAGATGAGAAACAAAATATTGTTTTAAAAGTCTATACAGTGCCTAAAGAGTCTCTTGTGTATAATAGTTGCTCAATAAATATTAATTGAATTACATTTTATTGTTCTTTTAATACATCCAACAATGTATAAAGTGTTTTAAAATTTTTTTCTTTGCATTTTAGATTGGCAAAACACATTAGGCAGACTAAAAACACCTTTAATAAAGTAATTTTTAGTACACTTCTCTAACCCCAGAGAATCTTTTAATAAAGATATTAAAGTGTTGAATTTTTATTCCGTGCACTCAAGGGGACAATGTGTGACTCAGGGGACTAAGTGAAAGAAGCGTTTTATTGCAGTACATTGCGCGCTGGATGCTAATTACACCAGTTAGAATATTCTCTCAGCATTATCCATTCATGTGGAAGTCAAATACACAGGGGGCAGAATTTAAAATAACTTTTAAAATAAAAAAGAAAAGAGAACAAAATACTTAAGTGGAAACACATATTAGAAGTTAAGAATTTTCACTTAATAATTTTTATCCATTAGAGTTATAGCATTATCAAGTTCTCCCCAAATTTTACATTATTGTAAAAACACACAAATATGTACATTTTCATATATACTACACATAGGTATTTGAAATCTTGAAAGCTATAGTAATTTGTTTATACAGTTCCCATAAAAGGAAGCATGTATTATTTTGCCACTCTGGATTATTTCTTTTCACTGTGAACAACTACAGTTGTGACAATTTTGCTTCCATATACTGCATGAATTCATGAAATTTGTCTCATTTTTAGGAAGTCATTTTATAGTGGCCACGAAAATTAGAATAGTTTCAAGTTAACAGACCTGAACGAATAGAACATATCAGTTAAAAATCAGGATTCATTCTTAAAATAAAAGTCACATGTAATGTTGAAAGGGCAACTGTGCTGATAGTCCTATTCTTTGCCTTTTAAATCAGTTGTTGATAGAGGTAATAAGCCAGCTTAGAGCGAATAAGCTTTCTGGAATAGAGGGATTTCTCTCACAGCTGATCAACACAGAGAAATTTAAAAATGGCCTGTGAGATCCCCATCACATATAGTTCTCTAGGTCATTTAGAACCTCCTCAGAGGTTAAATTATTTAATATTTTACTAATTTAGTAATATTTCTTTCTTGGGAACACATTCAGTGAATCAGAGAAAGACTTCATTATTTTGGTTTTCCTTAATTTTATTTTAAATGGTGGAAGAATGTAACAGAATAGAGAGAAAAAGAGCTATGTATTACTGATATTTGTTTTCCAAAATTTACATGTTCTAAGGGGAATAGAGAACTATAAAATGAATATCCGATGCTCTGGGGAAGAGAGAAGAGATGTGGAAGACAGAGGTAGAGTGTAGAGAAATGGTCCAGGAGTTCGGTTCCCTGGTGCCTCTGATCTCTGCTTCGAATCTACCTCTGTGTCAAAACCAGTGACAGTGTAGGTTCTGATGGTACCTTAGCAGGACACTAGGGACCAAGGTGTTACATAGTGTGTCTAGAAACAATGCGTCAATACTAAGGATATGCTGACTGCTGATTAAATGCTTAGTAGATGGGATTTAGTTCCACTATCAGGCTTGCGATTGAATCAAATGAGTTATTTAATCCTTTTTGCTGGCCTATACATGACATCATTCCAGGTACATTGAACTTAATAAATTTCCCACAAGAAATACTGCTAACTCAATTATAAGGAAAGCAGTACAAAGCCATCCAGGTACCTAAAATAAATTAAAAAAATGGATGAATGGATAGAGAAGATATGGTACATATATACAAAGGAATACTACTCAGCCATAAAAAGAATGAAATACTGTCATTTGCAACATGGATGCCAATAGAGATTATCATACTAAGTGAAGTAAGTCATAAAGAGAAAGACAAATACCATATGATATCACTTATATGTGGAATCTAAAATATGGCACAAATGAACCTGTCTACAAAACAGAAACAGACTCACAGACATAGAGAACAGACTTGTGGTTGCCGAGGGGGAGGGGGAAGGGAGAGGGATGGAGTGGGCATTTGGGGTTGGTAGATGCAAACTATTACATTTAGAATGGATAAACAACAAGGTCCTACTGTATAGCACAGAGAACTATGTTCAATATCCTGTGATAAACCATAGTGGGAAAGAATATAAAAAAAGAATATATGTGGATAACTGAGTCACTTTGCTGTACAGCAGAGATTGGCACAGCATTATAAATCAACTATATGTCAATAAAAAATTTTAAAAATATATAAAAATATAAAATATTAAAATTAATAACAATGATACAAATACAGATGATTTTATGCATCTAAGCTTAAGCATTTTTGTTGGCTTCTTTTTCTTGTTAATATATATTACTAATATATTTTTGAAACTCCAGACTTTATGGCACATAGGACATTTCATAAGAAATAGGCATGTAGCCCTGGGTCTGGCTTATATTAAGTCAATAATTATTTGTTAAGTCATTACCTGACAATGAATTGTAATAATTACACTTGTATCTTGATTAGGCTCTTTCCTTTTATTTTGTAATCCACTCATTTTCCGATAGATAAGTGAAAAGCATTCTTTAAAACAAATTTAACTAATTAGTCCTTATTTAAACTCTGAGTACCATGGCGCAAGCTTCTCTCAACACCTAAAGAGTATTAATGATATCTGTTTACATCAACTTTGAGACCCAATGAACAGAGAGGAAATCTTCTCCAGAACTCCATGTGACCCTTCATGAGTCTTACTCCAGGCAGGAAATGATTACCTAGCAGGGTACACTTAGTAGCGTGTGTAATGAAATCAGAGATTTCTAAGAGTCAACAAATTTAGTTGTTTCATAGAACAGTTAACTTACTACTTTTTTAGTGTACCATTTCTAGATAGGAAAATAACCTTCCAATATTAACCAAGCCTCTGAAACTCTAAAAATTCAAACACTATAGGGTCCAAGAGGTGCCATGTAAGGGTGAGCCCTTATTCTTTAGCAAAGATGCCCTCTTCCTTCCAGTGAAGGACAGAGAAAATAAGCTTCTATAAGATTTATTGTGAATGTCCATTTTAAAACTGCAAAGGTTATTCTTAGCTAATCCAGAATGAAAGCATAACAATTTTTTGAATCACCTTAAATGATTTTTTTTAGCTACGGAACTAAAATTCATTCATTTCCAATAAATTTATTATGACATTTAATCATCTGGTACTTTTTCTCTGAAGGTTTAAACACTTAAAAATCTGTTATTATCAAATAGCTTGAAGATAACTGCTCTTTTTAAATCATCTCAAGCAAGGTTAAAATAAACAGAGTCAAAATAACTAGAACAAATCAATCTTCTACAAAACCATCTTAATGCTAATATTTCTTATTTTAATTAGTTTTCCTCTCAAATTTTAGGCCATTACAAGTTCAATTATCTTTAATTGGACTTTTTAATCTTTAAATTTCAATCATTTTGATCCATAATAATCCACTTGGATTGAAAATTATTGTCTCTGGTTTACTTAATTTGGTAAATGCTGCATATGTCACTTGCAATATTTTATTTACTAATTGTAATTTCACGTTTGTGGAGAATGACATATATATATATCACTAGAATTGAAATAACTATGTAATTTAATTTTGAAATTCCATATATATAGTTCAATTAACTTTTCTAGGATAAAAGTGATAAAGGATGCCTTTTATCTGTAGTTTTTCAACCAATTAACATCCATTTTTTGAAGAAATATTTGCTAATATAGAAATTTCTAATCTTAAATACCTATTTTTCTGACGAAATCAGATGCCTTCACATTCCTTTACTACAAAATACAGCACATAGAAAGATACATGGGTGGAGGAAAAGATGAAAAAGTAAAAATTAAAAATAGGGAAATTCCACAGAAAGAAAAGATACATTAGTGATTGTCTATGGTGATGATGGAATATTGGGACATCTCTATGACAATTTATAATTCCTATACCTTAGGCTGGAATTAGACATTCAGGTTCCTTCCAAGATGATGGAATTAGTAGTGACTGATGGTGCTTACTTCTTCCACATCATGTCTCAAGGACAAGGGAAGGAAAAAAAAAGAGAAAATTGTGTATAACTCTCAGGGAGACTAAGACATGTGAACTGGCATGTGGGTATGAATTCTGCTTTTCTCCAGCCTTTGTCAAAGCCATGTTGATTAGAATATTAGGGTGGGTGTCCTTAGTAGTAAAATCAAAGAAGTAGTGGCAGACACGCTATAGGATAGGTTAAGGAAAATAAAGACCCCAGTCAGTCACTTTCCAACTGCTCCTGCAAATCCCAGGAATGGCAGATTATAACATGGGGAATATAGATCATGGATACACAGTAGAATCATCTGGAGGAGCCCTTATAAATATCAATATCCAAGGCATATCCCTAACCAATAAAATCAGAATTTCTTATTATTGGATTTTCTTGCCTTATTGCACTTGCTAGAATCTCCAATACAAAATTGAAAAAAAAAAAGACATAAACACTTTTTTCTTGTCACTGAGTTTAGAAGAAAGACTTTCACACTTCATCTTTAAAGATTATTTTTTTTTGCTATGCATTAATTCTGTAGACACTGCTAAATAAACAAATCTTTATTGAGAATAAACATTTAATTCTATCAAATACAATTTTTACATCTATTGTAATGCTCAAACTCTTGCTTCAATTCTGTCAATTTTATTAATTTTCAAATGTCATACTATTTTTGTAACACAAATTAACCATCAAGCTTTATCCATTTAATGTATTTACTTACTAGATAAGCTAATGATTTCTTTAAGATTTTTAAATGTTTTTATTAGTTTATTAGCTTATATATATATTTAACAACCTTATTGGACTATAACTGCTTTATAACTCGATATGTATGTTCCTATGGCCATTTTCTTAATTGTTTTGGGATTGTTTTTGTAGATCCTTTTCTTCTCTTGTGTTTCCCACTTAGAGAAGTTTCTGTAGCATTTGTTTTAGAGCTGGTTTTGTGGTGCTAAATTCTCTTAGCTTTTGCTTGTCTGTAAAGCTTTTGATTTCTCCATCGAATCTGAATGAGAGCCTTGCCGGGTAGAGTAATCTTGTTTGTAGGTTCTTCCCTTTCATCACTTTAAGTATATCATGCCACTCCCTTCTGGCTTGTAGAGTTTCGGCTGAGAAATCAGCTATTAACCTTATGGGACTTCTTTTCCCTTGCTGCTTTCAGTAATTTTTCTTTGTGTTTAATTTTTGCCAATTTGATTACTATGTGTCTCGGTGTGTTTCTCCCTGGGTTTATCCTGTATGGGACTCTCTGCACTTCCTGAACATGGGTGGCTATTTCCTTTCCCATGTTAGGGAAGTTTTCGACTATAATCTCTTCAAAGGTTTTCTCTGGTCCTTTCTGTCTCTCTTCTCCTTCTGAGACCCCTATAATGCGAATGTTGTTGGGTTTAATGTTGTCCCAGAGGTCTCTTAGGTTGTCTGCATTTCTTTTCATTCTTTTCTCTTTATTCCATTCCACAGCAGTGAATTCGACCATTCTGTCTTCCAGGTCACTTATCCATTCTTCTGTCTCAGTTATTCTGTATTGCTTCCTTCTAGTGTAGTTTTCATTTCAGTTATTGTATTGTTCATCTCTGTTTGTTTGTTCTTTAATTTTCTAGGTGTTTGTTAAACAGTTCTTGCATCTTCTTGATCTTTGTCTCCATTCTTTTTCTGAGGTCCTGGATCATCTTCACTATCATTATTCTGAATTCTTTTTCTGGAAGGTTGCCTATCTCCACTTCATTTAGTTGCTTTTCTGTTTTTTTTTCTTGTTCCTTCGTGTGGTACATAGCCCTCTGCCTTTTCATCTTGTCTGTCTTTCTGTGAATGTGGTTTTTGTTCCACAGGAACAGGATTGTAGTTCTTCTTGCTTCTCCTGTGTGCCCTCTGGTGGATGAGGCTATCTAAGACGCTTGTGCAAGTTTCCTGATGGGAGGGACTGATGGTGGGTAAAAGAGAGCTGACTGTTGCTCAGTAAAACTTTAATCTGTTTTACTGCTAATGGGTGGGGCTGGGTTCCTTCCCTGTTGGTTGTTTGGCCTGTGGCACCCCAACACTGGAGCCTACCTGGGCTCTTTGGTGGGGCTAATGGCGGACTCTGGGAGGGCTCACTCCAAGGAATACTTCCCAGAACTTCTGCTCCCAGTGTCCTTGTCCCCACGGTGAGCCACAGGCACCCCCCGCCTGTGTAGGAGACCCTGCAACACTAGCAGGTCGGCCTGGTTCAGTCTCCCCTGGGGTCACTGCTCCTTCCCCTGGGTCCTGATGCATGCACACTACTTTGTGTGTGCCCTCCAAGAGTGCAGTCTCTGTTTCCCCCAGTCCTGCAATCAATCCCACTAGCCTTCAAAGTCTGATTCTCTAGGAATTCCTCCTCCCGTTGCCGGACCCCAGGTTGGGAAGCCTTACATGGGGCTCAGAACCTTCACTCCAGTGGGTGGACTTCTGTGGTATGTGTTCTCCAGTCTGTGAGTCACCTACCCATCAGTTATGGGATTTGATTTTACTGTGATTGCGCCCCTCCTACCGTCTCATTATGGCTTCTCCTTTGTCTTTGGATGTGGGGTATCTTTTTTGGTGAGTTCCAGTGTCTTCCTGTCGGTGATTGTCCAGCAGCTGGTTGTGATTCTGGTGGTTCGCAAGAGGGAGTGAGAGCACGTCCTTCTACTCCGCCATCTTGGTTCAGGGTCACTCCCTAGGACCGAGCTTATTAGCTTATATTGTTAATGTAAAATCTTGTCAGTTTTTCACAAAGAATATTATAGTCTCATAAACTGAATTAAGAATAAGTCACACTTTCTATTTTCTCTGGACGAATTTTATGTAACACAGATGTAAAATCTTTCTTAAATATCTGATAGAAGTCAGCATTGACATGAAGATGACTTTCTGGGAATATTTTGAATTACAGATTCAATTTAATATTTTGTATTTAATAATTTTATGATTACTCAGAGTTTCCTTTTGGGAGAGTGTGGTAGTTAGTGTCTTTCTATAAATTTGGCTGTTTCTTCTAATTTTTAAATTTATTGACATAAAATTATTTTATCTTTTTTTATGAGTGTTCGAGGGCTAATCTGCTTTCTCTTTTCTTTCTCTTTTTTTCTAAGATTTATTGAGGTATATTTGATATACAAAAAATTGCACATGCACACATTTAATGCATACATTTAGATGAGTCTAAACATATGCATATACCCATGTTAACATCACTACAATCAAGATACTAAACATATCCATCACCTCTAAAACTTCCTTGTGTTCTTTTGTGTGTGTATTTTATGTGTGTGTATATAGTAAGAACACTTAACATGAGAACTATCTTCAACGTATTTTAAAGAGTATAGTACTCTATTGATACCTAAATGTACTATGTTGTACAGCAGATCTTTAGAACTTATTCATCTTGCATAACTGAAACTTTATACACCTTGAGCAATAATTCCCTATTTAAAAAAATTTGTACATAGGATATGTGCTATAGACTTTTGTGTCCCGCCAAAAATTCATATGTTGAAACCTATTCCCCAACGTGATAGTATTTGGAGGGGTGGTGGTCATGAGGGCAGGAGTAGTGCTCTTATGAAAGAGACCACAGAGAGCCCCTTCTGCCATGAGAGAACACAGTGAGAAGATGGCCACCTATGAGCCAGGAAGCTGGCTCTCACCAGACATCAAATCTGTTGGCACTTTGATCTTGGACTTTCCAACCTCCAAAACAGTGAGAAATAAATTTCTCTTGTTCATAAGCCATCTAGTCTATGGTATTTTTTTTATAGCAGCCTACACAGACTAAAACATTCCGTATTGTCAACATTCTTGACATTTATTATTTGTGCACTTTGTCTTCTTTCTTGATCAATCTTTCCAGTATAATAGAAATTTTATGAAATTATCTTTCATAATTAATGCCAATTAAAATTTTCAAGCAACAAACTTTTAGATTTATTGTTCTTCTCTTTGTTTTGGTTACTATATCATTGATTTCTGTTCTCATCTTCATTATTTCCTTACTGGTATTTTCTTTGGGTTTGTTTGCTTATGCATACTAATTTATGGGGATAGATCTAGCTAGTTGATTTTTAGCATTTCTTCTTTTGCAGTATATGCATTTAATGCTATTAACTTACCTCTAAGCATGACTTTAATGCTTCTCATGAGTTGTGCTATGTTATGTTTTCAATGTTATTTAAAACAAAAGTTTTTCTAATTTTCATCATGACTTCTCCCTTAATCAGTGGATTACTTTGAAATAAGTTAATGCTTAATTTATGTATTTTGTTTTTCTGGTTTTTTTTTTCTGTCATTTGGTGAGTTACTTGAATTTTTTTTAGGATCCCATTTTGCTTTCATTAGTGTTTTGAGTGTCTCTATTTGTATAACTTTTCTTTCACTGATTTCTCTATTATATGTACATAACTTAGGACAGTCTACTGGTGTCATATTTTAGCAGTTGAAAGAAGCCTAGAAAACTTAAGTCTCTTTATTTCCCTTACCCTACCTCCATTTATAATATAGTTGTCAGAAATACTGCCTCTATATACAATTAGAACCCTATCAAAAAATGTTATAATTTTGCTTCAACCATCAAAATAAAATTTAGAAATCTCATTAGGAAAAGGAATGCCTTTTGTATTTATCCATATTTTTGGTTACCTAGTTCTTTCTCCCTTCTTACTATTCTAAAATTCCTTTTTTAAAATATATATGTAGTTTCCTTTCTGTTTTTGCCCATTCTTTTAGGGTTAAAGCTTCTGGTTACAAATTCTCTAGTTTTTCTTTATCTGAGAATATTTGATCTCCCCCTCATGAATGATATTTTTACTCTATGTAAGATTTGGGGTTGACATTTCTTTTATTGCCTCACTAAAAAAAAATATTGTGCTACTTCCTCCCTTCCTCCATGAAAAATCCTCTGTCACTCACATTTTTTTTTAACACTCCAATAGGCAAGGTGTCACTTTTCACTGGCTGCTTTCAAGGTTTTTTATTGGTCTTTAGTTTTCAAAAATTTTAATATGATATGACTTGACATGAATTTGTTTGGATTTGTCTTGGGGTACACTCAGCCTCTTGAATCTGTAGTTCTATGCCTCTTACCAGAGTTGGGGCTTTCTTTTCAGCCATTATTTCTTCAAGCAACTTTTCAGCCCTTCCCTATCTTTCTGGGACTGCAATGACATGAATACTAAAAGGTCTCAATCATTTAACTCTACCCTTTCTATATCAATTTGGTTTAGTTGTGTCTCTTGTATACTTCCTCAAGTTGTATATGTTTTCTCCCACAATGTATATTTTTATATACTTAGTCAAGTTTTAAATTTATTAGCATTTATTGTATTAAGGTCACATAATGATTAAGAGGTAGAGCCAGAATTTGAATATCTAAATGCAATTTTTAGGGCCTACAGTATTAGAAACAGAAATTTTGAGTATTATGCAATGCATAATTGTTCTGTAAACTTTATAATGTATATCTAAGCAGTTTGGAGTACCTAAAAGTTGATTTTCCAAAAATCAACTTCTTATTACCCGAATCCTATTAATGATTAGAATTTACCACTGATCATCAGTATTTGGTATATGTTTCACTTAACAGGTTTGAGACTTATTTATACATGATATCAATTAGTTTTTAGTTTAAAAAAACCTTTAATATAATTTTACTTCAACATTTTCTGTGTACAATTAATTCAATGAAAGTGTCTTTCTTTCATATATCTTGATTTGGGTCCATAAATAATATGTATTGATTCCATGTCCTTAATAAATACAAAACATGTGATGAGATGATTAGAAAAAGGATAAATGCTAATTTAGAGACTAGAAATAACATCCCATCTTCATCTTTCACCACGATCTGCCATGGAATATGTAGATCAGCAATAAATACCTACTTGGGAGTCATGTATGAAATGGTGAAATAAATAGAGTGTCAAAAAAAAGTCTATCTGTTAAAACTAAACCCATTAATGACTGAGTTATATATCACAAATTTTATCACAGTCAGGAATACAAGGTGCTTCTGTACAGTTGTAAACACTTAAAATTGGGAAGAAATTTTGACAATTTTTCAACTAAGGAACCATGTATTCACGATTGGTTACACTTAGCCTCTTGCCTGAAAGACACTCACAGTATAATTGTTGTGATTCTCAAAGTGAGTGTCAGTGTTGTTTCATAAAGGGAGCAGGAAAGGGCACAAAGGTCTGTGCATGAAAATAAGCAAAAACAAAGCTTCCTATTCAATATTATGACAGTTTTTTTTTTTTGCATCTGAGAAGTGAATAACATTCTGAATTGCTTTTACACTTGGAGCTACTATTTTATAATGAAAAGTGATATTCACTATAAAAATACTTTCTTCCCGACTAAATTATAAGCTTCATAAGGAAGGGTACATATCTATTTTGTTTAGTCACAGTATAGCACAGTGCCTTATGCATAACATATGCCCAATAACTGCTCGTGTAATTGAATACACAGACCAAAGATCAAAAAAGTCTTCTTAAGTAGTTAAGCATGGATTAAAACCATTGAGAAATAGAGTCCAAAGTGGGTCTGCATCTGTTCTGGGTTCTTTTTCCTGCTTGATGGTGAAAAGAAGCCTGAGTAAGGAGTTCAAATGAACAGAAAGGTGTGAGAAGCCTGGAATCATGTCACTGGACAGAGAGGGGTGGTTTGGAATCCAAAACCTTTAGGCTGACTGAAAAGCCTGGGGCATAGGCGATATTGGTCCTGCAGAGACATAGAACAGGCAGCCAGTGTCAAGCTTGGTGCCCCTTCAGCAGAAGTTGTAAGGAGAACTGGGTGCAGCCTCTGCCCTGATATTTGCTATATTATAATCAAAGTAATATTAATAATAACATAGCTGTTAACCATTTGGAGTGATATTGTTTCAGGAATTTTCAAATTTAGAGCGTAAGTTATTTAACTTAACAACACACAGTCCCTGATCTGAAAAATGTAAATTATCACAGTGTCTTGATGGGTTATTATGAGGTTGAAGAGAGATCATAGATGAGAAGATTTAGGGGAATACTCACTGAGGCAGGTTTCAGTAAATTATTGCCAAGCAACCAGTGACAAAACCAAAGTATAACCTTCAACTGTAGGCATTATTACAAATAGCTTCCCTGCTTTTAAAATATTACTCCAATAATTTCAGAATCTTAACCCAAGAACTCTATGGAGACAATCAACTAGGTAATATAATTGTACTGGTAAGAAAATAATGGATGAAATATAGAGGTATATTTTTATTTTCTGCAGGACTGACAATCAGATTCTATTTGCATGACTGTATTAGCTAAGCTTGAAGAGTAGACCACTATTATCAGATAAATGCATTCCTTCTCATTCAATTTTTTCTCGATTAATAACTTATTCATATTATTTTGCCACACCAGCTGCCCCTCCCTGTAGAAGTTAAGTGTTTGTTGCTCTTGTATCATATTCATGTTTGATGTCAGAGTGTCAACCTACAAGCAACATATCTACATTGGACCTTTGCTTATTCTACTGTGAATCAGAAGGTTTCCAAACTGTCAATCAAGATTTTCTGATTTTTCTGTTTTAGATGGCATCTACCTTGGTATACCCGAACCATCTAGATATACAAGATTATGTTTTACCCAGGCATTTTCTATTTACCAAGAAATATAAAAATAATAAAAATAAGGTTATAATATGACTGAACTCCGTTTTTCAATCCAGATAGTCTTAAAATATATAATCTTATCAATCTATTTTAGATAACTGAAATATAGAAAACATTACAGGCATAGGTTATATGAGGTTAACACTATGTGAAAACTGGTGGTAAATAAATGATAAAATACTAAGGCTGATAAATAATACTAAGAGTGAATACAATTACTCATGTTCAAGTTAAGCTGTCAAATTAGCAAACTATTGTTTTCTAGTGAAAAGTGCCGCGGTTTCTTTAATAGCCAAAAATAATCAAGATCTTGACATTTTTGTCTCATCAAAGTGTAGCTCCCCATTAAGAGAACTCTATAAGGACAGGAAAAGGGCAGTCTTTTGAACTGACACATCAGTAAAATGATAAATCCCTGGTGAGCTCTGATTTACAACACCCAAATAGAACTAGCCAGCATCATTAGTTATAGAAGCAATAATATATTTACCAAATCCTATTCACAGGAAACAATAGAGAGCTAAATATATAAATATTACTATAATGTAAACACAAGTAAAGAAAAGATCAAAGAGGATGATCAACCAAGATGTACACATAATCTCACCGTCAAAATTCAAACTTTATTTTACATAATAAAACATCATCTAAATGAGTTAATCAATGTCTACATTTTTCTATATCTATTTCTCAATTTTTGGAGGAAGAATTGCCTTATTGTGTTAGGAATTATTCTATTCTTAAGGCTTTTTAAAATGACAAATGATATTTTAAAATGTTTTGTTTTTATTCTTTCTCCACAGAGATGAAATTCATTTTATTTCAAACAAAAGAATAAAATCTTATTGCATAGTGTGTTCTTAGCATCTGACATTTAGAGGCATGAATGATTGATAACTCCACTTTACTTAGCAGGGAGATTAATCTTTATGTAGATTCAAGAGTAGGAAGAAAAGAGACATTCACATTTCTTACTTTTATACCAGCACTGCTGTAAATTGGAAGTGTCAAAAAGTAATTTGTAGTTTATATGTATGGAAATAACTCTATTTTTGTTTAAATGTACTAACATTAAAGTTTCCTATATAAGGTAACCACTGCATATTTTTTAAATATCATAAATTTATAATTTATGTCTATGAAGTTATTTTCTATCCTTTTATTGGTGATTTGCTGAGTAATTTAGGATGCTATTCAGGAATCACTGGACATTAGCTTCAAAAATGAGTCATGGATAATGGAAATGCTATGCTTGCATCTACAAATTTTACATATGAAATTACTACACATTTATGGTGAATATTTATCATAAACTGAGTTCCCCATATGGTTGAAGAATGTTTTTTTAAAAGTTTTCTTTTCATATTCAGAGCAATATGATTATTAAAAATAGTTTAATTTAACAAATCTTTTGTCAAAATTTGAACTTAACTGTATCTGCATAATACCCATCATAAGCATATGTGTAAATATATACATATATATATTTCCAGAAATCTAATTTTACAATAAGTAATAAATTACCTCATTGAAATTAAATGAATACAGGATTAATTAACAACAAGCTAAGTCTATATTTTAGTGAACATTGAACAGAAATGTTTAAAGGGCTTTAGTAAATGGGAAGGAACAAGGTAAAGAAGAAAAAAGAAATTCTGGATATACGAATAAGAATTCCTGCATTAGGCGCAGATAGATTCTGAGCACCTATCACCTTTTCCATCTGGAATGACCCCTTTCAAGATCATAGGACTGTCTGGTATAATCAGTAGCAAATAATATGGGAGGAAAAAAAGGAAAAACTTTTGAAAAGTGGAAGATCTTATAATGAGGATTGATAAAAAGGGAGAAGCAAGGAAAGTAGAATCAACAGAATGTGGTATCATAGAAGGGTAGTAAAGAAAATATTCCAAGAAACAGGGGTGATTAACTTCATCAACTTATAGTTGACATGGTCAAGAGAAGTTTTTTTGTTTTTGTTTTAAATTATTGCCTATTTATTTGTGTGTTTGGTTGGTTCACTGATTTTTTTTTTTTTATGGTTTTGTGTTTATTTGTATTTGGGAGATATTAGAGCATGTTGAAAAGAATAATCCAACTTACAATATAATTTAAAGGAGCAGATATAGCCACATTTCAAATGAGAATTTTCCAACTATTTTTCAATGTGCCTACCTTTCCTAACCTTTAGAGAGTAAAAGGCATTCAGCATCAGGCAAGGTGCCATTTTAGAAAGTAGAGAGGGCAAGTACTGCCTCCTGCATACTTTGCCTGGTATGAAAACTTTACTTACTAGAATGGTGTAAGTTGCCTCTCCTGCTCTTGGACCAGGAGCTAAAGTCGACACAGCATGTACTCTCTCTAAAGTCCTACATGGTCCTGTATTGCTTCTGACCTGACCTGCTCCTGAAGTGCAAGTCAGAGCTGAAGAGTTTCTTGCCAAGAAGGGTCTTGACTCTCCTAGAGAATAGTTGGTCTTTGCTTTCCTGACTAGAGTTCTCTGTATGGAAATATTCTCTCTTGTACCAAGCTTTGGTAAAAGTGTACTGCTCGAAAGAAAGGAGGGTTGTTTCAATGAATTTGGAGGTCAGACAAATTAATCCTGAGCCTCGCTTCTAGTTCTCCTTAACAACAATTTTGGTTCTTACTATCTACAGGACCTTCACACAAATGTTTCATTTTCTACCAGACACCGAGATTCTATAATCTTAGTGTTGCCACATGAGAGAAGAGCATGATGAGAAGATAAACAAATTGAATTTTGGAACAGTTCAGAGAGTAGAGAAACAGACCAATACATGAATAGAAAATTGATATACGAAGCAGGGGACCACTTAATATAGGATAGTGGAATAGCTAATTTCTCTATGAAAAAATAATTTTCATTTTGTTCCCACTTTATACCATACCTAAAAAAATATTCTAGGTCAATAAATATGAAAGCAAAATTTTAAAACTTTTAGAAATATATACAGGAGACTTAATGTTCTCAACTTTGAATGGGGAGAGATTTCTTAAGACAGAAAACCAAAACGATAAAAGAAAAAATTTAAAAAATTATAGAATATAATATATATGTATAACTGAATCACTTTGCTGTACACCTGAAGCTAACACAATATTGTAAATTAACTATACTTCAATAAAAATGGTTAAAATTAAATTAAAAATAAATTTAAATATATGAGCTTTTGTTCATCAAAGTTTACCATAAGATGATTAAAGGTAACCAGGTACTGAAATAGGATATTTGCAGCACCTATAAGTAAGAATTAGTAACTAGAATACAGTAAAAAAAATTCAAAAATTCATAAGAAAATAATAAACAATCTAATAGAAATATAGTCAAAAGACATAATCAAACATTACTGATAAACAGGGTAGCATGGCATAAAACTGTAACACATTTAATTTTTATACGGAGGGGAAAAATTATAATATCAGACAATGAAAAGATTAGAATCAACAAAATTTCTTCTGATATGCTTATCTTCTCAAATACTTTTAGGAAAACTGACTACAATGTAGTATCACTTCATAAAGGCCATCCAGCTACTAGCCCATGTTTATTCTATATTTAACCTTAAATTAGAGTTACCTATTTCTTCTCCTATATTTTATTTTAAAATAAAGTCATATCATACCTTGAAGGTCAAGAATTCTAGTTATCCCAAAAATATTCATAGGGACAGAGAGTCTTAAAAATAATAAATGGTACCATAAATCACAGTTAAATTATTCACAGAGGTAGTCACTGCTGCTGCCCTACTAGATCCATTTTACCTGACGAGTGCATCATTCTCAACCTCTTGCCAGTGATGGCTGCTAATAGTTCTCAGCTTAAGCCTAAGCATCGTTAAAATGAAATACAAAATGGAGACTGGACTTGAGAATTTCCTGAGCAGACAAAACCGTTTAAGCCACATAAGCGAAACTAAATCTCTTATTTCATAAACATAAGTGAAACTTCACTTAGGTTACTTCTTGTAAATGCTTCTGACAATCATAATAGAAGCTTAAGTCAACTTCCAAAAGTAGGATGAGATAATCCCTTTTAACCAATCCCCTGCCATCTGGAAACCTCCACTGTAAGCAGTTACTGTAAAGGGTTAATAAGTTCCTCATTTTCACGTTATAAGCCATCCAGTAACTTCATGCCCCAGAGCTTCATGTCAGTCTGTGAATTTAAAGCCTCCCACTTTACTAATTGTTCTTATATGCACGATAGTCTCTTTCTAAATATTATTTGATTTGGTGGTTTTAATTTTGCTATTTCTAGATTTTTGACAGCATCATAGACATTGAAATTCTCACTGTTCTTGAACATGACAAGCTTTTCTAAACCTCTTCACCCACATACTCGGTGCTCCATAATCTTTCACCAGATAAATTCTAACTCATCTTTCAAGGGTCACTTCAAAAACACCTCATCTTTGCATTTCCATTACAGAATGAGTTGTGTTCTGTAATTCATCTGTTTACATGTCCCACTTCCATTCCTCTCTCTTTTTACCTAGAAATTTGTTAATGCTTTGATTGCTTCTGCATTTCTGAGGACAGAGTCATTTATATTTATAAAAAATATGTATCTGCTTTTTTAGTATAATATAATTAGAAGTGATAGCATTTTGTACTGTTTCTTAGCAGCATTGTTCTTCCTGCAGCCTGACGATCTCCTTGCCTGGGAAACTTAAAACTCTATCCCTTTGTTGTTAGCACTGATATAAAAGTATGAAATAGAAAGCGGGTAAGGTTTCTTATGTTTAAACTTTCAATGATAAATTCAATAAATAAAAAGTGTTTTTAAACTCAAGATAATGCTTTTATAATCACAAAAGCTAAAAGCATTCTCCCAAATAAAGTTTTCAAGGATACTGATATGGGACACAACTGTTTACTAAGGCAGAAGGACTGATTCAACTATTGTGTACTAAGAAGTATATCATGTATTTTTCTCACTTCTAATATTTAATATTAAGGCTCCAGCTACAATCCTTTCTTACAAAGAATGTTTTATCTACCTCATTATAATGACTAAACAAATTTACATTAAGGATGATACAGCTTTGATCCCTAAAATGTATTTTCTGTAGTCTGGGGGGTTTTGTTTTGAATGCAAGAGTAAAGAGCAAAAAAAGATCGCCTGAAAAAAATTATTATATTTCCATCAACTAAAAATAAGAAATATAAGAATAAATTTATAATAAAAGTAATAGAACAGGCATATGCTATGACACACCACTACATTTTGTGCAAATTCTAGCTAATTGCCTAAGTAGGATTATAATGTAGTGAGTATCAGGAAAGGAATGTTTACTTCATAATCTTCCCAAGTCTCCCATCTGGCTAAAGAAGCAAATGACTCTACTTGAAGGATGAAATCCTCTTGATTTGAGGGGAAAAGGGTGGGTAAGAGTGAAGTCAAGGAAAGAGTGTTGCAAAGTCAAAGATCATGGGATTTGAACTCTAATAAACATATAGGATAAACTAATTTTACAAATTATTTTTCCTGGTTAAATAAAAAGCTACTTTTGCAGCCTAAATTAATGTTATAGTTAAAAGCAATATTCTATATTTTTCAGGAAATACAGTCTTAAAAATAACAGTTACAATATAACTGTAAAAATATAATGAAACTGAACTTTTTTATTTTAAATGGTATTGCTTTGTAGTTCTATTATTCTTATAACCTTACTACTAAGATTTTCGTGAGTATTTAAGAGGTATTCAATTAGGTACTAACTTAGCTATTTACCCCCAAATTTAATATGATATATGTAAGATGTAAGGGTTTGTTCTATTAAATCAAAATATGTGCACTGTAAACATCTGCAGCAGAGACTGCTTCTAGGTACCTAAGTCAACATGCTTAGCTACCAGAAGAAATGTATTCTCTTATGAAGGTAAAAATATGCTTTCACAGAGAATTGGCAAATAGGAGCTTTGGATGGCAAAACATGTAGATGTTACCAGTTGAGGTCTTTTCACGGTTTGAATTAATGTTAAGTTTTACAAACCTAGGGAGAAATACAACTGCCAGACTTATGTTTCAAATCCAGGAGTATAGAACTTGGAATATTCCACAGAGATTAATTTACAGAGATTTGAAATCTATTCTTTCCAACACTGACCTCTATTATCAATGCCAACAGAGGATGTTCAACATATAAGAAAGGAGCTGTACATGATGGTATTATCACTGCAGGGCTCTCTTCCCCCCCTCCCCCACACCAATAAAATGCTACTTGTTACACTTTTTTTTTTCTGACACATAAGGTGAGCGGGGGGGATGATCGAAAAGAATTAAGTCTGACAGGGCAGAATTAAGTCTAGCAGGGCAGGCAGAGAGTGCCAGGAAGATCAGGAATATATACACATTATTTTCTGACCTTGAATTTGGCTTACCTCAATTACACAAGAGTACTGCAAGCACATCCTGAGGGCCATTACAGTCTATTAATTTATCATCCTAAAATACCTTTCACCATAATTTATGAACCCAAAGCGGGACTTAAAAGTTAAAGACGGCAACTCCTTCTAGGTTCAGTGCTATACAATGTGAAATAATGCATTTCTCTTGACAAAAACACATTTTCATTATATTTTAGGTGCACGTTATTATTGTTTGGATCCATGACTTTACTTGCATTTAAGATCAATTTTAAAACATAATGAAACAAGTGCAGTTATAAAAAGCAAGAGAAATGTTTCTTTGTTTTATTGGTTGTTTTTGTTTGTTTGTTTATCAGCTAAAATATCATGGGACCTACAGACCTTCACACTCAGGCTACAGTGAAATCAGGTAGAGTAGTTTGACAGGTTCACATCTATTTAGTGTAAAAGGTTATGCATTTTAGTGGAACTAGCACTGAGTTTGGATTCCAGTTCTGGTTCTACCTCAACTTGCTATTTGTATTTGACTATGTCACTTAACTTCTTAGAGCTTCTTTTTCCCTATCTATTAAATCTATCTATCTATCTATTAAATGAAGACTAGGCTTATCCTGGAGTATGACATTTAATTCCTCTAATCTCAGTTTATTTATCTCTAACATATTTATAATAATAATTTATAATAATTACAAAGTTGTTTTGCAAGTTAGATGATTTAATATAATTTAGATAACTTATTAACTATAGTATATTACTTGCAATGCTTGTTTGCAGCATTTCAGGAAAACAAATAAAATTATGAAGTTTTGTATAAATAACAGGAATGAAAGTGTAGGATTTTTTAAATGAGCCAATAAACTAAACATCACTTATAGAAGAATAATGATTTTATTTTATTATAAATATGTGAGAAAATCTGGGAATCTTTGCTGTCTCCTCACATGGTGGAAGGGGTAAGGGAGTTCTCTGGGGTCACTTTCATAAGGACACCAATCCCATACATGAAGGCTCCACCCTCATGACTTAATCATCACCCAAAGGCCTCACCTCTAAATACTATCACCTTGGGGATTAGGTTTCAACATATGAATTTTGGAGGGACACAAATATTCAGTCTATAGTAGCATCTTTAAAAGTATTACAACATAAACTAAGTAAAGTGATTTCTTTCCAAATTCTCATAGTCTACTTAGGAAGGGTAAACAAGAAGTTTGGGAAAGTCTATAAAGCCATTTTGGAAGTAACAACTTACGGATGGAACGTTGTTAGAACTCATCCTTTGCTTCAAATAAGGATCCCCACATGAGATTGTTTTATAAAACAGATTGTTTTTTTTGTTGTTGTTATTTTTGGTTTTATATCCCATGGCTAAAAAGGCAGGAATATCTTAGATGATATAAAATGAACCAAATTAGAACATTATATGAAGGCAAATATTGTAGGAACAAATGAAATTTAAAAATTATGGACACTGGGGAATAATGTCCATTATTTTAAAAGTCACTAGTTAAAGTATAAATGTTGAGAGTTACTGATGTTTGCATTTTATATTTATTAACCTAAGAAAGGAAACTTAATATGTAAGTGTAGGTTGAGTGCAATTTTTAGCATTGTGGTCAACAATTAAATCTAAATACTCTTCTACAAGACACACAAATGTGGGAGAAGATATAAAGACACGTCTTTTAAATGAACAGGGGACATTGCAATAAAAGTATGAGAAATTACTCAAGTCCAAAAACAATGAGAGTCAAAAACCATGTTATAGAGAATGTTTTCACTCTCTAGCTACTCCTTGGGAATTTCTTGATCTCCATAATTTACAAGTTGAGGTTTTAATGTCTGCCAGAAGACAGGAGATAAGGCTTTAGGTCCCCACAATACAATATAATCAATGCTCCAGGTGAGCCAGAAACCTTCGAGGGCTCTCTTTCCAGGGAAAGGATAGGCTAAGTATAATCAGCAAAAAGGAAATTACTCTGATGAGGTCTATGCTCTAACGTGAAGGAAAAAAATAAAGTCTAGGTCTGCCCTCAAGCACGTAGGTTTAAAAATAAAGACCATACACACACACACACACACACACACGGGAGGGTCTGGCCAAGAAACCCAAAGTTGAATATATATATTTATTCATATATACACTTATTTATTATCTATCTATTACATAGATTAATAGATAGATAGATAGATACTGTTTTGGAAGAATGCAACCTTAAAACAGGCCTCAGAATATTCCCACAAATAGTCAACTCAATTATTTTACAATCTAATAAAACCAGCATTCATAAAGTCAAAGTGAGATTCTGTGAGAATATATAACTGAAGCACCACCTAAGATTTATCTTTAGAAAAGAGGGCAAAAGAGCACTAGGAAGAAAATGGATACAGGTACAATTATAATGAAGACGAAAACAGCAATAATATTGTGATCAAATTTATGTCAGCAACTGTGTATCCTATGATGGCATGAACGATTTCATAGGAAAATCTTGCTCAATAAAAATGACTCAAGAAGAAATAAATTAAATCAGAAGTTTAAAAACCTAGCAAGATTAAAGCAAACATGTACACGTATCAGGTCTGCATAATAAAAAAAGAAAATTGTAGGGCTTCCCTGGTGGTGCAGTAGTTGAGAGTCTGCCTGCTGATGCAGGGGACACGGGTTCGTGCCCCGGTGCGGGAAGATCCCACATGCCGCGGAGAGGCTGGGCCCATGAGCCATGGCCGCTGAGCCTGCGGGTCCGGAGCCTGTGCTCCGCAACGGGAGAGGCCACAAAAGTGAGAGGCACACATACCGCAAAAAATAAATAAATAAATAAAATAAAAAAATTAAATTGTACTAACCATCTGAGGAAGAGACAAATCCAAGCTATTATAGATTCTACAGTTGAATATAAAGAGGGAACACTTCCCAACTTACTCTCTCTGCCTCATAAAATACTAATATGAAAACCATATAAGGAGACTCTAATAAAAGAAAATGACAGGCTAATTCAAATCAATAACTCAGGGGCAATAATTCTAAATACAATGGTAGTAAACTGAATCTTATAATTTGCACTTTAAAAATCTATAGGGCTTCCCTGGTGGCGCAGTGGTTGAGAGTCTGCCTGCCGATGCAGGGGACACGGTTGCGTGCCCCGGTCCGGGAAGGTCCCACATGCCGCGGAGCGGCTGGGCCCGTGAGCCATGGCCACTGAGCCTGCGCGTCCGGAGCCTGTGCTCCGCAATGGGAGAGGCCACAACAGTGAGAGGCCCGCGGGCTGCAAAAAGAAAAAGAAAAATCTATAAAAATAAAAATGGAGAAAAATTACACAAAATAAAGGTGGTTCATTAATAGAAAATCTAGTAACATTATTCAGCACAGTAACAAGGTAAAGGAGGAAAATCCCTGTAACCATAGGAACAAATGCAGGGAAAGTAATTGAAAAACATTCCATTTCAACTCATGATGATAAAAAGAAAAGTAAAGCATTCTTAGCAAACTAGTCACATAAGGAAATTATTTAATTGTTACAGAGAACCTACCAAATCATATAAGAATGTTGTATTTAATTGCACTGTACTGTAGCTTGTTGTGTTGTGTTAGAAGCTGACCTAAAAGTCAGTAATCACTCCTGAATACCTAGTATCACAATTACTTTGCAAAAGTGCACTAATGTCACAAGGGAGCGCAGTGAGAATAAACAATAAATGTTAGATGTCAAGAGTAGAAAATTACAAACAAGTGACAATTAGTGACATAAAATATAACTGACAGAAAATAGAAGAGAATATACAAATATTTGAAAATATTAAGATAGTGCAGCAAAGATTCTGTATACATTCATAATCAAAAACTATACAAATGAATATAAAAAGAAAATACAACTAATTAAAATTGATAAAGTTCATATGAAAAAATATAACAAAATGAGTCACAAGTGTACAGAAAAAGATATAAAGCTACTAAACACATTTTTTAAATTTATCTAAATAAATGCAGAGGAAAGCTTAACACAAGCACAAAAACTTCATTAGTTCTTGGTTAATAAAATTTCAATCAAAACCCCATTAGAGGGCTTCCCTGGTGGCACAGTGGTTGAGAGTCCGCCTGCCGATGCAGGGGACCCGGGTTTGTGCCCCGGTCCGGGAAGATCCCACATGCCACAGAGCGGCTGGGCCCGTGAGCCATGGCCGCTGAGCCTGCGCATCCGGAGCCTGTGCTCCGCAACGGGAGAGGCCACAACAGTGAGAGGCCCGCGTACTGCAAAAAAAATAAATAAATAAAACAACAACAACAACAAAAAAAACCATTAGAGAGTTTTGTTTTGTTTTGTTTAAGTGGAATTTGATAAACTGATTTTTAAATTCATATGGGAGAGCAAACATATAAAAATACCAAAGACAGTTTTGAAGAGAATTTAATGCTAAGTGATATATCCTTTCAGATATCAAAACTAATTGTAAAACTATACTAATAAAAGCACTGGTTGGTGCAAGGATAAATAAACAGATAGAAACAATAAAAAACCAAAATAGACCATCATATATATATATATATATGTATCGATATCTGAAATATGAGAAAAGAGTCATTGCAGATGGGTGAACAAATAATTCAGGGACAGTTTGCCAGCCATATGGAGAAACATTGGATTACCATCTCACTCTACACACAAAATCAATTTCAATTACATTCTTGTATGCTTGTCTTTACAGCAACAAGACAGAGAAGAGCTTCTTAATGAGTACATGCAAAATAAAGAAAAAATTATTAAATTTAACATCATTATATTAAAAGAAAACTTTGACTCAATTCACAAACAACTTTAAAAAAAGGCAAATCATAGACTAGATGATAACTGAAATACTACAGAGTAAAATGTTTCTATTCAAAAATATGAAGAACTTCTCTAAGCTAATATACAAGATTTATAATTCAATATAGGATTAAGGACAACGTACAAATATGCAATGTGTAGAGGAAGAAATGATGCCTGTAAACATAAAAAAATACTCGACTTCACTGGTAATCAGGATAATGGGAATTAAAACCACAGAGATACATTTAAAACTCCTTAGATAGGCAAAAATGAGGAAGCTTTAAAGTAACACTTTTCCCAAGAGTGTGGAGAAACAGGAAATCTACTACATTTTTGATGAAGGTGTAAATTGGACTATCACTCTGGAGAACAACTCAGCAATATCAAGTAAGTGAAGATCCCATTGCTAACTGTATCCTAGAGAAACTCTTGGGAATGTGATTGAAGTGAACAAGAATGCTAATAGCACTGTTTTAAGTGTGGAAACTGGGAACAACCTCGATGTTCCTTAAGATTTAGTTATGAAATTAGATAAGGTTTACTAAAGGCATTACACAGAACACTAAGCTGTAGTGCGAACAAATGGATCACAACTCCCAACAATCAATATGTATGAATCTTTGAAAATTTTGAGCAAAGAATAAAAGCAAATTGAAGTATACATTAAAGAATCTTAAAGCATGCAAAACAATATATGTAGTCTAGAGATAAAAAAAGGTCTTAAACTTTTAAGACTAGCATGGGAATCAAATATACCAAATTCAGAATAAAGCTTACTTTTTTCAGGGTTAAAGAAAGGTTGTGATTGCAGAGGGGTACACACAGGCTTCTATTTATAGTTTTTTTTCCTTAAGTTGGGAGCTAAACGTATGGTTATTTATTATGCTATGCATCATACCTTTTATGTCTGAAATATTTCATAGTAAAAAGAATAGTTTAAAATTCTTAACCACAGCTTTTTAAAATCCTGTGTGGTTTCATAAATATTTAAGTGTTATTTTTCAAAATAGATTTTACAGTGCTTTATAACTCAAATATATCTATTTGGAAATAATCCTAGTACTTCGTCACTGCCATAACAGGGCAAAAAATGTACACATATATGAACACACACACATGCCTACAAACCTACAGTCTCTGTTGCAGTAAGGCACATGTAATTATAAAGTTCCAGTACCTGTCATGTAAAAGGAAACTGGTAGCATAGACTTATCATGAAAGCATTCAATACACATTATTACCACTTTAATTATATTTAGATGAATAATAAATTTTTTGAGCTTAAGGTGATTATAACACTTTCAAATCTTATATTAATGATGGCATTATCGTATCTGGCATGCATCCTCTATTTAGTTGTAAAAGAGCAAAAAAATACAGAAATTTATTATAAAGGAAATGTTTATGATTTCAAGTTTGTTTAAAATTACTTTGTTTCTGAATCACAAAGTAATCCAAATGCACTGGTCATCTATCCATTCATTCAAGTATTTATTGAATTCTTACTGTATGATGAGCTCTCTTGTATGATTTTGGATGATTAGATTAGTCAGAAAAGATCAATGACCATACTTATTCTCCAATTGAAATAGGTAGCCAATAAACATATAAATAAGATTACTTTTAGTCATGATAAACTCTATGAAGAAAAATAAAATGGGGTCAAAGGAAAGAGGATTAAAGGTCGTATGAGTGAAATTCATTTCTATGTGTTAGGGAAGGCATCATGAGAAGGTATCATTTGGTTTGTGACTTGAATAATGAAAATGAGCCATATATGAGAGCTGTGGTAAAAGAATTCCAAAGGGTGGGATCAGTCTTTGCAAGGCTCTGAGAATTGGAACAGCATGGCTTGTGTAAGGGCGAGAAAGAATCCCGTTAGAGAAGACAACAGAAAGGTGAGCACGAACCAACTCATCTATCATGATATAAATAATTGCAATAGGAAGTCACTTGAAGACTTTAAGATGGTAATACTGTGATCTGATAGATATCACAAAGGTGTTACCTTATATCTAGAGACAGTGAGAGCTGGTCAGAGGGATGCTAGAATTCCCTGTGTAGGAGATGGGGTGGGGATCTAGTACAGTGTGAGGAAAGGCAGAAGGATATGTAAAGTTTTCAGGACTTGCCACTGGATTAAAAACTGTGATTACTGGTAAAACATGAAGGAATTTAAGGTTTTATTTTGGTTCTACTGAGTTTAAGAATGTGGAATTGAAGTGATATGTTAAGTGGTCATGAACAAGTAGTGGCAGGCAGTTAAGAAGGTTGATAGTATAACATAAGGTGATACACAGGAAAAGACTTTGAATAGGGAGAGATACTTTCAAGTTAGAGTTAAAAAACTATTCAGAAGTATGTATAATCTTTTTTAATTACTTCAGTGGCATTCCTAGTTAAGAGTCAGTTGTAGTGAGAATTGCTTATAGAATAAAATGGAAGGGAGTAAACCACCATAAGCTCTTGTATTACATTCTGTAAAAGTATGCAGTTAGAAACAACATTAGCTTAAGCTATATAATGAGTCGATAAAGGCTATGAACTTAGTTTCTTTTTGTACAACTGCAGACAAATTCTAAATGTTCTGCAGCTACTAAAAATGCCCTGAAACAATTAACTAACTCTTCTCACATATACAGATGAGGCAGAAGAAGATAAATGAATAATGAAGACCAATAAAAAAAAGAGAACATGGATATTATCAGGACAGAAATAATACTACAGCTACATATAGTCAACTATGTCATTACTTCCTTAGGGAGATGCTACTGGAGATATCAAGTGTGTCAGCCTATACGTCATTTGTAGCTCACTGTTTTCCATTCATGCACAAATTAAATTCCCAAAATAATTTGATTTATTTATTATCCAATAAACCTCACTGAGTTGGGTTCATAGCTACTTAATCAATAGACATTAGGTGTATTAATAGATTTTGGGAGACTTGCAAGTGTTTCAAGCACAGCTAGCATACATTTTATGATTCCCTTCAGGTTTCTATGCTACAGATATTAATCACATTTCTGAAATAAGACAACAAAGTATGTTGCTGAAATGCATCCTCTTTGTCATCTTGTAAGTCCCAGCTTTACTTGTATAAATTTACATATAATTTAAAAGTTGCTTAGCACAACATATTTAGATCTTATTTTTATAAATAAAATTAATTGTGTAAGTAAAATTAATCAATTTTCATTGCTGTTTATAATCACCTAATCTGTGAGTTTTGATAAACTGTTAGTGTAAAGTGGAGGTGAAATTGAACAGATGATAAAAAACACCTCCATATATCCTAGGGTTCCTCCATCATTAAACTGCCTCAAAGTTTCCATATGTCACCCTCCTTTATAGGAAGTCCTATGTGGTAATCAACTGTGGAGAAGTTGGTGAGGTCCTCGACAGGGCTGTGGAGGAAGGGCACCTTGAAAGCTTGGAGCAGTGACCAAATTGTCTGAAAATATATCAGCATTTTACCAATGTTGATACTGGTTTGATTGGCACAAACTTGAAATTCCTTATCAGTACTTGCCACTTTTCAACCCTGGTTGTTATTTAGTTTCGAGTCTTACCTTCCACATACTAGACTATTCTTACTCTGTGCATTTATTTTTATATTACTTGATTAAACTTGCAAATACGTTCAGAATCTAATGTAGTCTGAAACCAAATTTTGTGCTAAGCTCTGGTCACTGATGTGGTTATTGATTATTAATATTTAGCAATAAAAATGTAAATCAATCAATCAACCAAATGTAATAAGATTTTGACAGGGATGGCAAGTGAATATGAATGATGTAATATTAAAACTATGCAGAAAAGTATGTTCAGAATGAACTGAATTTGTGTTAGTGGCCATGTCCTGTATGCATACTATATAACAGTATATTGGTGTGGACACCTTCATATGAGTACCTCTATTATCTTTCATAAAAGAAGCATTTCAAAACAACTTAATTAGCAGTTTTTGTACACTCAGATATGTAATTTGCTAAGGATTGATGTTTTTCACAACTTTATAATCTCGTTATTACCTGCACTACTGTAACTCACACCTACCATCATCCAGTTCAAAGGTCTTTGGAATAACACGTGCTTTCACTATTCAGATACTGAAGGAGCAGTGCGGTAAGGTTAAAGTTAAATTGAGACAAATGAGAAGGTTAGAGCACTTGTAAGATATGTATGTGTCCATAAAAGATTTCCAGGTGTTATTCTTCTGGGAACTTTGTTTATAATACATTTTATATGATCCTGATGAGTGCTACTTTCTCAAGAGCTCCTCTCTATCCTTTTGAAAGAGGCTGCACAAGCAGGATGAGAAAAGCATTACCAATTGGGGTACCATATGAATTTAAGCCTTGTTAGTCTCTGATATTCCTACAACTGAGAAAAATCATTTACACTTCAAAGAGAAAAATAAATTTAGTGATTAAACATCACTGGGAAAGTCATCTTAATCTACCGAATACTGATATAAGAATCTACGGAGAAAAGATTTTTAGGAGGTGAAGAGAAGAGTGTATAGTGTGGTTGGGTTATGGAAAACAGAACAATTTCAGAAAGAGCCTTACTGGTCCAATAGTGAAGAGCCGACTCAGAACCAGCAAGGAGGGAACTTATTGCAACGTTCTGATCAGGCATAACAATACACATGAATTTCACTCCTCTGGCTAGAAATTGCAAAGTTCAATTGCCTTCTTTGCATCTTAATTGTATTCTACGTTGTGCCTAGGTAAAAATTTATTTTTATTTATCTTGCTAAAGGGTGTGTAGATCTTTGTAAATATGTAAATTGGTATCTTTCATGCATTTTAGTGAATTATTAGTTTTTATCTTTTCAAATAATACTTTTCTTCTTCCTCTCCTTTCTGTCTGAAAATCCAATTACACATGTTAGACCTTCTCAGTAGTAGCTCTCACCTGTTATCACTAAACCAAAATTTTCCTCTTGAGTAGGAGACCCACACAGCAACATAAAACAGACCTTTACTAAAAGAAATACTAAAAGGTTTTCTTCAGCATAAAGAAAATCACCTCAGATGGAAGCTGGAAGATAAGAAAGGAATGAATAGCCATGGGATGAGGGGAATTCTGTGGGTAAATGCAAATAAATATTGATGCCCATTGTCCTAGAAAAACCATTGGTGGAGTGTGTTTCAGACTTGGAATAAAGGTGCGTTGATGCAGAGAGGATTCTGATTTGTGCTTCCAGTTGCTGAAGGCTCTAACAATATGGCACCATTTTATAAAATAAGTTCATAACTTGGGATTGAGTCAATTTTCTATTGCTAATTTGTTAAAATTCTCAAGCTATGAAATAGTCTTGTTTTGCTTCCATTGCTGTTCTTTTTCAAATTAACACACTATTCAAGTTCAACAGTAAAATAGATTTTAACCCAGTTTTTCAAACTATTGACTTCCAATAGACAGTGGTGTCTTCTTGCCTAGCTACCAGTTAACTCCAATATTATAAAATTAAGAAGATAAATAAAAATATTCTCAATATTTTAACTATATATGGCATTTTCTCACAAAGGGAATACTTAACAATATTTGTTATGATATAAAAGCCATTCTACCCTTCTTACTTGGATACAAGGTTTCATATTCTATAAAAGTTATTGTCAATCATAAATGAACACATTTTTAAGAAAATCATGAAGTACAATTATAGAAAGTCCTGAGCACAAGAGTAGGACAGTTGTGATTCTATGTAATATGTGCAATTTTCACAATTATTTAAAAGACAAAAATAAAATTTAAATCAATATAGATTGTGACTATACAATTAATATCCATTGACTTGAGATTTTTAAATAAGAGTATCACTTATCACAAGGAGAAAAAACATCACACAATATACAAAGCTTCCAACAAGCATAGAGATTTTAAAGGAGCTGCTCGCAGGGAAGAAATGAAGCTTAGGAAAATAACAAAAATGTATAACTTTATAATTTAAGAGAAGCTCATCTTAAGGGTCTTTTATATTCTGTCAAATATTTCATTTTCCAAACATCTGTGTCATACTATGTACATGATATTGGCTGCTGTAAAATAACATGTGCCCTGTGCAGAATTAATCTGCTTTTCTCCCCTCCTCTTGACTGTAAACACTGATCCCTTCCATTTGAAAGCTATAATTTATCATGTTGCTAAGCCATTCCTATTTAAGGCCATCAACATATATTATAGAATAGAAAGCTAAACCCTTTTAGGTTGAGGGTTTCATGCTGGTACAGAGGATACCTAATTTGAATTATTTTCTACTTACTATTAAGTCTATATTTAAATCCTTGTCAAATCCACATAACTCAATCTCAGCCTTAATTTTTAATCAATATTCCATTTGCTTGATTGGAGATACCTATACATATTGCTAAAACCTGCCCACTTAGTTCTAAAGAACCACTCTCCCTGATGATTTGGTAAGGTGCCTTTTATCTTTGACTGTTTTTGTCAAAATTAACAGACACCTTAGATACATTTAATGCTCCCCCATCTGATTTTGAGTATTATCATTTTTCAGAGATTTCTACAAAACCCCAACTACTGAATCTGAAGTTATTGGATCATGACACTGGTCTAGATAAAAGCTAGTGTCCATTCAGATACTCTGACTTAGACCAAGGGTTACCAATTTATCTGGGGAACCAAGCCTATAGCTGGACTGGTGACTTTAGTTCTGATTTATTTCCTCTACCCTCCACCAAGGTCCAAAACCATATGCATTATGACATGTGATAAGTGATGGCATCAACCACACACATGTTACAGGTTGTTTTGACAATCAGTGAAATCATGTATTTGAGTGGGCTGTATAAGCTGGGGTAACACAATAAAAATGTCCATTATTTATAAGATTACTCCAAAGGGTATTTATTTTTGTGTCAAAGGGATATAACTCTTATTTCTTTAAGTCTGTTGTTTTTATTGACATTTCTGAGTTGAAAATGTGTAAAACAAGAAAGAATACCACAGGAAAGCTGTCAAAAACACTAGTGAGTTCCAAAGACACTGAAATTGCCAGAGTGGGGAGACTCGGCCCACACACCCACGATGAAACAGTAGACCACACCTCCCCAGCCACCATGCACAGGGCTTCTCTCCAAGTGGAGTGGGCAAGACCAGGTGGTGAGTCAACAGAACTGTAGTATTTCTTCCCCCGATTGGAATGCAGTTTAATAGAGCTTCTTTTATTATATAAAAGAGATCATTTACTTTGATTGACTCCCATTTATTATTATTTTTTTTGAAAAAGTTAACTGCTTATGGGTTTTTATGATTTTAAACAGCTTACAAGGTGGTGTGAAAAGACCCAAAATATCCATGAATATCTATCACTTAGGCATTCACTCCGTTGAAAGAGCCTCGCGCCTCTAGGCAAGCGTGTGCCATCTGGAGCCGTATAATTGCCAAAAACTCAGAATTGCAAGGGAAATATTCCAAAGAGTCAAGCCACCACCACAAAACTGTACTCAAAGCCTTCCAATAAAGGTTCTGCAAGAGTTCCTAAGTCATTGTGAAACCTGAGGGTGACGATCAAAAAACTACTTTGCTATGGCTTTCTAACTGTTCTAATTAGAAATCCAGAGCGTGTGTTTCTCTCTTGAGGACCACCCAGCCTTGACTGTGGCTAAAGTTCCAGAAGTGGGCTAGGAGAACATTGCTCCTTCAGCACAGATACAGCTACATTTACAACTCTCCCACAGGACTTTTAAATTCTATATTCTGTTAACTTAAATATATCATGTATATTTTTACCTTAAGAAATTAGGCTCCTGAAAGAAGCTGAATTTAGTAAACATTGGCTACGATACAAGTAGCTTTTTAAATAAATTATGATGTGAAAAATAGCCCGAAAGATGAATAAATCCTCATCCAACTCTGACAACAACAGTAGCTCTTTGACATTTGTGACATTTTGAACATCAGAGAAGTCCACTCAGAAGGAACATTCCTCCACTACAGTATCCTTCTTGCCAACCTCTTCACCCTTTTGTTTTCTCACCTCGGTGCTCCCCAATTTTCGCATCATTCCAAACATGATGAACATTTCTCTCCTTTCTGAGGGAGGAGATCTTATTACCCACCAGTGGTTCAGAAACTTGGTTAGCAGGGGTTGCCATATGGCATTTTCAAAATTGTTTTTTATCTGCATAATGCCATTGGATCTTTTCATTAAACACCAAACTGCAAGAAAAATTAGAGATGGCTTGGCATGCCTGCTGAGTCTTATTGGATTTAAGTTGTGCTCACAGGAGTTAAGAAAATCAGAAATCAAATTCAAATCTTACGGACACACACACACACACACATTCAAATAATAAACTTGCAAGAAATGAGAGAAATTTTGATGAGTGTGAAATTACCTGTTCTTTAGAGACAAGAGTAAAACCATAACTGGAGAAATTTCTAGTATTTCTATAATAAAAACGGGCAGATCTATTTACTTTCTCAGAATTTTCACACTCAGACACTAGTTAATGCGAAATTGGGGCGTAAAGTACAACTTACTATACTTGATCAGTGGGAGTAGCTAAAATAATGCCCCCCCATCTATTTTTCCCTTAATGTACCATATGTGTTTTTTCTGTCCTTGATGGGTTTACTTTTCATTTTCAGTCAAGGAAACCAAATAGATGATATCTGTATGGCAGCCCCTACCAGCCTGCTACCCGCCCCCCCAATTTCCCAGGCTTAATCAGCCGTGGCTGACACCACTGGTTCTCACAGCACCGTTTCCTGCTGAATGTATCATGAAGTCCTTCCCAGCACGTCCTCCAGAACAATCAGCTACTTTCATCAACATGAGCTGGCACAAGAGACACGACTTATTTTGTACCTTCATTAAATCACCCAGATTATCTCTCACATGTAAGGTGCTACTCCTCCCCCACCATCTTTATCCTTTTAGGAAATCAGATTCCAAATCACAGGAATTGCTTCTTAATTTGTCCCTGTACATTTTATATAATTGAGTCATATTCTATTAAACTTGGAAGAAAATTAACTGTTCCTCTGATGCAATATTAATTTTATAGAAGGGGAAATGAAGGCCTAGAATTAACTAACTTGCACATTTTTTCATGACAACTTAGCTGTGATTTCCATGGTGAAACACAGACATCTGAATGCTAAATCTGGGCATAATTCTACTGTAGTATAGTGGAGTCCCACATCATTTTAAAGAACAGATAAAAGTTTTCTATTTTTAGTGTTTAGAAAATCCTATCAGAGATAACCTATTACTTGCTCACTATTAATGCATTTTATTCAAAAGTTTTAATGAGAGTAGTAATTCAACATTTGTTGAATACTTATAATCGAAGTACTTTGTTCATCACTTTATGTGTAACGAATATTTACAATGTTTGATGACAGCTGCCCATTCATACCCAGGTCTATCTAATTCAAGGTGACCTTCCCACTAAACACTGGCTCTCTTCTATTTTATTTTTTAGGTTTTATTTTAATTGAGGTAAAATTCACATAACATAAAGTCAGCCATTTGAAAATGTACGACTCAGTGGCATTCAGTGCATTCACAATATTGTGCAATCATCACATCTATGTAGTTCCAAAACATTTTCATCACCCCAAAAGGAAACACCATATCCTTCAAGCAGTAACTTTCCATTCCTCCCTCTTCCCAGCCCCTGGCAACCACTAATTTGATTTCTGTCTCTGTGGAGTTACCTATTCTGGACACTTCATATAAAGAGGATCATAAAACAGGTGATCTTTGGTGTCTGGCATTTTGCACTTAGCATAATGTTTCATGTCCATCCACGTTGAAGCATGTGTTAGTCCTTCATGCTAGATTCTCAATCTATTCCATTGATCTGTATGTTGATATAAGCCATGATTTATATGTTTTATACACTTTAAAGTGACTCTGGTTCAAACACACACACACATACACATACACATACACATGCACACAACACACCCTTGCAATGAAGCACAGTAAAGGAAGAAAGGAAGCTTCCTTTCACACGTATTATCTCAGACTTCACATCCACCACAGGGAAAGAATGCCTTCGTAGTCTCCCTAACTTCTGCATAATCAGGGGCATTTTCAGGATCTTGAAACTCTTCTAGTTAGGTGAGAATCCTAACACAGGCCTCAGCCCAGTACATTCTCTTTTATAGGGGAAGTGTGTTTCATGCCAGGTTTTATTATCACTGAGACGTGTGCTAAGTAAAAATTCCCTCCTTCCTTCCTCCTTTCCCAGTTCATACAGTGTTAGTTTCTCTACCTAACTTGGTAAAAATAGAGGAATGAGAGAAATCACATCTGAGTTCCTTCATAGAATATTTTGTAGGTCTCCCTCACAGGTATTTACAAGTGTACTCCAAGAAGTACCTCTCAGACCACAGGTTTTCCAATAAAATCATATAAATCTACTCAAAGTGATTTTTCAGAACTACTACCCTGGACTGGGTTAATTGTATTTATCCCTGGTTTAGGATTCACCCAGAAGATACCCCAAATTTATTTAATACATATTTATTGACTGCTTGCTGGCCAGGTTCTGTAATCAACATTTCTGTTGAGGAAATCATTAACAAACTTTTCATGTCTAAAAGGATGTTGATCTCCGAAGAGGTAACGTGGTTAATTCTATGAAAAAATCCAAAGTAAAAGTTTTAGTTCCAAAATAAAATGTTAAATTCTGGATATCCAAATTTCTTGAAAATAATTTATGGATCACTCCACTAACCCTGATAATTTGGGTGAATATAAGAGGACATAATACTCTCCACATTTGATGTAGGTATAGGGCTGCTCGTGGGACTGTGTATCAATGGCATGGCTGTTAGGGATAGTAAAGTGTTTTGGAGTCTTTTTGTTAAATTCTGCAATGCAAATGAATCTCTTTATGAAGGATGTAAGCTTTATGAAGTATGTAAGCTAGCCAGAGTTACTAATAACCTCACACTCAGTTTAACATGGGGGAAATAGGGGCCTAAGGAAAGATTCTGAGTGGGATGCATACTTGGTAAAGAAGGATGCAACTCCTTAAGACCTGTGTCTCATAGATACTAAAGTGTTCAACCCATTGGGACCAATTTCACTGGCAAAGCTTAAATGGAAGGAGTTTCGTGAATGAAATGAGCTTTATGAATATATGCATATCTAAAAGGCAGAGGATTTGAAATTTCTCTCCTAAGAGTTCCTTCTTTAAATTGGCCAGAGTGGTCTGAAAGTGGTGAAATATGTACATTTTGACCAGCATCACTCCCTGTAACGAACGCTGTTTGCATCCCACTTTCTATCTCCTGAGTACCCACCTTTTATCTCACTGGAAGACTTTTACTCAAGTATCTGCAACTGTCTACATGAAGGCATTCTCTGGCCATGACAGTGTGCTCCATCCAGTGTGGAAGGAAAGTAGGAAGTACTAGGTGAACAGCCCTAATGCAACAGTGGAATTGGTAGGTAAGGCTCATGAATCTTGCACCCTCGGTCAGGACACCTCTAAGGCATACTCTACGTGGCAGTGCACAGGCCCCAGTGAGAGAGCTCCAGGTGACCAGTGTTAACCTGCTCATTGGGACATAGTGCTTTCCTAGCTTCCTTTCCAGTCTCTCTTTCCTGCTGCCATAGCTTTGCTTTCTGGGATCCCCTCTGCTATGATCATCCCAGGAGGTAGGTGGACCCCCATCCAAAGTTTTGTTCAGGGGTCAATGCAAATGATGTCTCACCGAAAAGATTAATATTTACATAATTGAGGTCCGTGGGGGACCTCTCAAGCAGGTCTGAGATTGCTTGAGAAAGCAAGGAAAGGAAAGTAGCCTGGATTTGTATTGTGTTTAAGGGCGGGGCCAAGGGGAGCAATCCCACCCAACAGAGGCTTGCAACACTCGGGTGGTTTGAACCTCCCTGCAGTGTCAAAAGGGGAGCACTTGGTCTTTCTCATCACCTCCCACACATATGAGGCTGAAAGAGAGAGGGATGAGGCATAGAAGTTGTCAGCATTCAGACCTCAAAAATGGGGTCAGACTCTTTATTACAATTCACACCAATGTTTGACTGATGACTGAAATGTAATAATTTTTATTTAATTGCATTTGAGCTTACTGGTGTGCGTCATTGTGGCACTCTGTGACTGAGACGTGAGGCCAGGAAGGGAGGTGAAAGCTCTCTTGCGTGCGTGCCTTGACACTGTATGGGTACTGAGATGGTCAGTAGCTGTTTCTTGTTGGTGTCAGGGATGAAGCAGCTTTCAACTGACCGAAACATTTTCAGGAATTTAACTGAATTGGTGGGAGGTGTGCTTGCACTATGTGTGGCGCAATTGTTTATCCCTTTTTGTAGGCTCTTTTGTGAGTATCTGTATGTCCTTAATTAGTGTGTCAAATGAATCTCCTTAGAGGACGACATCATCAATGTTATGTCCTATCTGTATTCCTGGAGAAAGACTGAAGCAGTTAAAATCTTTCCTGCAGAGTTTGTGTATGATGGCAAGGCTATGGAGGTACCCCAGTGGAAATGTGTATTTTGTCCCTTTGGAGATGAAGGCGACTGCAGCTAAGAGGCTATTGAAATAGGCACGGAGAGAATACATTGGCCAGATATATAACCAGCAAAAATATTCACTGGTTGCTAATTGGAAGGAGTCGATAATTTCAATAATATTGGGTGTGGCAACCATAATGGAATCCATAAGGTTAAAGTTGCGATACTGCACTTCGATGTACCATTTATTTTTTTCAGGGTTTAAAAAATAGGCTAAGTTGGGCTGCAAAGAAGCAGTGGAGATATTTACACCTTCACTAATTAGGTCTTGCATAATAAGTTTCAAACCTTGAAGGACCTGTTTAATTTATATTAGACCATATTAGCTATTTTAACTGGGAGGTAAGGTCCATGGCATTACATTTTATCAAGCCAATTTGTAAGTGCCAGAGACGTAATTTAATTTTAAAATATTATTCATTAGGTCAGAGTATCCATGCCCTCTATAAGATATTTTAGGGGAATGGATGCTAGGACTATGGGCAATTTAAGCAAGGCAATAGTTCTGAAGAGGCATACCTGTGTGTACTCTATTTTATACCCAGTAACTCCTCTAAGTTAATAGGGGCACCATGTTTAAATTTAGTGGAATCTCCTCATCCAAATTTAAGTCCCAGTATTAAGGACCAGAAAGTTTTCAGTTGGTTTATTTTCTGTAGATGTTAAAGTTAATTCAAAACCTGTATTACAGAGGTGCAGAAGCCATTCGACACTCTTTTATCTTTATATTGTATCATTTTTGAAATTTTGGATTTCCAATTAGATCAAATTGTGGACCTTCATTTCAGTTTTGTTGCTGCTTTCATGTCTCCTTCCCCTGTATCCAGGTCTCTTTCTGTTTTTCATTCATTTCTATCTTTCGATGTTTTTTTAAATCTAGATATATTTTAATCTAGATATTTTTTAAAACTAGATATTTTTTAAAACTAGATATATTTCAGGGTGAGCCTCCTTACCCTGTTTGCCTTTATAATTTTTTCTTCCAAGAAGCCACAAATCAGTATTGTCAGGTTTAGGGGCCTCCCTCACGGCAATGGGTGCTTTATAGGGTTTAAAGCCCCCAGGCCTAAGTAGGTTTGAATCGGCCTCTTTGCTATGCCACGGGTGTGCCAAGTATGTATTTCTGCATAACCCAGAGGGTGAGGATCTTTTTCATGACAGAATTATAGACAGCAACAGCAGCAGCAGCAGCAGAAATATTTAAGAGTCCTGGTGAACCATCCATGATTAAGAGTATTGGTCTCTCTCTCTCTCTTTCTCCACCCTAAACACTGCTCCTTGGGCTTCCCTGGTGGCACAGTGGTTGAGAGTCTGCCTGCCAATGCAGGGGACACGGGTTCGTGCCCCGGTCCGGGAAGATCCCATATGCCGCAGAGCGGCTGCATCCGTGAGCCATGGCCCCTGAGCCTGCGCGTCCGGAGCCTGTGCTCCGCAACAGGAGAGGCCACAACAGTGAGAGGCCCGTGTGCCGCAAAAAACAAAACAAACAAACAAAAAAACTGCTCCTTGTGAATGATCACCCAATGGGCCCACATCTCCCACAGGGCATTTTTCCCTCTGAACAATCGACAGATCAGGGGCCAACACCTGATGGAATTGCATAACCAATCTGTCACAGGGTACGGTTTCCCCTTGAGCCTAGCATCAGCCACAGCTTTATTCTAAAACACAGGAGGTAGGTTTTGGAGGACGCATATGACCCAGGGAGGGTCACTTTAAGGAAGTCTCCAATCCCATACTCCCATACCTAAATGCCAAGTAATTATCGGACTTAGTCTGGCTAAATCTATAACAGGCTTGGTAGGACTCAACAATGCAACACAAAGCGGACAGCAGTGCAAAGTGCATGCTTGCTATCAAGCAGATTAGCAAAGCAAACAAGAGAAGAAAGACCCATGGTGATGGTGGTCATTGTCTTGACATCCTAATCACAAAGCCAATTTGTTACGGCCCATCTGCCTTTGCAGGTGAAAATGCCTTCCCAAATAAATGACATAATGCTTGATGGATCCAACTTAAGACAGAACACTTTTATCCTGGTAACCAAACTGCCCACCTCATTTGAGCAACTATTCTTCACTTATTCCATGCCTGGTTGCTAATCACACTTCTCCCATTCTCTTTGGCCACAGGAATGGGTGCTCAGGCCATGGCTAACCAAGCTGAGGACCCTAGGTAACTGACCAAAGTGATTGTTCAAGGATTGGTATGTAACTCAATCTAGGTCAACAGCAAGACTTGCCCTGGAATTTTGTTTTGGATCTATTTAGTGCAAGAAATAAACTCTCTTTACTGAGGCCTAAGATAACATCAACCTGCAATCACAGTGTTGACAGCTGGAGAAGGTCTATCTGCAGAAAGAGATGATAAAACCATTTTGCAGAAAGAAACAGGGACAGATTCCAGTTTGGGGCTGGAGAGCAAGACTGAGAGCCAAAGAGAGAGCCGGAGCACGAGAGAGAAAGAGAAAAGAATACAATGAACATTATAATAGGAGTTCATGGATCCTGCAAGGTCTTTATCAGTTATTTAAACATACACACACACACAGTTTGTTTCAGCTAGTTTGGGCTGAGTTTTCTGATGTGCCAAATATCCCAGATATTATGTATTCATATGAAAAGTGGGACAGATTTAGTGTGGAAGGAGAAGAGATTTTTTTTCCTAATAGCATATCAACAAGAATGAGTTTGTCTAGTTTATACAATGACCTATTGCCTTGAAAGAAGTAGTCTAGCAATCAGAGACATGATGGATAAGTTTAGAAAGGGGTTTCTTCTATTTCCGGTCCTTATCCCTTTATTATATTTATTGTTGCACATTTTCTTTCTTATGAGACATAAGCAAGGTAAACATAGAACCTACAACTGACATGCTCCTACTACCAATTCCATACTCAATAAATATGCATTGAGTGAATGGATATAAGGGTAGAGCTGAGATAACCTTTAAAATATAAAAAAGTAATGTGAACTTAGATTCTCTGAAATATCAGGTGTCTAACCCCACTTCTGAAAGCTCTCACAAGATGAACTATTTGATCCATTCAGAATATTTCAAAGAGTAACCATCTCACATGGCGTAAAAATAAAGATCTTAAGCTCCAAACCTAAAACTTCAAAGGAAAAGGAATGCCAAATATAAACCTTGTGTTTTTTTTAAATTTCTCTATAAATCATTGACTTTGTCTTTCCTGTATTTCTTTTTAGACACTAGTCTTATGGGAAAAAATTAATGTAAAAGTTGAACCATAAATCTGAGATATAATGCAAGCAGTAATGAAAGAAAAATAAGTATAAATGTGTATATTCTGGACATCTGACTGCCTTACATAATTTTATTATTCAGCCTAATAAAAATTCTAAATTTACTGATTTACTGGTACCATTCTTCAATATCCCTCTTTATTTTTACCTAATTTATATTATTTCATTACAAATAGATTTACATATATATATGGTATTTAGAATGATCAAAATATTGGAGATTCAATTTTTAAATTCTGATGGAAAGTTATGAAACATCTATTTAGATTCTCTAAATAACTTATACCTATATTTTCTATTTTATGTTTTCTAAAAGATTGAAGCTGACGCATAATGATATTGCTACTGTTCCAGTCTACATTCCTTTATTGTCTATATTCTGCAATGTTTATTCATCACTTTGAATATGGCTTTAAAGTCATGCATAGAAATACATGGTATTAAAGGGGGTTTTGTTACAGTAAAAGCCATTTTAATCTGAGCTGAACATAAAAAAAATCATTTAGCTCTAGCTCTTGACATATGTTTTTAAATGAATTCTTTGTTTTCTGAAAAGCAATTACAGGTGCAAGTAGTACTTTTCTGCCTCTCAGATCTCAGGGTATGGATCCACAGAATACAAGGAAGGAACTTAGCACCAGAATGTACTGCATTGGGATCAAAGTTAAAGTACTTTCCTTAAATTGGCTCTTTGCAAAAAGCTTTCTGACACAGAGATTGATGTTGGCAGTTAATTCCATAATTTTTATAAATACACAGCACAGTAATGTTGGCTCTTATAGGTCTTTCTGTAATACAATGAGGACTCTCGGAGTACTTGAGAAAAAAGAGACTTATTGAATTTCCAAGATTTCCCCTCCCGCTGTTTTATGAGTCATTTCTGTCTTCGTTGCTAAATTCTAAACAGTTCAAAGCAAGAATTTCACCTTCTTCTTTATATTCCTCATGAAACCTTGGAAAATGTTTTGCACACAGGAGTCCCTAAAAACTTTGATGTGTTATGGACACAACTGAAAAAGCTCTGGAATCTGCCAGTGATTCAGAAAGAAATTTCATGTATAGAACGATCACCGAAAGCAGCAAGCAACCAAGTTATAAAACAAATGATTTTCAATTTGTTTGGTTCAATTTTGTTCCTGCATTTGATTTTTACATTTGTTTTTATACTCTTAGGAGACATCTATGATTTTTACCAAAAAAATTAAAAAATCAATGCCTTGTTAAAAAAAAAAAAAAAAAAAGAAATCACCACCTCAAGGCACTCATTAAAAAGTGAAACTCCTCAGCCGAACATCCCAGGTTGGGATTCTCTGGTGCTCTGAACATCTCCATATGCCTCTTATAAATTTTAACTGCTCTATATTCCATGTTCAGTGATCCAAATTGTACACTTCAACAAAAACTAGTTTTATCCAATCAAGCACAGGGAAAGAGGGAAAAAAGAGGGGAGGAAGGAAGGAGGGGAGGGAGGGAGGGAGGCAGGAAGGAAAGGCTTTTCCACCTGACTTCTGCCCAATTAAATAAGACATTTTACTACTTGATGAGGTTCATGTAGAATATTCTACCAAGGACTAAATTAAGCCTGAGAAACTAGTTATTTTTAGGAAAGATCTGTTCACCCATAGTGACTTAATTTGTGTATATCCACCGCAAAATGAGGAGAGCATTGGTAATTTTCCAGTCAATTTTATCATCAAACATAAGGAGTTTGGATGTTTTGCTCCATAATGATACTTTCTTTAGTATCTTGCAATCTGAGTTGTGTTTTCTTCCTACATAAACCTTTTTATTCCTGTCTCCATACTCTGTACATTTTGAATCCCTCCCACATCTAGTTATTGTCATTTCATACTGTTTGCAATCTGTGCCCACTTCCAAAACTGTGTCTTTACAAATCTTTAAGAAATTAAGGCTCAAAGCATGTTTTCCTTTTGTTTCTATTTTCCTAGAGGTGTTTGAGTCTGGCAAAATAAAAGTAAAGTAAAGGTTGGTGATGAATTTAAAGTAAAGGTTGGTGATGAATTTTAACAAGATTTATAATTATAGAGATTCATGTGTTAAGACATTTTGAACTGATCTACAATAAAAATGTGCATAGATATCTAAAGATATTAAATTACACAAGTCCCATTTCATCTAAATTCCAACTCTTTAAAAAACACTACATTAGCATTCATATGCATATCTGCTTTATAATTTACTATCAACAATCTGATTTTTAATTTACATTAAACAATAACTGATTTACAAATTAAAATTATCTTTTTTTTTTTTTTTTTTTTTTTTTTGTGGTACGCGGGCCTCTCACTGTTGTGGCCTCTCCCGTTGCAGAGCACAGGCTCCGGACGCGCAGGCCCAGCGGCCATGGCCCACGGGCCCAGCCGCTCCGCGGCATGCGGGACCCCCCCAGACCGGGGCACGAACCCGCGTCCCCTGCATCGGCAGGCGGACTCTCAACCACTGCGCCACCAGGGAAGCCCTAAAATTATCTTTGAAAGCCACATTCATAATGTTTACAGCTATGAGAAAACTCCTAGAGTTATTCACATCACCTACATCCACAGGAAGTTCTGTGGAAGCTTCCTACTTACTAAAGCAATCGTTTGAATACACCTTGTCATCATTTCATAAGCAATAATTAGTTATAAGTAGCCAATCTATCAAGAAGTAACTATACATAAAGTCCTCTCTTCAATTAGTCTTGGCTTGGGTTAATAACAGTGGGATGGCTAGAATATAGGAGAAAAATAAGGAAAAAACAGTAATGACTAATGAGAATCTTTGAGAAAAGATAGGAAGACTCAATCAGAGAGGTGATTGTTTTCACAGAATTTCCCTTCCTGATGTTGTAGGCACTGAAAAATTATCTTGATGGACACAATTCTCAAAGGGTTGAGTCATCCCACTATTTGCAATAATAATATTACAATAATTACTATTTTTATTATGTTTCATGTCTGTAGTTAGTTAAGATGATAAACATCACTTGCCTATTAACATATATCAAAACCCCAAGTTGGATTTATGCATGTTTTACAAACTGGTTCAAGAGAGAAATGATTCATCAGAAACCTTACATCCTGCACTAATAAACTGTGCGCTGCAGCCAAGAGAAGCCATTTGGAGAGTCAGATGTGGAGAGGGGGGTTTATGAAAGTCAACATTCAGAACTGAAAAGAATCAGACTTACCTCTGTAAACATTTAGATTCTGACATAGATATGCATAGTTAGCACTTGGCAAGAAAAATGGCAGAGATAATGTTGTTTCTACTGAGTTTGATTAACTTTTCTGTTAAAACCACAACCTTTGGTATTTACTTTATAGATTTTCAAGAAGAGATTGCCTGCCTGTGACAAATTCAATTAGAAAAAGGCTGATAGCCTGAAACTTAGTTAAGTTTAGTGATAAGGAATGTCATCAACACCTGGCATGGAGAGTGTCACTTCATTCTGAAGTTGAAAAGTGTATTCAATGCACAGAATGCTTGTGTTACTATAGTAGCAACTGAATAAAGGGCTGATGATATGTCTTATAAAGAGTTAAACAGGAAGCAGGAGTACAGGAGTGACAAAACAATCAAAGAGAGAAGTAACAGATGAATTCTCAGAAGAAAAAAAAATAATGCATCTTAGGAAATTCAGAGCCAAGTTAAAACCATATAGTAGACGGAAGAATATCTGTGGAGTGAGGAATGACCAGAAAATATTATTGCTTAGCTAACAGATATTTAGAGTAGCCTAAAGAACCTAAATCAGAAGATATAAGTGGAAATGGAAATGATTAAACAGCAAACTCTAAAGAGTCAGTTATTAATGCAAAATTATATAGACCTCTAAAGGGAAAGCAGGTGTTCTGAAAGTCCACAGTGCAGCCAAACCTCCAAAATAAGAAGGGAGTTTAGTATTAGAAGGTTCCAGAAAGAAAGGAATTTCCCAAATCCAACAGAATCAGGAAGTTAGTTTCAGGGAGGTCTGAAAGTGGAATATGGTCACGGGAGGTAGAACCCGGAGACTGAATGCCAGTCCCGTCCCTGTCATAAGGAAGAAAAACATAATCCCAGTCCTGAAGTAACAAGGACAAAAAAGAGAGTCAGACATAAACCTATTCAGACCAAGATACATTTTCTAAAACTGTTACAAAGCAAGTGTTTGGGCATAGGGAATTATGGCAAGAACCAAATCACTAAATTAGGAAAATAGAGAGGGGCTCATTTGCAGTCACTGCTGCGTAGACCTGTGTTGTTCCCCATTGTTGGCATCATAGGCTGGAATCATAACTGTGATGTGGGAATGAATAAAGACCACCCAAATGAGAACAGAGACTATTTACTAGGAGCTTGCTCTGGCAAGGGGGTCAGCCACAATCATTCGTGTTTGACAAAGTCCCAAAGGCAGCAGGAAAGTGGGAAAGTTTTAAAGTTAAAAAAGAAAAAAAAAAAAGGAAAGTGTCAGTTCTACCCTAATTGGACTGAAAAATTCCAATTTCCTAATTGGGGAAATTGAAAATGGATTACGTAGAAATGGGACATCTTATGAGACTGTTTAGGGGTACATATTCTATTTTCTCTGCTTAATCATAAATTGAAAGTGGGGGCAAAATTTAGGGCAGCCAGCAGTTTCTGATCAGGTCCTGCTAATTTGGGATGGATTGCTACAGAAGTTGTGATTTGGCTTCCCGGGGCAGTTGCTCAGAGGTTGTGGGTCAGAATTCAGTTGTAATACAGAATCTGGCCACTGTCTGTTTGTATAGTCTGTCTCTTAATGAGTTAATGGCTTTAAATATAAGATGGGCAAAAGAAAGCAGAAAAGATATAACAAATGGGTTATACCTCTGTCACAGGGAAAAGTCTTGGCACACAGTGAATGGCAATCTGGGCGTTCCTAAACAATAACCAAGCACTCTCATTCCTAGGAGCAATGATAAGGAACAGAACACAATGCCCAGAGGTTATTGAGCCCAGAGAAAGGACCGTGGGAAGAAGAAATGGAACTAGTCCCCCCAAAAATGTGAAGAAACAACTGTATTTCTTCACTTTTTACTGTTTTAATTGACATATAGCATTGTGTAAATGTGTGTACAATGAGTCGATGTGATAAATTTACATGTTGCAATATGATTACCACCCTAGCTTTAAAACCTTGATCCTGTCACATAATTACCATTTAGTTTTTGTGGTAAGAACATTTAAGATCTAGTTTTAAGAACAGAGTGTAAGCTCTCAAGATTATATTCTTGCTAAAGCACTGACCTATGGAAGCCTAAATATCAAAAGATTGGAGATAGACCCTAACTTGTATAATACGACAAAGTTTGCAAAAAAGATTGACCTAATCCTGGTGGCAGGGACCAGAGGGCTTCAGACCCAGAGAAGATCTCTGAAGACACATATTTATACCTCAGCAGATACTTACAGACATTGCAAGATTGTTCAGCTTGGAATCAATTCAGAGAAGGGAATGGTGTGGAGAAAATCCTAATTGATTGAATTAAACTTTCAGTAACTTTAGAAAAAGAAAGAAAGGATGAAGCAGGAATTGACTGGATTTTACCCTGAAGTCTCTAGATTCATTTTCTACTCTCTGGGACAAATGAGTCCTTTGAAATAAGTAAGATCTATCAAGTACATTTTAAAACTTATATTATGTATAGTTGAGTTCATAGATTGTGGAAATAAGTTCACAGCTATTATATATCTTTTAAATGCCAGTTTCTCCTTCTGGTAGAAGGAGGGCTATCACTTAGGAATGCATTGCCAGACTCAGGTTTAGTGGAAAGAATCAAGTTTTCCAAAGGGGAAAGAAAAAACAATCCAACAAAAAACATCAAAAAGTAAAAGATTCCCTTAGAGCATTTTTTTTTTGTTCTTAGAGTAAATTTACTTTTTATGATTATAAAATTAATGCAAACTCTTCACAGGAAATTTAGAAAGCGCAATAATGAAGAAAGAATGAAAATAGAGCTATTAAAATTTTACCTCAAAATAGAAGAAGCTTTCTAAGGGATCATATTTTTTAGATTTCAGCAAATAGGTAAATATTGGCTTTAGAAGGACTACTCCAGGAAGATTCTTCTCACAGGGTAATTTGGTGAACACTTACTCCTGACCTACTTCTCTCAGAAAAGAGCTATTCTTCTAAGATGCCTGGAAATGTCACAGTACACAGTCTTTTCCTTTTGTACAGTAATAGATCAAAGGCTCTCAAAAACCCTGTAGTAAGGAAACGAAGTTAATTTACTAAAACCACCAGTCAATTTAACTGTCCTCAATGAAGGGGAGAACATAGCAGAGGTTGAAAAGAGAAAGGGTGGTCCATGTAGACAAAAGCATATGTATTCTGGACTTATTATTTGTTGAGCGAGTAACTTTATTGTTCTGAGTTCTCCACTGCTTTTGGAGAACAGCCCCCACTCAGGATGTATTAACATGGATAAGCAGAGCCACAGGCATAGTAGTTACTTCCAGCACTTCTCCCGCTCAGCTTTGTGAATTTCACCATGTGGTTGAGAGGGTCCTGGTCCTCCGACCTGTGTCAGGCCTGAGCCTCTGAGGTGGGAGAGCTGAATTCAGGACATGGACCACCAGAGACCTCCCGGCCCCACATAATATCAATTGGTGAGAGCTCTTCCAGGGATATCCATCTCAATGCTAAGATCCAGCTCCACCCAATGGCCAGCAAGCTCCATTGCTGGACACCTCACGCCAAACAACTAGCAACACAGGAACATATTAGCAGAGAGGCTGCCTAAAATTGTACTAGGCAGGAAGCACAAGAGAAGGAAAAGACCTACAAAAACAAACCCAAAACAATCGATAAAATGGTAATAGGAACATATATATTGATAATTACATTAAATGTAAATGGATTGAATGCTCCAACCAAAAGACATAGACTAGCTGAATGGATACAAAAACAAGACCCATATATACGCTGTCTACAAGAGACCCACTTCAGACCTAGGGACACATACAGATTGAAAGTGAGGGGATGGAAAAAGATATTCCATGCAAACGGACATCAAAACAAAGCTGGAGTAGCAATTCTCATATAAGACAAAACAGACTTTAAAATAAAGACTATTACAAGAGACAAAGAAGGACACTACATAATGATCAAGGGATCAATCCAAGAAGAAGATATAACAATGGTAAATATTTATGCCCCCAACACAGGAGCACCTCAATACTTAAGGCAAATGCTAACAGCCATAAAAGGGGAAATCAACAGTAACACAATAATAGTTGGGGACTTTAACATTCCACTTTCACCAATGGCTAGATCATCCAAAATGAAAATAAATTGGAAAACACAAGCTTTAAATGACACATTAGACAAGATGGACTTAATTGATATTTACAGGACATTCCATCCCGAAACAACAGAATACACTTTCTTCTCAAGTGTTCATGAAACATTCTCCAGGATAGATCATATCTTCGGTCACAAATCAAGCCTTGGTGAATTTAAGAAAATTGAAATCATATCAAACATCTTTTTAGACCACAATGCTATGAGACTAGATATCAATTACAGGAAAAAATTTGTAAAAAATACAAACATATGGAGGCTAAACAATACACTACTAAATAACCAAGAGATCACAGAGGGAATCAAAGAGGAAATCAAAAACTACCCACAAACAAATGACAATGAAAACACTATGACACAAAACCTATGGGATGCAGCAAAAGCAGTTCTAAGAGGGAAGTTTATGGCAATACTATCCTACCTAAGGAACCAAGAAAAACCTCAAATAAAAAACCTAAACTTACACCTAAAGCAATTCGAGAAAGAAGAACAAAAAAAACCCCAAAGTAGCAAAAGGAAAGAAATCATAATGATCAGATCAGAAATGAATGAAAAACAAATGAAGGAAACAATGGCAAAGATCAATAAAACTAAAAGTTGGTATTTCAGAAGATAAACAAAATTGATAAACCATTAGCCAGACTCATCAAGAAAAAAAGGGAGAAGACTCAAATCAACAGAATTAGAAATGAAAGAGGAGAAGTAGCAAATGACAGTGCAGAAATACAAAGGATCATAAGAGATTACTACAAGCAACTCTATGCCAATAAAATGGACAAAATGGAAGAAATGGACAAATTCTTAGAAAAGCACAACCTTCTGAGACTGAACCAAGAAGAAATAGAAAATATAAACAGACCAATCACAAGCACTGAAATTGAGACTGTGACTAAAAATCTTCCAACAAACAAAAGCCCAGGATCAGATGCCTTCACAGGCAAATTCTATAAAACATTTAGAGAAGAGCTAACACCTATCCTTCTCAAACTCTTCCAAAGTATAGCAGAGGGAGGAGCACTTCCAGACTCATTCTACAAGGCCACCATCACCCTGATACCAAAACCAGACAAAGATGTCACAAAGAAAGAAAACTACAGGCCAATAACACTGATGAACATAGATGCAAAAATCCTCAACAAAATACTAGTAAACAGAATCCAACAGCATATTAAAAGGATCATACACCATGATCAAGTGGGGTTTATTCCATGAATACAAGGATTCTTCAATATATGCAAATCAATCAATGTGATACACCATATTAACAAACTGAATGATAAAAATCATATGATCATCCCAATAGATGCAGAAAAACTTTCGACAAAATTCAACACCCATTTATGACAAAAACAAAAGTAGGCATAGAAGGAACCTACCTGAACATAATAAAGGCCATATACAGCAAACCCACAGCCAACATCGTTCTCATTGGTGAAAAACTGAAACCATTTCCTCTAAGATCAGGAGCAAGACAAGGTGCCCACTCTCACCACTATTATTCAACATAGTTTTGGAAGTTTTAGCCACAGCAATCAGAGAAGAAAAAAAAAATTAAAAGGAATCCAAATCAGAAAAGAAGAGGTAAAACTGTCACTGTTTGCAGATGACATGATAGCATACATTGAGAATCCTAAAGATGCTACCAGAATACTACTAGAGAGAATCAATGAATCTGGTAAAGTATCAGGATACAAAATTAATGCACAGAAATATCTTGCATTCCTATACACTAATGATGAAAAATCTGAAAGAGAAATTAAGGAAACACTTGCACTTACCACTGCGACAAAAAGAATAAAATACCTAGGAACAAACCTACCTAAGGAGACAAAAGACATGTATGCAGAAAACTATAAGACACTGAAGAAAGAAATTAAAGATGATACAAACAGATGGAGAGATATACCATATTCTTGAATTGGAAGAATCAACATTGTGAAAATTACTATACTACCCAAAGCACTCTACAGATTCAATGCAATCCCTATAAAACTACCAATGGCATTATTCACAGAACTAGAAAAAAAATTTCACAATTTGTATGGAAACACTAAAGACCCTGAATAGCCAAAGCAATCTTGAGATAGATAAATGGAGCTGGAGGAATCAGGCTCCCTGACTTTAGACTATACTACAAAGCTACAGTAATCAAGACAGAATGGTACTGGCACAGAACAGAAATATAGATCAATGGAACAGGACAGAAAGCCCAGAGATAAACCCACGCACGTATGGTCACCTTATCTTTGATAAAAGAGGCAAGGATATACAGTGGAGAAAAGACAGCCTCTTAAATAAGTGGTGCTGGGAAGACTGGACAGCTACATGTAAAAGAATGAAATTAGAACACTCCCTAACACCATACACAAAAATAAATTCAAAATGGATTAAATACCTAAATGTAAGGCCAGAAACTATCAAACTCTTAGAGGAAAACATAGGCAGAACATTCTATGACATAAATCACAGCAAGATCCTTTTTGATACACCTCCTAGAGAAATGGAAATAAAAAGAAAAATAAACAAATGGGACCTAATGAAACTTAAAAGCTTTTGCACAGCAAAGGAAACCATAAACAAGACGAAAAGACAACCCTCAGAATGGGAGAAAATATTTGCAAATTAAGCAACTCACAAAGGATTAGTGTCCAAAATTTACAAGCAGCTCATGCAACTCAATATCAGAAAAACAAACAACCCAATCCAAAAATGGAAGAAAACCTAAATAGACATTTCTCCAAAGAAGATATACAGATTGCCAAGAAACACATGAAAGAATGTTAAACATCATTAATCATTAGAGAAATGCAAATCAAAAGTACAATGAGATATCATCTCTTACTGGTCAGAATAGCCATCATCAAAAAATATACAAACAATAAATGCTGGAGAGGGTGTGGAGAAAAGGGAACCCTCTTGTACTGTTGTTGGGAATGTAGACTGCTATAGCCACTAAGGGGAAAGGTATAGAGGTTCCTTAAAAAACTAAAAATAGAACTATCATACGACCCAGCAATCCCACTACTAGGCATATACCCTGAGAAAACCGTAATTCAAAAAGAGTCACATACCACAATGTTCATTGCAGCTGTATTTACAATATACAGCCAGGACATGGAAGCAACCTAAGTGTCCATCAACAGATGGATGGATTAAGAAGATGTGGCACATATATACAATGGAATATTACTCGTCATAAAAAGAAACGAAATTGAGTTCTTTGTTTTGAGGTGGATGGACCTAGAGTCTGTCATACAGAGTGAAGTAAGTCAGAAAGAGAAAAACTAATACTGTATGCTAATACATATACATGGATTCTAAAAAAAAAAAAAAAAAAAAAAAGAGGTCATGAAGAACATAGGGGCAAGACAGGAATAAAGACGCAGACTTACTAGAGAATGAACTTGAGGATATGGGGAGGGGGAAGGGTAAGCTGGGACAAAGTGAGAGAGTGGCATGGACATATATACACTACCAAATGTAAAACAGATAGCTAGTGGGAAGCAGCCGCATAGCACAGGGAGACCAGCTTGGTGCTTTGTGACCACCTGGAGGGGTGGGATAGGGAGGTGGGAGACACAAGAGGGAAGAGATATGGGGATATATGTATATGTATAACTGATTCACTTTGCTATAAAGCAAAAACTAACACACCATTGTAAAGCAAGTATACTCTAATAAAGATGTTAAAAAAAACTAAAATATATTCCATAAAACTAAAAAAAAAAAAATTCCATAAATAGACACACACTTTTAAACTTTTAGTTAGAAAAAATCATTCTGATTTATGTATCATTTTCAATACTCAGTTGAATGTTTTTTAAAAAGGTTTTAAACCAAGTCAATTACTCATTAAGTATCCTTTCAATGATTTTCTCATGTAATGTCATTTACCGAAAATGGAAAAGTATTAATTTTCCAAAATAAAAATTAGTAATATTTCTTAACTGGCTGTACATTCATTCTAGGTCAAACTTCTATATCAATAAGAAAATATCATGAAAATTAACACATACTTTAGAAATTTGAGTTGCTTTATAAATATGAGAATGGTTGTCCTGACTAAGAATAATAAAAACAAAAGTTATCAACCCCATAATGCTAATAACTATTTAACATTATATATGCAAATCTCTATCATAAGTTTTGATTTAAAAATTCAAATTTATTTCAATTAAAAATAATACATTTTAATAAACCTATACTTTTAAACTTTTTTCATTATAAAAATACAGGAAAGTACAGAAAAATAATGTTATAGGTTTAATTGTGTCCTCAAGAAGATATGTTGAAGTCTTAACCCCCAATATCTGAGAAAGTAACCTCATTAAAAACAGGGTCTTTCCAGGGTTATTTGTGTATTTTTATTGTGAGCATTTGTTTCATAGATAGATAGATAGATAAAATCAAACAAAATACAATTACATAAAAATACATTGGTTTAGATATGATTTTCGCTGAAAAATGTTCAAAGTATCTTTGGGTGTCTCAAGATCAATTGGAGAAAATATAAACTGCCTTGCCATATCAGGGGGGCAAAAGATGTCATATAACTTCAAGTATTAAAGGTATTCTCTCTTCATGTTTGATGAAGTATTGCATTTTTATATTTTCCACATGTTATATGGGAAAATCAAGCAGAAGTGTAGAATTGTTTGAAAAAAATCAAGATATGTTGATACATAATTTTTATTTGTCTCAGTGAGAAACATCTTTGGTGGCCATACATTCCTAATGTTTAAAGCATGGCAACATTCTTGAGGAAAAGTAAAGCTAAATGTCCTAGAACTAATTCTAAAGCCAAAAAGAGACAAATGCATTATTCTCCTTAAGATAAATTTGTACAAACGTTTTTTGTTTTTGGTAATACGATCCAAGTTAGAGTGCCCCATCTAATTAAATTTAAATCATCCATTGCTTTCAATATCCATGGTCTTTCCTAAGGTGTTTGCAGCTATCAAAATAAGTAGTAGAACAGCTTAGTAGGTAGAATTTTGTTAATGTAATTACAAACGAATTCATAAATAATAGTTTCTGTTTCATTTTTACATAATAATTTCCATCCAGTTGAAACCATTACTTTTTCTTCCGACAGAAAGTTTAGGGTGACAGGAAACAGTGTGGACAGTATGGCCATCCAGTATCTGAGTCCCCACCTGTGAGCAGACAATCTCCAGACTCATGGGGCTCATTCAGTCTTTCATTTATAAGCATAAGTACTACATATTCTTTTTCCTAGTCACCCCCCAACCTGGCCCAGACTTTGAAAGAGGAGCCAGTGACTCAGAGAAGCAAGGCTTTAAGGACTTCACTTAAACAGCTAGCACTTATATTACATGGAGAGCAGGTGAGTTTAACAAAGAGAAGGAAGTGGGACCCATGTGGAGTCATGATTTATAGGATGGACCCGCCTGCGATGGAATCAAGTAATGGATTTAGAGTTTCCAAAGGACTCCTACAATTTAACTCATAGCCTGCCAGTGACTAGAGAAGGGGCAGGGAATGCTCCAGCACCTGAGAAAAAGTTCTTTTGTAAATCATGTAGGTTTTGAAGACCTCAGTCAAAAAGGTTCAAGTCTACTTTATGGCTTCAGTCCTAACAAGAAATTGGCATGCACATGTATTTTAAAAGGTGTGGTTTGGGGGCTTCCCTGGTGGTGCAGTGGTTGAGAGTCCGCCTGCCGATGCAGGGGACACGGGTTCGTGCCCCGGTCCGGGAAGATCCCGCATGCCGCGGAGCGGCTGGGCGGGCCCGTGCATGGCCGCTGGGCCTGCACGTCCGGAGCCTGTGCTCCGCAACGGGAGAGGCCGCAACAGTGAGAGGCCCGGGTACCACAAAAAAAAAAAAAAAAAAAAGGTGTGGTTTGGCGTCATAAACCAGAAACAAATTAAGAAAGATTTGAAAATTTCAAGTGCCCTTTTATTGTCAGCAAACCTGTGAACTACAGAATCATGAAAAGTGCATACTTTCTTTGTCAATAATATTTTGAGCTTCAAGTTTGATTTGAGCACCATGTTAGTGTTAGAGATTCAGAAATAAGTCTGCCTATTCCCTGATGGGCACTGCGGTATAATGTGTGATGTATATGCCCAGATGTATTAATGTATAAGATCTGATAGATAACATTCTAGAACTAATCAGAGAGGAATGGCTCCTAACACACAATAGAGTATTATGAGTTCAAGAAGCTTATTTTACAAATGAGAAAAGTCATTTCTGAGGACATTAGTTTGCTACGATAAAGCTCACAAAACCACTTAGAAATACTTAAACCTCAAATTTATACAGTCTTTCTACAATATTCCCCTGACATTCCTATTAAACTTGCACTGTATATGAAGTACAGACAACATGCTATGTCTCAGCAATGGAAAACACTTTCTTTTTAAGTGTATTACATCCAACAGGAGAGAAATTTGCAAATAAAAAATGTAAAACTATTGTACTTCATATTTGAATTACATAGCTGTATTCTGTATGATAATATTCTAAAATTACCAGAATAATTAGAAGTAAAGGATATAGCTAGGAAGAGTTAGCAAAACGTATCTAGAAGTGAAGAGTCATTAACATAGCTATGAAAAAATAAAATGATAAGGTTGGTGGAAAAGGAAAAGGGGGACATTCCTAATGAAGAAGAAACAAAGTGTGAAAGAGTCTTATCATATTATGCATATTCATGTTCCATCTAATGGCCTGGCTGCTCTTCACCTTCAGACATCAGAAGCTTTTCCTCACAATCACTCCACCAATACAGCACAGGCAAGGACACTTGGATCAGTTTTCACCTACTTAGCATATGAAGATGGGTAGCAGTAATTAAATTCTGCCAAGACACCTACTTTAAAACTGCTGCACCTTCACTGTAATTACCTCATTGATCATCACCTCCCTGAATCCATACACCATGTCGGCAATGAATGGACAGTTGTTAAAGCCATTAGGCAAAATTTCCTTGAAAAATTGGCCTTATTTAATGTTTTAAAGAACATTATGTACAAATTCTATTAAAGTGTACAAAGTGCCTAAGATAAAGGTCCTCTCTGGGTAAATGTTCAAAATAAATTAAAACGACAAACGTCATGTCCTCAGCCTTGCTGGGAATGTTGTAAGTGTAACAGGAACTGTTGAACACTTCTCAGTGGACAACTGATAAGTCCGCAAAGTATCATGGATCTAACCACCGTTTGCTAGAAATCTTGTACCCATTTCAAGTCAAGGACAGATGTGGCCACTCCAAGTTTAAAAAGGCCAGAACAATAGATAAGATTTTTTCCAATATGGGCGAGATGGAGGGCTCTGCACTTACACCACCAAGATCCACAAATATTTAGCCAAGCATTCAGTAAGTTTCCGTTAGATACTAAGGCTATTAATATTTTATACAGAGAATCTCAAAACTTTCTTCATGATAGTAATAATACCTGAATATATGTACATATAGATATGCAGGCCATGGCTCACTCTATCTCAAAGCAATTATGTTGGATTTTCAGCTAGTAGGATCTGCGTATGATAATTACTGAAGTTCCCGGTGATTTTACTGTGCACCAAGGACACAATACTTTTTTTTTTTCTCTGTATTTTTTTTTAACATCTTTATTGGGGTATAATTGCTTTACAATGGTGTGTTAGTTTCTGCTTTATAACAAAGTGAATCAGTTATACATATACATATGTTCTCATATCTCTTCCCTCTTGCGTCTCTCTCCCTCCCACCCTCCCTATCCCACCCCTCCAGGCAGTCACAAAGCACCGAGTTGATATCCCTGTGACATGCGGCTGCTTCCCACTAGCTATCTACCTTACGTTTGGTAGTGTATATATGTCCATGCCTCTCTCTCGCCCTGTCACAGCTCACCCTTCCCCCTCCCCATATCCTCAAGTCCATTCTCCAGTAGGTCTGTGTCTTTATTCCTGTCTTACCCCTAGGTTCTCCATGACATTTTTCTTTCTTAAATTCCATATATATGTGTTAGCATACAGTATTTGTCTTTCTCTTTCTGACTTACTTCACTCTGTATGACAGACTCTAGGTCTATCCACCTCATTACAAATAGCTCAATTTCGTTTCTTTTTATGGCTGAGTAATATACCATTGTATATATGTGCCACATCTTCCTTACACAATACTTCTTTAGATTGATTAAAACTATTCTTAACAACCTTTGGCTAAAATCAGAGGCCCCAATACATTTCTTAATAGAAGTCAGAATAAATACCCCATTGACATTACAACCATTTACTTTCTATTCATTGAGTATTTAATGTTACAGCATAGTAATACATTATCAGGAATAACCCAGAATCTCTGTACTAGAGAGTGAGCTTTATTTCATTTTGCAGCCAGTTGAACAGGTTGAGGAATTAGGGGTTTCAATACAGGTGAAAGAAAATGAAGGGGCAGTAGATTTAGCATCGAAAATGCAACTCAGTAATATCTGGTCTCCTCTCCTCTGCAAAGACTAAGTACATACTAATCAAAGTCCTAGGGAACCCTCTTGCACTGCTGGTGGGAATGTAAATTGATACAGCCACTGTGGAGAACAGTATGGAGGTTCCTTAAAAAACTACAAATAGAACTACCATATGACCCAGCAATCCCACTACTGGGCATATACCCTGAGAAAACCATAATTCAAAAAGAGTCATGTACCACAATGTTCATTGCAGCACTATTTACAATAGCCAGGACATGGAAGCAACCTAAGTGTCCATCTACAGATGAATGGATAAAGAAGATGTGGCACATATATACAATGGAATATTACTCAGCCATAAAAAGAAACAAAATTGAGTTATTTGTAGTGAGCTGGATGGACCTAGAGTCTGTCATACAGAGTGAAGTAAGTCAGAAAGAGAAAAACAAATGCCATATGCTAACACATACATATGGAATCTAAAAACAAACAAACAAAAAGGTCATGAAGAACCTAGGGGCAGGACAGGAATAAAGATGCAGACCTACTAGAGAATGGACTTGAGGATATGGGGAGGGGGAAGGGTAACCTGGGATGAAGTGACAGAGTAGCATGGACATATATACACTACCAAATGTAAAACAGATAGCTAGTGGGAAGCAGCCGCATAGCACAGGGAGATCAGCTCGGTGCTTTGTGACCACCTAGAGGGGTGGGATAGGAAGGGTGGGAGGGAGACACAAGAGTGAGGAGATATGGGGATATATGTATATGTATAGCTGATTCACTTTGTTATACAGCAGAAACTAACACACCACTGTAAAGCAATTATACTCCAATAAAGATGTTAAAAAAAAATCCTATGAACAGCTGCCTCAACACAGCCAGTGTAGAATTAGTTTCTGAAGGTGAATGTTCAGATTCTGCCAGATACAGGCAGAGTGACTGAATAGAGGAATGGGAATGGGACCATTTCCCTTTTAATTTAAGGGAGCCTATGTCCTTCGTTTTAATGAAGAGGAATTTACCCAAATTTTAGTTAAAGTGACCGACCTATTCATGGCTTTTTTGGCTGTCATTTACATTTCATTTCTGAAGGAGTCAATTAAAGTAATTTGATAAAATCAAAGTCACAATCTGTTCAGTGTTTAGCATTTCAAAATAATTCTCTTTTTGTTTGACATACTTTAACACTAAGCAATGTTTTCTAAAAACCCTATGAACATTTTCCAATTTTCAGCAACATAATAATAAAACGTAAATTACAACAAAAGCACAATGTTAATTTCAAGCTCCATTAGAAACACAGGGTGGGAAAAAGCTACTGTTTTCCAATTGAAAACGATAAAATTAGTAGGGAACCAAATCCAATTTAAAGTCTTAAAAGGGGACTGCAAACAAAAGTCAGGAAAAAAAATGATGCTATGAAAAACTATTCGACAGTATTATTTTAAGGCACATTGTCTCACTTAATGGAAATAGCACTTATTTAATTTCATCAGTTTCTGTAAAATGAGGGAATGTGCTGTAAAAGTTAAGCACTAAGGGGGAAAAATTGCAATTTAAAGTCTGATGCTAACTGTTAAAACCCTTTATTATATCTTTGGCACATATTGCTGTATTCAATGCTATGTTCCATGCTAAGCCTGCCTGAAATAATCAAGAGGTAAGGTTTTATTAAAATTAGTTTAATTGCTCTATTCAACAGACATCCAAAATATTTCTTTAGGTTCCTCAAACAATTTACTGGATATAGTGATGATAAAATTCAATATGAAATGAAAAATTAACATGAATACCTATATTGTAATGGAATAGTAATTTGTTTTTAACTTATATTAACTTAATGTCCATGAATATTTGGTGTAATTTCTATCATATACCTCAATGTGCATTTCAAAAGTGCACATCCTCTGTGTTCAAAGGCTCTCTCAATATACTGTTCTATTTTAAATAAAATAAAATTAATAATACTTCAGAGACTAACAATGTTAAACAGAATGGTGTTGGAAAATCTTATGCTTCCTGAACTGACTAGGGAACCATCTAAGTGACCTTTATAATCAGCATAATTGGCATAGTCTCTTTGACAGTGTAAATACATTACTGTATATCAATGTCTTTGTACTAGGAAAACTCTGCTTTCCCCTGCAGACTCCAAATATAACCTTTGCTCAAGACAGTATGCTAATCCAAAACGCTTACAACTAGAAATGTTTCAAAAAAAAAAAAAAGATTACTGTGTTTTATCCCAAATGAAATAAAAATATTCAGTTAAAAAAATCCCAGCTTGGGCTTCCCTGGTGGCACAGTGGTTGAGAGTCCGCCTGCCGATGCAGGGCACACGGGTTTGTGCCCCGGTCCGGGAAGATCCCACATGCTGCGGAGCGGCTAGGCCCGTGAGCCATGGCCGATGAGCCTGCGTGTCCGGAGCCTGTGCTCCGCAACGGGAGAGGCCACAACCGCCGAAAAAAAAAAAAAAAAAAAAAAAATCCCAGCTTGGAACATAAAGAATGTAGCATTGGCTATTAGGTAGCATTGGCTTTCTTTACAGATTAATTTATTAAAAGGAAGTGAGGTTGAAGTAAATTTTATACCATTTCCCTGCTACCCAAGCCTCATGAAAACAGAGTTTATTTCATGCTTGTTACCTATTCTTTTGATCGATGCGAGCTTCAAGCATTGGTAAGAAAAGGGCTCTCAAGATTACCTCCATAGGAAAAAAAATGCATAATAGTTAAGGCTAACTTTCTTTCAAAGGTCAAAATATTTTCATAGTATTTTCAATTGTGTTAAGAACTCATAGATCCTTTATTTCCTGAGGATTTCATTTTCATCTTTTATTCTCTAGTGATCTGATTTCCTTGTTAATCTCAATATCACTAGAAAGTGAGGAAAGAAAAGGAAAAAATAATTCATTCCAACCAGTTGGTCTCAGCACAGCCAATATTTTTAACAGTGTCTGAAGTGATCTCATTGTTGGAAACGCTTGCATCCTTTCTCACTTTTTCAGCGTCCCCTGTGGCTGAGTGTCTGTCTTCAGGGTGGTGTTGCAGTACATGGTCTGACCTCATGGTGAAGGGAGAATGGATCCTCAGCTCACCTTTATCACCAGCTCTTCACTAGCCAGCTCCATGGCCTGGCAACCACAAGGTCTGGCTGGTTATAGCTGGCTTTGGGGGGCAAGGAAACACTATCTGATGACATTTCTCTGCTAGAGTCTATGATCTCATCTTTTGCTACTGATCTTGAAGAGTCCAAACAGTATAGAGCCTTCCCTCCAACTCCATGACTCTACCAGAAGGCCAGCCCTCTCAGCATCAAATGCTTCAGTGCACAGACTTGTTACATTTTATACAAGTATTGGCTACAGGGAACCAGGCAATGCCACAAAGTTTATTCTATTCAGTTTCTGCCAACAACTCAGTAACATCATTTCCACAGATTTTGGAAAGGGGACCTCATTTTTGTTTTTCCTGGTATGTTAAGGGGAGCATGGCACTCTACTACATTTTCTACAGCTCCTCCATACCTGATGTTTCTAAAGCCCCTCCTCCCACCTGCAGGCCAAGTGTTGGGGGTAGTTAGAGGTTATAGCAAGAATAGGGATTTTCTTGCCTGATTTTCTGCATTCGCCTCAGTGTGCTTAAGTTACCTTCAGCTGGGAAGGTAAAAAAGCAGGCCCTCTGGAAGAGTATATAAGAAGACTGCCATTCCTTTAATGACCAGTATAGCTCAAGGCCACAAATATAAAGTGCTTTCTAGTTACATGATTTTGAATCCATGGAGAAAAAGTCTGATTCGATTATAATTGCCTTCTATTGAGTCTATTTTTCATTAGCTGAATTTTGCAAAATTGACATCTAAACAATATTGAACCTTCTGATCTATGAGCATGGTAAATTTCTATCAGAGATATTTTGAAGTTTTCAGTCTATGGATACTGTGCAAGCTATTTTCCCAAGCAAAATTAAAATCCAGTTTGGTCATTTCTTATAAATTTAAACATAAACTTAGACTATGATCCAACAATCCAATTATTAAGTACTAGTCAAAGGCTTATATGAAAATGTTTACAGCATCATTATCCATAATAGAACACCCTCAAAAGACAAAATATAATCTAACTGCCTTACATTATACACTGATTTTTAGAAATGAATCTGCTGTTTCAGTAAAATGATATTTATTTGTATTTCTGATATTGAAAGTAAGATTGAATTGAACTACATACAAAATAACAGTTATTTTTTTAAATATAGCCTTCATTTGGCATTATAACATTAGATCCCTGAAATTTATAAATTTGTCAGTTAAATATTTGCTTAAATTCTCAAAGCATTTAAATTGGACTCCCCCATGCCTATCTATAATCATATTTAATCATTTATAAGATAATTTTTTCACATTGTATATTTCTAAAAATTTTGATGCCTTTTACAGTTAATGGTATCTTAGAGACAGTGAAATGTGAATTGCTTCTAAAATGTTCATTTTAAGGCCAGGTATGGACTGAGAGGCTGAGCAAAGGACTGAGGTCTTGGCTGTTAAGAGTGAAACTAGAAGAGAGTAATTGGAGTTAATGATCAGTGTTCCATCTATTGTTAAACACTGTCCTGCTGTGCTCAGAGTAATTCTTTTCTTAAGTACATTGGACATATATCAAAATATTTTTCTCTCAATCATTTAAAATTTACCCTAATGATGACATCAATTTATTGCAAAAACAATGAAAAGAATGGAAAGTGACAATTTTCAGATGAACTGCATTAGTTAGATATTGCTATTCAACAAATTATCCCAAAATTTAGCAGATTAAAAAGACAAACATTTATTATTTCACAGTTTTGAGGAGTTGGGAATCTCAGTTTGATTTATATAAAATGGACAAATTCCTTAGAAGACATAAAATACAAAAGCTTATCAAGTAGAAACAAATAGCCTGCATAACATTGCAGATAATATGAAAATTAAATTTGTAGTTAGAAGCATTTGTAAAAGAAAAAAACCCAAACAAAAACCTAAGCCCAGATGGCTTCACTGGTGCATTTTATAAAATATTTAAAGAAGAAATAATAATAATTCTACATAAACTCTAAACTTTTGATGGATACAACATGGATGAAAATCAAAATAGTTATGATGGATGGAAGAAGCCAGACAAAAGATAGTGCATACGTTATGATTTCATTTACATAAACTCTAGTAAATACAAGCCAATCTTCAGAGACACAAATCAGTTAGTGGTTGCCTGGGGATACAGATAGGGATGTAGGAGAGGAAGTGATTACAGAGGGATTACAAACATGTTGGGGAGATGGGTACCCTCATCATCATTAATTTGTGATGGTTTCATGGGTAATTACACATTTAACAATTGTAATTGTTAAATATGTACACTTTCTTGTATGTCAATTACACCACAAAATCTGTTTAAAAATAGATATGCATATCCAACTAACATAAAGTCAAGTCATGTTACATCTTGTAAATTACAAAATCCTTAGGTTTATAACCCATAGCTCCTGCCTCAGACGGGACATCTTAGGAACCATGCTCTGCAATGATATTTGTACACAAGAAGCTTATTAGAGAATCTCTAATCCAGTGTGACACAGACTTCTTCTGAATCCATGGAAAGCACTAGATCTGATAGGGCCCTTTGGAAATGCCCTGTATTGAGGCACAGAGGTCAGGCCTTTGTACCCTCACAGCAACCAGTCATGAGAGGTGAGTTGTTACATTCAACTTAACACTTGGGCAAAGCATGTTCCTTTTGCTCAAGGCCATTCGCAGATAAGAAATTGGTTGTGAGCTGTCAGCAGCCTATATTCCCAGCTGCTGGGGAAATGAGTGCTTGGTTCTTAGAAAACCAAGAAAATCTTGGTGAGATTTTTTTAAACTTTGAAATTCTTCATTATTATTGTTCTTGAGATATTTGATTATATATTAATCATCGTTTATATCCCATTTAGCACTTAGGAGTGCCCAAATGTGCCTTGATGATACTTACCTTATATTTGTTGACTAAATTATTTAAAACGTACTTTGGGAAATCATCATTAGTAATAGGATGTGTTAGAAAGCCAGGCTGCATAAATGTCAACAGTAGTCCTGAATTATTGTTAAAAAAAAACTCACAGCTGAGCATATATAATAAGATTTAAAAAGAGGGTATTTCAAGCTTGAAGAAACTCTTTAGGAGCTCTCAGTCAGTTTTTGTAGGAGACTTATCCTGTCAAGGGTCAGGAAGTGGAGGGAAGGAGCAAAATGTCAGTCAAGAAGAGTAAAATGTTGAGTATTCGTGGGGCACAGATCTTGGGAGACAAAATTCTATGAGAAAATAAGGTCAAGAGGCAAGTTTTCCTAACAGGAAGCAGAAGCTGGAGATGTATCAGCAGCTCTCCAAGCACAGAGTGTAAGGAACATAAAGACATCAGGACCGTGATCAGGAAATGAGGAGTCACAGTGTTTCCCTCTGACTGGCTTCTTGGAAGTGCAATGTCCAAGTCAAAGCTGGAAAACACCCAGAAACCTGGAAAATCCTGCCAGGTTAAGGGACCAGTTTCTCCCACAGTTTATAAGGTTAATGTACAGACAGAATGGGGGCAGGGAGGGCGTCATTCATTGTAGTTTACTCTTTTAGATAGAAAAACCTCAGTTTTGAACAGATGAGGAGAAAAGATGTTGAGTGAATGTTTAAGTTGAAAAGCCATGGAGCTAACCCTGAGCTAGGAATTTGGTTTTCTAGTTGTTAAAAGTTTACATAGAAAAATAGGAAAGCTAAGTTTTGGTCAAACTGCTATTAAAAGCAGGAGATGAGCCAGCTAAACCTAATACCTTCTATATGTAAATTAAGTTTTAATGTATCTTTTATATTTATAGATCTTGCCAAATTCTGCTGAGTTTACCTCAGCAGCATGTATCATTCTACCTGCATATCTCAATTCCAGGTTCTTACAAAACTAATTTATTTTCCAAAATGTTGTCAGATTAATTTTCCAAAGAAGAGTATTTTTTAAATCACTTTTTCCACTGAAATATATTTGTGGCTCTTCAGTGACTGATATTTAAGGTCCTCCATGACCTGTCCCTATCTAATTTATCACAGATTCCTCTTTTATTCATTTTTTCGACTTTATACTCAAGTCAATGCAAATTACTAAGCCTTCTCTTATTAATTTTAGCTTTTTCAACTCATGCTAAACTCTCACTGTTCTCACTGATCATTTTATTATGTCCAATTCCCACTTACCCTTCAAGTGCCATCTGAAAACCACATTCTCCATAAAATATACAATGACTTATGGAAGTAACATTTTTATGGCATTTACTAATTTGTGGTCAAGTCTTACTAACTTTAAGGAAATTGTATCATGTTTTCTTAAATCTGAGATATCTTTGATAGCTTTATATTTTGCATCTGCCATAGAGCTCATCGCAGAATCTTGCAAATACTATATCAGTTTATAAAATTATGGCAAATAAATTTATAATAAATAAATGTTCAAATGATATGACTTTTAATTTGTATAACTCTCTGTCTATATCCTGCTTGATATATTCATTCTGTTAATAATAAAGAGCTATATATTTCAAAACACCTTTTCTTGGATTATCAGTTAATGAATCTCATAAAACACTGTTGAGTACTTTGAGATCAAAGGGTAAGATTTATAGAGGGTGAATTCCCAGAATCTATCTCAGGCTATCCCATTATGGCCAACAATGTAAGCACTCAGTAAACGGTGTTGGATGACTGCAGGAATAAATCTACTGTCCACCATGTCTAACAAACAACAATACCATCTCATAGTATCTAACCCAAATTATAGCCAGAAGGCTCAGAGTGCAACTCTAATACCTGGCTACATAATTAAATATTTTAAAAGTTGATTTTCAAATTCTTCTCTTGTGTAACACTAGCTCTATAACATTTATATAATGGTGTTCCACTTCTAACCTAGTACAATGGTAATCATTTTTACACTTTCAAAATATGATCCTAATTATCTCACACAACTTAACTTTTGGAAACTATTCACATGTGTGTGATAGTGCTAGCCTATGACAAAACAAATCAACATATAGTATATAATAAATATAATGGAAAAGTTAGAAAATAAAAATTAATTTCAGTTGGAAAATTACTTTCCCTACTCTCATTACTTAAAAATTGTTCATTCTGGGCTTCCCTGGTGGCACAGTGGTTGAGAGTCCGCCTGCCGAGGCAGGGGACACGGGTTCGTGCCCCGGTCCGGGAGGATTCCACATGCCACGGAGCGGCTGGGCCCGTGAGCCATGGCCACTGAGCCTGCGCGTCCGGAGCCTGTGCTCCACAACGGGAGAGGCCACAACAGTGAGAGGTCCGAGTACCGCAAAAAAAAAAAAAAAAAAGAAAAAATTGTTCATTCTGTTGATTTATTGCATAAATAGTCATTTTTCAATCATAATCATGTTAGAAAATGTTCAAAATACTGGCATTTTTATGTTCTATCTCTTTTCCCCTCTTCTCTTTTTTAAAAATTCATCAAAACTCATAGAATTGTCCCAACTCCTTAATATCACCAACTTAATACCTTTATCAGTTTATACATAATTTACTATAAAAATCATTTCTCATTTATTTTTCTTCGGTTTGTTCTTGGTAATTCTGTAGCTCTAAAATTGTTGAAAGTACAAGTAAAATTCAAGAATATACAATAGTAACTTTCCCCTACCCATTAATTGTACTCCACATATATATGACGTCATATCTGCCTTCAGGTTCATACGAGCAGCTTTCTCTCACTCTCTCCCTTACCTTACTGGTAAGGCTAGCTGCAATTGATAGGAAATAAATTGTTTGTTTGAATAAAAGAGAAGTGCAATTATTTCTCATATGGAAGTCTAAACATGGGAAGCCAAAGCTAGTGTGGTACTCCATTGTATTGTTTGAATAAAAGAGAATAAAAGAGAAGTTGTTTGAATAAAAGAGAAGTGCAATTATTTCTCATATGGAAGTCTAAACATGGGAAGCCAAATGTTTGAATAAAAGAGAAGTGCAATTATTTTTTGAATAAAATAAAGCCAATGTTTGAATAAAATAAAGCCAAATGTTTGAATAAAAGAGAAGTGCAATTATTTCTCATATGGAAGTCTAAACATGGGAAGCCAAAGCTAGTGTGGTACTCCACTGTATCATGGATCCAAGCATGCTATATTGTGTTTTTCTGTGTTATTTGCCTGTCTTCCTAAGACAGACTCATTGTCCAAGATGTCCGGTTGAGTGGAGGTATTATGTCCACATTTCCGCCAGCAGGGAGATAAAAAATGGATTAAGAAATGCACCAATGATCTTTTTAAGAATATTTCCAAGAAGTTGCAAAATCTCTTTCTATTTATAGGACGTTGGCCATGACTGAGTCACTTCATCACATCAAGTGGAAAGAAAAGCTGGGAGAAAGGTCCAGCTAAATATAAGATCAATTATTAAAGAAGAGGGTCATTTTGATGTTGGGGTCAATTAGAAATCTCAGCAGTGTAAGGGAGGAAAAATTCATCTTTACCCTTTTAGAGTCTCTGGTTGGGCCTAAGAATCAAAACTAACATAAAACAGACTGAGGGGAGAAAAGCACACAATGCTTATTAAAATTTTTACATGCCTTCACAAGAGAATGAAGATGTGGAGAAGTGACTAGAGAAGAAAGCTTTTATACTTTTTAGAAAAAGAAACAATAAATTTATGAAGGATTGATAACATAGAGGGGTTTGAGCTACGAGTAGTAAATTGTGCAGAAGGGACTAGGAAAATAAGGGTTACTTTAACAAGGTTTGTACAGACTTTTCTCAGGCTCTGTTCCCTGCCTCTCATGATAAAAATGTCTTCCTCCTTCCTGGTACATGCAAGGCACTTTTCGCAAGGGGTGTTTTATCTCCTGCTTTTGAGAATAAAAAAAAGACAGTCAGAGTGCTCTTCTTGCACCTACTGTTTCTGAAATGCCTTTCACTAAAAATAATCAATATACCCTAAAGGGTAACATGTTCTGAATTCCTTCAGCAACATACTTCTATTTCCTCATAAAACTGAAAGTTCCATAACTCCATGATAGGTACAAATGAATACAGGAGTCAGCCATGGAATTGAGTTAAATAAATGCCAGAAATTTGTTAAAATGCTTTGGCTTGAATTACTTTATTATAAAAATGAGGTTATTTGGATGGACTTAGAGATGATCACACTAAGTGAAGTAAGTCAGAGAAAGAGAAATATCATATGACATCATTTATATGTGGAATCTAAAAAAAAATGATACAAATGAACTTATTTAGGAAACAGAAACAGACTCACAGATTTAGAAAACAACAAACTTCTGGTTACCAAAGGGGAAAGGAAGGGAGGGACAAATTAGGAGTTTGGGATTAGCAGATGCACACCACTATATATAAAATAGATAACCAACAAGGTCCTACTGTATAGCACAAGGAACAATAAAAATAATGAGATCATTTGGCTAGATAAATCCTAAAATAACCAGCTCTAAATTACTATGATTCTTCAACAGTGTCACTTTTGATATTTCAACCCAGACTTAACTCTGTTTATTTCTGAGTTTTTAAATACATGTATCCTTATATATATCATTTACCTGGAAATTATACAATGTTTAAAGTTCCCACATTATTTAATATATAACCACCTGTTTTCATGAAAAGTAAATGTGCTAAATCAGGGAATTCTACTTTTTATAACTTCTAAATTGTCTATTAAACTAAATAATAGCATTTGTTCTTTCACAAACACATACTGACCCTTCAATATGTTCTAGTCACTTTCTAAAAGTACAGAAGTAAACATAAACTAGTGCTGGTCTCCACAGAAATTATAGTTTAGTTTTGGGAGGTGACACTAGATAGCTATGAGAGAGAGCAGGTGATAGAGAGATTCCATAACTGCTAAGGATAAAGATGCTGTGAGAAGGTATAGTTGCACATAGACTGAATTAACCAAGATTATTGAAATCAACATTTGAAGGAAGACCCATCCATCTAAGCTGAGGGAACAGCAGATATAAAGGCTCTGAGGCAAGAGTGGGCCTTGTAAGATGGTGAGGGTCGTGAGCTTGTAAAGTCTTTTAGCTTTAATTAACTGAGATGGACAAGGAGTTATTGCAAATTTTTGAGGAGAGGAGCAAAACATTTGAAATCAGGCCTATATCAGGGTTTCTCTACCTTGGCACTACTTACATTTTAGGCAGATAATTTGTGTTGTGGGCAGCTGTCCTGGGTCTTGTCAGATGTTCAAGCAGCATCTCTGGCCTGTACCCACTAGAAGCCTGTGGCACTCTCTGCTCCCAGTGTAACAGCTGAAACTTGTCTCTAGACAAGGACAAATGTCCCCTGCCTCTCTTCCCCTACCGCCATACCTGGTTGAGAACCACTGGACTAGATCATGTGGAGGAAATAAACTGTGGAGATCAAATATAGAAGTAGGGAAGCCAATTAGGAGATCATATCATAATTTTAGGTGAGGAATGATGGTGTTTTAGATAAAGTAGCATGGTAGAAGTTGTGAGAAAGTGTAAGCTTATGGATATTTTAAAGAAAGGCCAACAAGAGTTGTGAATCATTTGGCTGTGAAATGTTAGAAAATTAGAGAAGCCATACAATAGGAAGGAGAGAAGGAAAATAATATTAAATTGGCAGCCAGCAGCAAGAAAAACATTATTCTCATCTGCAGGTATTTGAATCTGAGTTGTGGGAAAGAAAATAGTGTCACCAGAGATATTTATGGGGATACCCTTGTCGTCGAGGATAGTCAGGTTGTAGCTAGGAAAGGAAGAGAAAAAGCAAAGGAGTGTTTGAGTTTCCTGCAGACTCTCTGGATTGTTTGCGAATTTAGGGTTTGTTTGTGAAGGTGGCTCATACTGGATGGGGCACAGAGCTATATGGGGATGAATGTCTGTCGGGATTAGGGATTACTTGGGAGTCTAGGGTTTCTTGGATTCTAGGGAATATGAGAATAAATTAGAAGGATCTTGTGGCCAAATTATGATGGTGAAGCTAAAACTGTGGGGTGGGGTGGTCTGCTAGAGAGAGGGAAGAATCTTACCAGTAATTCATAAAGCTTGAAGAATCTTCCCTGGGGTCAAACTACTAGTTTTAAGATCCTGGTGTTGAGTCACTGGGAAGCATGTAGGGCTCCTTGGGTGCCAATGGCAGTTCCTATCATGAAAGATTTTCTTCCCAGTTTAGGTTAAACCAATTAGCTAACTGTGACTCATCAATAGGAAACATACTTTAATGCAATTATTTCTAGATTCTTAAGTAAAATAAAATTATATCAATAATTTAAGAGAGATAGCTTGAGAACCAAGGCGGCGGGGTTGAAGGACGTGCTCTCACTCCCTCTTGTGAGAACACCAGAATCACAACTAGCTGCTGGACAATCATCGACAGGAAGACACTGGAACTCACCAAAAAAGATACCCCACATCCAAAGACAAAGGAGAAGCCACAATGAGACAGTAGGAGGGGCGCAATCACAGTAAAATCAAATCCCGTAACTGCTGGGTGGGTGACTCACACACTGAAGAACACTTATATCACCGAAGTCCACCCACTGGAGTGAAGGTTCTGAGCCCCAAGTAAGGCTTCCCAACCTGGGGGTCTGGCAAAGGGAGGAAGAATTCCTAGAGAATCAGACTTTGAAGGCTACTGGGATTTGACTGCAGGACTTCAACAGGACTAGGGGAAACAGAGACTCCACTCTTGGAGGGCACACACAAAGTAGAGTGCACATCAGGACCTAGGGGAAGGAGCAGTGACCCCAGGGGAGATTGGACCAGACGGACCTGCTAGTGTTGGGGGGTCTCCTGCAGAGGTGGCGGGGGATGTGGCTCACCGTGGGGACAAGGACACTGGCAGCAAGGTTCTGGGAAGTACTCCTTGGTGTGAACCCTCCCAGAGTCTGCCATTCGCCCCACCAAAGAGCCCAGGTAGGCTCCAGCGCTGGGTTGCTTCAAACAAAACAACCAACAGGGAGGGAACCCAGCCCTAACCATCAGCAGTCAAACAGATTAAAGTTTTACTGAGCTCTGCCCACCAGAGCAACAGTCAGCTCTACCCACCACCAGTCCCTCCCATCAGGAAACTTACACAAGCCTCTTATATAGCCTCATCCACCAGAGGGCAGACAGCACAAGCAAGAAGAACTACAATCCTGTAGCCTGTGGAACAAAAACCACAGACAAGACAAGACAGACAAGACAAGACAGACAAGATGAAAAGGCAGAGGGCTAGGTACCAGACAAAGGAACAAGAAAAAAAAAAACAGAAAAGCAACTAAATGAAGTGGAGATAGTCAACCTTCCAGAAAAAGAATTCAGAATAATGATAGTGAAGATGATACAGGACCTCGGAAAAAGAATGGAGGCAAAGATCGAGAAAATGCAAGAAATGTTTAACAAAGACCCAGAAGAATTAAAGAACAAAGAAACAGAGATGAACAATACAATAACTGAAATGAAAACTACACTAGAAGGAATCAATAGCAGGATAACTGAGACAGAAGAACGGATAAGTGACCTGGAATACAGAATGGTGTAATTCACTGCTGTGGAACAGAATAAAGAAAAAGGAATGAAAAGAAATGCAGACAGCCTAAGAGACCTCTGGGGCCACATTAAACCCAACAACATTCACATTATAGGGGTCTGAGAAGGAGAAGAGAGAGAGAAAGGACCAGAGAAAACCTTTGAAGAGATTATAGTCGAAAACTTCCCTAACATGGGAAAGGAAATAGCCACCCAAGTCCAGGAAGTGCAGAGAGTCCCATACAGGATAAATCCAAGGAGAAACACACCGGTACACATAGTAATCAAATTGGCAAAAATTAAACACAAAGAAAAATTATTGAAAGCAGCAAGGGAAAAATGACAAATAATACACGAGGGAACTCCCATAAGGTTAACAGCTGATTTCTCAGCAGAAAGTCTACAGCCAGAAGGGAGTGGCATGATATACTTAAAGTGATGAAAGGGAAGAAACTACAACCAAGATTACTCTACCTGGCAAGGATCTCATTCAGATTCAATGGAGAAATCAAAAGCTTTACAGGCAAGCAAAAGCTAAGAGAATTCGGCACCACCAAACCAGCTCTACAACAAATGCTAAAGGAACTTCTCTAAGTGGGAAACACAAGACAAGAAAAGAACTACAAAAGCAAACCAAAACAATTAAGAAAATGGTAATAGGCACATACATATCGATAATTACCTCAAATATGAATGGATTAAATGTTCCAACCAAAGACACAGGCTTGCTTAATGGATACAAAAACAAGACCCATATATAGGCTGTTTACAAGAGACCCACTTCAGACCTAGGGACACATACAGACTGAAAGTGAGGGGATGGAAAAAGATATTCCATGCAGATGGAAATCAAAAGAAAGCTAGAGTAGCAATACTCATATCAGATAAAATAGACTTTAAAATAAAGAATGTTACAAGAGACAAGGAAGGACACTACATAATGATCAAGTGATCAATCCAAGAAGAAGATACAACAATTATAAATATATATGCACCCAACATAGGAGCACCTCAATACATAAGGCAACTGCTAACACCTATACAAGAGGAAATTGACAGTAACACAATAATAGTGGGGGACTTTTAACACCTCACTTACACCAATGGACAGATTATTCAAACAGAAAATATATAAGGAAACAGAAGCTTTAAATGACACAATAGACCAGATAGATTTAATTGATATTTATGGGACATTCCATCCAAAAACAGAAGATTACACTTTCTTCTCAAGTGCACACAGAACATTCTCCATGACAGATCACATCTTGGGTTGCAAAACAAGCCACAGTAAATTTAAGAAAATTGAAATCATATCAAACATCTTTTCTGACCACACGCTATGAGATTAGAAATGAATTACAGGGAAAAAATACATAAAAAACACAAACACATGGAGGATAAACAATATGTTACTAAATAACCAAGAGATCACTGAAGAAATCAAAGAGGAAATCAAAAAATACCTAGAGACAAATGACAATGAAAACACGATGATCCAAAACCTATGGGATGCAGCAAAACCAGTTCTAAGAGGGAAGTTTATAGCTATACAGGCCTACCTCAGGAAACAAGAAAAATCTCAAATAAACAATCTAACCTTACACCCAAAGGAACTAGAGAAAGAAGAACAAACAAAACCCAAAGTTAGCAGAAGGAAAGAAATCATAAAGATCAGAGCAGAAATAAATGGAATAGAAACTAACAAAACAATAGCAAAAATCAATAAAACTAAAAGCTGGTTCTTTAAGAAGATAAACAAAATTCATAAAAACTTAGCCAGACTCATCAATAAAAAGAGGGACAGGACTCAAATCAATTAAATTAGAAATGAAAAAGGAGAAGTTACAATAGACACCACAGAAATACAAAGGATCCTAAGAGACTACTACAAGCAACTCTATGCCAATAAAATGGAAAACCTGGAAGAAATGGACAAACTCTTAGAAAGGTATAACATTCCAAGACTGAAACAGGACGAAATAGAAAATATGAACAGACCAATCACAAGTAATAAAATTGAAAATGTGATTAAAAATCTTCCAAGAAACAAAAGTCCAGGATCACATGGCTTCACAGGTGAATTCTATCAAACATTTAGAGAAGATCTAACAACCATCCTTCTCAAACTCTTCCAAAAATTGCAGTGGAAGGAGCACTCCCAAACTCATTCTATGAGGCCACCATCACCCAGATACCAAAACCAGACAAAGATACTACAAAAAAAGAAAATTACAGACCAATATTACTGATGAATATAGATGCAAAAATCCTCAACAAAGTACTAGCAAACAGAATCCAACAACACATTAAAAGGATCATGCACTTGATCATTCATGATCAAGTGGGATTTATCCCAAGGATGAAAGGATTCTTCAATATACGCAAATTAATCAATGTGATACACCATATTAACAAGTTGAAGAACACCATATGATCATCTCAATAGATGCAGAAAAAGCTTTTCACAAAATTCAACACCCATTTATGATAAAAACTCTCCAGAAAGTGGGCATAGAGGCAACCTATCTCAACATAATAAAGGCCATATATGACAAACCCACAGCAAACATCATTCTCAATGGAGAAAAACTGAAAGCATTTCCTCTAAGATCAGGAACAAGACAAGGATGTCCACTCTCACCACTATTACTCAACTTAGTTTTGGAAGTCCTAGTCATGGCAATCAGAGAAGAAAAAGAAATAAAAGGAATACAAATTGGAAAAGAAGAAGTAAAACTGTCACTGTTTGCAGATGTCATGATACTATACATAGAAAATCCTAAAGATGCCACCAGAAAACTACTAGAGCTAATCAATGAATTTGGTAAAGTTGCAGGATACAAAATTAATGCACATAAATCTCTTGCATTCCTATACACTAATGATGCAAAATCTGAAAGAGAAATTAAGGAAATACTCCCATTTACCTCTACAGCAAAAAGAATAAAATACCTAGGAATAAACCTACCTAGGGAGACAAAAGACCTGTATGCAGAAAATTATAAGACACTGAAGAAAGAAATTAAAGATGATACCAACAGATGGAAAGATATACCATGTTCTTGGATTGGAAGAATCAATACTGTGAAAATGACTATACTACCCAAAGCAATCTACAGATTCAATACAATCCCTATCAAATTACCAATGGCACTTTTTATAGAACTAGAACAAAAAATCTTAAAATTTGTATACAGACACAAAAGACCCCGAATAACCAAAGCAGTCTTGAGGGAAAAAACGGAGCTGGAGGAATCAGATTCGCTGACTTTAGACTATACTACAAAGCTACAATAATCAAGACAATATGGTACTGGCACAAAAACAGAAACATAGATTAATGGAACAAGATAGAATGCCCAAAGATAAACCCACGCACCTATGGTCAACTAATCTATGACAAAGGAGGCAAGGATATACAATGGCAAAAGACAGTCTCTTCAATAAGTGGTGCTGGGAAAATTGGACAGCTACATGTAAAAGAATGAAATTAGAACACTTCATAACACCATACACAAAAATAAACTGAAAATGGATTAGAGACCTAAATGTAAGACCGGATACTACAAAACTGTTAGAGGAAAACACAGGAAGAACACTCTTTGACATAAATCACAGCAAGATCTTTTTTGATCCACCTCCTAGAGTAATGGAAATAAAAACAAAAATAAATGAATGGGACCTAATGAAACTTCTAAGCCTTTGCACAGCAAAGGAAACCATAAACAAGAAGAAAAGACAACCCTCAGATTGGGAGAGAATATTTGCAAACAAATCAACGGACAAAGGATTAATCTCCAAAATATATAAAGAGCTCATGAAGATCAATATTAAAAAACCAAACAACCCAATCCAAAAATGGACAGAAGACATAAATAGACATTTCTCCAAAGACGGCATACAGATGGCCAAGAAGCACATGAAAAGCTGCTCAACATCACTAATTATTAGAGAAATGCAAATCAAAACTACAATGAGGTATCACCTCACACAAGTTAGAATGGGCATCATCAGAAAATCTACAAACATCAAATGCTGGAGAGGGTGTGGAGAAAAGGGAACCCTCTTGTTCTGTTGGTGGGAATGTGAACTGATAGAGCCACTATGGAGAACAGTATGGAGGTTCCTTAAAAAACTGAAAATAGAATTGCCACGTGATCTAGCTATCCCACTACTGGGCATATACCCTGAGAAAACCACAATTCAAAAAGACACATGCACCCCAATGTTCATTGCAGCACTATTTACAATAGCCAGGTCATGGAAGCAACCTAAATGCCCATCGAAAGATGAATGGATAAAGAAGTTGTGGTACATATATACAATGGAATATTACTCAGCCATAAAAAGGAATGAAATTGGGTAATTTGTTGAGACGTGGATGGATCTAGAGACTGTCATGCAGAGTGAAGTAAGTCAGAAAGAGAAAAACATATCGTGTGTTAACGCATATATGTGGGACATAGAAAAATGGTACAGATGAACCAGTTTTCAGGGCAGAAATTGAGACACAATTGTAGAGAACAAACATAAGGACACCAAAGGGGGAAAGTCGCGGTGGGGGGTGGGGGTGGTGGTGGTGTGATGAATTGGGAGATTGGGATTGACATGTATACACTGATATGTATAAAACTGATGACTAGTAAGAACCTGCTGTATAAAAAAAAAAAAGATTTGTTCATATGGTGGTATAAGTAATCCCTCTCTTGTATGTATGTTGTAATTATCTTTTCTCAATTTGTCTTTTCTATTTTGCCTGGCATTTTACTGTTTCTATAATCATACGTATGATTTGTTTTAAAAAAAAAAGTAGCATAACTCAGCTATAAAGATATATGACACCACTAAGAAAAGGATAAAGCATTACTATAAACCAACTTGACTTATCAATGCATATGTAAAACCTAGCAATAAAACATTACCAGTTGAATCCCATAGTATATTAGAAGAATAACACACCATGAACAAATAGGGTTTTTTCCAGGATAGCTCAACATTAGAATATTATTATCTTGATAGATGTATTTGATAAAGCTCAACAATCATTTCTGATGTAAACTTATAGTAAACTAGAAATAAAAATCTGCCTCCTTAATTTATAAAAGAGCATTAGCAGAAACCAATATCACATATCAAAATTAAAGGAAAAAACAAGAAGTTTCTCATCAAAGTCAGAAACAAAATGAGGATGCCAACTCTCACCACTATTCCCCAGCAAAACCATGGAGTCCTAGCCAATCCTAGAAATAGGTATAAATGTTGGTGAGGAATACTTATCAACCTAGAAAATTGTAAAGAATCAAACAAAAAACTATTATAACTAAGAAAGTTAAGAAAGATGGCCTGATAGAATATCTTTCTTATATATCCCAGTAATAGTCAACTGGAAAATTCAGTGGGAGGAACATATCTTTAAAAGAAAAAAATCAATTAAACTTGTGAAAATAAATTAATGAGGCATGTGTGAGACCTAAATAAAGAAAATGCTACAAAGATGATCTAAATAATTTAAGAGATATACAATGCTTCTGGAACTAAGGATCAATATTGTAAAGATGTCAATCCTTCCCAATTTATCTATAAATTCATTGTAATTTGAGTTAAAACTGTGAGTAATAATGCAGGAACAAACAAATGGCATGATGGAACAAAACAGAATCCAAAAAGAGACTCGGGTACATAAGGAGATTTAGTATTTGATAAAGGCGGAAAAATGATGATTTGTATTATTGAACGAATGCCATTCAATCAAATTACTATCCACTTTGTGGAAAAAAGTTAGACATTTAACTCTTATCATAAAACAAAAATAAATTCCACATTGATAAAGATCTAAACATATAAACAAGAGTTCTATAAACCATAAAGAAAAAGACTGACATATTTAATAACATCAAATTTTTAAAAACCTTTATGTGGCTAAAGAGAACTTAAATTGCGAAAAAATATTTGCATTATATTACATAAAAATGGTTAATATCCATTAAAAAAAGAACTCCTAGTCAATATATAAGAAACACAGCCCAAAGGACATGAATAGAAGAAAATTCACAAAGGAAATAAAATTAAATACTAACCCTCACTAATTAAAGAAATGCAAATTTAAAAGCTCTGTTTTACATTTTCTCTAACACAGTAATTCTACTTCTAGGGCTTTTTTCCTAAAGAAATAATCCCGTGGACATGTAAAGATATAAGAATGTTCATTTCATCAGCGTCTCTAAAAGAAAAATATGCTGAAATTGATTAAATAAATTGAGGACAAGACATATAAAATCCTACATATACATAATATGGAATACATAGAAAGAGAACCACAATTATTGTTATATTAAGTTAAAAATAAAAATGTGCTATAGACAATATGCTATGATCCAATTTTTGTAAATATAAATAAATAAGAGCAAAAAAAAATTAAGAGAAAGGGTACAGTATTTTTAAAAACCTTCCATTAACCATGAAAATTTGATTAATTATAACCAATTATAAGTGCATTCAGCACTGTGAGCCACAACAGTTCACATTATTAATATTTAACATGACAACTACAAAGTTATCAAATACAATGAGGGATTTTTTTTTTTTTGGTCTTTGGTTCTATAAGCAAAGGAGGTCAAGGTTTAAATGAGCAGAATAAATTGATTTTAAGCTCCAGCTCTTCCAATAAAAGTGCAACCTAATTAAGTATAACAGCTACAGCTTTAGACAAATGTAAAACATTCAGTAGAAATTTTGACAAAAAATGTATTTGCCACAAATTGGTTGTAGCTATGATGTGTGGAATTGGAAAGAAATGTAATGAGCTGTTAACAGACATTTTTAACCAAGGAAAAATGAACTGAATTTGGCCACATTTTCCATCTGTTACAATGACTTATATAAGAGCTGATAAAGCAGATGAAGTACCGTTGTCCAACAGGAATTTAACATTAAATTACGTGTACCAATGAGAAAAGCTACTCTTAAACTCTAGTGAACTGATTCAAAGATTATTTCTTTTCTTTTTGCATACAAAAGGGAAATGGTTTTCTAGAGCCAAAGTTAAAAACAAAAAGATCATCTCAGACTGAGGCAGGCAATTGGCATCATAGACTGATTTGGAAAGCACAGAGTAGGAAAAGAAAGAGCAATGGACATGAAACATTTACACCTTGGTGGTTTATCCTGCATTTAGTGTGTTTCCTCCCATCAAAAGCAAACCCGATTAACCTAGGCTTTTTTTAGATTTAATTTAGGTAATGATCGTGCTCCAATGAACAGTAGGAGAAATCTTTCAAAACCAATTTTAAGTTTGATAGAGATTTCAGCTTTGTTTTTAGAAAAGAAATTTATTAATATCTACTTATAGAGCTATATAAGTTAATTTAACTTTTTATTTTGAAATTTTAGACATGGCAGACCTGCAAAAATACTACAGAGGTTTTCTATATACCACCCACTCTCCTTCCCGTAAGGTTTGCCACTTGTAAAACCATGGTACGATGGTCAAAACTCTAAAGAATAAACATTGGTACAGTACTGCTAACTAAATGACAGACTTCAGTAGGATTTTTGCAGTTTTTCTACTTTTTTGCCCTTTCTGTTCTAGGATCCAAGCCAAGATCCCACATTGCATTTAATTATCACTTCTCCTCAATCTCCTCCAGTCCCCTCCAACCTTCATTCTTCCCATGTCTTTCATGACCTTGGAATCTCTGAAGAATGCTGGGCAGAAGTTTTGTTTATCTCTCTCAGCTTGAGTTTGTCTGATATGTTCTCATTATTCGATTGAGGTAGGAATTTGGGAGAAGACTACCACAGAGTTAGTATGCCCTGCTCAGCACACCCTATCTGGTGGTACATGATGCCAATCTGCCATTATTACTGATGCTCATCTTGATCATTTGCAAACAGTGGTATCTGCCTAGTGTCTCCACTGTAAAGTAACTATTTTCCCTTAGTAATTAATAAATATTTCAAAGTTATGTAAATATCTTGTTCCTCAAACTTTTGAAGTGGGTCACAGAAGAAAAATTAGGTAACAATCTGTTACGGAATGGAATTCATTGGTGTAAAATCACACGTTAAGGATATATTTTGAACCATATAAATACAAATCAATTCATCTAATGTTGACTCTATGTAAGTGAGAGTTAATTAGCCACTTTAAAAGCAGTATTAGGTATTTTACTGCTTTTTATTTAGAAGATTTTGTGAAAATTGAGGAAACCACTCAATTAGCCTTGAAAATTTTATTGCAAAAAGTGATAGAATTCATACAGTTCTTTCCTGCAATTCAGTTAGAAGAGTATTCCAAAATATCTTAATTTATTTTTCTTTGTCACACTTGATTTATCTCAAATCAAGAGTTGTAAACATTATAAATCTAAATATGTATTTATTAAATGTGAGACAAATTATACTTTTACAAATAACTCCATGTTTAACATGAAATTATCAAGACTTTTTCACTCTACAGAATGATTTTTATTTTTTAATTAAGTGAATTAGCATTTGATATAGATATCTGTTAGATTTACAAACTATTTCTCATCAAAATCCAGATTTTGAGTTTAATTTGAAAAGACAGAGAAGATCTGATAATCCTGATCTTACCTCAATACTCCAGTAATTCACCATTGTTGAGATCTGGCTATCATTCTACATTTTGCCACAAATCTTACCAATTTCTACTGCATTTATAAACTGACTCATGTATTTAAGATACCTTTTTGAAATCTCTGGACATTCACATTTCCGATCGTTGATGCAGAGTGTGCAATAGAAAGTAACTATTAAAACATCATTAAGGACACCATTAAATGCAGCCACTTGGCTTTTTTGTTTTTTGGTTGGTTTTATTTTGCTTTGTTTTTTAATACTACCCCGTGAAAAAAGAAAGAGAAGCTATTTTTAACTATCAAATATCACAGTCATGATAATTGGAACATTTCATTACACTAATTTCTGGTAAAATTCTGTTTAAAATAGTTGCTATTTATTTTTAAGCAATTTATAAAATTGAATTACGACAGAAAAAAAACACCTGGGGATTCAATTAAAATGGAAACAGCAACTGAGTAAAAATTAAGAGAAATCCCTCTATTAGCCAACACTAACGAGGCTCTGCCCCTTACAAAAGGCGTTTTAAAGATCAAAGACACTTGATTGAGGACCTCTAATTAAAAAGAAGTATTGTGTTACAGAAGACAATTTTAACTTTTCAAAGTAATCTATTTAAAACTTAAGTTATAATTAATGAGCTAAATGCTCAACATCCCAAGGTTTATCACCTGATGGTTTTAAAGATGACACCATCCCAAAAGCTTCATAAAAGCACAGGAAGAGATTTTGAGAAACATATAAAAAATAAGCTCTTCGAAAAGCTCTTTATGTAATAATAAACATTATATAAATAGCAACAGAAGCAAATCAAGATACACTTGTAAACCAAAGAGCCCTTACAGAAAATCATTTTTATACTCACATTTTACGCTATTGTACCTCAATGACACTTCACTCATTTTCTCATTGATGAAATGGAGAAACTGAGAGTGTCTACCTCAGAAGATTGTTTTGAAAATGGATGAGTTAATATTCTAAAGTATTTTAAGCAATATTACTATTAATATAAGGGCTAGACAAATACGTAACTGAATTCAACCAACGTTAATGGAACACTTATCTAGGCATTGGAGTTACAACAGTGAATAAAACAAAGTCAGAGAGACAGTAAACAAATAAACTATGATAGTAGATGCATGGATATAGATATTAAATAAAAAGCAATGACGTTATGGCCAAGGACAGAGGTACTGTGAGGTCGGGCACTGTTATTTTATCCGGGGCAGCCAGGGAACGCATAACCCATAGTGCAGGACTTGAAAAGCGACAGGAGGCACCTAGGAGTCATGCAAGTATCTGTTAGATGAGCTTTCCAGGGAGAGGGCATAGCTCAAGCACAGACAGGGAAGCTGGAGCTTGGCTAAAGGCACCATGGGATAGCAAGGAGGCCAGCCTGGCTGGAAAATAGCAAGATGGGGTAGAGTGGAGAGAGATGAGACTAAAGATTGGCTACATCATGTGGGGACTTTTACAGAGACTCTGGTTTGTCAACCGAGTAAGAAAGGAAGACCATCTTTCTGGCTGTAACAAAAGTATCATGAAAAGTGAGAAGTATCAGTTATCTTCTCATGGAAATTTTGACATCTAATATTTAGTTTAAATGGAATAACCCACTGTAGGCAAATTTCTGTTGTCTAGGATCAAACACGATTATACTCTAGTAACTATTTAAAAATAAAGAATGGAGGAAACTGATCTTGAGCCCTTCCCTTTAGCCTCAGGGACACCTGAAGATTAGCCCTTGGTTGTATTTTCCTACTTTGCAATAATGATAAGGACTCTTTACTACAAACAGCAACTGTTCAATTCGTGAATTAGCTCAGATGAATCAACACAAAAATAATTTAGAGGAATTTCTCAACAAGAGCCAGTAAATAAGAAATGAATTGCTATACATAATAGACTCATAAATATTTATTACCAGCTATTCAAAAAACTGCTCTTTCTCTGATCTTATTAGATCAAACCAATCTTTGATTAAAAACTGAGCAATCAATATGCTTTGAATACACAGTTGTTAATTATATAGCACCCTAACTAACCATCACAGGTGTGACTGAAGGAGTAACAACCAATTAAAGATGTCCACATCCAAATTCCTGGAATCTTCGCCAAACAGGTTACCTTCTATGGCAAAAGGGACTGTATAGATAAAAGTTAAGTATCTTGAGATGTGGAGAATATCGTGGATTATCCTGAGGAGTCCAATCAAAGCACAAGGGTCATTATAAAGGGAGGCAGGAGGTTCAGAGTCAGAGAGAGGGATGGAAGATGCTATCCTTCTGGCTGTGAATATGACATTTTGGGCTACAAGCTAAGGAAATGTGGGCCATTTCTTGAAGCTAGAAAAGACAAGGAAATGGACTCTTCCCAATAGCTTGAAGAAGGAACACAGTCCTGCAGAAATCTTGACTTTAGGATTTCTGACTTTCAAAACTATAAGAAAATAATGCTGTTTAAAGCCACTGTGCTTTTGGTAATTTGTTGCAGCAGTAATAGAAAGCTAATATAGCAGGTAAAATAAAAATGCATGATTAGATTTTCTCTGTTTAAAGTTTTTTGGGTTTTTTTTTCCCTACTTAAATCTAATGAGAGAAGTAAGATTGATTGCATGGAAAACTAAAAACAGAACAAGAAAACCTTAATCCACTTTTGTTATCTGTAAATAATGAGGGTTGAATAGTTATTTCTACCAACTCTGGAATTATTATCACATTTCCCTTTTATTAATAATCCAAAGAAGTGTGACTAATCTGCCTCTTCTAATTTTGCACCAACTTTCCAAATTTACAATACAATAATAAGGATTTTAATAAATTATTTTACTTTTTTAAATAATTATTTTACTTTTAGTTATTCTGACATATCAACTTCTCACAAAATACAGGCATCTGGTAAGTATTTCTTGAATAGATCAACATATTAAAATGTACCAACCCATCAGAGCCAACATATCCAAAATTAAACCAATCTTTTGCTCAAACTCATTTGTTTCAATCTGTCTTCCTTAGATTCTCTTAATGAAACTTTCAGTGTCCTAGTTTTCAAGAAATTATTTATTACCAAGCACTTATTTTCCACAGACAAATTATTTTTTCAAGTCAAGCAATACAAGGCTATATTTAATTAGGATTACCATATATCTATACTTTAAAATCAGCAGCAAATTAACTTACCTAAGTGAAATGAAAAAAGTAAAATTAATTAAATTCTCATAGAGTAATGTGATCTTCTCTTTAAGCTCTAGTTTCACAATAACTTAGGGAAAATGTCAGTAAGATGCATACACTGTTTAATAATTATAACTTTTGTAGAAGATAATTTGGCCACACAGTACTTGGGCATGAAATTAAAAAGGTAGATAGAGAAATTTTAGGCAGAACACATAAAATATATGATAAGAATTAAAGTATTTTATAATGTATCTTTTATGAATGAGGACATATCTAACATTTTTGAACCAGACTACATATAATATCATCAAATTGGCTTCAAAATTTATGCAATATATTTTATATTATAATATATAGTATATCATAATTTATCTTAATATACTATATTTATGAAAAATTAGAAGCCAATTTATATACTTATATTTTTGTAAATAGGAAACATTTAACCTGGAGAAGACTCTGAGAGAATAAAGTATTGTTATCACCAAAATTGTAGAACTGTTTGAGGAATGAGGATTTGGAATTGTCTTTATTTCTCCCCAAAATCAAGCTAGGTCATGAGCAAAAGTTTCCAGTAGCCTACCTAACTGGCTCCAGAAAATAATTATCTGTAGTGGAGGCTTCCTAAAAGTGTTTTGTTTGTTTCTTTGTTTTTTTAAATTTCTTTGTTTGTTTGTTTGTTTTATTTATTTTTGGCTGGGTTGGGTCTTCGTTGCTGCACACGGGCTTTCTCTAGTTGCGGTGAGAGGGGGCTACTCTTTGTTGCAGTGCACGGGCTTCTCATTTTTGTGGCTACTCATGTTGTGGAACAACCGGCTCTAGGAGTGCGGGCTTCAGTAGTTGTGGCGCACAGGCTTATTTGCTCCGCGGCATGTGGGATCTTCTTTGACAGGGCAACAATACAAATTTGACAGGGCCCGAACCCCTGTCCCCTGCATTGGCAGGCAGATTCTTAACCACTGCACCACCAGGGAAGCCCAAAAAAGTGGTTTTATTTGAGCACAGACCACATAAGTTTGATTCAGATTACAGTGTTCTGCAATATAGTTACTCCTTTCTCCAAAAGATTACTGTGTTAAAATAAGTTTGAGGACTTGCTTGATTATTCACAAAGTACTAGCAGATTTAAAACTCTAAAAAGTCACATATGAAAGAAACCTGTATATCTTTTCTAAATCCTTTGTATCCACTAGGAGTATTATGTACTATCCATAGAAATTCCTGAAATTTTCCAGGACCTTCAGATATAGATGAGTCCTGAAAAAAAAGTTATTGTCTTTATAATTTAATAAAAGCCTTCAAAAATAATACTAATAAATACTTTAAATGTCTACAAGATATATTGGGTGCTGTTCAGGCACTGCTTATTAATCTGTTAAATATGTTTAAGCAAGAATAAAGTGAGTTTGTTCTTAATGGAAAATTATCATTATCAACGTAGAATAATTTTTTCATTATTTTATAGACAAATTTATGTATTGAATGAAGGATGCCAGATAATAATCACTTTCTGCAGGAGAGAGGAAAACCTTTCAAAGTAAGCAATCCTATGGGCTTCCAAGTTCTCAAGTTCCTAAAACTGTCTCTTCTTGATTAATCTGCATCATTTAGTGCCTCCAGGACCTCTTGATTATGGAAATTATTTTTCAAAGAATTCCTATTACCATCACTCAGAAAGCTCTGTTCTTCAGAATGAAGATGGGAATAAAGATAGTACTGTTTTCCCTGTATTTACACACTTTACTATACAGATGTACATATGTGTGGGGATGTGTCTGCTTTACTATAAGCAGGAGAATTACCTAGATTTTACTTAATCCCCAGCCCCTGACATAGAACCTAAGGCTTATTGGACACTCACAAACTTATTAAATGAGTTACAGGTGGGTTTTTTTTTATTTTTTATTTTTTTTGCGGTACGCAGGCCTCTCACCGCTGTGGCCTCTCCTGTTGCGGAGCACAGGCTCCGGACGCGCAGGCTCAGCGGCCATGGCTCAAGGGCCCAGCCACTCCGTGGCATGTGGGATCTTCCCGGACTGGGGCACGAACCCGTGTCCCCTGCATTGGCAGGCGGACTCTCAACCACTGCGCCACCAGGGAAGCCCCAGGTGGGTTTTTAATTCAGGTGACCTGGGGTTTAATCTCAGTTCAACCTAGTTTTATGACTATAATTAATTAAAATTAATTACTAGTACTAAAACAAAGTTATTTTTGTCATATAACAATTAAAATATGTATCAATCTGTTGTCAGTTCAATGACTTACAAATAATCCAATAGGATTATGGAATATAAGAAATGTAAGAGATAAATGAGAACTTGGCACATATTTATTATAACACCTCCTTTTTAGGTATTTGAACTGCTGCCTTGAGATCATGTGGATTCTTTCCATTTCCTGAGGGGCTATCTTGGGATAAGTGGAATATGAAATTTATTCTGAAACATAATTTAATAAATGGTCATACTGCATTTTATAGTGTATGCTATTACTATTGCTGATTAACCTGAGAAATGTTAATTTGTTTTTCAGGACTGAAAGTAAATCGAAAATTATAAGCAGAAATACAAGAATTTGATGAATTAATGAATTACTAATTCATTCATTAATGAAGATATAAGTTTTGCAATATTTACACATTAAGGTAATCTCCAGAAAATTACTAGAATTCATCAGTAATAAAGATATTGTATTTTAAAAATTAAATATTTTCACCTAGTTTTGCTTATTAAAAGTCATTGTAAATAAATGTTTTGTTTTGCTCACAAAAGAAAATAGAAATACAAATATTTGGGGATTAGTAGTAAAATCTGTGGCTCAGGAAATTATTCTGGCTTTAGAATAAGAAAGAATATGAGATGTTTTTATACTGACTTTAGTTTCAGATTAGTAAAATTTATGAGGCTAATAGGAGTATATTTTAAAACAAATTTTCTTTATGCTTTCTGAAGTGACATATGCATTATTGGCAGGATTAAATAGATTGAAGAAACAGAATCAGATAAATATGAGAGACAATAATGCTAAAATTTTTTTACTTGGATGAGACACATTGTGAATAAAGTAGTGAAAAGATTCTTGAAAATTTACTAACATTTGTTTACAGATATACAACTTTGAAGATGAAAAACTACTGGTAGGAATTTATATTCTCCTATGATTTATTCAAATTAAGTATGCACATAGCCATGATCCAGCAATTACACTCATATATATCTCAAAGAAAATTCTCACAGGTCCATAAAGCAATATGAATAACATTATTTATTGCAGCACAACCTTTTGTTGTGATTGGTGAGAGGCTAACTATTCATCTATCTGGAAGACTGGATAAGTTTTATATGGAAAATTATTTAGCAAGAAATAATAATGGATATTGAATATACACATAGCGACAAGGTTGGATCTGATATAGTATAGTACTCAGTAAAAAAAAAAGGAACAGATGATGAATGTGTATATACATACATACATATATGTGTACATGTGTGAATGATTTACCTAAAAAATAATATTTCTGAAAGAATAATGCAAAGAAAAGATACATATTAAACTATACGTATTGATTAGATTGATTATAAATGTGTAGAGGCAAGAGGAAAACAGGAGAGGGCCATGGGATAAAAAGCAAATAAATCATTAAATAAAAATAGAAAGAGACTTTCTGGAGGTTGATAAAAATGTACCACAAATTTAGGAATGTATTTAACTCAATCGCTTACTGCAGAGCTTTTTATTAATTTTTTTTCATTTATACAGGTGACAGTGATTCATTTTTTAAATCTATGTTTATTAAGTTCTCAGCAACTGTTGTATCTCATTTTAGATGCTAGCAATGCAGCAGTGAATGACAGACAAAAATACTTTTGCCAGGGTTTCCCTGGTGGCGCAGTGGTTGAGAGTCCGCCTGCCGATGCAGGGGACACGGGTTCGTGCCCCGGTCGGGGAAGATACCACATACCGTGGAGCGGCTGGGCCCATGAGCCATGGTGGCTGAGCCTGAGTGTCCGGAGCCTGTGCTCCGCAACAAGAGAGGCCACAGCAGTGAGAGGCCCGCGTACAGCAAGAGAAAAAAGAAAAATACTTTCCCTGATAGAACTTACATATTTTAATATAATAATATTTGAAAGTTATATTTTATATAAAAATTATTGGAACATTCAAATAGAATTTTTTTTTTTTTTTAAATTGGTACGCGGGCCTCTCACCGTTGTGGCCTCTCCCGTTGCGGAGCACAGGCTCCGGACGCTCAGGCTCAGCGGCCATGGCTCATGGGCCCAGCCGCTCCGCGGTATGTGGGATCTTCCCGGACCGGGGCACGAACCCGTGTCCCCTGCATCAGCAGGTGGACTCTCAACAACTGCGCCACCAGGGAAGCCCAAATAGGAAATTTTTTAAGATCTTTGCTTGTTTACAAAATTATTTAGAAAAATCAGATCACTGCTACTGGCCAGCAGAAAATATTAAGGTAGACCTAGAATATAAGCCCTTAGAGATAGCCAATCAATAAATATTTTTTGAATGTTTGAATAATTTATCCACTCCACTTTCAATTATAAATGCAAAATACACATTTGGAAAGACCAAACTGGTAAATCTATGATAAACTTTAAAGATTTCAATTCACTAAACTGAATTGTTAAAACTCAGAGAGGCAAACTTAATTTTATGTGTAGAATATAGAAGTTTAACTCCATGAAAAAAAAAAAAAGTCAGTCCAAGATACTCAAAAGCTAAAGTCAATTCAAAGAGGATTATTTCCCATTAAGGGTTCTGAGCTATTGAACTGTAGCTTCAGAGAGAAGAAAGTGGGAATTTATGGTGGATAGTAAAAGCAATTAAATGTAGAATTAAGTATATCACTTGGAAATACTCTTTGCTTTTTAACTAGACTTTTAATCTTCAGAAATATTACACCAAATGAAATTTTTCATGGGTTCTTTATAATATGAATAATATGAAAAGGTAAAGTTCAGAAGTAGCTTTCTGCTTTGCTATAAAGGTTTGCTGAGCTCATAGTTAGGTACTGACTCAATAATGCTAAGGTTAATATTTACCCTCATTTCAGTGCATCTTGTAATTGACAAAAAGCACTGATCAATTCAATCATAATTAAAATGGGATGAGTTTGAATACCATGTAAGACTGCATTCCAGTAAATCTCTTCAGGTAAACTAGAGCTTAATTGAACTGAGTGATGACTATTGACTTGAGGCATGATTGGTTGGAGATTATGTAAGGAAAAGATTATTTTCTAAAAACTGAATTTTTTGTTGTGATTTTTATTTATGTGAAGGATACAATTTTGTGTGTTTTAAATATGAATCACTATTATGTTTTATTTTATTATTTTGGGTTCTGTCTCAGTTCAGGCTGCTATAACAAATATACTATAGACTGGGTGGCTTAAGCAACAAACATTTATTTCTCTCAGTTCTGGAGGCTAGAAAGTCCAAGATCAAGGTGCAAGTGGAGGGGGTGTCAGGTAAGAGCATGCTTCCTTGTTTGCAGGTGGCTGTCTTTTTGTATTCCTCACATGACGGAGAGCAGAGGGACAGTAAGCAAGTTCTCAGGTGCCTTCTTATCAGAACACTAACCCCATACATGGGGGCTCCACGTTCATGGCCTAATCACCTCCCAAAGACTCAAGCTCCTAATACCATAACACTGGGAGTTTCAACATGTGGATTTTGAAGGGACACACTCAATCTGTAGCAGTTTCTGCCATATAAAAAGATACTAAAGCAAGGACATTAATATGGGTAGTTTGTTCGGAAGGTGACCCTAAGAGGCCAGAGTGAAGAAGTGAGGACAAGGTTTCAGGAAAGCAGAGACAGCCAACAAAGTGGACTTGACCAAGCTGCCACAGCATGGTTGTGCCAGTGATTAAGCCACTGTCTCTCAGCTCCAAATCCACCCTTGTACACGTATCAGCTCCAAATGCACCCTTGTACACGTAACCCGGGCAATCCCCATTCTGTTTTTCCAGCTTGCTTACTGTTAGGCTCTGCTAGTAAGACAGCCAAAGGGCGACTATAGGCCTGGAGGGGAGAGAAGCCACTAGCTCCTTTCTCTCTGCTTCCAGGCGGCATCTGATTTGCCTGCCATTCCCGTAGGCTCCCCCCTAACAGGCTCTGGTTACACCAGGCAGCAGTTCTTCTGGTAACAATTGTTCAATTAAAGTTTCTCTACGACTTTCAGAACCAAAACGAATTAAGTTCCCCTCAGAAGCCAGCACCAGAACGTGTCCTTTCTGGGACATCCAGACTACTCGCCACTTCCTGTTACAGCAGGGACAATTAGCTGAATTTCACGATTCTCTTCAAAATTTCAAGACAACCAGGGTTCCTGTGGACTATACTGTGACTAAGAGCAGAGGAGTTTAAATAGCCTCAGTAATTTTCCCACGTAAAAGCTATTTATTAACTCTTTTCTCCATTTTCTAAAAGGCTTTGTAAAGAACACATTTGCCACATTAACTTGCTGATCTGATTTAGAAAAGACATACCTGGCACCACAGCTGCAGCTGCAGCAACGTCTTGGTTAAGATTACAGCAGTCCCCACTCTTGTGCAAACATCTATTTGGTAGTTGCAGGGGCTGCAGAATAGATATGGCAGGACAATGTCTTTGATAGTGTCACTAACTACAATTCCACTGCTGTGAGGAATCACTCTGCTTTATCATCATGGTTAGGGTTGGGAGGGCAGTTTCTGGGACCTCCAACTGGCTTTTTCTATTGTGGCAGCTCTTACTCTGCAGGAAAGGAAATTAATTTAAGGGCTCTACCAGCTGCTAAGTAGATTCATTCCAATTATGTACTTGAGGACCAAGGCAATGATGACAGAGGACCCACAGCGAGAGACTCCAGCCAGGACTCTATTCACACATGAGCACCATCTGCCTCCACTCTAACTGCCTGGTCGTGCTGGCATTTGGGGCCCCCTTCTATCTTCAACTGCTCTCACCTAGCCTGGCATTCTTTTCCTCCAGTGTGCGATCCAGCTGACTAATGGGCACAGATAAATTTGGATAAGATTTGAAAGAGTATTTATTGTTTTTATTTGTAATGATACTTCAGGGTCATTTCTCAGAGGGAACCAGCCAATCCACAACCAATGGGTCTCAGACCTGAGATCTGGCTCAGGCGAAAAACTGGGCAAGGCTTCACAATTTTCCCTTTTAGTAGATGACATAAGTCTTCTATTTAGTTGCACTTAATTTTTTTCTGGTTGTACAGGTAAGGAGTATCCTACTGGACTTCTCATCTACATGGTCTGTAGGAGCACCAGGCAAGGTCTGTTAGACCTCACCATATATCCCTGCAGGCCACACTCACTGACACCCCAATATTGCTGATCACAACAGTAATTATGTCAAGCATGCCCCTGACAGGTAAGTGTCACCACCTGGATTCTGCTGATTTAGAATTCTTTCATTCTCATTGACTTTAGGGGGCCCTTGCACAGTGTTGGTGGGAATGTAAATTGATGCAGCCACTGTGGAAAACAGTAAGGAGACTCTGCAAAAAACTAAAAATAGAACCATATGATCCAGCAATTTCACTCCTGGGTATTTATCCAAAGAAAATAAAAATGCTAATTCCAAAAGATACATGCACCCCAATGTTCATAATGGCTTCATTTACATATATATAATGGAATATTGCTCAGCCATAAAAAAAGAATGAAATTTTGCCATTTCTAACAACTTGGATGGACCTGGAGGGTATTATGTTTAATGGAATAAGTCAGACAGAGAAAGACAAATACTGTATGATATCACTTATATGTGGGATCTAAAGAAATAAACTAGTGAATGTAACAGAAAAGAAACAGACTCACAGATATAGAGGACAAACTAGTGGTTACCAGTGGGTTGAGGGAAGAGGGAAGGGCAAGATAGGGGTAGAGGATTAAGAGGTACAAACCACTGTGTATAAAATAAATAAGCTACAAGGATATATTGTGCAGCACAGAGAAGAAAGCCAATACTTCATAACTATAAATGGAATATAAACTACAAATATTTTGAATCACTGGGTTGTACTTCTGAAACTAAAAAATGTAAATCAAAAAATAAATAAATAAAACATACTACACGGACAAATAATAACTCCATCCTGAGGGACTGCTTTCTTAGGCCACTTTCATTATATCTACCTTACTTGTGTTTGCACCCAAAAGCAGAGCCTGAAACAAAAGTTTGGTTTTAAGCACATTATTTGGGAGGTAATTTCAGGAACTAGGGGAGAGACTGAGGAGAGTGAGATGGGAAGAGGGGAAGGATGAGGAAGCATGCATAATTGACCTGCACTGTTGTGGGAACATGGTGCTCATTCCTGTGGGGGATCCTCTGAGGATCCAGGAAGGATGTACCTCAGTTTTTTCCTCTGATACGGTAAGAAGAAATGTATATACTAACTCCCATCCCATTTGATTGACTGTTACCTCTGGGGGACTTAATAGTCCAAGATTTTAGGCAGCCTCTTTGTGCTTCTTGGATGACCTTCCTTGCCTTCAGGTCAAAACCAAACAAACAAAAAAAGATGCAGAATGAGGCTGCAGAAGCTTGCTTGTGGCAAGGCAGTGGCATCAGAACCACCACTGCTGCAGTGGTACCAAGATGAGTGGAGGGGAATATCAAATGGGCACAAAATTAATAGATTGTGAAAACAACTGTTGTGCTAGTTGATAGATAAATGAGGGGCTCAGAAGTAGACTCAAGTCCATGTAAAAATGTATGATGAAAACAATATTTCAAGTTAATGGACAAAATATGTAATTTTCACAATACACTTCCAGAATTAATGAATCATCAGTTCTTTGACTGAATTATTTGACTATCCCATCATCTTTGGAAAAAAATAATGAAACTTATTGCAGTGACCGTAATGTATTAATGATAACTGAATTCATATAACTGTGTGATTTAATGTCACAACCTTACCCTATACCGCAAGTTTAATAATCACTGTGTCATCTTCAGTTTTCCCAAAGAAAGGCACACATTAGCATTTATACAAAGAAACTCAGTGAATTATTAGTTACCATTGTGTATGAACAGAATTCAAAGGTTTTATTTTGGATATTATAATTTTTAAAAGAGAATGAAAGCATTTTTTTCAGAAAGCTAAGGTTTTTTAATAAGGCATAATATTCCGGAACAAAATATTGGTGCCTAATTTATTTTCCATAAAAATGTAACAGGTAAAATTATATGTACATTTAAAGTAACGACCCTACTAACTATACTATAGAAAAAGGGAAAAGGAAAAGTAGAAAAAGCATCAACTGGAGGATTAGGAGATTTGCCCAAGTTTAAGAGCCTTAGGAATTGATATAATATTTGAAACCATTTCTGACTCCCAAGAAAATTGACTGTGTGCCTATGAAAGAAAATTACCATCAGAAAGAGCACAGCAGGAAACAGATAAATCTTCTAGAAAAAGTACTTAGGCAATATTTAGAGAGGTTTTGTCTTACGTCTACAGGAGAAACAATGTGAGAACTGAGGATTAAGAGTTCTTCATAGAGAAAAAGAAAAAACAAATGAAACAAGATTGACAGCCTACTCCTGATAGACTGATAGATAGACTGATAGACTCCAAGAAAGGAGAAGAAGGAGGAAGAGGAGGAGGAAGGGGCCAAAAATGTGTCAATAAGGACAAAACAGAACTGCTGTATGGACTGTATTATACAACAAATGGGAAGTAAAACCAATACAGGCTTCTTCTAATGGGAAAAAAATATCATAAGGAATTTATATTTTAATGATGGTTATAAATGTACCACTTTTTAAGAAGTCTTTGGACAAAGCCACAAAAATAAATTAAATGCAGCTGCTCTGAGTTTTAAAGAAAGCATTTACTCAGTGACATGAGAAGAAATTTTATCTGATCAAAAAACAGATCAAGAACTAACATATAAAATAATAAACAGAGGCAAGGCCTATACACTAAAGAACCTAAAAAAAAGACTTGAGTCAAGAGAGAGATATGTTTCTTTAGCATGGAAAGTTCCAATGTTGTAAAAATAGCAATTCTCTTTTAATTAATCCATAATTAAATCCACTCCCCATATAAATTTTTATTTTGAATTTGAAAGGATGGCTCTAAAATTTACCCTAAAAATGTATAAAAATGGCTAAGAAATGTTCTGAAAACAAATGAAAAATAAAGTAAGATTTGCTCTGTCACAAAAATAATAAATTATAAAAATAATTGTGGTGCATGTAGACACTCAGATTAATGAGGAGCCCCAAAATAGGCTCAAATTCAGATAAAATCATATTATGTGATGAAGACAATTTATTAATGCAGTGGACAAAATGTATCATACTCACAGTATGATGCTGAGTCAACACATTTTTTGGTATAGCAATTCATATTTCTTGTTTTAGTTATGATGTTTAGGACATGCTCATTGTTGATACTGGACCTCTAAACAAATATGTTCTCTCTTTGTTTACCAGAGTATTCACTAAAATTCTTGAAGCCTGTAAATCTCAGTTGTAAGTAAGGTGAGGCAACTTTGCCAAAGTAAAATAGCTTGACGTTAGTTTGGAATGCTAAGTTGACTTTAAGAGTGTGACTGATTTTCATGACAAATTGAAACAATTGCCAGCTACTTTTATCCTTCAATTCCCAGCTTTTAAATGCCTGAATGTCGTTAATATCTTGATCTCTATAGTCAACCCAATTTAAAAAATTCCTGTAGCTTTCTTTCTTAGTCATAATATAGTCATATATAGTACGTAGTGAAAAAGCTGTAACATTTAGTTTCCAGTTGGTTGGGGTCCACTTGTTTGAAGTAAAAAGAGCCCACTCTTAGTGCTACAATTTGAACAAATTAGACTGTAAATGGGCTAAAATATCTGGTATAGTAGCTTAGACTGTGTGGATAGCCTACCACAAACTACAACTTAGCAAAAGGCCAAAGGGGCTTCAGATCTCAGCTGGGAGATGTAAAGAGCTTGAAAGTTGTAAGTCCCACCTAGAAAACATGAAAAATCTGGACTAACTGAAAGTCAGTGACATTTCTTGGATCCACCAGACAACTGAGTTTCAGGACAGCCTCCTATTAGGCATCTGGAAAGAGGGTCAAATTCAGAAAGAGCCAAGATATGCTTAACTGGAACAGAAGCCGCTGGACTCTTTAACTGGTAATAACATGTAAATGGTAATTTTGACAAACTGCTGGAGGCTGAGTGTGAACTAGGATGAGAGTGAGAAACTGTTGAGACCCACAGTCTTAGGGGGGACCCCACATATTCATGGGATAACTTACAGGAACCTAAATAGGTTTTCACAGCAAAGATCCCCAAAAGATGTCCTCCTGGACACGGTAGGGAGAAGAGAAGAATCATCCTTGTGAAAACACACTCAGACTCTCCATAAAATACGCCTATTTTCAAGGAATAAAGATGTTCCAGAGCCTTGACCCAGAGCTGAGGGGGAGAGGCGTTCCTCTTACACCAGCTCCTTCTAACATTCCACATTTACAGGGAGGTAGAGGGAAGCTACCGAAGAAAAAACTCGTGTGAAGTTCACAGACCAGCGGCAGAGGTCCACTGAAAGAATGAAATGTAATTGAATTCAACTGGTATGCTCCCTGACACCTCACCTCCACAGCAGCAGGGCTCCAGGATAACAGTAGTAGGAACAGACGAAAGAGCTGCAAGACACAGACTCTCTCTGAGGAGCGCTACTTAGGAAAGCCCAAATGGGGGAGGCAAAAACAAGAACATTAGAGAAATATGGCAACGCTGGCACCATCACCAAACAGTGTGACTCCTAGCCAGATTACCACAAATCTGCACACTGGAGGTTTATTTACCTCTACTTCTGTTACCCAGTACAACATATATGGCTTTCAACAACCATCATAAAGACCCTGGTGGCGCAGTGGTTGAGAGTCCGCCTGCCGATGCAGGGGACACGGGATTGTGCCCTGCTCCGGGAGGATCCCACATGCCGCGGAGCGGCTGGGCCCATGAGCCATGGCCGCTGAGCCTGCGCGTCCGGAGCCTGTGCTCCACGACGGGAGAGGCCACAACAGTGAGAGGCCCGCGTAACGCAAAAAAACAAAAACAAACAACAACAACAAAAAAACTTACAAGACATACCAAAGGCAAGAAAAGCAAGTCTGAAGAGACAACACCAGACTTTGAGATGATGAGGTTGCAATTATCAGTGAATTTAAAACAACCATGAATAATATGGTAAGGGAGCTAACGGAAAAAATAGGCAAACTGAAAGAACAAATGGGTAAGGTGAGCTGAGAAATGGGAACTCAAACACAAATCAAAAGGAAATGCTAGAAATCGAAAGTACTGTAACAGAAATGAAGGATGCCTGCTACGGGCTCATGAGTATATTCGACACAACCGATGCAAGAATCAGTGAAGGTCATGATAGATCAATGGAAACTCCTCAAACTGATATGCAAGGGGAAAATGCTTTAAAAATAGAACAGAACGTCCAAGAACTATAGGACAATTTTTGAAAAATATAGTGTATGCGTAATTTAAATCCCAGAAGGAGAAGAAAGAGCAAATGGTACAGAAGAAATATTTGAAGTAATAATGGCCAAGAATGTTCGAAAATTGATGACAGACAAGAAACACAGAGCTGGGAAGCTCAGAGAATACAAAGCAGAAAAAAAAAGTCCTGTAAAAACTGCACTGAAGCGTACATTTTAAAAGTAAATAAATAAAACTTAAAACTGTGAAAAGGAAAGGCAAAGAAAAAATCTTGAAAGAAGTCTGTGGGATTGGGAGACAGCTTACACATAGAAGGATAAGAATTACAGCAAACTTCTCAGCAGAAACAATTCAAGCAAGAAAATAGTGACGTTAAATTTTGTAAGTGTTCAAAGAAAAAACACCAACTTAGAGTTCCCTATCAAATGAAATTAACCTTCAAAAATGAAGGAAAACTAAAGGTCTTCTAGACAAACAAAAAGTAAGGGAATTAATCACCAAAAGACCTGTCCTGTAAGAAATGTTAAAAACATTTTTCACCAAGAAGGAAAATCATGTAGGTCAGAAACATGGACCTATGTAAAAAAAGGAAGAGCACCACTTAAAAATGTATAGTATAAACAAAAGATAGCTTTTTTTCAAGTGGTGCTGGAAAAATTGGATATCAGATGGAAAACAATGAACCTCAAGATATTCTTCAAATATTATATGAAAGTTAACTCAAATGAATAATAGACAAATATAAAAACATGAAATATTTAGAAGAATAGAATCTTCATGATGATGGTTTAAGCAAAGAGTTCTTAAATATGATACTGTAACATAGTAACAGTGTAACAGAGTCTATAAAAGAAATAAAACTATACATTTAACTTTAGCACAATTAAAATTTTTGTTCCATGTAAGACACTGTCAGTAGAATGAAAAGTCAAACTACAGATGGAAGAATATATATGCAAATTGTATACATTTTACAAAGGACTTGTGTCCAGAATATATAAATCATTCTCTAATCACAAAAGTAATAAAAAAGCACAACTCAAAAAGACAAAAAGAATTGGTTAACGTTTTTATAAGAGAATTCACCAAAGAATATATGTGAATGGAAAACAAGCACATGAAAAGATGTTAAATATTATTGATCATTAGGGGAATTAATACTAAAATGAAATACCATTACACACCTATTTACATGTCTAAAATATAAAATTCTGATGAAACTAAGTACCGGTAGCACACTGGGATCTTCAGCTCATCTGAAATGTATTTTTATGTATGGTACAAATTAGGGGTCAAGGTACATTTGGAAAATCAATCCATCATCAATTATTGAAATTATCACACTTTCCCCACTGCACTGCAATGTCACCTTTGTCATAAATCATCTAATGCAATATGTGTGTTCTTAGACTCTCTCTTACTTTCTATTGATCACTTTGTCTTTGTGCCAAATTTGCACAATAGATATTAATATGGGTAGGACCTGGCACATAGATTTGGGGTTTTGTTTTGTTTTTTGTTTGTTTATTTTTGGCCACACCGCAGGGCATGTGAGATCTTAGTTCCCCAACCAGGGATCGAACCCACACCTCCTGCATTTGGGAGTGTGGAGTCTTAACCACTGGATCGCCAGGGAAGTCCTCTAGGCGCATAGTTTAAATGTTCCTGTTTTCTTCTTCAAAATTGTCGTGGCTGCTCCTAGATGAAAGCTGTTCTGTATTTTTTGAATTTGTGTCCTTTTCCCCAAAGAACTCTTAGGATTTTGATTGAGATCATTTTGAGTCTATTGATTAATTTGTGGAGAATTTGCAATCTTAAAATGTATAGTTTTCCAGTCTGTGAATGTATTTTTTCTTCCATTCAGTTAGGTCTTCTTTAATTTCATCTACTAATGTTTTGTGATTTTTAAACACAGAGGTTCTGTACATCTTTTGTTAGATTTATGCCAAAGTGTTTGATATTGATTAATCCTAAGTGGGATATTGTTAAATTTTGTTTTTGTTTGTTTACTGCTGGTGTATAGAAATATAATTTAATTTTGTATGTTGGTCTGGTATTTAGAAACACTAATAAATTTATTTATTATTTCTACAAGTTTGTCCAGACTCACTTTCGAATTTTCCACATAGGCAAACATGACATGAGTGTGTAATGAGAATTTTGTTTTTCTTCCAATTTTTATTATTATCTCTTTCATTTCTTTTCACAAAGCCTTATTTTACTGGCCAGGGCCTCTAGTACAATGATAAATAGAAACGGTAAAAGTGAGCATCCTTGTTTCATTCTGTAACTATCAAATGAAACTAAAATAAAATGTTTACAAATGAAAGAATTTCATTTTGAAGTATGCTGAAAATAGAATCCCTCAGCAGAAGAAGCCAAAAAAGTGGTGCAACTTAAAGTTTTAAACATTCATAACTGATATTTTAGCCTATTACCTCATTTACTTTACCTAAGACAATTATGTATGCCTATAAAAATAATTATAGCTGATATAAAAATGAGCTACTTACCAAAATATTAGATTAATATATATCACTTTTCAAACAAAACAATAGCAATACCAAGAAATCAAATCTATTTGTCCCTTCTCAAATTTTCTCCTTCCAAATCTATTGACTTTACCAGTTGTTTTCTAACTATTTGCAAGCACAATAATGTTCAGTTACAGCACAAATAACAATGCATCATTTATATACAATGGAACATAGATACTCTGAAGTGTAAGTCCCAGAGTTGTGCAGAAATGTAAAGAAAGCTTGATGAATAATTCCACTCCATTTAACTGACTGAGGGAGAGTGATTTAACATCTACAAATGGGGAAAAAAATCAATCTCTCCATGTAACACAATTCTCCAAATTATTTCACTTGCAAAGAATAAGCTTAATTCTCAAAGCATACGATAGAGAAGGATAATTGCATTGTTTAGAGAGTATGTTAGCTACTTTGACTTCCAGAAAAGTAAAACAAAGATGATGTGTTGAAATGCAATTTAAATGTAATTTCAAATTGGCTTCAGAGGATTTTACATTTTATCTCCACATAGTACAATTCAGAACTTCACGCCCCAAAATGTGCACACGCACGCACACACACACGGACAAGAAGAATTGGCTTAATCTTTATGAACACTTTATACATACTCTGAAAAACATTTTGTATATCATAGTACAGAAGCTTCAAAATGCTAGTATGAAAATATTCTAACTTATTCCACAATTATTCCAGAAAATGGAATCTAACCACTAGACATTAAGTTATCAATTATGTTATAAAGATTTCACTTGGGATAAAATAATGTTTGTTCTGTATTTCCGCACATTCCTTTTTCTCCACTGTAGTTGGCTTCTATTGCTGCCATTAAAAAGTACAACAGGGCTTCCCTGGTGGTGCAGTGGTTGAGAGTCCGCCTGCCGATGCAGGGGACATGGGTTCATGCCCCGGTCTGTGAAGATCCCACATGCCGCGGAGCGGCTGCGCCCGTGAGCCATGGTCGCTGAGCCTGCACGTCCGGAGCCTCTGCTCCGCAACGGGAGAGGCCACAACAGTGAGAGGCCCGCGTACCGCAAAAAAAAAAAAAAAAAAAAAAAAAAGTACAACAAACGTAGTGGCTTATAACCACACAAGTCTATTATCTCACAGCATGTAAGTAAGAAGTCCAATACAGGTCTTACCAGGTTATGATCAAGGTGTGGGCAGATCTGTATCCTTTTCTGGAGGCTCTAGGGGAGAATCCACTTCTAGGCTCATTTAGATGGTAGAGCTTGGTTATTTGTGGTTATGTTGTGTACAAATGCCTACAATGGCCTTTCCAGAGATAACCAAGGATTCTTTAGTTGTTAAGGACCCCATATGAAGTCCACGGAAAATTGGGTATGGCTGACACCTAGGCAGCAGCATTCCACCAGGTGTCCATGTGGGAGGGACAAGCCCACCCTGAGATATCTAGAGGCTGAGGTCTCCATCTCCTTATGGGCTTTCAGCTGAAGATTATTCCAAACTTCTAAAGGTCACTGCATTCCTTGTTTCATGGCCACCTTCCTCCATCTCTAAATCCAGGTCAACGATGGTGAATTGAGTCCCTCTTACACTTAGATCTCTCTTGCCTCTTCTATATCATCTCTCTGACCCACTCTTCTACCTTCCTCTTCCAATTTTAGGGACTCGTGATTACCCAGATGATTTAGGAAAATCTCCCCATCTCAAGGTCCTCAAACTTAATCACAATTGCAAAGATCCTTTTGCCATGTAACATAATATATTTACAAGTTCTGGGGATTAGGGGGTGGGCATCTTTGGGGGCCATTATTCTGCACATCCATCTAGACTTTCTGTGATTTTAACTTATTTTTAGAAGTAAGATGTTCATTTCCTTCTTCTTCCAGGAAGCTAATCTATAGTATGGAATTTGTCTTTCAAGGCACTAAAAAATAATATACTGCTACAGTAATAAAGAGTTAACTTACAGATCACCAAAATCATCCTGTAAATGTTCAGACACTGAGTTTCAAGGTAGTACAGCATAGCAAGCATGAACCAAGCCCTCCATTTACTCGCACACAGGTAAATGGGAGAATTAGAGAATATAAGAGCTCTATACTACCATGACACATGATTACCTGAATATGGCCTTGCACTACTGAAATAGAGCTGAATTTGGGGCATGGGGAAGAAAGCAAAACGACAGGCTTCAGAGTATGGTTTTAAACCATCCACATATACATTATCTGGGTAATTTATCAAAAAAGCAAAATTATGGCTTTACTCAAGGCCTTACAGAGTCAGAATCTCTAAGAATGGTCAGGGATTTTTTTGTTAGGAAGTACCCCATGTGACACAATGTATTAAGCCTTGCAACAGACTTTATACCTTACATGTAAAGGTTTGCTGGTGTAGTTGCCTAAATATCATAGGGAATATGGGAAGATTTGTCCTGATTTATGTATTGAATAAATAGTATTTTACTAAACATAAAGAGATAAATGACTAGACATAAAATCCAGGCTTTGACTTGAAAAGCATGATTACAGAAAACTGGACAAATATTAGTTCTTCTTTGTTCATGGAAATTCAATTATAAAGTAATGGGGGCTGCATTCCCTCCTAAGAGAAAACCAGATGAGCTAAAACAAAGACAATAACCAGAGAAGCACAGGAACTAGGTCCTGAGAAATGAGTCCTTTTAGTACATGCTTAGTTATGAATAAAGAAGAGAAGATTAACACAAAATCTCAGGACCAGTAAGCAAGTAGGAGGCAAAAGCAGGTGAAGGAAATCTCAACTATTTAGACTACCAAGAGAGATGTAAGAACAAAACAAAAACAGGCAAATTGACAAAACAAACAAACAAACAACCTATATGTGGGTCTTGAAAGATGATGAATCTATGATGCTCTTGAAGGAAAAAAAATTGTACTCAAACTATGTAACTGTTACAGCCAATTAAAAGTTTTAAGGCAAATACAGTTTCCTTTATTTTACGTATTCAACACAGAATCATGTTATAGAATAACTGGTAAAAGACGCTTGCCCAAACCCTACTGCCCAGTGCTCATTGAGTATAAAGGTAGAAGTCTTGTGTGTGTGGAAGATTTGGGAACCATGACAGCTCTACGTCAACACTTAGAATATAAGGGACAGAAAGGAGGAAAAGGTAAATAGGTCTAATGAAACCTGACTAGTTATTATTTGTCTCAGAATGATAACAAATACAGGTCTGCAGGGCTGAAGCCTTTCTAATTAAAGAGGAAGGGGAAAGAAGTCTTTAGAGAAAACATGTGTTTTGACAAATGCCTACAATGGCCTTTCCAGAGATAACCAAGGATGCTTTAGTTGCTAAGGACCCCATATGAAGTCCACGGAAAATTGGGTATGGCTGACACCTAGGCAGCAGCATTCCACCAGGTGTCTATGTGGGAGGGACAAGTCCACCCTGAGATATCTAGAAGCTTTCTCCCAAAACAAACACATCCACCAAGTCATCTCCAGTAGGAAGGACACATCACACTCCTATGGTGATGACTAAAGTTACTCAGCGTTCCGTAGAGGCCTCAAACTTCCAGTCCTCATTGTCAGAAGGTGGATGTTGCTTAGACTTTGTCTCTCCTTTCCACAATCGCTTGGACTGCGACACGAAGATTTATCGCTAACTTTCACACACATTAATTCCTTTGTTGCAGAAACAGTAACACCTATAACTGGACTTTTCTTGGACACATTTTAACTGCTTCACCATGCTTGAGCACCCAAGTGTAAGGAAATGTCTAAGTTAAGAAAACAGAGAAAAATTAACTGAGTAAAATGTTCACTGGTGTGAGAGAGAAGAGGAAGAGCACTGAGGCAGTGAGAGACCAAGACAGAGAACAGCTCAAAATAGAGTCAAAAGAGTAGAAAAATGACCTGTGGAAGTTTAAACAGCAAGTTGAAGAAGACAATGAAATAATGTTGGAAAGGAAGACAATATTGGGAATAGCAAGAAATAGATCATAATCGAAAGAATGGTATTAATCACATGTACTTTATTTTTATATTAACTCATTGATACATGAATGTATCTTTATACATGTATTTATTTGACTTTTCTTAGATTTTTATTTCTTTATCTTTTTGTGTTGGAGATATGACTCATTATAGCCATCCTTTCAAGACCTGGTGCTAAGTACAGTGACTAAAAGAGACATGAGACCTGTTCTTACAGAGTTTACAGTCATGGAACATATTATCTAATACACAATTTGTACTACTATCCATAGAGCTATCCCCACAGTAATAACATTTAATGGATGGCTGACCCCAAATGACTGCAATATTCATCGAATTCCTCGTGGAAAACATTGCAAATATGTCGATTTCATGGTCAGTTGTTATCCCGAGTCTTTTATTTGACCACTCTTCCCACTTCCAAACCTGCTTGAGGAATAAGTAGTAGCATCTACCCATTTGCTGAAGCTAAAAACTTGAACTCATTCTTTTCTCCCTTTTTCTTACTCCACAAATCCAATCTTCCAATTCTTGACAATTCTATCTCCCAAAAATGTCTCTTAGTGTTATTTTACAGCCAATGGCAAAACTCTTTATGCAAGTCATCAAATTCTTTTCCCTGGACTACTGGAGGAGACACTTACCTTTTTAAAATTTTTCTACTTAAAATTCATTTCATATACAACCACCATACTTCTATATTTGAAATATAAATCAGGTCATGTCAATTCCATTGCTAGGTAGTGCAATTAAAGAATAAATACCAAAATGTTAACCATGGTGCATGAAGACCTTCATGATTTAGCCCTGCCAAGCATTCTGAACTTGCCTCTAGCTCATTCTGCTAGAGCCCTGCCTTTTCTATTCTTTGGGATAATTTATGCATTGTTTTTCTCTGCTAGAAGATTTCTTATCAAGCTAACCCCTCCTTTTTTGCTTTTTTCTTATTTGCTCCCTTTTATCCTTCAGATTTCAGCCCAAGATCTAATAGGCTTTTATGACCTGGGGTCATAGAAAACCATCACACAGTATGTTAACCTTGAAGAAGAAGAGACTAGGCTGAGAAAGCATAATGAGAAGATAATTCAGTCGTGTTTGAGAAAGAGACCCTCATGAGCAAAAACCCCATTTAAAAGAGTAATCATAGCAAGGATATGGCCTTTTGACGCCGAGGCTTGAAACTGGCATGCTATCCCTCTGATGAGTTCTCTCTGTCAAAGGAAGTCACAAGGCCAATCCAGAGTCAAGGAGTGGGAAATAGACTTCACTTATGTATGGGAAAAACTGCAGTGTCACACTGCAAGAAGGCATGGGTATGAGAAAGGGAATACCTGTGGCCATTTTTTTTTTTTACCATCTGTAACTGAATTCAGAATTGGAAGAAAGAAAAGAAACAGGAGTAGGAAGTTATTTACCAATCCCTCAAATACCCTAATATTCATGTGTCTTGGTTAGAACTTTTCTGGTTTTAATTAAGAAATCTGAATTGACTGATATAGGTTAAAATGATAGTTTACTTAAATAGTATTTCATAGACTCCAGGGACAAGATGTAACTGTTTTTCTTCTGGTTGTTTGATGGATTTTTATAGCAATAAATAGGGTTGTTTCAGTAAGTACTCTACTTTGTAATCTTTAGAGCATTTTCATAGGTATTACCTGCTGGTAATAGTATAATTTTTAAAACATATATTCCCCACCATTAACTTAATGGATTTCAGGCCTCAGTTTTGTAAGCATAATTGCCACAATTATTTAAAGATTGTTTTGAAAGAGCAGCCATCTTTTTCATGACTACTTCACTCATAATTTTTATTTCAACTCAACTATTTCCTGAAGCATGGATTCAAGTGAAATTTTCAAGTAATGAATACTATAATTCTTCAGTGCTTATGTGACATGGACAATATTCTGTTCCTTTTTATTTGGATGATATCCTGTTTAAGTAGAAAAATTTTTTTGATGTGATTTTTTTTTGAATCGGAGTATAGTTCCTTTATAATGTTCTGTTAGTTTCTGCTGTACAGCAAAATGAATCAGCTATATGTATACATATATCCCCTTTTTTTTGGATTTCCTTCCCATTTCCATCACCACAGAGCACTGAGTAGAGTTCCCTGTGCTAAGGTTCTCATTAGTTATCTATTTTATACATAGTAGTGTATATATGTCAATCCCAATCTCCCAATTCATCCCACCTTCCCTTCCCCCCCACTGGTACTGGTATCCATATGTCCGTTCTCTACGTCTGTGTCTCTATTTCTGCTTTGCAAATAGGTTCATCTGTACAATTTTTCTAGATTCCACATATAAGCGATATTATACAATATTTGTTTCCCCTTTCTGACTTACTTCACTATGACAGTCTCTAGGTCCATCCACGTCTCTACAAATGACCCACTTTCATTCCTTTTTATGGTTGAGTAATGTTCCATTGTATATATGTACCACATCTTCTTTATCCATTCATCTGTCAGTGGACATTTAGGTTGCTTCCATGTCCTGGCTATTGTAATTAGTGCTGCAATGAACATTGGGGTGCATATGCCTTTTTTTTTAACATTTTAATTGGAGTATAATTGCTTTACAATGGTGTATTAGTTTCTGCTGTATAACAAAGTGAATCAGTTATACATATATACATATCCCCATATCTCTTCCCTCTTGCGTCTCCCTCACTCCCACACTCCCTACCTCACCCCTCTAGGTGGTCACAAAGCACCGAGCTGATCTCCCTGTGCTATGCAGCTACTTCCCACTAGCTATCAATTTTACATTTGGTAGTGTATATATGCCACTCTCTCACTTTATCCCAGCTTACCCTTCCCCCTCCCCGTGTCCTCAAGTTCATTCTCTAGTAGGTGTGCGTCTTTATTCCCATCCTGCCCCTAGGTTCTTCATCACCATTTTCTTTTTTTTTTTTTTTTAGATTCCATATATATGTATTAGCATACGGTATTTGTTTTTCTCTTTCTGACTTACTTCACTCTGTATGACAGACTCTAAGTCCGTCCACCTCACTACAAATAATTCAATTTCATTTCTTTTTATCGCTGAGTAATGTTACATTGCATATATGTGCCACATCTTTTTTATCTATTCATCTGTTGATGGACACTTAGGTTGCTTCCATGTCCTGGCTATTGTAAATAGTGCTGCGATGAACATTGTGGTACATGACTCTTTTTGAATTATGGTTTTCTCAGGGTATATGCCCAATAGTGGGATTGCTGTGTCGTATGGTAGTTCTATTTTTAGTTTTTTAAGGAACCTCCATAGTGTTCTCCATAGTGGCTGTATCAATTTACATTCCCACCAACAGTGCAAGAGGGTTCCCTTTTCTCCACACCCTCTAGAGCGAAAAGCTTTTGCACGGCAAAGGAAACCATGAACAAGGCAAAAAGACAACCCTCAGAATGGGGAAAATATTTGCAAAGGAAGCAAGTGACAAGGGATTAATCTCCAAAATATACAAACAGCTCATGCAGCTCAAATTAAAAAAAAAAACACAAACAACCCAATCAAAAAGTTGGTGGAAGACCTAAATAGACATTTCTCCAAAGAAGGCATACATATGGCCAAGAGGCACATGAAAAGATGCTCAATATCACTAATTATTAGAGAAATGCAAATCAAAACTACAATGAAGTATCATCTCACTCTGTTCAGAATGGCCATCATCAAAAAAATCTATATAGAAAATTTTAGAAATATCTATTTGCCCTTAAAATTCTGATAAGATTTTCCATTATCTTCCAGCATCTTGTGTTATGAGAACTCTGGGGCCAGGTTCATTTTTCTCCTAGCTTTAGGGACTTGTATTTATTCTGCCTAAATACCTATAAGATAAAGTCTTTTTTCCAGAAGCTTAGATTTTTTTTTATATTAGGAACTCAGTTTTATTGGAACAATGAACAGTATAGCTCCGTATTCATGACATTAATTTTTTTCTATATACAAAGTAATCATGCTTAATTCATGATGAATTTTCATTGTATTCTCCTCCATAGGAATAGCTGTTGTACACAATGTTATACACAACTATTGTTACACACAATAGTTGTTATACACAAGGTTAATAAATTAACCTACATTTAATTCCTTTATCACTTGTATTTGATACTATTTCAGTGTGTTCCACACTTTATTTATTTTTATGCTTTTTTTCTGTGTATTGATTCCTTTTTTTCCCAAAATTATTGACCTTACATATTATTTTTTGTAAAATGTTTTACATTTCTGAAATGATTTTACTCTTTTTCTGTTTTCATACCAGTGTCCAAAGACACTGAAGTAATATACCGGAGTGATGGAGATTGAGAAGACACCAAAGAAAATGTTCTTACACATGGCAGAAAACCCTATCCTACTTTTATGCATCATCCTAGATGTAGAATTGCAGAAGGATTCCTCTAGAACAGAGTTACTCAAAATGTGGTCCATACACCTGCAGCATCATCATTAGTTGGGAGATTGTTAGGAATGCAAAGTCTCAAGCCCTGCCCCATCCTACTGAATTTCTTTCTTTCTTTCTTTCTTCCTTTCCTCCTTCCTTCCTTCCTTCCTTCCTTCCTTCCTTCCTTCCTTCCTTCCTCCTTCCTTCCTTCCTTCCTCCTTCCTTCCTTCCTCCCTCCCTCCCTCCTTCCTTCCTTCCTTCCTTCCTTCCTTTCTTTCTTTCTTTCGTCATGCCACACGACTTGCAGGATCTTAGTTCCCTGACCAGGGACTGAACCCACACCCTTGGGAATGAAAGCGCAGAGTCCTAACCACAGGGAATTCCCCTCATCCTACTGAATTTAAATCTTTGGGACTGGGTCCCAGGAATCTGTGTATCACTGACCTGAGGTGGTAAGTGTGAAAGCTAAAGTTTGAAAAGAGGATGCGCCCTGTGCACCATGGAATTGATATCAATGCAGTTGCAGGAAAATGCATATTGAACTTTTGTGAAATAGTTGCAGTAAGTGGATGGACCACCGTAAGGCATACTTGAGTTCTCCCAGTCTAGTCTCCTCTAGACATACAGAGCACAACTGTTCAACAGTAACATCTTGATGCCAACAGAGCAACTATGAAGATGACAGTCTCTATAGACTAAGCCCTAAACCCATTCAACAGTTTCTTTACTTCATTTAAGAACTGGATGTTTTAATGTGTCCATGAGTTGGAGCCTAGCCTCAATACAAACCGATAATGAATGTCTTTCCAGCTAAGTATGCAAGTGTGGGTGACTAGAGCAAAAAAAAAAAAACAAAAAAAAACCTTCTGATTTAGGGAAGTTTTAAAAATGTATTACTTGTTAATATCAAATCTTTTAATAAAGTCTATACACACCACACAACTATACTGCACTTTTTTCTGTGAGTGTGCTTTCCTTTGTTAAAGGCAGGCTTATACAGTTCTACTATAAACTCAAAAAGATGATGTGGCTTATCCTTTGCCAATTATCTATTTATAGATGAACACTGGTAGGTGTTACCTTTCAGACTTGATCAGAGTTCCATTTATAAATGCACTGCCTGTGTGAGGTTGAGGCAAAGTGGCCAGAAAGAGAAGAGGTTGGCTAGAAAGCAAACTGCAAAAACACTCAGCTGCTGTGCAGGTCAGATGATCTACAAACACATTCCTTAAAATGTTCTTGGAGCATTTTGTTCATTAGGACTACCTATTTATCAAACCCCTTAGTTCAACTTTTAACAATAACCTAAAGCAATACACTTTTTTGTCTTTAATGCCTCTAGACAATCCATTCACATATCCCTCTTAGAACGGGGTCTGTTCTCTTCTAAGTAATAGGCTTCTAATCCAAATACCTAATCTAGTAGTTTTCAAACCATATTCCATCCCTCTCTAGGATTTGGTTAAAGTGCCCCTGGACTGCTATTGGATAAGAGAAAGAAAATTGATGTGGTTCAGGGTTTCTTTCATTAATCAAATTGCTCTATCTCTATTTGCATCTGTTATGTAAAATTTTACTTTTTAAAGGTTCTGGTTGTTAAATTTTCTTTGGGTGTTGAATAAGGTTTGCTTATTTTAAAACATTCAAAGTTTGAATAATACTTATGTATACTAATACTCAGGGAAATATGTTAGCAAATGATCTAAAGTTCATGGGGAACTCCAATAAAACACTTAACACATGCTAAGTGTTCTCTGGAGGTAATGTCTCAAACAACCTTATTCTAGCAAAGGAGAATTTAGGTAACCTTGGTAGACTGCTCTGGGATATTTATAAACCAATGATAACTGTGTAAGCGCACCCATTAGGAAAAAGCTTAGACTTCTGTCAGTAATATAAAAGGTCACAGAAGGACTAGATATGAGACAGGGATGAAGAAACATCCTTACTCTTTCATATATTATTTTTTACTTTCTATATTATCTAACTTATTTTTTCTAAGGCATTCAAAAATACATAGTAGTTTTCTTTCTCCTTTTAGCACAAAATTTAAATAATGTAGATATTCACATATTCTCTTACATATTAATTTTTGTAAATGTATTTACTTAAAAATAGAAATTACAATTTTAGATTCAATTGAATATTCTTTGAAAGTAATTGTTTCAACTCCTCTTATTTAATTTCTTTTTCTAATGTAGAATGTCTTTTTTTTTTCATTTTTAAAGTGATTGGAGCAGAGCCAGAACAATTCCCTTTGTTCATAAAGAAAAAAAAAAAATACTGCTGTGTACATACAAAATAAAGGCCCCCAAAAATCAACTTTCAATTTGTTTCATAGTGAAATGCTGGTAGTTGGGGAAAAAAAAAAGATATTAGTTTCAGAACTTATCAGTAGAGTTAGAGCTATATTTTATGTTTATTTATTATGTTTCTATTTCTTGTAAGTGTTTGCTGGTATCTAGGAAATAGTATTCTGTCATAGATAAATGCTTAGCTATTTCTCAGAAATCGAAGTCATTCCCAAGAGTGTTAAATTGCCAAGGACTGCTCTGTTTCTGATTAGTACTTTAAAAGACAAGTCACACGCAATAGCATGTGGGTATTCTGTTTTACATTGTAGGTATAGCCCTGATGAAAGTGCTATTAAATACCACATTGTATTGATCATTAAAAACAACAATATCTTGATGACTGCAGCAGTTACTTGGACTTGGCAATGGTGAGTGGAAGAAAGTTCTTTCTCCATGTAAATATCGTTCTCATTTAAACATAGCTGTAGGCTCTTAGACTTTGAATGACCTTACAACAAATTCTAAACATAATGAGGGATAGTGGAAAAGAGAGTTACTGAACTTAGAATGATCAAGTCAGAAATGCCTCAGAGTAGGATTTTAAACATTATATTAAAGAATGGGAGACTGTGAACTTCCTTAAAACTATAAAATTTTCTAATCAATAAGGAACTGATTGAATACAGTAGACATTTTGCCACATTAGATGAAAATGTGTATAAAAGTTTTAGGGATCTGTGATGTGCTATATATATTATATATACGTAAAATCAGAGGCATATAATATATATTTATCATCAACCTCCTCTGCTTACAACATATTCTTGAGTATTCATATTATATATTTATAATGTATATCTTAAAAATCCAAATTTTAGTTTCCTTGAATTATTAATGTTTTATTTTCTCCAAATAGGAATATGAGTTTGGAAATCACAATGTATAAGTGTGAGCAACTCTTGAGAAATCAAGCACAGTCTTTTATCGTGAGCAGTTTTGCAGAATGCTCCCTACCTTCTGGCTCTAATTAAAACTTGAATCTCCCCCGAGGAGGCTGCTTTCCCAGCAGTTTTTATGTGCCCCGCTGCCCCCCGCTATACACCTTGGCTTGACAATGAGCACGTGACTTCCTACTTCCCTGTTCTGTATTGAATCTTCTAGAGCATCATCTCCCTCTCTGCTTAAAATTCCTCAGCTTTGACTCTCAGCTACAATCCTGCCTGCTGTAGTTATCACTGACCCAGGTTCACGCCCTCTGTTTCTTTAAAATCGTTATCTCCTTGCTCACTGGATATCTCTATAACACAACCTCTTTTTAATTCTTGATTATTTCAATATACATTTGTGTGATCTTTCCAAAGCGTGGCATGTAAGTTATTTGGCCTCAGTCGTCCTTAATCAGTCACTCCCATAACTGTACCTTACACCTTGTTACTACCTTAACTTCAAAATTATAATCCCAGCTTCTGAAATCTTCCTCAAATATTAATAGCCCTTACATGAAGAAACAGAAGGATTAAAGAATATTTCATAAGCTTTCAATGTCAAAAATTACACCCAGTGTTGGTACCCATGTATTTGCATTTCTCTATTACTGTTAATAATAAATTGTGAGCACCCCAGTAAAAACTAACCTCACTGCTTATGTATCCTGATTTTTTCTCACATTGTCAAGGACAACTCTTAGCAATTATTATCCCTCTCTCCATCACTAAAATATCTTTCCCTCAAGCCAACACCCATCTTATGTCTCCCTAGAGAAAAAAAAATAACCCTTTACAGCAACTGTCATATTGCTCTCTTCTCCTTTACGGAAAAGCTTTTCAAACTCTTGTCCACTGTTTCCAAATGATCTACTATCTCTACTAATCATCATATTTTGAAATCCAATAGTCAATCCTCATCTCTCATTTCTCATCAACGTGTGATACAGTTGATCACTCTTTTCTTTTGATTTTTTTCTTAATCTTGGTATCAAACAAACCACATTTTCTGGACAGTCTGCATTAGTTTATTTTTCTGGTTTCTGGACACAAATGACTCTTAAATGGCTATATCCTTCCCAGACCTATCTCTGATCATCAGACTACAATATTTAATTTCTACTTGGACATCAAAAAGACAACTCAAAAAACAAAAAAAAAAGACATCTCAAACCTAACATGGGGAATCTCTTGGGGAATCTCTACTGTCAGTATTTTTAGGTCTTCTAGTCTTCTACCTGGATGGTAAACTCTTCTGGCCACTGGTAAGGTGGGAGCCTCAGGATTTAAAGATTATGGTTCCTTAATCTCACCATTTTTGGTTTGGCTCCCATGTGTTCAGTTATGACTGACACCCTCCAGTCCAGAGTCCTTCTCTTTTATCCCCTCCAGAGAATAAATCTCCAAATTTCTAGAAGGATAGCAGGGCAGTTTGGTATAAGGAAAGTCATGTAGAGATCTAACTGCTCTCAAAAAACAAGGGTTTATCTTTATTTGAGCCATGCCTTGTTACCTCCCCTTTACAAAGCTAATCGTTACCACCAGTTTTGTAATTTTTGAGTTTTCTGCCATGTAAACATATTGGTTCTTGGTTTTCCATCTTTCTTCACTGTATGCTTGGGATTCAGCTAAATGAATTACCATTTACCCATCTTTTACCTTATTCCCAAAACTCTGTTGCTGTTTTTTGGGTTTTGTTTTTGTTTTTTCTCTCTCTCTAACTTTCTTTGCCTTGGTAAATTCATCACTTAAAACAGTAACAATGATAAAAAGAAAAATAACTTTTCCTGGGATTTCTGGAGAGAATAAAATTAGACATATGCATTCAATCCATACCTTAACCCAGAATTAGAGTGGTCATTTCTACAGTCTGGAGGCTAATAAAATGATATAGGCACTTTTAAGACCTAAAAATCACTTTCTCTACAATGTATTTGCTGCAGTTCTCATATTAATTCTTTCTTAATACAGTAATTAAATATTAATATATTGATTTAAGGGATTCACATAGTAGCTTTGAATGGTAAAATGACTTACTTTATTCATTTAGGTTAATATAATTTCACAGTGTTATTCAATGTTTCTTTAAAGACTAAATTAAAATATTGCTACAACTAAAATTGGAAGGAACTATCTCATGACACAGGTAAATTTTAAGTGACAATGCATTGTATATCCTAAGAGCTAGAGGCAATTATTAGGCAAATTGGACATTTATTGGTTGGCATATAGAAAAACTGGATAAGCATTTTTTGAAAAATTAATTAAGGAATAAAATTGAAATGTTCTTTTGATGACCTGTTTTTGTTGTTAACTATTTAATTATATGCATAAATAAGTAATATTTATTAATTACATAATAAATGTTTCATGTAATTTTCCTAACATTCACAATTTTGCAAAGGTCATAACACTAACCACACTTTACATATGAGAAAACCAGGCTCAAAAAATTCAGATAACTTGCCTAATACACTTAACTGAAAAAGCTGGAGTTCAAATTCAAACTTATCTAATTCCAAAGCCATCCATACCACTGTGTCCTCTTTTGGCTTGAAAACATTATGATTCTAAATGAAGAATTTATTTTGTAGTTAACTAAGGATACAGATCTTCATTAAATGAGCCACTCCATAGCACAATTATTGGACCTCTAATGGATGAATTGATTGGTTGATCTAACTTACTTCACAATGAAATCTTCTCCATTATAAATGCAGTTGGGATGTTTACATTTAATTACAATTGCATACCTAGTGGCAAAATAACTTTCAGTCAATCTATCAAGATATTTAATACCTACTATGTACCGAGTACATACAAACACAGCATCTATTTTGTTAAATACTATACAGTATGTCTGTCCTCACAGATCTTATAACCTAAACTTACTTTCTTTCTTCCAAACTGCTTACAAATATACCTTAAGAAACCTCGTGGATAATAATAAAAATGTTAAACAAATAGCTAATTGAATAATATCAGAGCACAAATGTTGTGAGAGGCATAGATGGTGAGTTACTAGAGACAGAATTCACTGTTATTGAAGGTTAGAGATGTTTCCCTGAAAAAGTTATATTGAGTCCAGAAAAAGAAGTTGAAGATACATAGGGGTAAGTAGAAGTGTGAGGAAGAGGGGAGAGCATATGTAGAAAGTATGATAGAAAGACGAAAGGAAGATAAGCTAGATAACAAAGAAGGAATACAGGTACAGAGCCATTCCAAAAATGTCCCCATACCTCTGGTAATCCTTTGTGCCCTGCCTGGAGAGGTGGAGGGGTGTTCAGTTTAATCTGATCAAGGAGACTGGTCTCATCTTGATATAATCTTCATTGAAGCCAAACCCCTGTAGGGGCAAGAAAATAGTTGACTTCCCACATCGCTGGCATAATAAAGTTCTCTACTGAGTCCTCCTTCTATTTCCAGACAGCCTTCTTTGACTTGGGGGATCAGATTACAATCAAAATGTACTGCTGATTTAATCCATAAAAATTCCTCCCCTTGCTTTCTATTTTTCAATAGAGTATTTATGCTTAGGGGTAAAAGGTAAAATAATTTTAACAAAGGACTTCTCATAACAGGTTAAAAACCAAAAATCCGAGAAGAGTATTTAGGACCATCATGGTGGGAAGGTATATCATTCCAGCAAAACAGAGATGTTGGAAATTTAAATTTCCTTATGAAAACACACTGAGTTAATAAATCGTGAGTGCACTTATTTCATATGCTGAGACAAATGTCCACATTATACCTATTATAAATATAAACTTGACCACTGACATCCTGACAATGAACTTTGGGGGTGGGGTTCCGCTACCTGTGCACTAACAAACCTTTTGGTGACTGTGACGCACAGTAAATGTTGGGATTCACTGCCCAGTCTAAGTTGACAAGGTGGCTTGGCTTTATTTCAAGGCCACAATTTTCATTCCTCTCTTTCCTTCTTCCTAAACTGTTTACTAATATAACTTAAGAAAACTTGGGGATCACAATAAAAAGATTTCTTGCATTAAATGGTTTCTAAGAAGCAATTTGAATCAGCAAATACTCCACTTGCTGATGTTCCTATATTCCATTTGTAATTTACTTGCCTAAACTGGGAATGTGTTTTCGTGTGAGAGCAGCCTAGTAAAGAATGATATGCTTCCCAAACTAGATAGCCAGAATGTTCTTCATCAGTATTAAATGATACATATTTTTAATGAAATATAGTAGAAAACATTGCCACAATAAAAATGCAGATTATTTAATAATATTAGGAATTAAGTATGTTTTTAGTATTACAAGTTATAGCTCAAAGAAGATCTCTTTATTTAGATTATAAAGAGACAAATAAAAAATAGGCTGATTTTGAAGTAGAGTTCTCTTATCCATCAAGGACTTCACTAGTTGGTGGCAATAGTTCTTTGTTAAATCTATTTTCACTTCAAAATATATACTTTTTTTGTCAATTCAGGTATATCTTGAGCACATTTCTTTTTCATAATCTGGTAAGTTTTGGCCCTTATATAGAACGAAGGGAGAAAGTGAAAAGGAGGTAGTTTTGTGAAGTAAGATAAGTTTGTGAAGAAGGATGGAATTTGAACATAAATTTTCAGTGAAAGTTTGGGAAAATTTAAGATAAGTTTGGAAAGGAAAGAAAGTGAGGGATAATAGGTCATCTGAAAATAAAGAAGAGAAATGGTGAGTAAATATTAGTTCAGAAAACTGTCTGCACTACCTATGAGGATCTGTTGAACTCTCTTGCAGATTTCCTTGCAGAGCAGAACATGAGGTACAGGAAGAATGGTGAAGGGATCATCAACCAGGTTGGACTGAGGTTGAGCAAAGGAGAACCAAACAGGCTAATTGGTATGCATGAGCTATTTTAAATCTGGGAGTTCTTAACTCTCTCTGAATCTATATTTAGTAGACTTACCAGAGGATAAGCATCTTTTTATGCTAAGAAGTTGTTTTCATTTCTTTAAGATGATTATCTTCAGTTCAGCTGTAGATAAACTACATTATACCTGCTCTTGGCAGTTGATAACCTGAAGAATTGGATGACTTCTAACACTGAGAAAACTTCACCTAAGTGTAAATTATGCATGAATGATCATCCTAATTTGCTTACTCTGCTTATAGGGACAAAAATGACTCTAGAAAGCCAGCAGCAATTCGTTTTTCCTATCATCACATTGACATTGCCTGTTATAGTTTATATTTTTTTAATTCTGTAATGCTATATGACAATTCTCAAATTATCAACCCAAAAGTGACATACTGCAACCACATCCACCTACTTAGGGACACTCTGTATAATGACTGGGTAGCTTTCTCTCCACACAGCTGGTATCTGATATTCAGACTCAGTCAGATTCCAAGACAGTGCAATACTCTTCCCCACTGAACATTTCTAGACCACATTATCCCTTGGATGGGTTATTTCACATTGAAATTCCTCTCTTCAGTAAAATGAATGAATTCATTCAATTTTTCAAATGTTTATTAAGTGCCTATGTTCTAGGCTGGTAATCAATGACAAATGAAACAAAATTCTAAATTCTAGCTTCTTGAATATTAAATTATAAATAATTTCCAAAATATGCTATTATATAAACAAAGGTAATCCCTAGCTTTTAAAAGAATTACAACTTTTAAAGGATGAATTTAGATCAACAAAAATACAGTGAAATTAGAAATATATTGAATTTCGAGAAATGAAGAATGATTTTAAGTTACGCAATAGGGCAAGAATAATCTATCGGTTTTTTGCGAGGTAGAGGAGAAGTATCATATTCTGTAGAAATGAACTAGCAGTAGAGATTCCTAAAGAGGAATCACTCTCATTTGACATCTTAAACATTAAATAGAAGGCAGAGATCCATTAAATGGTTTTAAGGAAATCTCGTTAATGGAAGCTTACTTTCTAAAGACTTTATCTAAAGTGGAGTTAATGGGGATATATGTATATGTATAGCTAATTTACTTTGTTATAAAACAGAAACTAACACACCATTGTAAAGCAATTATACTCCAATAAAGATATTTTAAAATAAATAAATAAATAAATAAAAATAAAGTGGAGTTAAGCAGGTGATCAAGCAGTCCAGCTCTTTTTATCCACAGCAGCAAACAGTTCCTCTGTGCTTAATAAGTATATGAGAGCTGTGGCAGCACCTCATTACGGCGACATTGCTTCTAGGAACCTCAATTATTATTGTCACTGTACTTTATATTCAAAAGGACATTTTGATTCATGTTGCTCTAAAAGTTTTCTTTTCCACTATAGAAATTGGTTTAGTAAATAATTCTATTCTGTTTCCAATAAAAGGCATTAGCTTTGAAATGTACAGATAAATACTATAAAATGTCAATATGATTAACTATCTGGGACATAAAAATTGCTTTTGTGCAATCATTTTTTCTAAGATTATATGTTTAATTCAATCCCCTTCCCCAAAATGTATTGAGTGGCCACTCTGTACACGGAAAGTTTATTATTTGTAGGCACCATGGAAGGATGGAAGCATAACAATATACTATCCCTGTCCTAAAAGAGTTTATATCCATAAAAGAAAGATAAAACATGTGCCCAAATATCTGTAATATGAGGTAGAAACTGAAATTAAGACATGTTGGATATAATGTAAAAAGTTCATTGTGATCTCACAGCCCAACCACTTCCCAAAGTGACACCAAAATCAGAATGTAAACGAGCAGAAAAAGCAAGAACATGAACTTTAATATTACTGGCTAAACCTCAAGAACAAATACATTTCTAGTCGCTGACCCTGGTGAATACATTGGACCAGGGAAGACACCAAGGACACCTCTCTTAATAAATGCCCATGAGTAGAGGAAAAGCTGATTCTAGAGTAGTAGTTCTATAACTTTAGTGTCCATCACAATCCCTTGGAGGGCTCATTAAAACAGAGATTGCTGGACATGAGAATTTGCATTTCTCATAATGTCCAAGAAGCTGCTGTTGGTCCAGGGCCCAGACTTAGAGAACCAGTTTTCTAAGGGCTAATTGTGAAATTATCCCTGTGACTCTTGCCACATCAAACTCAATTGAAAGCAGACAGAAGAATATCCTCCTGTAAACTTCAGGCTCAGGTATAGTCACCAGTCTACTTACCTTATATTACTTCCCTAGGCATTAAAAAAAATATCAAACATACTGTTCTTACATGCTCTACTCATATCAGAATATTTGCCTTGAAATTAAGGATGGTTTGTGCAATATGAGTCTGGGTTAGAGGTTTGACTTTGAGAGTAAAGAGCTTTGAGTAGCCCTGAGCTCTTCATAAAGCATAAAATATAGATCCACTGTCAAGGTAAAAGCAGGGTGATAACCATGGGTGGAACCAAACAGAACAAAGTTTAAAGTTGATCTATTCCACTTACTGGCTGGCTATTCCACCTAGGCCATGTCAGGGGTTTTTTTAATAGGAGACCTATAAAAACACTATATATAGTTATACAATATATTTTTAAATTTATAGTGTAATAGGTTGAATATTGTGCCCCAAATTTCATGTCCCCTAGGAGCCTATGAATGTTACATTTGGAATAGGGTCTTTGCAAATGTAATCAAGTTAAGATAAAATCATACTGGATTAGTGTGGGGCTTAAATCCCAAAAAAAAAAAAGGATATTTTACCGGAAAAATTAATTGCATTTCTGCAGACTCAGAAAGCTGTTTTAATGTGAATGATGTTTTCCATGTGCTGACTTTAAAAGTACCCTCAAGGTTGCAGTATTACATCATCCTAAAATGTGTAGGTTTCATTGGTTAAAGCCCTGAAAGTCTAAATAGAAAAGGTATCCTTGCTACAGAGTCACAAGCATTTCAGGAAGGAGTCAATCCAGTGAATGCAAACATTAACAAAAGGGACTGAACTCCAGAAACATACAAAAACACTGTGTCGGAGAAAACATGAGGATTTCGGACAACCAAAATCAATCTTTTCAAGGAGAAAAAAAAAATCCTTCTAAAAGGAATTATATTCCATGTGACCATAACTGTAGGCCTGAATAGAATGTTCTTTGAATTTTGGGGCTGCAATCATTCACTGAAACATGTATTGATTGAAAAAGCCTCCTGAGAATTCTGATTATCCTAACATTTGTCACTTGGAGTGAAAGGGGCAGCTTTTTTATTTCATTTTATGCAAAATTACAGTAATTGGTGTCTGACCTTTTTGATATGGACTGTTAAGCATTACACTGCTGGATCTTTTCACAGAATCAATTATTTTAATTATGGCTGTCTGACAAGAAGAATCCAGGACATAAACAAGAAAAGAATATTTAAATAAAATGGAAAACAGACTTTTTTGGTGCATAATACAAAAGTACTATTAATTATAAACTTGACTGTGGTAAGCTTTTAGCACTCATGTTTTTAATCCAATTTTCATTTCCAAATAATTACACTTTCAGAGAGAAAGACAACTTATATAATGAATACACTGAACAAAAACATGCATTCTCTCAAAGAAAAGGTAAGGAATATGGAAAAGATAAACAATAATGGAAATCTAAATATAAGACTTAAAAACACCATAGAGATGTCAATATGTTTTAGAGTGGCATTTTATTGGAAGACTCAGAAAAAGATAGTACAACATTTTAAGGAGTATGTCTTGTACACCAATTTAAACCCATGTCCTTAAGACTAAAATCTATTTTAAAAAATAAAAGAAATGGTAATAAAAACTCTAAGGTTTTATATTAGATCAGTTTTCATTTTCAACTAATAGGAATGACTGGAAACTATTTCCTCATATGGCCAAATCTTTAAGCCACAAGAAAAGCCTCTAGTGCAGCATAACCAGCTGAATATTCTTAATCTACCTCTCCCAATATTTTTGTTTAAAACTGACATCTGTAAAACTCTGTACTTGGACACATATAGACAAACAGATTTCATCTTTTCTAGGGGAACCAATTCTAGAAAAACACTGAAATAGTTTACCAAGAGAAGCATGCTTATGTATATACAACCAAAAAATATGCAGAGATTTAGGGGAGAAAAATGATTTTACTTTTTTAACGTGATATTTAAAATAATTTCACCTCTGAAAGGATTAAGAGAACTGTGTGAACGTTTTGCTTTCATGTAACTAAGCATTTTCTTTTTTTCTGAAAAGACCTAGGACCTCAGGGTCCTCAAGGACTGATTGTGCTGGCAAGTATGATAGAAAGTAGGTGCTAGTAACGAAAAAGCACGATTGGTAAAGGAGAGGAATGGGAGGACCAACAAGTGGATTTCCTCTTTGCAGAAAAGAAAAGCTGCACTTTGCGAAAAGAACAAAGCACTCTGCATTCTTTGGGAATGAATGGTCCCTGTGAAGGGGCCTGAGGATGTCTGTAGAAGGAGGCTGTATAATTTGACTGAGGTAGAAGTTACATGGCTGTATGCAAAGATTAAAATTCATCAAACAGTACTCCTAAAATAAGTGCATTTTGTAAATTTTACATGTAAGTTACACCCCAATAAAGCTACTAAATAGGAAGCCTAAACATGTTCATTTAAAAAAAAATTGAACAATTCATTGAAGAATTTGTTTTAAAAAAAATGAACAAAATCTCATAGACCTGCAGGACAATATCAAGCGATTCAACAGCCGTGTTAATGGAGTCACAACAGCCGTGTGAATGGAGAGGAGAGGGAAAAAGGACAGAAGAAATATTTGAAGAAATAATTTCCAAATCCTTCCAGTTTGGGGAAGACAGAATTATTGATATGAGATGAACAATAAACCCCAAGGAAGATATAAAGATGATAACCACACCTAAACAAATCATAGTCAAACCGTTGAAAACCAAAGAGAGACCCTGCAGGTGGCAGCTGGGCCAAAGAGGGCCTAGGAGAGGCAAAGTAAATTTTGGTTATGTTTTATAAATATATCCCAGCTCCTTCTTGCACCTGATTTTTTGGTCAAAAGATCTAGCTGTGAGTTGGACAGTAATAGAACAGGAGTAAAGTTATTACTTCTGGAATGTGTCCCACTGATTTTGTGCCGGTAGAGGAAGAGCTAGAACCCCAACGTCTGTAGAGGTGTGTGCAACATCTTGGATTCTGGGAAATACAGAGGAGTGTAGGACATTAATAATATTTTCTCCTTCAGAGCCCCTCAATGCAGCATTCATGAGGAAGGGAAACGCCCAGGTGCAGCTCTCCCAAATAGTTTTACCAAAATGTCTGTCTATCTGAAACAGCCAAGGATGGTTCCAGTTCTTCTATATCTCATGTGGAACATCTGTCCATACCTCCAGATGTCTCCTCACCCCCACTGCCATAGCCTTCATTCAGTCCTTCATTGGGCTGGATGAATGCCACCTGGCTGGTGTGTGGACAGACAGGACAAGATTGGATTAATTGTCCTCAGGAAATCCCTCTCAGAGCAAGTAACCAACTTAATTACTGGAACTGACCTGGAAACCCAAGGCTTATTAGTTAGCCAAGAGGCCCCATTGAAGACACTGTCAGTCTATGCAATTAGAGGAGCCCTCCCTCCCCAGATTATGAACAATACTGTCCAAGGAATCTGAGACAATACTTTAGGTGTGGAAGTCAAGTATTAGCTTGCCTCTCTCCTCAAAATACAGTGAGTTGCATTTTATGTAAGGTCATAGGAGACCTTTAAGTGTTATGGAAATGCCACCAATGGATCAGGTAGCCCTCAGATGACTGCAGTGATCTCCCCAAAATGAAACTCCTTTGATTACTGTGGGGAGCTACCCAAAGGGATAACACACCTTGTGTGAGTTATCCCAACAGTGGGAGTCACCAATTATAAAAGATTAGGTATGAATTACGCCCCTAATTTTATCTGTAGTGATCAATGACACCATCTCTGAAAGGGAAACAGCCCAGCCTCAACTCACTGGCCAGTGTCTTTATGGATGATAGATTGGGCCTACACTTCTTCCTTATGGGCCAAGGAGGAGCTCTGAAATTGTTAATACTTCTTGCTATACCTGGTTAATTCCACAGGTCAAATAGAAAGGTCGAATAAGAAATTCTGAGAAAGCCATCTGACTTTCTAAGATTGATCACAGTGGTTAATGGGATCTGTTCAGCTGGCTGTGTCCAGGACCCTGTGGGTCATGGTTGAAATCAATACCACATGTTGGCCTCATCCTACTTCTTGGCATTGTGTTGATATTAGTTTTATTAAGTTTTGTTTGAGACAAAACTTAATCTTTCAGATTCATCATAATGGCTGACAGAGTAGTGTTATTATCAGAAAATTCACCAGAATCCAAAACAATGTACAAACTAGGGCTATACAAAGACAAGGTCCTGAGGTAACTTTTGCTCAGTACACAAAATTATACACATTATATTATTCAAAAACAGATGGAACTAATGTATGATGCTAGAAGTGAGAACAGTAACTGTCTTTGGGTGGAGTTGTGACTGGAAGGGATGAAAGAGGCTTCCATGGTGGGATCATGTCCTATTTCTCATCAAAAGTGCTGGTTTTGTGGGCTAACGTTATCAACCTATGCGTTTAGTAGTGCTTGCCTTTCTCTGCATGTATGTTACACTTCAACAAAACAAGTTAGAGTAAAATGAGGTATTATGAGGGCACAGAAAAAAGGGACACCTGACCAACAAGGCTTGGTGGCTAACAAAGCTTCCGGGAGAAAGTAATGCCTAAAAGGATTCTTAAAGAGTGGAGTTAATTGGATAAAGTTGGGATGTAAGGAAGTGCAGTTAAGTCCAGAGGACTGCAAGAAGATGGGGAAAGAACAGCAAGCAGTGACGGTTGAAAAAATATAGCAAGAAACAGCTTAAAGAGATGACATTGGAGAGGATACAGGGGCAGATTACAAATGACCATTTTATACTGTCAATGAACTTAGGCTGTATAAGCCAATAAAGAACTGAGAACAGTCTTAACATCTTGCATTTCAGATACATTCCTGCAGAACCCTATGGAGGACCAATTGAAGTAGGGGGCAGGAAGAAGATGACAAAAAGACTCAGGGCTTTTCCAGTATCTTTGTTGAAAACTTGCAAAAGAAAAAATAAAATTTACCTCATAAAAGATGCTAGTAAAATATGCCCAGTGGAGAACCCGGAAATAGCACTGTTATTATATAAAATTTCACAGCTTTCTCTTAAGGACCAGATGAAGAGACTCTCTATTTCTATTTTAATTCAGTCATAAGAGTTCTGTCATTATTTTCAAAATTGGTATCAAAGGTTTCCATTAATTATACAGTATAAATCCTTTTTATATTGTACATTTTCATTTTGCTCGAGTTATGATAATAAAATGATATCCTTGAAGGTTGAAAATATATTTCATTCAGCCCAGTTGATTTTTGCATACTAATTACTTTATATCCTGGTAGTTAATCATCAAGCTTAGTGTCATTTTGGACTCCTTAATTTATACTTATCTCAGACCCCAGACAGAAAAAAATGTGAATGGGAAAAATGTGAAAACTGACAATGATTTTAATTTCTAAGACTCCCTTTTCCATCCGTTACAATCATTACAATTATGAATGTTCCTTTTAACACTGAGCTCTTTCACTTACATTATCTTTCTGTCTATGCTAAAATCAAAGGAAAATACTTTTTCACTAGATTTCACAACATGTATCATATGAAATATTAAATAATATATAACATAATGCAACACAATCAGGAATTATAATATTATGTATGTATATATACATATGTATCCATCTATTTAGCTCTCTAGCTATTTAGATATATAAAGAGATAGGTAGATAGATCATAAATAGGTAGATAGAAAGATAGATAGAGATATTTTAAACACATACACAGAGAAGGAGAGAGAAAGGTCCTGACTCAAGGTTCACGAAGAGATTTTCATATATATAAGTCCATTAAAAATCATACTATTGGACATATAATCATATTTTTATGAGAAAATATAAACATACTTATCTTGCTACAGATTATACACCATACATTCATCTCAATGGTCTGTGCCTTATATAAACAAATAATAGTCATAGTTTAATTTTGAATGTAACATTTTTGAAATGGTCTTTAAATTTCAGTTTTCCTTTGCTCTCTCTGGTTATCTTTCGTGTTCTTTTTCTCAAAAAATTAGCAAACATTTATTGAATTTATATTTTGCTGAGTATGAGAGTTCTTTTCCTAAAACAACAAGAGAGGCTAAAAAAAAAAAGATGAAATTCTGATATCTCAAAATGTTCCTAAAGGACAGAGTATTGTAAAATACATAAAATAAACACACAAAATAGTCTTTGTATCTAAAGAAGGAACTATTACTACCTGGAAGAAATAAGAAGAAAGATTCCTGAATGTAGTGACCACTACATTCAGAGAATACAGAGAATTTTGAAAAAAGTGCAATTAAAACTCTTTGGTCAATTGTTAGAAACTATCATTCTGAGAAACAGAAAAAAAAATAGTTACAGAGGCAGGAAAATAAGTGGTAGATTGAAGAACAGTGAGTAATTTAATGTAATGTACAGTTGAGAAAAAGTAGGAGAGAAGAGACAGTATTAGAAAGGTCTGTTACAACATAATATAGTGGACCAACCACAATTCCCAGTCCTGGCTGCCTATTCTGATCAAAGATAAGTTCCAAAATCTTCAGATTCACGGATTTCATCAATTTCGATTCAATATGTCTGTGATAGCCAATCAGAAGTCACTGAAGGTGTCTGAATATTGAAATGAGGTAGTTTGTGATGGGTCTGAAAAGAAACTTGCTTTCATTTTTGACTGGAGCGAAAAAAATATGGAGGGAGAGATACACAAGAGAAAAACAATAGACTCATCAAATCTCACAGTTGGAAGATACATTAGTGATCATACAATGCCATCCTCTAGATCCAAAAACCCTTCTGAAGCATCCACAACCATCAAATCTGCAACCCATGTTTATTTTCAAAAACTACTTGTGATAACAACCCAATTCTACCCATTAATGATTCCACGGTCTCTTCTAGAAAGACATTTTTGCATTTTTTCAGGGTAGACACAGAGAATCTATATACTCAGTTGCAATTTTCTGACTAAATTCAAATACAATGATCTCAGCTTTTGATCCATAGGGTATGTATTACTTTTTCCCCCAGAGAAGAGGTAAATAATTTAGAAATTTACTAGTTCTACATTTTCTCTTCTACATATTCATGTTCTACCACTCTGAGGAAACAAAGCGTTGAATGGTCAAATGAGACTCACAGGAATCATAGACTTTACTTCGTACCAAATTTTTCATTCATTTTGCTAGTGAATCACAGGAGGCAAGCAATCATGAGACACAATGCATTATTCTCTTGGAGACACCCAAGACTGTCTGAAAAAATTGCGAAGTAAATGGTCCTTTATCCCTAGCCTCAGGATGCATCCTGGTTTAGATTCAACCTGGGACAATTGTTCTGAGCAATGAATACTCAGTGATTACAGAGATGTTAAGGAACATCATCATCTGTTATCACATTAATCACGTAGCTTCTGTGACTATACCCTATCTCCCAGCCAGTCATGACCGTATATCCATACATCCCAGATTTACTTACAGTAAACAACCTAAGCAGATCTGATATATTCGGATAAAAGTATTTCATGTATAATAGCACTCTGTTATCTTTCTACTGGTAAATACTGTTTATGAGTTTATTAGGAGGTCTGCTTACTACAATGATTATAACAAGATTGGATGAGTGCCACCCCTTCTTTCCAGGTTTCTCAGGAAAAGAGAAAGAATGGGTTACCGGCTTCTGACTCTTTCCTTGTCAACTACCTACCACCAAACTGACCTTGCTGTGACTTCACTCTTCTTCCCACTCCAGGGAAAACTGAAAGTGATTCTCAACACTTCCAGTTTGAGGGGCATCAGGTCTGGATTGGCATTCGTATGAGGGACAAATAAACTTATAATTTTAAGCACTTTAAGAGCTTTGTGGGCTTTTAAATTCAGCAGTTACGTATCCTTACTGAAACAGTGCCTTTATTCATAAATGTCCATCACTGAACCCTTTCCCAAACCGAGATCAAAAAGGCAAAATATTAACACTATTTTTCAAATAGACCCAATCCTCGATCCCTTTTTGTCAAATTCCATTATCTTAGAATACAACCATAACAACCATATACAACCATAACAATGCCCGTGAAGGACTTTTATTTACCTCCCAGTATAAAAACCACATCAATATGTAAATAACACTGTTCTTTGGTGTATAAATTTCTTCTTTTTTTTTTTGGTCTCTTTTTTTTTTTTAACATCTTTATTGGAGTACAATTGCTTTACAATGGGATGTTAGTTTCTGCTTTATAACAAAGTGAACCAGTTATACATATACATATAATCCCATATCTCTTCCCTCTCGTGTCTCCCTCCCTCGCTCCCACCCTCCCTATCCCACTCCTCTAGGTGGTCACAAATCATCGAGCTGCTCTCCCTGTGCTATGCAGCTGCTTCCCACTAGCTATCTATTTTACATTCAGTAGTGTATATATGTCCATGCCACTCTCTCACTTTGTCCCAGCTTACCCTTCTCCCTCCCTGTATCCTCAAGTCCATTCTCTAGCAGGTCTGCGTCTTTATTCTCGTCTTACCCCTAGGTTCTTCATGACCTTTTTTTTGTTATTTTAGATTCCATATATATATGTGTTAACATACGGTATTTGTTTTTCTCTTTCTGACTTACTTCACTATGTATGACAGACTCTAGGTCCATCCACCTTACTACAAATAACTCAATTATGTTTCTTTTTATGGCTGAGTAATACTCCATTGTATATATGTGCCACATCTTCTTTATCCATTCATCTGTTGAGGGACACTTAGGTTGCTTCCATGTCCTGGCTATTGTAAATACAGCTGCAATGAACATTGTGGTACATGACTCTTTTTGAATTATGGTTTTCTCAGGGTATATGCCCAGTAGTGGGATTGCTGGGTCGTATGGTAGTTCTATTTGTAGTTTTTTAAGGAACCTCCATACTGTTCTTCATAGTGGCTGTATCAATTTACATTCCCACCAACAGTGCAAGAGAGTTCCCTTTTCTGCACACCCTCTCCAGCATTTATTGTTTCTAGATTTTTTGATGATGGCCATTCTGACTGGCGTGAGATGATATCTCATCATAGTTTTGATTTGCATTTCTCTAATGATTAATGATGTTCAGCATTCTTTCATGTTTTTGTTGGCAATCTGTATAACTTCATTGGAGAAATGTCTATTTAGGTCTTCTGTCAAATTTTCGATTGGGTTGTTTATTTTTTTGATATTGAGCTGCGTGAGCTGCTTGTAAATTCTGGACATTAATCCTTTGTCAGTTGCTTCATTTGCAAAAATTTTCTCCCATTCTGAGGGTTGTCTTTTCGTCTTGTTTATGCTTTCCTTTGCTGTGCAAAAGCTTTTAAGTTTCATTAGGTCCCATTTGTTTATTTTTCTTTTTATTTCCATTTCTCTAGGAGGTGGGTCAAAAAGGATCTTGCTGTGATTTATGTCATAGAGTGTTCTGTCTATGATTTCCTCTAAGCGTTTTATAGTGTCTGGCCTTACATTTAGGTCTCTAATCCATTTTGAGTTTATTTTTGTGTATGGTGTTAGGGAATGTTCTCATTTCATTCATTTACATGTAGCTGTCCAGTTTGCCCAGCACCACTTACTGAAGAGGCTTTCTTTTCTCCACTGTATATTCTTGCGTCCTTTATCAAAGATAAGGTGACCATATGTGTGTGGGTTTATCTCTGGGCTTTCTATCCTGTTCCATTGATCTGTATCTCTGTTTTTGTGCCAGTACCATACTGTCTTGATTACTGTAGCTTTGTAATATAGTCTGAAGTCAGGGTGTCTGATTCCCCCAGCCCTGTTTATCTTTCTCAAGATTGCTTTGGCTATTCGGGGTCTTTTGTGTTTCCATACAAATTGTGAAATTTTTTGTTCTAGTTCTGTGAAAAATGCCATTGGTAGTTTGATAGGGATTGCATTGAATCTGTAGATTGTTTTGGGTAGTATAGTCATTTCCACAATGTTGATTCTTCCAATCCAAAAACATGGTACATCTCTCCATCTATCTGTATTATCTTTAATTTCTTTCATCAGCGTCTTATAATTTTCTGCATACAGGTCTTTTGTCTCCTTAGGTAGGTTTATTCCTAGATATTTTATTCTTTTTGTTGCAATGGTAAATGGGAGTGTTTTCTTAATTTCACTTTCAGATTTTTCATCATTAGTGTATAGGAATGCAAGAGATTTCTGTGCATTAATTTTTGTATCCTGCTACTTTAACAAATTCATTGATTAGCTCTAGTAGTTTTCTGGTAGTATCTTTAGGATTCTCTATGTATAGTATCATGTCATCTGCAAACAGTGACAGCTTTACTTCTTCTTTTCCGATTTGGATTCCTTTTATTTCTTTTTCTTCTCTGATTGCTGTGGCTAAAACTTCCAAAACTATGTTGAATAAGAGTGGTAAGAGTGGGCAACCTTGTCTTCTTCCAGACCTTAGTGGAAATGGTTTCAGTTTTTCACCACTGAGGATGATGTTTGCTGTGGGTTTATCATATATGGCCTTTATTATGTTGAGGTAAGTTCCCTCTATGCCTACTTTCTGCAGGGTTTTTTATCATAAATGGCTGTTAAATTTTGTCAAAAGCTTTCTCTGCATCTATTGAGATGATCATATGTTTTTTCTCCTTCAGTTTTTTAATATGGTGTATCACATTGATTGATTTGCATATATTGAAGAATCCTTGCATTCCTGGGATAAATCCCACTTGATCATGGTGTATGATCCTTTTAATATGCTGTTGGATTCTGTTTGCTAGTATTTTGTTGAGGATTTTTGCATCTATGTTCATTAGTGATACTGGCCTGTAGTTTTCTTTCTTTGTGACATCTTTGTCTGGTTTTGGTATCAGGGTGATGGTGACCTCGTAGAATGAATTTGGGAGTATTCCTCTCTCTGCTATATTTTGGAAGAGTTTGAGAAGGATAGGTGTTAGCTCTGCTCTAAATATTTGATAGAATTCGCCTGTGAAGGCATCTGGTCCTGGGCTTTTGTTTGTTGGAAGATTTTTAATCACAGTTTCAATTTCACTGCTTATGATTGGTCTGTTTATATTTTCTATTTTTTCCTGGTCAGTCTCAGAAGGTTGTGCAGTTCTAAGAATTTGTCCATTTCTCCCAGGTTGTCCATTTTATTGGCATAGAGTTGCTTGTAGTAATCTCTCATGATCGTTTGTATTTCTGCAGTGTCAGTTGTTACTTCTCCTTTTTCATACCTAATTCTATTGATTTGAGCCTTCTCCTTTTTTCTTGATGAGTCTGGCTAATGGTTTATCAATTTTGTTTATCTTCTCAAGAACCAGCTTTTAGTTTTATTGATCTTCACTAGCATTTCCTTCATTTCTTTTTCATTTATTTCTGATCTGATCTTTATGATTTCTTTCCTTATGCTAACTTTGGGGTATTTTTGTTCCTTTCTCTGATTGCTTTAGGTGTAATGTTAGGTTGTTCATTTGAGATATTTCTTGTTTCTTAAGGTAGGATTATTTTGCTATAAGTGGTGAATAAATTTCTAAAGGCGTGAGCAATGTATAAAATTTATGACTCATTTCTCCTATGAATTATTTATTGCTACCTTTTTTTGTTTTTCTTCTGAATTGTCTTTATTAACTACAATAATAATGGTTAACTTCCTAGAAAAAATGATTTTTCATTCTACTTTTACTCAAACTCTCTTCTATTCATGTAACTGATTCTCTAGGCAAAACATATCCTTAGTCTCTGTCTTCCTAACTACATTTTTTGACTACCCATAATAATTTTTTAAAAATTATTTAAAACTATAAGCCAGAAAGATATTTAAAACTTATATATACCATCTATATTTGTTAGATACAATAGATATACTTCTAGATTCCATCTATATTATCTACCAAAATGCTAGCTGGTTTAACAAAAGTTCAACTGAATAATGGAATAATGACTGAAAAACACTTGGTATTTAATTTTCGTTCATGTAAAACTGTCCAAAACAGTTCAAGCCTCCTCCCAGCATTAATTGATCCAAACTGAACCACGTTCTTAATATATATATATAACATATATTTCCAAATTGCTCTGGATGTCAACATCCAGCCAGCAACAGAGGGAGGAGCATGGAAAGGCATTTGTGGGATGCTCTGAAGCCTGTGTGGAGATGGCAGGAGTCAATCCTGCTCCATTTTATTGGGGGCATCATGTTGCCAGGTAGAATAAGGGATGTTGTCTAGCCATAGTTTCTAGAAGAAGTGGAAACTGGTTTTTATCATCATTATCAGTTCATCCTTAAAGCCAATTCTGAGGTCCTATTTTTGTTGAAGTCTCAAATTTCAGTTCAAAACAGATAAAATAGCCAGGTCCCCTAATTATTTGGCTTTCTGCCTAGGCATTTTCTAGGGGAGCTAATTACACCCAGTTGATAAGTAGAACATAGTAGTTGGCAGGTTTGCTAAGACAAAGATTTTTCTTCATCATAAGGTGTCACAACAAGACAGACAGTTATTTCTCATTGGCCAAGACAGATCTGTATGTTCCCACATGTGACAAATACCCATGAGCAAGGAGTCATTGACTGTCATACATATTCCTTCCTTAGCATGCTAGTGAAGAATTCCTTATTCTTTTCCCTGAAGAGCCTTGTTTTTCTGTTATATAGGATAAAGCTTCAGAGGATCCAACACTAGATATTTTTCATCTCTAAAAGCAAAGTCGTTCATTGAATAGGGCCATGATTCACATTCTTTCTTTTCTTTCTATACCCACAGGGCCAGATTTTACTTCCTACCTATTCATATTGGTTTGTTTCTATTCACCCTATTCAAAATATGTTATATCATTTTTGTACTATTTTTTCCATCTTGCACACAAAGTGTGTGTTTTTTTCTCTTAAGAGAGAACATAGAACAACTGTGGAGATGGTGTCCCACAATCCAATCATGAAGATCTACCTGAATTTGTACACATATGGCTGTGCATTATGAAGCCTTTCCAGAAGATAAATAATGGGAAAATACTGAAGGCTAGACTTAGGGAGTAGCAGTGGGAATAGGGATAAAAAGGAGTTAAATGAGCCATATTGCTGAGATGGAAACACAAAGAATAAAGTAACACTGGTTGGTGGGAAGAAGGGTGGACAGGAGAGAGTTAAATGCAATTTTGAATTGCAACTTTGAGTTAATAGAACAACTGGAGAAATCAGAAGAAGAAATAAATATATACATTTAATTTTAGGTATATGAATCCATAGTGAGAGAGAGATCATAATCACACTGACATTTTAAAAGGTAATTTTCTTTAAGAACATATATTTTTTTAAATCTCAAACACCTCCTTGAACACATGCTGTCATCATCAGATGCTATTAGCGACTATCCTGGTTAATTTGTGTATACTAAGGAAATAACTTCATTTCTCTGTAACTCCCCCAAAACACAGACACAATGTACATGCATAATACATGTATTCAGTCTTCAATGGAAGAATTTTCATCATCAATGCCAGCTTATAAGAAGCACGGAACATCAGGATGGGGCAACTGAGAGGCTCTACGCTGCCTATTTCTAAGTGTCTATGCAACACTGAACATGCTACAAAGTTTCCGGGCTTCATTTTAGTTATCTAAAAATAAAAGTAACAACATATGTTAATACCTGTTACAACTGTAAAATCTTACAAAATTTGCATTACCAGGTGAAGTATAAGTTAACCAGACAAGAGCCTTGAAATTCTCTGAATAAAGGATAGACCACAGCAAGAACTAAAAAGAATAAATTTTTATCCCATTCTCTCCCTGGTAAAATTCTATATACTAAAATGAATAAAAAGTATAATCAATTGCCTACCTTTAAAAAGTGTTATTGATGATATATTAACAAAGTCAGTGTCCCAAAAGCAATTGGAAGAGATTCATTGTAGTGCAAATATGTTGTTTAGTATACTGTCTACACCATATGAACATAATAAATATTCAGGAAATATTATTTCAATACATGGTAACTGTGGCCAGAAAATAAAACAGAACACACTATACTGAGTTGACTTATTATTATTTTAATTTTCTAAAGTTATATAGTCATTCATCTCTGATGTACAGGAAAGGTAATAAAAATCCAAAGAAGAGAAAAAGGAAGAAAAAAGGGAAGAAAAACCTAGCTATTTATATACGTAATTGGTATCCCCTATGACTCCATTTAAAAACTTTTAGAGGAAACATTTTCTTCCAATTGAAGAAAGGAAAGAAGGAGAGGGAGGGAGGGGAAAGGGACGGGAAAGGAAGGGAAGGGACGGGAAATCTGTTGCCAAACCGTAACACCTTGTGAGTTGCCCTTCGGCACAGGATGAAAATCATGCAGATCAGAATAAAGCTTCTTTAATTCATTTTATTGCCTAAACTGCCAAATACTCAGCAGTGCAATCACTATAATAATATTAAAATGTGTTGAATGAATGAAGAAAATATACTCTGGAAAAAACTATAGTTTCTAAGCTGTATGACTAAGAGAATATGCATTGGTTATAGGGAGATAGCGCACAGATATAGTAAAAGAGATCGACCATACTTAGATTTAAGAAAGATGTATGAATGTACATCAGAAAATCAAGTATAGATGGAAGAATCCACAATGACTAGCTATGGTGTGTTTAATTTTAGTTTAAGGTATTTGCAGACATTCGATATCCTGGGCTAATTTAAGCAAGCTTGGGTTTTGAAGTTCAATTCCGCTGCAATAGGATGAGCAATAGAGAAAACAGTGTGCTGTGATAACTGGGGTGATCTAATGACATATATTTATGCATCTCTCCTGGCTGGTGTCAGAATCTTGTTCTGAGTCTCCTAGCAACAGTGATGTGCACATGTGAATATGTCCATGTAAATAGCAGATGCAGTGAATAAAGTTTCTATTCACTCATAGAGATGACAGCTTGGATTTCCAGATCCTGATGCTACTAAAACAATATGTTTCAAAAGTGCTTCAAAGGAGGCTTGGTCTGGTAGACAACACTATATAAAACTTCAGAAAGGAGTCTCCGAATTGCCCTAAGCTACTGTGACGTGAGCACAGGTTTGGAAGTAGAATGCTATTACGTTCTACGTATTTTGCAGATGTAAGTGGTGCAGAATTTGGAAGGTTTGTGGAAGCAATCTATTTTTCCCAAAATATATAAGATAAGGAAAACACAGATCAACAAATATGATTTTTTTCTTTTCATTTTGAAATAAACTACTCAAATTTTGTCCTAAAATTATTTTTTACCTTGGAGGTGTTCACGGTCTACCCTGCACATTCACTCTTTGAGTCATGCATCATTATACTTATTAAGACTACTGGGTCAGAGTATTGGCAGAGTACTGGCACCTAGACTCAATAATGATCGTTAACTGTGAGAGTCAAGTATGATTTGTATGTGTGTGTCCATGTGGTGCTGATTAACCTTTAATTATGCAAAATTATCTATACCTTTATGCTGTCGTGAGAAATAATTGTCAGGATGTGGTCTGGTGAGGTGTCCAAAACCACTGTGGCACTAATGAGACTTGGTACACAATATAATAATTTAGTGCCATGGGGTAACTTTTTAACTTCTCTCTACATGTCTCCTTATGTGTAAAATAAGGTTAGTGGTAACTAGCTCCCAGGATTAAACACAGTGCAACATAGCATAGGATAGGCATTCATTTCTGATTCTCATCCCCTCCTCTCACCCTTATCAAATTTTATGCAAAGTTATGCAAATTTATGTAATATATAAAGCTGTAATGGAGGTGGACTCATCTTCAGTGGTTAAATAACTGTGTTTTCAGTGTATTTGAGCACTATTAAAGAATAAATTTAATGTCTTTGTGGAATCAGGCTAATATATTTATGTGTATTCACTAGTTTGGAGCTCCCTTAAATTAAAATAGTTCAAATGCCACTATTATTAGAGAAATATAATATATCAAATTTGTTAATCACCCATATGACATTATTGAGGTCACAAAAAAATAGCTGTTTCCAATATATAGTGTGTGTGTGTCTCAAAAATAGCCACAGGAAGTGTGCTGTCATCACTATATTTTAAGACTTGCCAGTGTAGTCAGTAAGAATAATACTTTAGCACTTATTTTTTCCTTACAGACTTCATTAAAACTTTGTCCATTATTTCCTCCAATAAACACTTTTTTGTGTGGTCATTTTCTACATGGTAGGTACAACTCTTTGTTTAGGAGCATCTACAATTAACCATCAATGTGGAGTAGTGCTGGGGCTCTGAGGTGAGAGAGTCTGGCTAGGAACCTGGACTCCACCACTTCCTGTAAGCAAGCAGTGTCCTCTAAGTGCCAGATGCTCCCCCACCTTGTACGCAGGAAAGCATCAGAGGTGTGATTTGCCTTATCAAGGGCAGTCTCAGCCCTAGAGGAAAAACATAGCATGTGGTGGGTAAGAGAGAAAAGAAAAACTATTAAATTTAGTGTCATACATGCTTGCCCTAGAGAGAAATGAAAAGTGCTCCAGGATCACAAGGAGATTCATACTTATAACGTGTGTTGCCTAAGTTTCTTCCTCAGTTTTTAGGGTTGGTGTTCTAAGAAGAGAATAAAGAGAAATAGTACACAAAACCAGAAATGGAACAAAATGCAAATAGATGAGGAAAACCAAGCTATAAATGTTTGAATTTAAAGGTAAAATACTTTTAATATGAAAAATTGAATGCAATACACCATAACTGGGGGGTTTTTTTGCATGTGAAATAAAAGTAGTTTAACACCTTTGAGAAGTTGTAGTTAAAATAAGTGGAGAATCATTAAATATCTGGTTCTGAGTTTTAAGCATGCTCTGGCAACATATTTTCAAAGTTTACTTTAAGAATCACATGGTATAAACTCAAAATGGATTAAAGATGTAAATGTATGACCTGAAATCATAAAACTCCTAGAAGAAAATATAGGTAGGACACCCTTTGACATCAGTCTTAGCAATATTTTTTTGGATTTGTCTCCTCATGCAAGGGAAACAAAAGCAAAATTTAACAAATGGGTCTATACCAAACTAAAAAGTTTGCACAATGAAGGAAAAAGAGTTCACACAATTTAACACAAAAACCACAACTTGATTAAAAAATGGGCAGAGGACCTCAAGAGACATTTTTCCAAAGAAGACATACTGATGGCCAACAGATATATTAAAAGATGTTCTACATCACTTATCATCAGAAAAATGCAAATCAAAGCCGCAATGAGCTACCACCTCACACTTGTCAGAATGGCTACCATCGAAAGACCACAAAGAACAAGAGCTGGTGAGGATGTGAAGAAAAGGGAGCCCTTATGCACTGCTGGGATTGTAAATTGGTGCAGCCACTATGGAAAATGGTATGAAGGTCCCTCAAAAAATTAAAAATAGAACTGCCTAATGATTCAGCAATTTCACTTCTTGATATTTAAGAAAAACAAAAAAACAATAGTTCAAAGAAATACATTCATGCCAATGTTCATCGCAGCATTACTCACAAAAGCCAAGATAAGGAAACCATCTGAGTGTCCATCAGTAAACAAATGGATAAAGAAGATGTGGTATACACATATATATACAATGGAATATTACTCAGCCACAGAAAAAAATAAAATCTTACCATTTGCAACAAAATGGATGGATCTGAAAGGTATTATGCTAAGTTAAATAAGTCAGACAGAGAAAGACAAATGCTGCATGACTACACTTACATGTGGAATAAAAAAAAAAAAAGAACAAAACCCAAAAGGTAAACAGACTCACAGATACAAACTGGTGGTTGCCAGAGGGGAGGGTGAGGGTAGTAGGCAAAAGAGATGAAAGGGATTAAGAGGCACAAACCTCCAATTATATAATAAATAAGTCACAGGTCACAGGGATGTAATATTCAGCATAAGGAATATGGCCAAATATATTGCAATAATCCTGTATGGGGTCAGATAGTTACTAAACTTAACCTGGTAATCATTTCACAATGTATGTAAATGCCAAATCCTTACATAGTACCTCTGAAACTAACGTAATAGTGCATGTCAACTATATTTCAATAAAATAAATTAATTTTTTTAAAAAAAGAATCACATGGATAACATTTAAAAACAGATTCCGGGTCTCACGTGTTAACTTACTAAATCAGATTTTCAAAGGGAAAGTCCTGAGAATTAATATTTTCAACAAATATTTCTTTTGTTTGAGTAAGTCTGAGAAAGCTATTCTAACACAAAAGGCAATGCAGCTTTCGGAATTACTGTAATTAATGATCAAGTGTAGCTATAAGGGGGTCAGCCATTGCAGCTCCTCATTTATTCAGCAGTCCCTTATCTGAAAATGCCCAAATCTGTTCCATCTGCAGGGAAGAAAATGGGTAATTTCAAAGCATTTGCTACTTCATCGAATTACGGCTGGAACTCTCTCTCCTCCCTTGAAGCAGCACGTAATTTCCACGGCTGGAAAGTAGCACCACAGACCTCGTTAAATTGTCCACTGCTCAACTGAGACAGCAAACCTCTTCAGATTCTAAATTGCCACATTATTTTTTCAAAAATAAATAAAACCCTTTCCAGGAACAAAAAAGACTTTGCAAAATTGTGTTCAACCACTAGAGCAAATGGCCTTGCTTTCACCAGGAGGATTTCTTTTTTTCCTCCTAGAATGAAATATTTTTCTTTTTTTTCTCTTCTCCACTTACATGAAGCTCAGGGTAGGCACAAAAGAGGAAATCAAAGTCTAAAGACCTGGGCAAAATCATCACATTCTGTGGCTGTAAATATTTCGCTCATTGTAAAAGAAAAATTCTTAAATAATTTGTGGTTAGTTACATTTAACCAAAAGTACCAAGTACTAAAAAGAATAAATAGCATTCATAGCCAGGTAAAGCAAATCCCATCTTACTCAAATTCCACATTTCACACAATTTTAGAGGCGATATTTAAAGAAAGCATCTAGTTTATTTCATCAGTGGAAGCCTAATGTGTATTTTAATCTTTTTAAAAATTTTCATAATTATTAAAGTATAACTCTACTGGAGAAAATATGAGAAAATCTACAAGAAAATAGAAGAAAAAATCTGATATTTTACCATTCAGTGACAATCAATAACACATTGATTACTTGTGTTTATATTTTAAAAAAGATTATTTTCAATGTGTTTTTTGACCTGCTTTTTTTTTTTTTTTTTTTTGCGGTATGCGGGCCTCTCACTGCCGGGGCCCCTCCCGTCGCAGAGCACAGGCTCCGGACGCGCAGGCCCAGCGGCCATGGCCCACGGGCCCAGCCGCTCCGCGGCACGTGGGATCCTCCGGGACCAGGGCACGAACCCGTGTCCCCTGCATCGGCAGGCGGACCCCCAACCACTGCGCCACCAGGGAAGCCCTGACCTGCTTTTTAAATCTAAAACTATATCTTTAATGTTTTCCAGATTCTCTAAATATTATTCAAGACCATTATTTTTAACAACTGCATAGTGTTCTATAATATGTTTTTATTATAATTAATTTAATTCTCCTCTGTTGAACTCATAGTTTTTCTGTTATATATGTTTTATAAATGGTATGGTTAATTTCCTTAATTATGTGAGTGTATACACATTATGTACTTGTATACATATATGTGTGTATGTGTAAATGATATATGTATATTAAAATTTTTCATCTTAAAAATAAAATTGCTGGGCTAAGACATAAATATTTTATGGACTGATATTACATGGTCTTAAATTGCATTTCAGGAAGGTTGTACCAAATTACTTTTCTAAGAGTAATACATGAGAATGCACATTTGACCATAAGCTGGTCCATTGCAAATTTGCTAATAGGATGAGAACATAATGAAGATTCAGGCATGTGCTGTGTCTCAATCGGAGATTCATAAACTATAAAACAACATGCATGTTTTGTTTGTGTGAGCATTTTTCAGGTAGAGAAAACACAAGCCAAAGCCATGGGGTCTACAGAGTTTTGTCTTGCTCTAAATTACTAACTGGCCTCTCCACTTTTGCCTCTGCCCATCATCCTTGTCTGTTGTTAAAGGTTAGGCAACCAGCACTGATCATTTTTGACAGTAAACCCACTGGACCTCAGAAATACCTGGGACAAATATTTAAAGGTAATATAAAAATAATGACTTAATTTCCACTTTGTTTTTGTTACTATGCTAACAAACGTCTTGAGCAAAACCCAGTGATGTTATCTTTTCAAAATTTTGATAAAAATGTATACAGTCATTTTCAAAGAGGCTGGAAAATTTGCACTAGAAACAAACTGGCAGTAGATTGTACCGCATTTCTGCTAACATCATAAGAGGCTGTGCATAATTTATAAGAAACTAATTTAGTCTTGAGCATAAATTTTCTGGTGGTGGGGAAAAGCTCTTTATTATGCATGTTTCATGATTTACCTTTTCCTCCTTTCCCTGATGAAATATACAATTGCTGTACTTCCATACGTTAACTTCTGACCGAATAGATTACGGACCAGTAGGGACCACTTGTGAAGGTTTCTAGACACGTGCTTGTTACAGCACATAACAATATTATAAGAATATAATGATAAGAACATTTTATTTATAATCCAATGAAAACTTGGATTGACATTTTAAACTTCTCTCTTAGGCACCTCACTTTACAATCTTATAAAATCCCATTCATTCAACAGATACCATTTTGGGGACTGAGCCTGCAAGAAGCGTTTTTGTCTTTTAGATTAAAAATATATGTTTCCAAGAGCAAAACTATATATTTTGAACCATATATAAAATTCCATTTTTCTGGCCTCACTCTGAGATATTTTCTTAGCTGCACACACACTGAGATCTTTGTAAGAATTAGGTGGCAATGTCACTTTGCATGCCCCTGTTTCTGTCACCTTAAATCTCCCTTGATCAAGTACTCAGCATATCCCAGGGATAACTGCATGGCATCCGAGGATAGGCCTGATATAAAAGAAAAGATTATCATACTAAGTGAAGTAAGTCAGAAAGAGAAAGACAAATATCATATGATACCACTCATATGTGGAATCTAATTTTTAAAAGATTATATAAATGAACTTATTTACAAAACAGAAAAAGACTCACAGATTTTGAAAACAAACTTATGGATACCAAAGGGGAAATGTGGGAGGGGAAGGATAAATTAGGAGCTTGGGATTAATATACACACACCCTACTATATACAAAATAGATAACCAACAAGGACCTACTGTGTAGCACAGGGAACTCTACTCAATATTCTGTAATAGACTATATGGGAAAAGAATCTGAAAAAGAGTGGATATATATATGTATAACTGAATCACTTTGCTGTACACCTGAAACTAACACAACATCATAAATCAACTATACTCCAATAAATTTTTTTTTAAATTCTTGCTTCTCAGGGAAAGTTTCCAGTCTTCTGTCCCCCTAATTGAAATCCCATCATCCAGTATTCATAACTGGTCATAAAAGAGTGCCGATTTTGAATGCACTAGGGTGGTTTTGGAGCATGGAACATTCCCAGAAATGAGGACAGCTAAATGGAGTTATGCCAGGAAAACAAGAAGACACTCAAAGTTGAGGGAAGCAGACAAGAAAGCAGCTGTGGCATGAAGCATAAATCTAGAGTATCTTAGCTGTGGCTCTTAATAGCTGTTTGATCTTAGATGAAACATCAGTGTTGCCATGATCCCATCTGGAAGGCTGAAAATACCTAACTTGGGAGTTTGCTGGGATCACTGTATCAAAAATACAGGTAAAAATCGGTTGTAAACTACAGATCAACATACATAGATTAAAATATTATTTTTCCAAGTAGGGAGATGGAAATGCATAAGGTGATTTAAAGAGGAAGCCTGACATGGTTTGTCTTTCTCACAATATTGCCCAGTTTTATTTATTTATTTATTTAACCAAAAAAATTGCATTTGAAATATATGTCTTGTCATCTTGGAGTCAACATATTTAGAGGTTAAAGACTCTTAAAAGTAGAAAGGAAAACAGGGGTTTCTGTAAAATTAAATTTCTAAGTTCAGTTATGCCCCATGATTTACTTTTTATCTCTTTCGGTTACACTTAATAATTGCTCAGTAAAGCAAAAAAAATCAACACCCCACAGAAATGAATTTTTTGGAATTTTTGCAGTGACTTGGTATAGAAAGAGAACAGAAGACATTGTAAATAATATGAGCATTTTACTGCACAGCATATGGTGTGTGCTTAATAAATCGATGTGTGCTGATTTGTAATTTAAGGTATTCAGGTAGTGAAAGATAAGGGCTTATTCTAAACAAATACATAATTTATAATCATGCACAATTAAATAAATTTATCTTGACAAATAGGGGGTTGGATGGGACCATGTCCATTTGGGGACTGTTCATTTTTCCATGTTGCTAATTGAGCCTGTCACAGCTTAGAACCATACAAAACACGCTGCAACTTGGTCCCAGGAAAGATTTAGGGAGCAGAAAACAGCTGCGGGTGTAATGTGTATTTACAGAGGTTTTTAGAAGTTTCCCCAAGCTGAGCTCTTCTTTTCAGTGGCCCATGGGAGGCGGAGGACACGCACAAGTGGAGCCGATGGTGCAGGACCTGCTGAGGATTCTTAGGGCATGTTTGTGAAAAATCTGCGTGTTAGGTCAGCTGCAGCTGTCCACTGATTTGTCTTGCTAAGCAGCTCTAAGGACATGCTAGATGCACTGTTAACACCTGACTATTCCCCTTCAATCAACAGGTGATACTTCTGAAAAGAAACATGCCAGATAATTAGCATATTTCGTATATAACATGAAATGAATGAAAAAGGGAACTCGCATTGTAGTCATTCTCATTCCTGATGCAGGATGTGAGCTGTGTAAAAAGATGTTATTCATCAAAGTAGAAGAACAGACTATCCAAACTTGGTATCCAAGTTACCCAAAAAGACAGAGAGAGAACAGGTTCTTAACTTATTCAAGAAGAGAAACAAATCTCTAGGCCAAAGGTATATCTGAAGTATAGAAACAAAACCCATTGGAACTTTGAGTGTTTCTATGACTTCATGCTTCCTCTAAATTATTCCAAATTTGATTCATGTGTGTACATTTTCAGTAACCCTATCGCCCATAATAGATTTAATCAGGGTTTTATATATGTTAAGAACAAAATGGGACAAACACATATTTGTTTCTCTTTTGAAGAAGTTAATTCTATGCCATTTTTTTTAAATACAGAAATTTATTCCTAAATGTTCAGTGTAATTACTGGCTTCTCATCAAGGCCATTTCACCATTAGTATATACTAGTTTCTTTGGACAGCAGTAAATTTGAGAAAAGACAAAAAACTAATATACTTCTATACCTCAACTCCCAAATACATGTTCCCAAATATTTTTGGCAGCATGTATTTTTTTCTGATAAATAAAACTATATATATATATATATATATATATATATATAGAGAGAGAGAGAGAGAGAGAGAGAGAGAGAGAGTTGAAAGCTAGATCTTAAATTAGGCCTGTAGGCTTTATTCTCCTGAATAGGTATTTAAATTATTACTAACTATCCAAGATACATAATTTTTATTTTCCTTCTATATTAGTTATCTAGTGTTTCATCACACATTTCCATAAGTTTAGTGGCTTAAAACAGTAAACATGTATTAACTCACAGGCCCTGTGGGTCCAGAGTCCAGTCTGGGCTTAGTAAGTTTCCTGCTTCAGGATATCAGGAACCCACAATCAAGAAATTGCCCAGTGCTGGGTCTAGGCTTCCAAGCTCACCTGGTATTTAAGACTGAGTTCCCTGCGGACATAATGCCACCCTCAAGTTTCTTGAAAGGGCAGCTCCCACCATGGCAGCCCTTTTCCTTAATCCAGCAAGGAGAGAGTCTTCAAGCAAGAGGAAGATACCAAAGGTAATCACGGAAGTGACCTTGTCATGCTCTGTTTGTTAGAAGGAAGTCACAAATCTCTCCCATACTCAAGGGGAGGGGATTACACAAGAACTTGAATACTTGGACGTGAGCATCATAGGGCTATCCTAGAATAACACAATTTCCACGGTCTAAATTTTAAGAAAACTTAATAACAAGGATTGTGACATCATTTCTTAAAGTCTTGTCAGTACTTGAAGTGAATATTCAATCTTAATTGATTTTGGAAGAATTGTATGGGGATCTCACATAGTCATGAGGCTCATTGTTTATTTTTTGCTCATTGGTCCATACCCATTTCCTACCAAATATTCTGGTTTAGAATTCATTCATGCTCACATATCTTGTTCTGACTTTTTTCCTTAATGTTTTAAGCACAAGTGCTTTCTGGTTCATTCTTCTTGCTTCATTCATTACTATTATTTTGCCTAAACCCCATAGGACAAGTTTAAGTATAATCAAAGTTTAAGAAATAATTGTTGTTTTTTCCCTAAAGCAGCCCTTAATGAAGAAAGAATGTGGCTTCCTGAAATATTAGGAGGATATTTATAGTTTGATTCATAAGACAAAAAAGACGATTTAGTAGCCTCATTTTTGAAATAAATTTAATTTTCGGTATATACAATCTGCATAGGCATTCAAACTACTCAACATGCATTATTCAATTAGATAATTGCACATATTTAGAAGAGAAATATATCCAACTAAAGAGGAAGTTAAATGTACATAATTATGCTAGAAAATGAAAAGGAAAGATACAACCGCATGTTAGACAGAGAGCCAAGTAAAGTATTCTGAGGGACAGGAGCCCCAAGTTGGAACTGCAGCTCCAGCTTTAGCATTCGGTGTGATCTCGGAGAAGTCACTTAATTTCTCCCAACATGTCTCGTCTCATCTGTGTCACGAGGGACTGAAGGCTAGAGATTTCCCTGCCCTCCTGGTACAGTCTCTGTGCCTCTGAGCCCCAGATTAGAGCTGTGACCACATCCCCTTCCAGGTACCTGCTCCAGGTGCTCCATCAGCCACATCTCCATGCACTGCAGTGTGGACACGCCCACTCTGAAGAGATACTGCAGATTCCTTTTGTGAAGACTCTCCTACTCCTGTTGCACCTAAACTGGGGGTCTGTATTTACCCGTTGGTGTTGTTTCAGTGGCATCTAGTAGGACAACTTTCTTTTTTTATTGAAATATAGCTTATTTATAGTACTATATTAGTTTCAGGTGTACAGCATAGTAATTCAGTATTTTTGCAGATTATACTCCATTATAGATTGTTACAAGATAATGACCAAAATTCCCAGTGCTATATAATATATCTTTGTTGCTTCTCTATTTTATACATATTAATTTGTATTTGTTAATCTCATAGCCCTATTTTGCCCCCTCGCTCCCTGTTGGTAACCATAAGTTTGTTTTCTGTATCTATGAGTTTTTTCTTGTTTTGCATATATATTCATTTGTATTACTTTTTAGATTCCACATTTAGGTGATATCATACAGTATTTTTCTTTCTCTGTTTGACTTATTTCACTAAGCATAATATTCTCTAGGTCCATCCACGTTGCTGCAAATGGCAAAATTGCATTCTTTTTTGTAGCTAATATTCTGTATGTATGTATGTATGTATATATATATATGAGATAAAATGTATATATACACCACATCCTCATAATCCAATCATCTGTTGATGAGCACTTGGATTGCTTCTGTACTTTTTGACTTTCTTATCACCCAGTCTGCAAAGATTGTCATTTGTTTGGCTCTGTTAGCTCTGTAAAATGTTCTCCATTTCTTACCAATCCACTTTATGATGAGAAGTCCCTGTTAATATTTCAAAATGGGATGAGCTATTTGCACTTCATTTATAAATACTGTTTTGTTTTGTTTTCCCGTTCCTGATGGTTGATTTTAGAAGAAACCTTTTGGTAAAAGGACCATGGGAACAGAAAGTTAAGACCAGAAGGCTGTTATCAAAGAAAATACAGGGATGTATTTTGGTACTCTATGCTAAGTTTGAGCTGTTTTGTCATTTTTTCTTCAGTTCCAATTAAAAGAGAAAATTTTAACATCTAGTTATATTTCTAGTGACAAGCATGTGGGCAATTACACTTTAAAACTGATGATGTTAACACTAATCTTAAAATGCTCTTTCAAAGGTAGATTAAGAACATTAGAACAGGCACAAACCTCTTACATAGCTTCATCCACCAGAGGGCAGACAGAAGCAGCAAGAAGAACTACAATTCTGCAGCCTGTGGAATGAAAACCACACTCACAGAAAGGTAGACAAATTGAAAGGGCAGAGGGGTATGTACCAGATGAAGGAACAAGAAAAAAGCCCAGAAAAAGAACTAATGAAGTGGAAATAGGCAACCTTCCAGAAAAAGACCTCAGAATAATGATAGTGAAGATGATCCAGGGCCTCAGAAAAAGAATGGAGGCAAAGATCGAGAAGATGCAAGAAATGTTTAACGAAGACCTGGAAGAATTAAAGAACAAACAAACAGAGATGAACAATACAATAACTGAAAGGGACAGAAAACTAGAAGGGATCAAACAGAATAACTGAGGCAGAAAAATGGATAAGTGACCTGGAAGACAGAATGGTGGAATTCACCGCCATGGAATAAAAAATAAAGAAAAAAGAATGAAAAGAAATGAAGACAGCCTAAGAGACCTCTGAGACAACACTGAATGCACCAACATTCACATTATAGGGGTCCCAGAAGGAGAAGAGAGAGAGAAATGAACCAAGAAAATATTTGATATCTATGAGACTAGATATCAATTAGAGGACCAAATCTGTATAAAATACAAACACATGGAGGCTGAACAATATACTACTTAATAACCAAGGGATCACTGAAGAAATCAAAGAGGAAATCAAAAAATACCTAGAAACAAATGACAATGAAAACACGACGACCCAAAACCTATGGGATGCAGCAAAAGGAGTTCTAAGAGGGACGTTTATAGCAATACAATCCTACCTCAAGGAACAATAAACATCTCAAATAAACAACCTAACCTTACACATAAAGCAATTAGAGAAAGAAGAACAAAAACCCTCAAAGTTAGCAGAAGGAAAGAAATCATAAAGATCAGATCAGAAATAAATGAAAAAGAAATGAAGGAAACGATAGCCAAGATCAATAAAACTAACAGCTGGTTCTTTGAGAAGATAAACAAAATTGATAAACCATTAGCCAGACTCATCAAGAAAAAAAGGGAGAAGGCTCAAATCAATAGAATTAGAAATGAAAAAGGAGAAGTAACAACTGACACTGCAGAAATACAAAGGTTCATGAGAGATTACTACAAGCAACTCTATGCAAATAAAATGGACAACCTGGAAGAAATGGACAAATTCTTAGAAAAGCACAACCTTCTGAGACTGAACCAGGAAGAAATAGAAAATATAAACAGACCAATCACAAGCCCTGAAATTGAGACTGTGACTAAAAATCTTCCAACAAACAAAAGCCCACGACCAGATGCCTTCACAGGCAAATTCTATCAAACATTGAGAGAAGAGCTAACACCTATCCTTCTCAAACTCTTCCAAACTATAGCAGAGGGAGGAATACTCCCAAACTCATTCTATGAGGCCACCATCACCCTGATACTAAAACTTTTGCACAGCAAAGGAAATAAGACGAAAAGACAACCCTCAGAATGGGAGAAAATATTTGCAAACGAATCAACAAACAAAGGATTAATCTCCAAAATATATGAACAGCTCATGCAGCTCAATATTAAAAAAAACAAACAACCCAATCAAAAACTGGGCAGAAGACCTAAATAGACATTTCTCCAAAGAAGACATACAGGGGCTTCCCTGGTGGCGCAGTGGTTGGGAGTCTGCCTGCCGATGCGGGGGACACGGGTTTGTGCCCCGGTCTGGGAGGATCCCACATGCCGCGGAGCGGCTGGGCCTGTGGGCCATGGCCGCTGGGCCTGCGTTCTGCAATGGGAGAGGCCACAGCAGTGAGAGATCCGCATAACGCAAAAAAAAAAAAAAAAAAGAAAACATACAGATGGCCAAGAGGCACATGAAAAGCTGCTCAACATCATTAATTATTAGAGAAATGCAAATCAAAACTACAGTGAGGTATCACCTCACACCAGTTAGAATGGGCTTCATCAGAAAATCTACAAACAACAAATGCTGGAGAGGGTGTGGAGAAAAGGGAACCCTCTTGCACTCTTGGTGGGAATGTAAATTGATACAGCCACTATGGAGAAGAGTATGCTGGTTCCTTAAAAACTAAAAATAGAATTACCATATGACCAAGCAATCCCACTACTTGGCATATACCCAGAGAAAACTGTAACTCAAAAAGACACACGCACTCCAGTGTTCATTGCAGCACTGTTGACAATAGCCAGGTCATGGAAGGAACCGAAATGCCCATCAACAGACGAATGGAAGAAGAAGATGTGGTACATATATATAATGGAATATTACTAACCCATAAAAAGGAACGAAACTGGGTCATTTGTAGAGAGGTGGATGGACCTAGAGACTGTCATACAGAGTGAAGTAAGTCAGAAAGAGAAAAACAAATATCATATATTAATGCGTATATGTGGAATCTATAAAACTTGTACAGATGAATCAGTTTGCTAGGCAGAAACAGAGACACAGATGTAGAAAATGTATGGATACCAAGGGGGAAACGTGGAGGGGGAGGTGGTGGTGGTGGGATGAATTGGGAGATTGGGATTTACATGTATACCCTAATATGTATAAAATACATAATTAATAAGAACCTGCTGTATATATAAAAAACGAACATTAGAAGGCTTATTATTTATTCTCTATAGCTCCTCTCTTCTCAAAAATTTCATCTTCTGTAAAATAAAAATAGAATCAAACTTTAATTAAAGTGATGAAAAATGTATGATATTTATATATTAATGATGATTTATGAATAAAGTAAAGAATCTAGGATAAAGAAAAAACTGAAAAAAGACACATTTAAAATTTAATATTTCTGGAAACAACTTAGCAGCAGAATTTCGCTTAGAAAGCTTCTCTTTTGACTATAAATAAGCACCTTTAATAATTTTATCTTCTCTTTTGGAGCTAGTGATCATTTATTTTATAATTTTTCTATTGACAATAGTGGGTTTATATAGTTACAAGCACACATATTCATGGATTATGACTGAAAGAAACTGCTCTAATTATTCAACACACCAGTAAGCTAAGTCTTTTATAGATAGTGTGTCTATATGTAAGACACAATTTTCTGAATATTTCAAGATGCACCTTTCTTCCTATCCACCTGCTACTCCCCCCGCCACACACACATGCAAACAGATATACCTCATAACATTTACCCCCAAGGATGAGAGGTATCACGTTGGTGGAGTCATGGCCCCCAAAATTGGCATTTTGATGTTAGCCACCTATGTTTAATGTTAATGCCAAAAAAATATATAGAATACTGGTCATGGAATATTTTCATGACTTTTTGTAAGAAAATGTTACTCATATCTTTTTTTTTTTTTTTTTTTTTTTTTTTGCGGTACGCAGGCCTCTCACTGTTGTGGCCTCTCTCATTGCGGAGCACAGGCTCTGGATGCACAGGCTCAGCGGCCATGGCTCATGGGCCCAGCCGCTCCGCGGCATGTGGGATCTTCCCGCACCGGGGCACGAACCCTTGTCCCCTGCATCGGCAGGCGGACTCTCAGCCACTGCGCCACCAGGGAAGCCCTGTTACTCATATCTTAAAGTTAAACATTTAGAACATTTATATTTTGAAATACAGTACCACATCAGAATTAAGTAAGTGCAGAATCCTCTGCAGTGTTTTGTTGTTGTTCTCAGGACTACTATTTATGACTTGGTTCTCTGGAGGGCCTACTCCACGGATGCGTACATGGCTATTCCTTCTGACAAAAATATTGTGTTCTCTGTCAGCCTTCAGTATCATTACTAAGATTATTTATAGTGTTTATGTCTAAAAGTCAAAACCTCTCATCTAACAGGAAGAAAGCCAAAGGCCAGTTTGAAGGACAGAACTTCTACCCCACAAATCAATGTGCACGTGTGGCAGTTTATTTAGCTGGTGTTATGAATTGTATCAATTCATCAGTCTATTCTTAGGGTTTATCTATTCCATAGAGTGAGAATTTTGAGAGTGAATGAACACAGACAGCAGAGCAAGAGATCAGGCAAAGACCTGAGACTGTCATTTGAAGGAACTCTGTTATATAAGCCTTAAGGTAGAAAGCTCGTAGTGAGATGTGAGATACAATTAATTTTTTTCTTTTTTTCTCTAACTTGATGTTACTGTACTTGCCACTCTTTCAAATTAGCAATTATTTTACAAGGAGTTGAAAAGAAAAATATATTATTTAATACAATGTTTCACCTTCAGGAGATGAAGCAAGGTGAATACAATTTAAAAGTAAAAGCGTAGGCTTCTTCTTTGGCTTAAGATCAACATAAGCATGAGAATGGAGCCTACTAATTATGAACTTTTTCATAATGTAGTAATCATTTCTATGTTTTCTGTGTCACAGTGTTTCAGGAGATGGTGCCACGTGGTAGGTAAATGAAGGAACTGATGAAAGAAAGATTTGACTGTCAGGCCCCTGGATGAAAAATCAGTAAAGTGCTTATTAGTATAGTTGGTAAGAGTAAAAATGTTGAGCCAGAAGATCTAAGTTAGATTTAGCCTAATAGTGATGAAAAACATTTCACAAAGGGACGTAATTACTAAAAAATAATGTATGTATGTATATTAATAAAATAAAATGTATAAAAATAAAAATAATGTATGTATGTATGTATATTAATGTATGTGTATACATACACTATATAAGTTAGCAGTAATTCAAGAAAAAATACATGCTTTTTTTCAACTGCATGTCTATACTGATAAAATGTGGTGAAATACTAAAATAGTTTTCTAGCATTTTTGTATATTACATATGAAAATAATTTTAATGTGCATCTTTCTGTTCCTTTAATCTTGCTAATAATAAAGATCAATTCTAATTTACTGTTTATATTCACACCATATAGGGATTAGGGGATCTTTGAATAATCATAAATGCCAAACATTTTGCCTGGTACTTAATAAATTATCTCTTTTAATCAAACTACAATGCTGGGAGGTATGTGCTATTATCCCTATTTTACAGGTAAGAAACTAATGTATGATAAAATAAGGTATCTTGTCCAAGACCTATGTGCCTGGGGACAAGTTCTCAGAGCAATTCGATTCAGAAAATGATGCTCTTTCCGTCATAACTCAGTGTGTCACCCACTTCATTTTCCACTACTTGTGCAAGAAATGCTTGTTATACAGAATTATCCTTTAGATGTTAAAACTTATTTTTAGAGCATCCATAAAGACTTGCTTTACCTTTGTTTTCACATTTTGCATTTAAAAATTTTTTTATTTATTTTTTAAATAATATCCTATATTTTTGTCCATTATCATTTATAAAATTTATATATATTATTCATATATGGTGTGTGTGTGTGTATATATATATATATATGTGTGTGTGTGTGTGATCAGAATTTTTTGGAGTAAGAAAAACATTTGCTGTAATAAATGGAGGGCAGTTTATTTTATGACAGTGAAAGAGCTCCATAGGTTGTTTTTTCTTGTTGTTGTTTGTTTGTTTTATTTTATTTGTTTGTTTTTCCTAGGAGCTCACATGCTCAGAGGTGAATACAAAGCCTTTTCTCCCCAACCACTGTTACTATAGTTTCCCTTTCTCCTCCTCTATGCTAGATCATGATTTTGATTTTTATTTGATTAGAC